>NW_024502347.1:4965357-5565357 GCF_017590055.1 Onychostruthus taczanowskii
TGGGCCGGGGGTTGGGGGTGGGGGGGGAGTGCTGCTAGAAGGGAGAAGGGAATCGGTTGTGTGAAAATCAATTCCTGTATTTCAATAGCTGACTGCTTGGGTCGAGATCACTTAGCTTTAGAGTTGTGAAAGAGAAGGCTGACAACAGTCATGCAGGTTATCAGAGTAACGTTCAGGTTTGGGAAAAAAAAAAAAAAAAGATATTTACAATCATTAACTGTTACTCATTTTGGTGCAGGAAGTAGGATTAATGCTATGGCTTGTCCCTAGGAACTGACTGTCCCTAGGAACTTGCTCCGAACTCAGTGATAACAGAGCACCAGGCTGCTTTTGCAAGGTAACAGGAATCGGCAGCGCTGGAACAACCTTGTTGAATGCACAGACCTGTTTCGCTGAACTTGCTTGAAATTGCAGTGTTGCTTAAAAGACAGTAACTTCGGGATTTACTGGTTTGTGATTTTCACTTTATTCTGCCAATCTCTTATTTTGCACTCTGCTTTCCTTTCACTCCAGTATTACAGAAATGTGGCTGTCCCTCCCTATACTATGATCTACATAGTGTGTCATTTTGCTGTCCTCAGTGAGAACAACAGCATTTCCCAATTTGATAATGGGATACTGAGTTTATATCTGGAAATGCAGCCACAGATTTTTGGGTTTTGACCATGTGTTCCAAAGAAGATAAACCTATTCTGGGACTACTTTAGATTTTCCTTGGAAATGCAATTAGTTTGTGTCTACATCCACTGAAATACATTAAACCAGGACTGTCAGACTTTGCAGTCTAAGTCAGGATTTGCTGAACCTGCTTGAGCTTTACTACAAACACTGAAATATAATTCCTGTATTTCCCATCAGGAAAATGAATTTTTTTTTTTCTACATTCCACCTACAGACATCTTTTGTCTCCTTTATCTCCCTCCTTTGCTTTTCATTAATAAAGAAAATATCACTGGGAGACTTTCCCCACAGATACATACAGAAGAACATAGAATAAACCTGACTTTACAGAAATAAATACCAGTGATGCCAAGCTAATGAGAACACTCTGTGAAATCTATCAGAAACAGAGCATGGCAGAGGTGAGTTACAGTTTATTCTTAATTAACATCTGTGTGTTGTAGACCTGTAAATAAGTAACAGCAGCATTAGGATTATAACTTGTAGTGTTTATGCTTTGTACCCCTAGAAGTGTTAGCAAGTAACTTTTTATCATTTTGCCTTACTGATTTCCTCTGCACACTTTTACTTAAAACACTGTAAAATGCTGATGAAAAGAAATGTACAGTCTGCAAGAGGATTATTAAACATCATTGATTTTTTTTTTCCTTAAGATGGAGGCATAACTGCAGTGTCAAAAATAAGTATCATGAATGGCTAGTTCTGCAGTCTAGCAGGGAATTCAATCAGACGATTTGACTATTGGAGCACTTTAAAAAGAACACCTAGTGTTAAAAGCAAGGATATCTAGCGACTCCTTCAGTTCACACTTAGAATATCTCCCAGTGAAAAATGCAGAGAGATGCTTTTTCTTCTATTTACTATTTCATTTATTCTCTTCTACTCATTTCTATTTTTTCATAGTCCAAGGAGAAATAAAACCAACACACGTGAACACTATGAAAGTTCATTGCCTCCCTCCCTGGTGTTGCTGAAATAAAGGATATTATTTAGATACCGTTTTAATTGTGAATGCTCAGGTGCATCTTGCAGTCTAATCGGATTTTTTTTATTTATTTAATTTTGTTTTGGTGAGAAGTTTTGAAAATATAATATTCGTCGTGGGGTTTAGCACATTAAACAATACATAAACTTTGGACAAAGTGACTCCTGTTATCAGTTTGATTTTCTAAGCTCTCTTGAAAAAAAAAATACAGCTACCTGTAATCTCAGCCCAACAGGGCACCTAACTCACGGAGGCGTTTAGAACTGGAATCATAAAACAACTTGTGGTTAATTCCTGTTACTATTAAACACTCAGCAGCCCACGCTGCAGCCCCTGGTCTGACGCCTGAGGCTCACACCGAGTTTCCTTCCCCCCTCCGCCAGCCCCCGCCGCCGGCAGCGGGCTCAGCACCGCGGACAGCGCCCGGAGCGGCCCCGTCAGCACCGCGGACAGCGCTCCCGGCCGCCCCCGCCCCGCCGCAGGTGTCAAAGAACCTGGGGGGTTTTGCCCTTTCCAGTCATTTCACAGCGCGGAAAGGAAATTAAAACCTGTTATCGGCTTCTTTAAATATATATATTATGCCCTCTATTATGTTAGCTAGCCAGCTATTTTATGGCATTGTATGGGTTCAGAAGAAGTACCGATGTCCTCCTTATCTACTATCAGATATCACCTAATGCTCTGTATTAACATTCTTCCCCCTTCTTTCAATCCCTAGCTCCCACCTTAAAAAAAAAAAAAAAAAGAAAAAGAAAAAAAAAAAAGTCGTAGTTAAAATCGAAATATTTTCTCAAGAATACAAGTCCCTTATATATTAAAAAAAAAAAAAATCAAATCTTACAAGGCATCAGATGTTTAGAACTCACTAAATATTTGGTGACTGAAGACCACTTATAGACTATATAATTGACTAAAGCCTCAGTCTTCCCCACCCTAGACTCCTTTTCTGTTATTTGGACTTTAAGTCCACTTCTTCTTCATGAAAAGAAAAGGATACCTTCTTGCATCCTCCAGACTGATTTCAACATGAAAACAGGTAGATATTCTTAGTGCCTTCAATATTTCTTTCCCTGTGAGATGTACAAATCAAAGTCTGGAAATCCCTAATAAAATGTCATGGTAGATAAGCTGGTCTTCGGTTTTGGGATCTTGTCACCACTGTTACACAGCCCTTTTCATATTAAAGTCTGTATGAAACTGCCCTCTACACTTCAGTGATCATCAGCTGGGAAATCTACAATTCCTTGGATATATGTTTTTATTTGTTTGGTCATCTATTGTAGACATGGTGCTAACACATCTCCAATACACAAGGACATCTTTAATACACAGGACTCTGTTCAAGTGTAGCTGATATGAAAAACAATAATCCAGCTACAGACAGGGAAAGAAGAGACAGTCTGAGGCCTTACATATTTTCTGGCTAATAAAAATCCCTAGTACAGTTTTAGCTGTGTGTCAAGTATAAATGGTGTACATTATGTGCATAATGTTTCTTTGGAAAGGGGAGATATGTGATTCTGATTACCTTACTATATCAGGAGCCTTTCCCATCAGATCTAATTTTTATGTGCTGTTATCATTATAAAAGTTAACCCAGTTCCAGCTAGCTGCCACCTACTGGGATGTATAGTTTTATCATACTACTTTAAAAAGGAATGGGCTTTTATTTTCAGGTCATAGCTGTGCGTCGAAGAACAGATAGTGAGGTTTTTATATCATGTAATCTACTTTTTGACCTCTCACAACAACAGCTGCTATAAATTTAATGTATGTACAACATATGGTCCCCCAAATGTTTCTCGGACATTTTTCGGCAAATCCTCACAAACGTTTCAGATTCACATGCACCACAGTCCTCCTGCTGTTGCAATCTGGTGTGAGGAGAGCCACAGCACACTGCAACACCTGACCAGCATCTCTAGATCTTTAGAATCAACTATTGCAGCTTTGCTGACGAAGCAGTAACACAGTCCTCCCTTCAAAAACGTTTGCCAAAGTATTCAAATGAATGTTGATATTATAATTTAAAACAAATTGTGGCCCACTGGCATTTCACTCCCACCAGCTATATAAAAAACCCCATAGGTCCTTCTCTGTTTGTTATTATCTCAGTCCAAATTTACAACCAAGTTTCTGCTGGGCTAATGATTAATGACATTTTAAGATGGTAATTAATTTTTAGCTAGTGGAAAGACTTGTATTCCAATTAATGAAGCGAGTGTGCAATAGACTTTCCTGTTCAGGCACTTTTGAGTATCACAGCAATGCTCTTTCCTAGCAAGTTTTAAGCAGCAAGACCACATACTTTTGACAGGATCTACAGATCAGCCTTTGGTCCCTTCAGCTTCCTCTGGGATTGGTGCAAGATTTTTGGAGGAAAACGGTGATGCTTTATGCTTTTCCTGCTGTACTCCCTCGAAAGTTTCTAAGGAGAATGTGAAGAGAGGTTTCCATTGCAATCTATTCATTCCTTCTCAGTGCACGCAAGGCTCTTGCTATCATGCCTGCACTCCGTAGGCAGGAATGTCTCTTGCTTTCCAGAGTGTCAGCGCCCTGGCTACTTTGGCGATGGATGCTCACCCAAAGAAAGCTGATTCTGTTCAGAATAAATGACAGGGTTGCCGATAAGCCGAAAGCGGGACTGTGTGCGCCGGCCGGTGGGGGCCAGGCAGGGGCAGGAGGACACCCTACTGAAGTAGAGACTGCTGTCCACTCACAACTCTAGCGAAGTTAGAGCCTGGTTCTCACCTCCGCTCCCCCATGAGAGCGGGGGGCACATCCTCAATGCAGCCGGTTCGGCCTCCCTGAGCCCGGCTCCGGAGCAGCGCTCCGGCTGTGGGAGCGAGTTCCGGGCCACCGGGAGGGCACCGGGAGAGGGGCATCGGGGGGCTGAGCTGCCCTGGCCTCTTGCTCCCTCTTCCCACACCTCCGCTTTCAGCGTGGGGACAGCGGCTGCTCTGACGATGCGGAGCAGCGATGGAAGGAAGACAGGAAGCCGACAGGTTCGCTTTCCCCACAGTGAGGGACAGACCCGGGAGGCAACAGCGCTCGGGTCGGCCAGCTCAGTGCCCGCCTTTGCCCTGAGACACCTGGCCAAGAGCCATCCTGGTATGCAGCTCTGGGCACAACGCGGCCACGGTGCATCCCCCGCCACCCCCGGCCCCCCCGCAGCCCCTCACCGGCATGCAACCCCTCCGGCCGTGGCGGCCAGCCGGAGACCCCGGGACATCCTCCTACCTTGAGCTGCGGGAGGGGAATCGGGGAGGGAGAGGAAGGCGGAGGCGGGGGAGGAAGGGCGGTGGCAGAACGCCGGGGACAGCCCGGGCTGCGGTGCAGCCGGCGTCCGGGCACCACTGACGGCGGCGGCAAGCGGGGAGGGAGGGAAGGAGGGAGCGAGGGAGGAGGGAGAGCGAGAAGGAGGGAGGGAAGAAGGGAGGGATGGAGGGAAGGGAGGAAGGAGGGAGATCCGCCTCCCTTCGGGAGCGCTGCACAGCGCCCTTTAAAGGAGCAGAAACCCGCTTCCTCTACGGCCGCCACTGCCGGCTCCCCGCACCGCCAAGTCTCGCCGGTGTCCGCCGGCCACCGGTGGGCGCAGGGCTTCCCCCCCCTCCGTCGCCCGAAGAGCCCGAACTGGCCGGCCAGCGAGTATTCACAGCGTTAACAGTCCAAGATCCCAGTTGGGGTCCCCGAGCCCGTTTTGTGAACGCGGAGAAAGTGGGAGTTGGATCCTACCGCCTGTGAAACAGCTTCAGAGATCCCTGCCCGTCCCCATTTTTCCCCCTGGACGCGGGGGTGAGTGGAGCCCCTATCTCAGACTGCGGGAGTGCTAGAAAAAGCTTCGGCTGCTTCTCGACTTGTTGTCATGCTGAAGCCCGCCCGTCCCCACTCTTTCCTTGAACTAGCGGGTACTAACTTCCCTGGGCTGGAAGAGGATCCAGGGAGTGGGCGATCACATCTGCCCCAGCCGGCCCCCCGCCCCCGACTCGCTCCTAAGCGTCATCGCTGCGGGAGGGGGCTCTGGTAAAAGGACCAAGGCCTGCCTCCCTGGTGAATTGGGGTGGGACCTGAGTCGTCCGCCCCGCCTTGCGGGAGTGCCAATGATTTCCTCCCTCGTCCAGCCGCACTCGCCCCCGCAGCGCCATAGGCGTCTCTTCGCCTTTTGTCAGCTTCTCCCGATTTTGTTTCGTGACTCGGACATGCCTTGAAGAGCTGCAGGATTTCCCCTGCGCCTCCCCCTCCACAGAGCAACCTTCTTGAGGTCTGACCTCCAGGCAGATGTGATGAGCAATTTGACGGGAAAATCCCTGTCTCCTCGCTTTTCCTTCACGGAAAATTCCCGTTCCCGGATCTGCCGGGGGACCGCAGCCCGTACCCCACAAAGGATGCTCAGGCGTTGCCCCGCTTCATCTGCCCAAGAGACAAACCGGTTATCAGAGGCGGGAGGGGAGGACTCAAAAAGCGCTGAAGAGATGGGGTTGGAGCGGGTGGGGGTGGGTGACTGAAAAGCTCCTATAATTAAATAAACAGCAGAGTTGTTGTGCGAAGTAAATAAATAGTCAATGATCCCATTGTGGAGCCGAGCGCAGGCGGCACAGATTGCGACGGGCTCACAGCGATTGGGCTCCGGCCGCTGTGACTTGCAGCTTAATCGGTCCCACAGCACAACCCTTAATTACTTGCAGCACACTTCCATGGCCGACAAAAAAACTCATTAGTCAGTTCATTTGCCTGAAGCGGTAATGGAGATAACTCTTGTTAAAAGCAAACGCACTGCTAAAGCAAAGCTCTTCATGCCACCCAGGGCGGTGAAGGGTGCGGGGCAGGAGGCTGCTTCTCCAGGACTCCAGGACTAAGTGGGTCGCGGGTGGAAAACTGAGAGGAAGAACGTCTTGGAAAGCTGAGTTCTGTGCGGTCCTGCAGGAGGGAAAGGAGTGGCGGGGATCACTACAAGAGAAACCAAGTTATCTCCACCATCTCAGGGGAAGACAAGTCAGGTTAACGACGCAAGACCAGCCATAGCGTGGGAAGTATATGAGGTCGGATGAGTTAACGTTTGTGCAAGCACTGATTCGGTGATTTCGTCCCTTTTTGTTTTATCACTGACTGCTTTTGCATTGTTACTTACTATCCAGAGTTTTCTGACCAGAGAACAAACAGAAAACAAGTCAAACATAAAAAATACATGAGTCAAAACTGTCACTCTAGGATGACAGAAAGGAAGACAGGGAAGAAAAGGGGTACAGTTCTAACATTGCAGATGGATTGTGTAATACCCTCATGTATTTACTTCAACTCAACTACATTGATGTAGAGCCTTTTCCCTTGTTGCCTGGGTTACATTTTTGTCCAGACATGAAATTCTCAATGCTTTCCTCAGCCAACAACAGTTTACCAAGAATTAGCTCCTCTCTGACAAGAAAGAGGTTCCCAGTGCCACCAGTGCTGTTGTCGTTACTTACTGTTATCTGTTATTTAGGGTATTTAGGGACTTTGCATATGTCTCATTAGTACTCAAATGAGGAGTATTGGAGGAGGAATGTTGGATGAACTAGCCTAAAATCACACTGCAAGTCAGGAACATAATGGGAAGACAGTGTGTGATTGTAATTTCTCAAGTGTTGACTATTGCAAAACTCCTTCATTTCGATACTGACAGAACTTCTCATGTTTCTTCCCAGTTACACTGAAGGAACTTTGAACTTTATCAGTATTGACATCTAGAAAGAAACAGGAAAGTACAGACTCAGTCTGTCAGTATCCAAAATGAGATGTACCAGAGAAGTTGCTACACAAGGTCCTGGGCTCTAACAAGAAAAAACAAAGTAAAACAAAACAACAACAACAAACAACCAAAACAAAAACAAAGAGAAAACAAACAAACAAATGAAACCTCACAACCTCCCCAAGCCAGCCCCCAAACTTCTTTACTTGCTTGCTTCTTGTTTTATTGTTGCTTGCTTGCTTGTTTTATTGTTGACTAGTTTAATTGCAATTTATAAATGTATCAAATAAGAATATACATGTTGTCTTTACACCATCCATTTAAAACAATTTTTATAAGCATCAATAAGAATTTAACCCCATTAAAAGTAAACATATCTGGAAAGATCTTTGAGAGAATGGTTTGGGGTTTGTTTGGTTTTCTCAGCATTATTTTAAAACATTTTAAAATCAAATTATCTGAATTTATTATAGTCCCATTAGGTGCATTTACACCTCAAAGTTAGGAGTAATGTAAATGTGTAGCCTAATTCCCTTAAGCCTTCCAAAATGAAATTACCAAAGGATGACAGATTCATCCTTTCCCTGCAGAAATCTATTGCTAGTACCCAGTAAATCTGAATATTTAATACTTTTTTCTTTCCTGCTTTGTCTTTCCATTTAGGTCAGCTATGATAACATACACACTGACAGAATTTAAGATATTTCAAAAGAATGTCTATCAAATATTTTTTGAAATGCCAGATCTACATTATTGTTATTTGGATCTGTCTAAATAACAATATTTTAGGGATTCTGGATGCTGTGACCTAACAGCCCTAAACAGATTCTGTCCAATTTAATGACCCAAATCCGAGTACTGACATTTGTTCAAGATGTGTGGTTCACAGCTTGTGCCCTGCCACAGAAAACACTGAAGAAAACCCTTGGGACTTCAGATTGCAGACAACTGAGTTTTTTGTTCTTTCTGCCAGCCATTGTTTTAATTTTTTTTACCCTCTCACAGTTGTGAACAATATTGTGTGGTCTTTCAGGAAATCTGTCTCCTACTGCTATGACAAAGATTTTTGGTACATCTCATGGGTAAAGAAAGAATTATACTCCCAAATGTTGCCTTTTCACAGATTTTAATAATGACCTTGTATACCCACATTCTTGGTGAAACTGGCTGCATGTATCAAGTCATGTCCCTTCAAACAGAAGAATGAGTCAAAGCAGGATGGAATAAAAGAAAAAATCTGTCTAAAAGAAACAAATCCCTTTTCTTGTATTATCCACTTGAGGGAGACAATGAGCCATAGGTTATATCCATATGTCAGTTTGATGGGTCACATACAAAATTGATGAGGAATTTGTACTCACTCTGTGTTATTCATATGTTATTGTTAATTTTAACAATCTTAACCTGTGTACCATAGCAGGCATGATGTTTCACATAGCACTGCTTCGATCTGTGCATCAGACAGTTTTCTTCTATTTTCTTCTTGCCTAGCAAGATGGGATCATCCAATGACTTTCACTGATAGGAATGTCCAGACTCTTTCAAGATGATATTCAATAACTCTATAATTAATATCTTACATTTGGACTACCTTCTCTGATTCAAGACTTATATTTGACTCACTTTATTATTTAAGAGACATACTAAAGCACATTACATTACTAAGAGGGCTAAAATAGACACTACTAGAAGCGTAAAAGAATAAAGTTTAACCTGTGTCTGAATGCCTTTGGACATACATACATGTATGTAGGATGTTAGGAAGCTTTATTTTATTTGGTGCCAGTCATGATGCATTGTACAATATTCTCCAACAGACTGCCATATTTAGTCCTCCCAGGAAGACTCTTGTGGCATAGCTGTTGTTATGGTCAGAAAATATTCTGATGTTTGCCCTAAACAGCCTTATGGCAATTGATAATCATCATTCTTACTTGTGAACAACATAAAGACAAGTTTTTATTCCTCTCTCTAAAACTGTCTTCTGAACAACTGAATAAATATAATGCAGGAAGCTAAATGCCACTCTTTTCTTGAAGAAGGCCAAAGGAGGACACAGGAAGCTCCAGACTAGTTAGCTTCATCTCAGTTCCTAAAAGTAATAGAGTAGCTAATCCTGAAAACCATTTCCAGGCACATGAAGGACAGTAAAATCATCAGGAGGAGTTAGCATAGATTCACCTAGATTCACCATGTTTGACCAAATTGATGAACTTTTAAAATTAGGTGACCAGTTTGGTGGATGAGGGGAGAGCCGTGGATATTGCATTGTTTCCTATAAGAGTCTCATAAAGAAGTTGATGTCTGGGCCAGATGAGAACATGGTGAGGTGGGTGGAAAACTGGCTCAATGACCAGGCCCAGAGGATGATGAACAGTAGCACGAAGTCTAGTAGGAGGCCAGTAAATAGCAACGTACACCAGGGGTCATTACTCCATCCACCTCTTCATTAATGACATGGATGATGGAGCAGAGTGCACCTTCATCCAGTTTGCCAATGACACCAAACTGGGAGGAGCAGCTGATACACCAGAGGATTGTGCTGCCATGCAGGAAGATGCTGACAGGCTGGAGGAGTGGCCTGACAGGAATCACATGAAGCTCAACAAAGGCAAGTGCAGGGTCCTGCACCTGGGAATGAACAATCCTCAATTTGCAGTTGATTAGCTGCAGCTGCTTGGCAGGAAAAGCCCTGGGGTCCTGGTGGACATGCAGTTAAACTTGAGCTAACAATATACCATTGTGGAAAAGGCTGATGGTATCCTGGGCTGGATTAAGAGGTGTTGCTAGCATGTTGAGGGAGGTGATTCTCACCCTCCAGTTAGTACTGGTGAGACCACACCTGATGTAATGTGTCCAGTTCTGGGCTCCCGAGTACAAGAGACACATGGACAAACCGGAAAATGTCCAACAAAAGGAGATGGTGAAGGGACTGAAGGATCTGCCACATGAAAAAGGGCTGAGAAATCTGGAACTGGTTAGCCTGGAAAAGAGATGTCACAAGGAGGAATTTATAAATGTATGTAAACATCTGAAGGGAGGGTGCAAAGAAGGTGGATCTAAGCTCTATTCAGTGGTGCCCAGGGACAAGATCAGAGAAAAAAGCCACCAGCTGAAACACAGGATGTCCACTCTGAACATCAGCAAATACTTTTTTACCATGGCCATAAGCAAACATCAGCACAGGTTGTCTAGTGAGTGAATGAAGTCTCCCATCTGGAAGGTATCCACCTCTCTAGACATGGTCCCAGGCAAAGAGCTGTAGGTGGTGTTGCTTGATTAGGGAGAGGGTTAAACTAGAAGACCTTCAGAGGTCCCTCCCAGTCTCAACCATTCTTTTCAATTTGATTGTATCTCCCCTAGTCCACTCTATTCTGGATGATTTCTAAGTATCTCAAAACTGCTTTTGCCACTGTTTCTAATTTATCCATATCACTGCATTACAGGGAGCAGAACTGTAAATAGTACAGCAAATACGACAACAAAAGTAGGGAGTGGAAGGAAGGACTACTATTACTGTTTTCAGGCTCCCATATTGTTCAGAAATCCCAATATGATCTTTGACTCCTTTGCAATAGCATGATATTGTAGTTTCATATTTGCTGTGTCACAACAATATCTATGTCCTTTTCTGCCACCCCTGATTAGTTGCTTCCTCATTTGCACTTGCTGAACTACTCATTTACTCCCAAGTGTAGAAAATTATGCTTGTATAATATCATTCTTATTTTTTTCTTCTTTATTTTTTTTCCAGAACACTACTTCAATTTATTGAGACACATTCTAAGTTCTAGGCCTAGCCAGAAACGTTTCTTCAGTTTCTCCTATACAGCCTCCATCAATCATTTAAATGAGGCACCCAAGTCATTAATATTTGCAATAGTAAATATGCAATAGCAGCATAGCAGGTCATAAAGAATTCTAGAGAAGTCTTTTTTTTTCTTCTTCTTCTCCTCTCCTTGAGGTTCAACAGCTTACCAAAAAAACTGTTTTGCACCAACTTCTACATTCCATTTTGCTTACGCAAGTGTCATGTCTTGTTCAGTTTATTCTTAGAAACTCTATAGTCTTGTTTATGAATACTAATACATTTTGTCAAGTGTCTTATCCTTGTGCTTTGTTCTTTGAGCCCAATAGAATTTCCCCTCCCCTCCTTTAAAAAAATATAAATAGGAATATATAGTTATCAATTTAATATTTTGTGTGTCTTTAGCTATTTATGAATCCAATGCTAATTTAGATGCATGGAAGAAAAATAGTAATAGATGGACCAATAAAGCCCTCCAGCTATAAATTAATCTTTGAAAAAAAAAAAATAAAGGCGAAACCTAAGTGGATCAAATTACACAACTGGGACCTAGTTTTGCATCTAAACTTAGAAGCAGTGATAATGGGTACAAAATTAAATCATTTAAGGAACCCCAAGAAAACCCAATCAAAACAACACAAAACCACCACCAGTTAATTTTTACAAGTACAATACTTAAACATCTATGAGCAAAATTCCTGGTTTATGTCCTAAACAAGAACTGTATACACCACCTGGTAATAGAGCCTTAAACAGCCCTATGGTTGACAATAAAAATAAGACTTTAATTTAATCAATGGAGAGTGGAAGTTTCTCTAGTATGAGATAAAGCCCAACAGATAGGTAACCTTGAACTGTAAATATGGAAGAAAGTATTCTAATAATGGTAAGAAACTTCAATTTAACTTGCAACAACATTTTTACTCAAATAAGATTTAAACTTCAGCAATAAGATCAGAATGAAATGGATCTATCATCATTGTGCTTTTTTCACGTCTCACTCAGTAGATATCACATAAACAATTAATATTAATCATGCATCAATGAGCTGCAACAGTTTTTGTACAGCTGTACTGTTACATTGCCAGTATATTGGCAATTACGCCCAAACTCTCCATACATGGGGAACTTTGTGTTTGTTGATCACATGTACCATATTAAAAGATAACTGATTTCCAAGTGTCTGAGTTATTTATTCATTGTGAATTTATAGAAATAATTTTCAAGGGGGAATATCATAGCAGGGGACTTAGGTACTAGGTTGTTCAAAATGCCTAATCTTAAAGTAATAATATAAATAGGATTCATAGGTGATATTTTTGTGACTAATACACAGCTGAGAATAGACTTTGATCCTCAAATATGCAGCCATTTAAACCAACTAATCTATTATATAATCTGATTAATTATAATTAATCCTATTTCTTTTCCTGGGATTTAGAAATTGACACAAATCTACTGTCAAGATTCAGATATATGGCACTGCACAGCCCGTATTAGTTGTGGTGATAGCCAAACAGTAGCTACGCTGTCAGTACTAGCTACTCAGTAGGACAACTGGTAGAATGTGCTCCATTGACTTCAGACTCAGAACAGAAGAATTAAAGTGTACTAGAGTGTAGAAAATCACAATATCTGTGCAGCGTCTGAATCTCTTTGAGGTTTTGGAAAGTGAATTTCACCCAAAGCAAGCCTATGCTTCTAATCTACCTTGAAATTATTTTAGTTAGACTATGTAAAGTATATTTGGTCCATTTCAGAGGAAGAAAGGAACGGAAATTGCTCCACTATTCAAACCTAAGCAGTTTATCAGATACGTAAAGTCATTTCTAGTATGTGAAAATACCCCCTGGGGCACATTCCTCTACAATATGCATCTTAAGTAGATAGGAAGTCACATACCATGGCATTATATTATAAAATAGAATAATGACCTACTTTAGCAATGATAACCATAAGTGAAGTAATGGGGCCACAAAAACATGTAAAAATAAACAACTTTATTAAGTATTTCTAACTCTTTTTTTATAGAATCACAAAATTGTTTATGTTTTAAGAGACTTCTAAGATCATCAAGTCCAACCATTAACCTAGAACGGCCGTGCTCATGACTAAAACATGCACCACATCCATATGCCTTTTTAACAATTTTAGGGATGGCAATTCCACCACTTCTGTGGGTAATCTGTTCCAATGCCTGAGCACCCTATCAGTGAAGAATTTTTTCCTAATATTTAATCTCCCCTAGTGCAACTTAAGGCCATTTCCTCTTGTACTGTCATTTGTTACCTGGGAGAAGTGACTGACACCCACCTCGCTACAACCTCCTTTTAGGTAGTCGTAGAGATCAATAAGGTCCCCCCTTGAGCCTCCTTTTGCCCAGGCTAAACAGCCCCAACTCCCTCAGCTACTCCTCTTGAGACCTGTGCTCCATTGCCCTATTCTAGACATGCTCTGGCACCTCGGCATCCTTCTTGTAGTGAGGGGCCCACCCAAAACTGAGCACAGGTTTCAAGAGGAAGCCACACCAGTGCCTAGTACAGGCGGCCAATCCGTCATACTCCTGCTGGCCACACTATCTCTTATGCAAGCCAGGATGCCATTGGCCCTCTTGGCCATCTGGGCATGCTGCTGGTTGTCAGTCATCTGACTGTCAATGAATACCTCCAGGTTCTTTTCCTCTGGCTCCCTTCCCAGCCAAAACTTTCTCTGCCCCAAGTCTTTGTCTTTATATGGCGCTGTTGTGACTGAAAGGTAGGATCTCGGACTTCTTGTTGAACCTCATACAACTTGCCTTGGCCCATTGAGCCTTCTTATTATCTATCAGATCAACACTCCCACCTTAAAGTCATCTACAAACTTTTGAGGGTGCACTCAATCCTCTCATCTAGATAATTGATAAAGACATTAAAAAGGACTGGCACCAACACTGACCTTTGTGGAACAACACTTGTAACTGTCCCTCAGCTGGATTTAACTCCATTCACCACCATGCTCTGAGCCAACCATTGAGAGAGCTTTTACCCAATGAAAAGTGCAGCTGTCCACACCATGAGCAGTCAGTTTCTCCAGGAGAATGCTGTGGGAAACCACACCAAAATTCATGACCTTTCCTGACCCTTAAGCCTGTTACCTTGCTGGAGAAGGAAAACAAGTTAGTCAAGCAGGATTTGCCTTTCCTAAACCTATGCTGTCTGGCCCAGATCTCCTGGTTGTCCTGCATGTGTCTCATGATGACCCTCAATATGATCTGCTCCATGACCTTCCTTGGCACCAAGGTCAGATTGTCAGGTCTGTAGTTCCCTGAATCCTCCTTCTGACTCTTCTTGTATGTGGTCACTACATTTGCTAACTTGTAATCAACTGGGACATCCCTGGTCAGGCAGGACTTCTGGTAAATGATGGCGTGTCTTGGTGAACTCTGCCACAAGTTCCCTCAGTACCATTGCTTGGATGCCATCTGGCTCCATAGATTAGTGCATGTCTAAGTGGCCCAGCAGGTTGCTGACCATTTTATCCTGGTTTATGGCAGCTTCATTATTCTCTTCATCAGTAACTTCCAGCCTAGGGGGCTGGATACTCAGGTTGCTCTATTAAAGACTGAGACAAAAAATACCTCAGTCTTTTCCTTATCCTTTGTCCTTCTGCATCTCGTAAAGGATGGAGACTTTCTTTAGCCCTCTTTCTGTTAATGATGTACTTTAAAAAAAAATTTTGTTTTCTTCTACAGTAGTAGACAGATTAGGCTTTAGATGGGCTTTGGCCCTTCTAATTTTTCTCCTGCATAACCTCACAACATCCTTATAGTTCTCCTGAGTGATCTGCTCCTTTCTCCAAAGGTATTGCACTTTCTTTATATTTTATTTTTTTCTCCTGAGTGCCAGCCAAAGCTTTCTGTTCAGCTAGGCTGATCTTCTTTTTCAAAAACTCATCTTTTGGCCCATGTGGATGGCCTGCTCCTGTTTCTCTAGAATTTCCTTCTTAAAGCATATCCAGTCTTCCTGTACTATTTTGTCCTTTAGAACTGCCTTCCAAGGAACCCTTACAACCAGTCTTCTAAAGAGGTCAAAGTCTACCCTCCAGAGGTCAAGACAGCAGTTCTGATGATCCACCTGTTTACTTCTCGAAGAAACAAAAACTTTATCTTTGTGACTGCCGTGCCCAAGACAATCTCTGTCACATCAGCCACCAATCCTTCTCTCTTCATAAATAGCAGGTCCACTGGGACACCTCCCATGGTTGGCTCACTCATCCAATACTTTTTACATTTTAAACATTTTTTTAGAACCTTGTGTTCCTTAATTTCTTTGTTAGCATTCAGCTTCTGGGAGAAAAGCTTAAGCATTGTAGTCAGTACAATTTGAATATTTAGTCAAATACCTTGTCAAATTAAGATCTGACGTAGAGAAGCCATTTCATGACGTGCAAGGACTCCCTTCTCTGGAGAGTGTGCTAGTGCCTATATGCAAGGTAAGAAATTAAGATCACATTTCAGAGATGAGAACTGCTTAATGGTCCAGGTTTGGACAGCCACAAAAGTAATCTTTATAGCTTAATTACAAGATACGGTTGAAATACATTGTGCAGGAAAATCTCCTAGAAGTGAAAGGGACAAAGAAGGACTTCTTTCTCATTATTTGAAATTGCTGAAATTTTGAAGTCACTGCCAGAAAAGAAAAGATGGCCATATTATTCTGCGAAAAAGTTCAGGACAAGCAGGAGAGGATGAAACCAGTGCTGTAAATAGCAGAACCTGTACCAGAAACTGAAAATTAGGAAGTACAAGAGAAATTAAGAAGCTGTTCCAGAATTGACAGTTCACTGGCTGGGAGGAAGGGAGGAACTTAACAGTATTAGAAGGGAAATAAAATATTCTAAACTTACTGAAATTTCTTGAAACTACAACAAGATTCTAGAAGCTGTTGGGACAGCTGCCAGGAGTGAAACCTCTCTGAAGATGTTAAGAACCACACAAATTATCTTTGGATAATTTAAGGGAGTTTGATTCTCCTTAACACTTCTCTTAGCATAACAGGAGTGTGTGTGCATGGTTCTCATGCACATACACTCATTGTATAATGCAAAACATCTCTGTGAAAGCATTTTAAACCATCATTCTGGAATCTCTGTAGAATTTGCATTTTACTCCTAACTTGACATGTTTCTATGTCTATAAATGATGAACACTGAGGTCTTGAAAACACAGAGGATCAGACTTAACAGTTCAGTAAGTCAAATGCCCTGTCTAAAGAGAAGCTGAGAAACTTTTCAACTCCTAGGTGTCCTACCAAAAAAGAAACCTATCAAAAAAATTACCAAAAAAACACCACAAAACCAAAACCAACAACAACAACTAAAAAAGCAGTGTCCCTCCACCTTAAATGTTTAATTTTTTACTCCTAATAGATAAGAGGCATTACTCCATTATCTTTTGATACAAAAGAGTAGAGATACATCTCCTTTACTAAACACAGCATTCTCTTTTAGAAGCAGTTCAGGAAGAATATCTAAATCAAATGCAAATTCTTATCTCAAAAGGATGAATTTATAATGAACAGTAGAAGAAGGAGACAAGCATATCATATCAGACTTAATTTGAAGTCAATGCTTTGCTTTTTTCAGACTTGACATGAATCCAAGAAGGGAGAACTAGCATTAATGATACTCTCATCTTTCATGTTTTATTAACAAGTCTTTTACAACTGGAAAACAAACAACAAAAAAAGGACAGGGAAAATTCCAAAAATCACTGAAGATGAAATTGAGACAAAGCACAAAAAAAGTAAAATCAAGTGAAAGCTAGCTCTTACTAACAATAATTTTTTATACATGTCACTGCAATATAAATAGCTGGAACAGTAAATCTGAGTTTTCCACTTTTAACCAGAGATGGGAACTTTTCCACAAATGATAAGAATATTTTCGTGTAACTCCTTACATTTTACAGTAGATAGCACTGTGAGTCAGATGATTAAATAAAGTTCAGAACTTTGAACAGCAGGTTTTACCACAGGTCCCACAGGCAAAAGAATGGAACCAATAATTTCATATGGACTTCTCTGTAGCAGGTAAAAGGTGTCTTTGAACAGTCTAAGCAGTTGGTTTATAACACCCAAAGGAGCAGAACAAACTTGGATTGAATCATTTAGATGATATTTGAAACCCACATATCTGTAACTAATTGAAGACCTGCCCTGTCTGTTACCAAAAACAACAACTGACACTGGTGTTATTTACTCTTTTGTTTTTAACAGACCTTGAAGGCAGTATTATCTGCTGTTTCATTGTTAACTGCCAGTTTGGGAATTAGGTATTTCAAAATTTAATTACTTTCCCCCTTTAGGAAAGCCATAAATAAACGTCTACAAGAAAATAAGAATTTGAAGTATTTCCAGTTGTAGCCATTCAGAACCCAAAAATACTTTTAAGACTCTAAATGCCACTAAGTGCTAATATCCTCCCTCACACAACTGGCTCAGTTGTAAAACAACCTCCCCTCTACTGGGGAAGGCATCATTCATCCCTTCTGATGGGCCATAACTGGCTCAGGTGTGAAAATTCCCTCCATTCACACATAGGCCTGAGGGTATTGATCCCTTCTTACTGATTCAGTCACACTGATGTGAGAGGCAGCTTCATGTCTTAGAAGGTGTCTTAAAACATCAAAGACTCCCAAAGTGCCCCCAGACTAATTTTTAGGGATTTCCATCAGAGGATTGTGGTAGCTCTATGCAATTCAAAAATCAGAAAAATAGTAGCAACGACACAGCAGAAATACAGATTTCCCAAAGTAAAATATAGTGCAAAAGTCTTGATTGATGTTATTTATGATCCCTCATTGGACTCTGAAACTCCCCCAAACTACTTATCTTAGTTATTAAAGAAAACAGGTTTTTATCAAGTGCATAATCATTAAACTGGAAGAATTTTGTCTTGTTCTACACTTCCATCAGAACATTATGGCCCAGAATTTATGAACAGATGATTTCAATCAGCATAACCTAACTGTCTTCACTTTGGCATAGAGACATGGTGTTATTTTCACTTCATTGGCCAAAAATCCATGAACTTAGGAAGCAAAAGCTAATTTTTTCCAAAATTTTTCCTTATTTGCAGATTATTTTTTTCTTGTTGTTCCTGTCACACATTTGATTTTTCAGGTGTGTCCCCCTTTCTGTAAGTATGTATTTGGCACTTAATATCTCACTCCTTGGCTTTTAAATGCTGAAGATGCTGATTGTGAATAAATTTTCCTAAGGGAAAAGAAATAAATCCACTATAAACTAATTCCATGTCTTCTTTCAAATTTATCCCTAAATCTCAGGAGATAAATAGCTAATATATTAATCCAGAAACAGTTTGATTAAATGGAGGTTTTATCTTATTCTCTGAGATAGTAATAAGGAAGTAATAAGAATTAAGTAATAAATTTTGCTAACACATCTGGGGCTGGGTCATCACCAAAGACAGATGAACAAAAGTTAACAATTTTCCATAATGAGAGCTGTGAAACTTTGATGTATGTGTTTGAAAATAAATGCCATCTAGAAATAAAGAAATTTCACTGACACTGACAGGCCCAATACAGCTGAGAGTTTCGGGGGAGACATTTTTCATCAAACTTATTAATATTTAAAAAGGTATGTATCCATATTTTTTTTTTTTTCTGATTTGCATTTCTATTGAGATTCTAATATTCAATGTACTCTATGAATCTTCAACCACTTGAGACTGAGAGAGAGAATAAATGCCAGGAATTTGAACCAAGGAAAAATTCCTTACATCAATGATCAAAGAATCATTTAGGTTTGAAAAGACCTACAAGATCATTGAATCTAAACTCAATACTGCCAAGTCCACCACTAAACCACGTCCCTAAGTGCCACATCTACATGTCTTGACAGTTAAAGTATCTGAAGATATACTCCTATATTCCTATACTTCAAAGATTTATTACTTTGTCATAGTTTAGAGATTTTCACAGTGACAACAGCAAGCACATCACCGCCACATTGACCATCACAGCTTTGTTTCAAAGTGTACAGTTCTCACTCTTTCACAGTGGTTAAGCTTCAGTAAACCACTTTGAACTAAACTTCTGGAATAGGACTTCTCTGTCCAAATTTAGACATCAGCATCCAAAATAGCTGTCTAGACTCCTTTAAAGTCAGTAACAAAGAGTATGCTTTCTCACAAAGAGATTGATCTGACCCATTTACTCAACTACTCTAGGATGAGGCAACTGAAAACAGGTCTACAAGTACAGGCTGAGTGCAAGAAACATTTCTGCTTTTTGGATTATTAAGTAGCTTGGAGGGTTTAATTTTAAATTAAAATAGAAATCATGTACTAAGAGAAATATTATTTTGCTATTTAACTACACATAAAATCTATTCATCATAGAAAATTTTTCTCAAACTTAACATTCCAAAGTTCCTGAGAAAAATACACTAGCCTTTCAAAACATCTTAAAAATTTTAAATGCTGATAGTGTTAGGCCAAAGAAAAGGAGTGAGCACCTATGCCAGGGATGCTCAGGGCACATGCAGTGCTAAGATCCTTAGACATGCACAAACTGTAAATTTCAGCACTCCTAATTGTGACACTAAGATAATATCATATATAATGGAGGACAAAATCCTAAATAATTTAAACTTTCACATTGACTTTACACTGCAAAGGACTGTTAGCTAGCCCAAGGTGGAACTCAATGCCAAATTCACTGCCTATTTGCTGGCAAGAGCACTCATTTGGTGCTGTGACATAAACACAGTGGGTGCCTGAATATGGCATTTCATTAAATTCAGTATAAAACCTTCTCTTTTTGATTGACTTAGAACATTCCAGACCTGAAAGAATATGAAAGAGTGGGTAGTTAGGTGAAGAGAATAAAGAAAGTGGATTTCATATAAAGCATTCCTTATCTTGGTTTTGCTCTGCAAATGTCACTCTGTTACTTAGATTGAAATTCTGGAACATAATAAACTGGGAAATAACCTCAATAAGACAAAAATACTCTTATAGTAACATCCTGCACAAACTAAATTTATGGTCAAGAAGACCTAGAAAAGACCTAGAGAAGTTTAGGCCTGATTTGAAGTCAGCAGACTACTACAAACTCTCCCACAAAATTCTTGCAAAATTTTAAATAAAAAATTATAATTATTTTATTAATTATAAATTATAGATTCTTGCTGCACTTAGACTGCTTCAGAAGGGAAAGGGTTCTCTTTTCCCAAGGTTGGGACTTTAAGAGAGAAACTCAACTCAGCTAAAATAATAGAATATTAAATGGGAACAGCAACTTTGTTCCATGAAATATTTGACTTTTACATTTGTTTTAGTTTTGAACCTCTAGTTCTTCCCTCAGTTAAAAGACTCTTCAAAGACTTTCACATATGCAGTGTAAATGCACTAATTTGCTCAGGTAAGGGCATTTTGTGCAAATATTTATCTTGTACATTTGCATAGATCTTGCTGAGTTACAGTGAAATATTTATTCTAGAACTAACCTTAAGCCTTTGAAGGGAACAATGGGTTTATGTTTCTCTGCTAGTATCACAACATATTTTTGGGTTGTTGCATCATATTTGTAAGAAACAATAGCTAACAGTTATCAAAATACAGAGAGAGCTTTCATTTTAAAGTGCATATATTCATACATGGTTCATTCAATCAATACTAAAAATACAATAAGCAAACTGGGTGGCCAATCCATTTGACATCTAAAATATTTAAAATATGACTTCAACCAGAGTAATTTTGTTTTCAGAACTATTCTACCATTAGATCATCACATTGTGAAGCATAGCTGCATAATATATTGTACTAGATTAAAAAAATAAATTGGAATATCAGCAATGTAACTGCTTTTATTAAGATTACAGCAGCAATTTAACAAAAATATATTCATAGGTCACAGGATGGAAGAAAGCTTTTGTTGTCCATCTTTCCACCAGTACTGGATTCTTCTTATTTTATGTTTACTAACCTGCAGTTAAAAGAGAACAGCACCACACTATCTTAGGTCATTGACAAACAATTTAGGTCATTAACAAATGTCTTTATCGAGAAATCATCCAACAAACCCTGTGGGAAGAACGTGGGCATCGCTCTCGATACTACAGTGAGTTCCAGGTTTTGCTTTCTTTAAAATTTGCCACTTGCAATGGTTCTTGGGGATTTTTAATGACATTTGTTTTCTTGATTATAGAAATAATAGCTACAACAGCTTTATAGATGCAAACAGCTAAACAGGCTTTGGCTGAAATTTCTGTTAAATTTAGCTTTACAAGATAAATAATATTAAACCCAGTAATGTCTGAGGATTATAGTGCAAAAGACTGTGTTGAAACCAGATAATTATTTTTACAGACACTTGAGTGTATCTACACAAGCTGTCTATATGTGATACACAGGGAGTCTGCTTGACTGAAATAATCATCCTGTTGGAGCTCTTTCTCTTTGAGTGATTTAAAGCCCTAATAATGAAAGGTCTCATCAGCTATTTGTGTTTACACTATTACTTAGGAAGGCTTTGATGGTGCTTTAGAACTGACAAAGACTTTTTGAAGATGGATTCTCTTTTTCAAAGGAAAAGCGACAAGATCATGTTCAGGTTGAAGCAATTGCTTTGCTATTCCATAGTGCTTCCCCCCCGGCCCCGCCTCCCCCTTTTACATGAGACTTAGAACTTCAGAGATACCAGGGTAACTGCTCTGTGGCAGCGCCACTCATAATCTAATATTCGTATTAGACTGAATTGCTACGATCTCCATCCTGCTGTAGTATCTGAGCACTGATGACTTATATATTTATATAGATATATTTTTTATTTTTTTTTCAAAAATATTTTGCTGTGAGAATTTCACAAGCAACTCAGAATCTATACTGGATAGCTGGGTATGTGATCCATGGTAGGATGTAAGGACCTGGTAGGGAATTGGTCAGAATACTCACAAATTCTGCTCTTAGAAAATTTGAATCATGACACAAACAACTGAATCCTAGAATGTTTATGCTCGCAGCTACTCTGTTTATTTATTTTCTTACTTTTTTTAAACTAAAACTAAGTTCTTGAACATCTAAGATTATGAAACAGTCTCTATACATGGACAGAAATGTTTAATTGCTGTGGTATATAAGGCTGGCTGAAGAAATGTTTCAGTTTCTCCATAATAGCAGTAAATAAAGTTTGGAAAAGCTGGGAAGTCCCTGATAAATATGCATATAAAAGACTTTTCTAGTGAGCCTCAGGTGGACCTTGGGAATAAAATGGAAAGTAAATAATTAGCAAGCTAAAATTTCAGGACCAGCATTTCTAAATATTGCCATAAAGTAGTTTAGAGAATGAAATATGATGTCAAACCACACGAGATATCGGTGCAGAAACAGGTGCTGATCTGCATTCATATTCTGTCCTCAAATCATTTAAATGAACATAGATGAGGTAAGAATATAGAAAATATCAGCAAAGTCTTCAATATGCTAAGGAGTCATGAAAAAATTGAATTACCATATGAATATGAGAAAAGAGAAAACAGAAACAAAAGCAAGATTAAAAAAAACAAGCTGAAATTTCTTTTCTGGAGAAAGACAGAGATTCAGTTTACCAAATTACAATACAGATTAAGTAAAATTAAAAATTAAAAAAAAAACAGGAAAAGATAAAAATGAAGAAGGAAAATACAATCAACAAACTAGATGAAGTCACACAAATTGGTTTCACTTGAAAATCTGGCACTCCTTAGAGAGGAAGAAACACAAATCTTCTTGATAACACCACAAATTTCAAAGCTCTGGGTCTAATGTAGCAGCCAAGCCAAGGGCAGGAAGCCCCCAAAGTGCATTCTCACAGCCCTTCTCCCAGCAGTCAGGTTTGAGACCATACAGCTCTGCCATATCAAAGCTGACCTTAAACACAGACAGCCACATCCCCAGGAAGAGGAAGGAAAGGGGTTGCAGAGCTTTTGCGCCTTATTCAGGACCCTGAATATCAAATATTAAGCCAATTATAAAGCCAGATACAGAGCTAAATTGCTTAAAACTTCTACAGTGTTTTGAATGAGATATCATTAAATACATTTAAGGGTATCTTCTGATCCTTGCTATGTGTTCTATTTCTTTGCTGGATTTTTTGAAACATAAAATGAGAGAAAATAGATAATGGATGTTGAATCAATACTTATAGTCCAGTCTGTATCAAAAAACACAGAACAAAAATTAGCAAAATAAATCAAAAGGAAATACTGAAGGCAGGATGTTCTCAAGAGCTGTGGGAAGAAGGACAACAGGGTACAAGTAGCTAGTCAAAGAGCAGACTGCAAACTTGTGCTTCTTGGCTTAAAAGCATGTATGCACAGCTACACTAAGAGAAAGTGGCAGCTCTGCATGGCTATCTTGCTGCTCTTTCATTGCTACTGGGAAAATAAAATTGAGAGGACATGACATCATGCACTAAAAGCAAGATAAAAACCTTTGGCTTTAAACAACTTTGAAGTAAACACTAATTAAGTTCAATGAATATCTACTACCATTCTGAGTGTGGGTGGTTGGCCTAAGATGTGGGGTTTTGCCCTCCAGTCCTCTGAGAAGAAATCAGTATATGACCCACATTCTTTCAGTCTCAGACCCTGAATTCATCCTTGACATATTTACCAAAATCCTTAAACTCTTCAAAATTTTAACTTCTGCAGGCATGTTCCTCCTGTAGGTGAGAACCAGTTTTTGTAAAAATAAATTTCACAGAGTCTTTATATGGCTTGAGTAAAATAGCTGATTAAACTCCTTCCCAATTAACAAAAAAAAACCAAAAAAAACAAAACCCAAAACCAACCTGAAGCAGAGGCAGTATGCATATTTGGTGTAAAGTATTCTCTTTTCATAATGGGCTCCAGCTATGATTCTACATAAACTAAGAAGACAGGCAGCTAGTTTAAGAGCACTGTGTGCATAGGTCAGTGTGGGTTTGTTTTTCAGTGTTCAATCTAATAAGAATACAGAAGCCACAGTGGAAAACCTGACTAGCTGGACAGTGTTCAATATATTATATTGTGAAGAGATAGGCATAGTAATTATGTAAGTTCAATTGATAAATAATTAAAATTACTAGAAAGGAACAAGTAGTAGGTCCCTTTGGATTTCCATGTAAAAGAAAAGCTTTTAAGAAGTACACTGGGTTCATTACACAAAAGAAAGCAAGAGTGTGAGAGTCATATAGACAGTGATAAGATATTAATTCTGAAATGATAATTACATTCAAAGTCAGTAGATCAAAACTAAACTGTGTAAACAAATCTGGTATGGTTCTCCTCTTTATAATAGCTCTGTTGAGATTAGTTATTGGCAAAATTCAAAGGTTTAAAAGTTCACCAGTGACACACATTCTACATTTTTAATTTGTACTTGAATATTAGTTTACAGTTTTAAGGCCAAGATAAGGTGAATATTCTAAAAAGTGATTATGCTTTATTTCCTGGTCTCCTACACAAGAGAAGAGCCAAAGTTACAATAATATTTTAGATCATCACATGCCAACTGGTTACTCCTTAAAAAAGCCTGTTCTCCTTTTGTTTATTTAATCTTCGTATGGCTCTCACCCAGCTTCTGCTGGCTACTGTTCCCATCAACAAAAATAATCCATTTCATTAATTTTTTCCACCTTGTTGTCTTTCACAAGGTTAAGAAGAATATTTGAGATTATTTTTGAAAAGCTGTTGGACAAAAACAAGTGTCAGCTTTCTGACCAGCAGAATATTTTGGTAGTCAAGAAAATAAGGATTTTTTTGCCATTTACAGAAGAAAGATTCCTTTGTTACTGACCAGAAAAATTGTGAAATCATATGCATATTGTGTTTTTGTTCTAAAAAGAATCATGTACTGAGGAAGTTCCAAACTAAAGTCATATTCACCCATTGTCATTAGTTAAATCGCAACTTAATTCTACAACTTAAGAACAACTCATACTGCAGTGTCTCACTATGGGAGCCACACCTAAATTATATTTTCAACTTATGATCATAATTACTGAAGAAAATAGGATAGCCAGAATTTTTGGCTCATAAAGTCTACATAAACATTTTATGACCAAAAGCTTCAAGATGCTTTTCAGAGACCTCAGGGGAGGGGGCCCTCCAAGAGTAGCTTATAGACACTCCAATCACTCTACTAGAAAGTAGAAGAGGAAATGAAAATAACGTGTTTGTATTACCTCTCAATGCCATTCTCAGCAGGACTTTGCCCTTTCAAAAAGACACATTAGAATTATTCTTCTCACTGGCATCAGAACATTTCCAGAGCAGGACATGTGATAAGAGTTATGCCCAGCCTTCCCACATTTCAAGAGCAGATGTATCCCACTAGCCACAAACTAACCATCCCTGGACTGACTGTGATGAGGAAAGAGCCATTGAGATGCAGCACTCTGTACCAATTTCTAGCAAATATTGAGGCTTTAGTGAGAAATTAAATAATAGATGACCTGAACTAAAATCTTTACAACAAGATCCCAAACCTTGTCAATTTTACTTTGCTCTATAGTAAAAAAATATTCTTCTGTCTAAACGAGTAGAAGACACTTATGGTGAAAATAAAAGACAAAGTGGATGTTTTAAGGTATGGTTGACATTGTACATGACTGGCAAAATTTTTGGTGTTTCAGGCCAATAAAAACATTCAAGTCTGCTTGACTGGCAAAAACTATAGTGAGGTAGAAAACAAGTTATAGAAACTGGGTATTTCACTTCTAAAAATTAACCCTCTTCCAGGCATACACATATTCCACTTCCTCACTGATCCACCAATACCTTCAAGCAGCAAATGACAGAACACATCTCATACAAAAGAACTCTACACTTCAGCTATTTCTTTAAAAGAAAAGCCTGCATAAATATTTCACTATTGTAAATTCAACAGTTACCACGACAGCACCAGATGTAGATTTATCCTAGAGGATTTTATGTGTTTTGAGGCAGCATGTCGCATAAAACCTGCAATAAATATGATAATTTTTAATGTATTTATGCTTCAGTTTCATATTTTATGAACTTATAAAACAAAGATTAAATGTATATGGATATTATACTCTCAGATATTGCTTGCAAAAGTGTTATAATAAGAAGAATATCAAGATTAATATTTCAATGAAGAGTGAACAATTATCTTTCATTTGATATTTGGAATAGCTAAGTCTTTGGCCACTAGATGCTACTATGGAGGGAATTTGATTGATATGATGATTTCACCTTCACTTTAATCTTTTGGCAGTAGTCATTCTGGATTTTCTCTAGATAAGTTTTACATGAAGATATTGGACATTCATGTTTCCTGTTAAAAAATCCTGATTCAGAGGCAGAGGGCTGAAGTGACACATCCTTTAGCAGGGGTGGAAGGGTGATGAATAGAGGTATTCTATTTTTCTTTCTAATTATCAGTTATCTAAGAGGATGAAGAGAACTTTGATCTTTCAGGTGAACTGAAATGCAAAGAGTAAGAGGGATGTAATTAATAGTCTCCAAATAATTTCAAACAGGTTGCAGGGAATAATGTTATTTTCACAAATGTCATCTGTGAAGGCTAGATTTTGCTTTTATGATGTCCACGTTTTGCAACAAAGCAGACTGAGTCTAATTTGCATGTTGATTATGTATCACATTGAAAATAAACCTGCACCAGGCTGTATGCTTGCATTTCTTGTGCCTTGATGAATGTAATCACCTGTAATAAAACTAAGGAACAGGGCCTTCATATTGCAGTTTCTGTAGGAGGAACACACATGGTGCTAAGTTCAGAAGTCACGACAAATGGTAGCATAAGAGTTCCAGGATTCTTTCATTGGAAAAGAACATGTATGTTGTTTCTACCAAGATTAGTGGCAACTACTGTGCCCTCAGGTGAGTCATAGCCAGCTTGAATGTGTTGTCCATATTGCTTTCCTCTCTGCCAGTTCAATCAACAGTTTGCAATCAAATCTTTATTTTGGATAATAAATCACTGACAAGTAAAGGCTAAGAAAATATCCTCCAGGATTTCTCACAGCCTCCAGATGCTGGCCCAGTGATGTAATCAGTGCATACCTCTGCCAGTGCTTAATCATTCATAAAACCATTACAAACTCTGGGATGCTGCTGGACCATATGGTCCAATATGGGTCCTCCATATTATGTAAATTTTTAAAAATTAAATTCCCATTGTGTTCTCCAGGACTACAATTTTCTTGCCTTTGGAACACCTGTTCTACCAGCTGTTCAGAAGGTGTTGCCTTACAATGTAAGAATGTCCACAAAGGTAGAAATAACCCTGTCCCAGAAATGGAGAGAGAAGGTTATTGAATATTACAGATCTCTGGTCAGTGTAGGAGATGTATTCTTAGTGTTAGTTTACATTTATATGGCAGTATCTATACCTTTGTGAGAGAGTGAACCCCTACTATGGGGAGAAGTATACTCCAATTCATAGCTAATCCCTGCTTTTGAGGTGAAAACCTCAGGATAAGCAAATGCCAGTGTATTGACTTTGTCTGTTCCCTCATTCAAGAAACAAACTTTTAGAGCATCTCCAGGCTGAGGAAATTGGGGTTTTTATTCTGTCCAGAAAAGACAAGATTGCATGGAGATCTCACAGCAACCTTTCAGTATCCAAGGGGGTCCTACTGGAAAGCCAGAGAGGGGCTCTGCAACAGGAGCTGCAGTGACAGCAAAATGAGTAATGGGTACAAATTGAAAGGGGGAAATTCAGGTTCTTCAGCTGAATTCAACAAGACAACAGAAAATGTACTATTTCATTTTTAATTAATTCCAGTGACTACAACTCCTCAATAAATGAAAATTTCTAACCAGTTTTCTATTTTGTTTTCCTTCATGTTCCAGCTTTTCTCCACATTAGAGATCTCACTGTTTTCCTTCTACTAGACTGCATAGTTGTACAAAAATACTTGACATGACTGCATTTTCACAAGCAGTTTATGCTGAAACTCTTTTATTCACTACAAATCCTGACTGTTCTCACAGTCACCATTTGCAGTTTCACTGATAAAAACTGAATCCATTATTTCTAGATGTGAAAGTAAAGAAGTTGGCCAGTTAATCATATTTTGTCTTGTCATCTGAAGTCAACTTTTTAAATTATTATTCAACATTTACTCATTCCTCAGTATCATTTTCTATTATGCCAATTTTCCTCATCTGAAATTGTTGCTGCTTTTGCTCATCCCTGTGAGAATTAACTCATTCTCTTGGGAAAGATCATTGTTCATATAGATATACAGGAATTTAACAGGGATATCGGACTTACAGAGATAAATAAATGTGCTTTCTGGACATATTAGATAGTATAACCCCAAATTATCCAGGTTAAAATATGTGCATCTTCCTCACTTCCTCACTTATTTACCATTTTGTAGTAAAGGGATTAAGAGGTGCTGAGATTCTGATGTATATGCAGCAACATATTATTGATATACTGTATTTTAAAAAATGGCCTTAATACTGTCTGAAAGATTTCATCTCTGCAATCTTCTCTGTGAGACAATTATAGCAGTATCACTAAGTTGACATACAATATGTTCCATTTCATCAGGGAATGAGCTGAAGTATATTTAGACTAGTTTATTTTGCTACTTTATCTGCCAGTAGTATAGGTAAAGCAAAACTTTTGCCTAGATGGATGCTCACATGGCTGGATAAGTGAACAAATACACGGAGAGATGGAAGAAAAGACTTGCTTAATGTGGTGCCCATTTCTCTGTTGGCTCTACCAGCTGCAGTGAGGGGTCTCTCACAAATGAATGCATGGAGAATAATCCCCCATGCAGGGATAATATCTGTAGCAAGAGTATGAGAAGCCACAGGCTTCTCAGAATTATATCAGGAGCCACATAGACTCCTGAACATACTACAAATCTAAACTTAGTTCAGCTCTTCGTACATAACTTTTGAAAGATGCTATATTGCTTCTTCCATACCTCTTGCACAACTAAACTTTGAGTCATTCAACAATTCACTCAGTGCAGGGATATTATGAATAGCTCCACCAATAATTACAGAAAATCTGCAAAGCTAGCATGGGTTTTGACAGGTTTATGCTGATAGACTTTTTTTTAATGGATAGACTTAGTGCAGAAAAAAGTCTAGAGGTATGAGTAGAGGTACTGTTCCAGAAAGACAAGCATGACAATGACCATGACTTGCAGCATACTGTCTGTCTGCTGAACAGTTAAGAATGAAAGGTCAGCTGCATTGAGCCAAGCACATGGTTTAAAGCACACCTGAGTGCAATTTAACCGCCAGCTTCTCTAAACTTTTAGCCAAAAAAATATAGAAGTCAAGGAATAAATCTTTCTTAAGAAAGACATCATGGCTAGAGCCAGGATAAGAGTGTAAGATGGCTGAAGGAAAAAGTGACCAGCTCATACCATGAGTGGTGCAGCAAATATTTTTACCATGCGCAGCATTGCACACCTCTACATAGCTGCTGAATTTGACTCACAACTAGACAGGCGGATGTTTAAACAGCTCACAATGAGAAGAGTGATCAAAAAAACTTCCACTGACTGAACTAAATCGCCATGAATCACACTAGGGAGAATGTGTTTACATAATTATATGTATACATACAGCTCACTTGCCAGATAATGCAGACTTTTAGAGGGAGCCATATGAGGCATGTGTTAACATTTACTAGAGATGAGGCAATTTAAATTCTTAGTCCTTTACTAATCATTCAACTCCACTTGAAAAAATAAAAAGTAACAGCTTTACTTGAACACTAATGTTACATGCTGGGAAGTGCTTTATTGCAGCTTGTAAAATTACCTTTGAGAGAGCGGAGAGAGCAGAGTCTAAACGCAGACAATAACAGAGCCATGGATTTAAAGCATGCTTTTGTTTTGGAAAGTAGCTCTAAAAATGGCATCTTGTGGAGGTTCTCTCTCATTATCCCTACCACTCCAATTTAGCTCTGCTTAAGTGTCAAGTGAAAAAGATGTTTTCCTCACAGTTCCAGACTGTGTGAACTCACCCTCATGACTGCCTTGACAGCCAGTCAACCTGTGTTGCTTCCTGCTAACATATCAGTGCCAGTTCCACTGACCCAGTGGGAAAGCTGAATTACGTATAACTGTAAATAGGCACAGAGATTTATGGAGCATCTTTGGTTTTAACTCTGTCACTGGCCTGTGTCCAAAATCAGTCTGGAGCACACATAAGAGAAGGGAAGTGACAGAGAAGAGGCTGTCATCACTAGTCAGCACAAAGGAAAGTCATGAGAAGTGCAGTGAAAGATGCTAAAGTGGAGAAGGGATAAGGCAGGTCCACAACTGAGCATGCCAGGCTTCAGCATGTCCTGCTGAAGCTGAAGTCACAAGATTGTTGCTGGATGGGTAAATACATGCTGAAGAATACACACCAAAACCCCAAAGGAAACAGTAGAAGATGAGAGGCAAGATATCTTGGCAGCTGTTAAAGAATTGCCCTCAACAGCTGAATGAGATATGACATTGTTTGTCTCTTAGAGCCAGCTACACAGGCCTATCAGAAGACAGGGTGATAGATATGGATGCTAATCCGAAGTGTAAGAGAGGTGTTTTTACTATCACAAATAGCTACAGTACTGACAGATCACAATCAGTCATTTGGATATCACCACACCTTGTTTCATTTACACTTACCATGAGATGACAGTCTTCACTAGACTACAAGGGATGCAAGAGAAAAGAAAATCAAGAAATCTCATGTTCATTTCCAGGACCATCCCAGAGACTAGCCAGAGATTCGTAGCTAGTCATTTAAGTTATCTAAAATGGGGTACACCATCTGAGCCATTAAAAATTGGTTCAGAATAAATTGACATTGCTGCACTTGACTAAAAGAAAGTCTAGCATGATTAGCCCAAATGTGTCTATTTATATTGCAGAAGCATACATAATATTGCACTTCCTGCATGATATGCCAAGGCTGAAAATTCCAGTTCAAATCTCTGAGTCAACTTCCATTTAGTCTCTTGAGCTATTCCTACAGGACAAATATGCACTGCGTCCGAGCCCATAAAATGGCATGAGGATAACTGGCCCAGAACAGCCTATATCCATATGTTTGAATTCCCTTAGCTACAAAATAGAATTGTCCATCCACGTAGTTTTTCACACATGCTAACTTCCAGATCAGTCCTAAGAATTGTTTGGATGAACATTAGTTGACCCAGGCCAAGTGCAAATGAAGGAGCCTGATAAAAATTTAACACCATGGACTGTAACATCCCAGTCTTCAGTTCTACTCCCCATCACTGCCTATTAGCATAGAGATATAACTAGGGATGTACTCTTGCAGTCTGAAACCCAGGCCTCAATCATTTCCAAACTGTGGAACTTCTAAGATCCAATGTCCTTTTCTCTGCTAAACTCTACCCTCACTCCCATTTTCCCCTTTTCTCCCCAAGACAAAAGTGTGGCAATGCACTTGAAACAGGATTGTACTTGGCTCCTGATATTATTTGAATGGGCCACTCTCAAGGCTCATTTATTTTAAGTACAGCGTGACCAGCTGGGTTTGTTGCAAACTGCTTGAATTCTCAGCCAAGTGCATTTAGCCTTGGAAAACACCTAGTCCACAGTCTTGCCAGTACTCACCTGTAAGTTCATGTGTTGTCAAATGACTATTAAAGCACTAAAAAAGAAGGTCTCTTCAGATTTTTAGGTGTTGGCAGGGAGCTTAAAATTAGCAAAAAAAATTGCTTACCTGTGTCTAGACAAAAGACAAGGAGCACCACTTTTCTGAGCAGCAGGAAAGGCTACCTAGTATCTTAGTCCCCTTCACAGATTTCTGAGCTCATCAGTTTAAAGAGATTGAAGCTGCAGACCACACAGGAAGGCTGAGGACACCAGCAGTATTTATACAGGTCTTGTCTAAATGCTTGTTATGTTTGAAGACAGGGCTTTCTTCAGTTGCAAGCTGTTTAAGAAGTCTTCTTTATCATCTTTCAGTCTTCATCCTTCCCTACATTTCAAAATGATCACACATGAAAACAAAAAAATAAGTAAATAAACAAAAAAGTCTGGCATAATTGCAAACACACACTCCCCAAAACTCTTTAAAACAATGTCGTGGTTTGACCCGGAAGTGAGGTTTTGGGAAAGTTATGGTCAAACCAATCAGTGGCCAGATTTTAAATTGGCACCTGGTGTGGCCACTGGGGATTTGGATACGCCTCTGAGAACACACAGAGGTTAAAAGCAGAGCATTCCCAGAGAGACTTCCTCTTTGGAGTCCGGCTGGTGAGCAGATCTGACCTCTTCCCCTGCCCAGCTGCATCTGGGGGAGGGGGGGGAAGAAGGCCATGCGGTCTGAGAAAGGGAAGCCGGAGCCGCTGCAAGATGCAGGGGTGGAGGAGACCTGGGATGGTTTGGGCAGCCCCCCCCCGGAGACAAGGATAAAGAGACTGTGCGAGGTAGAAATTTGATATCATGTGCTGGCACCACAGTCAAGAGGGGGGTTTTTTCCCCCTTCCTTTTGTGTCTATGTAGATTAATAAAGTGTTGTTTTTTCCCTCCGTTCCCAAGTTAGAGCCTGCTTTGTTCTGTTCCCGGGTCACATCTCACAGTAACCATTTTGGGAAATACACCTTTCATGGGGACACTGCCACTGTGCCAGAGTCAATCCATGACAAACAAGCAGACACACACAAAAAAAAAGTTAGAAGAAAAAATGCAAAATCAAATCTACTTATTCTCAACACTTCTAGAAGACACGGGACTCTTTTCTACTCTTTTGCAAGTCACATTTTTTGAAAAGAGATTGTTTATATTGTCATTTCTCATTGTAAATCATGAAGAAAACCACTGATGTTATAAGGAATTATTTCTGCATTTCTGATTTTCATGGGGTTTGCTTAAAAATCAAATTAACAGAACAATTTTTAAGGCAAGTGGCAAAAAAAAACATGTAAAAATATGTTGTTCTCCTTTTTTTCCCTATTTAAATCAAGTGATAAGTGAGTCCTGATAAACTGAACAACTTCACTTAGAAGTATGCACAGTGAAAATCTAAAAGCTTTTAATTAGACACTTGCTCAGCAGGGGTGAAAGTGTAATTTAAAAGACTCAGGGCAAAAGCTGAATTGTTAGTTTTATATTTTAGCATAACCAAGTTACAATTAGACTAAATTACTTAACAGCTTATTCATTAGCCTTCAATAGAAATTTGGATACACACTGACTCCAGGTTATTGTTTGCAGCAAAGTATATACCTAGCTCAAAATAGTCATGCATAGCAGTTTAAACAGGAGATGTAGAGGTTACTTACAGAGCTTGTGTTGGGAAATCAAGAATTTATGAGTTCAAGTCATCAAGTCAGAAAATAAATTTATTTATTCTTAATAACATTACACTAATAACTCTACATTTCCTAGACTTGTAACAGAGAACCACTTATTTTCTGTTAAATTAATACCAGTGGTATTAATTTAACAGAATTTAACAGCATGCAATATTTCCATTATTTCAGTGTTTTTTTTATTTTGTAATTTACACCTTTTCAGATAACAAAAAATAACAGCAAGAAAGAACAAAAGTAGTAGCTTGGCAGAGATCACCAAGTGTGATCCCCCTTTGCAGCAGAACACAACAAAATTCCCACTCTTGGCAAATGTAAGACAAAGGTAACATGGTATCATACCTATCTGCAACCTAGAGAGGAAAATCTTGGTTTCACCCAAGTCAGAGGCAAAGCTCCTTTTGACTTTTCTCAAACCAGCATTATAGCCTCAGTAGATGAGAAATAATCTCCTGGGACGTACCACTCACATGTTCCACTTGTTTTACAGACTTTCCCAGGCATGAGGAAAAGAAGTCTAGCACTCCTGTGCTGTACATCAGACTGAAAACCAAGGCAAACCCTGATCAGGCGTCACTGTGGCCTGCCAGTAATGCTAGCAAAGGGTATCTCCTTTCTATTCCAATTGGCAAATGGCAGGTATGGGTAAGATAAGCAATGTCTCCTGTGATAAAAACAAATAATAGGGGAAAAAAATACTGCCAAGATATTATGGAGAAAAAAAATTTGGGATGCAAACCCAAGCTGGAGTTCAGCTATTTATACTGGTAATAGCTCAGAGGAAAGCTCAGTTCTTTTCTTAAATCTTACTCAGACAAAACAATTCTGAGGACTGTGGGAAGGACAGAAAGAGCTGGTCTTTTGATGTTCTGATAGTGCTAAATTTTATCTTTTCTTTTTATGTGATCTCTGTCTTAAATTTGGATGATAGAACACTTTTATTTCAAACATAAGGCTAAAAAAGTAATTAAGTAGCTCAGAAATTACACTACAATTTCAAAGTACACAAATGGATTTAAGCAATGAATCCTGAGGACTATGAGTCATGCTGTGCTACCTTGTTATTTACACTGATGTACTAACTTGTACAAAAGAACATATATTTTATTTAAAAATATGAAAAGTTGAATTATCTTTGAGTCATCCTAGAAGTGTCTCAAATGACAATCTTAGCCAGGAAAGCATGCCACATGAAATGGAATACATAAAATAAGGAATTAACAGCTCTAATTAATTTAATTGCCAGCAGAACAAATTAAGATAATTGATCTCAAAGTATCCATACAGTCCAAAAGCTATCATTCTCCTGTGGCTAGGCACCAAACTCCAAGAGAATTCCATGCCAGTATAGATGTAAGTTATATAAGTTTTGAGCCTGATCCAATAAGGACAATAAAAGTTAGTGGAGAAAGAGGACAATGCATCGTCCTTCAACACAGTCAGTAACACCTAGCAAATGGTAATGAGTTTCCCCAAATGTTCAAGTGTTGTCTCTTCTTGGTAAACTAAAAGGCTATCACTAAAAATATTCTAAGTGGCTTATTAAGTAACTGCTACCTCCCTTATCCTCTGCAGGACACAGCAAGTGTCGTATGTTTATTTCCACAAACATTGATTCAGATTAAAAAACTAACACCTTTCTGCTACACTCGTATCATGTTTATGATAATTTTCTGCACTCATTCAAGCAATTGAATTTCACTTGCATAAGTGCCAGCAGGATCTAATCAATTCCCATTAAAGTCAGGGATAGACTTTCAGCTGCCGGCCCCACATCAATCTAACATTCAAGTATTCGCACTAAAAGTGATGGAGTTATGTGGAAAAGGAGAGCTGTTCAGTTAATGAAGGAAACAAGATTCTTCTGAAACTTTTAAGAGCTATTTTGAGGAAATGAAAATTCCACACAGGTATATAAAAAAACCTGGTTTTCTCTACAATTATACCTCTCAGAATGTTGATGACATAAAGCTACTTATATCAAAGATAAATTGCCAGGTTCTACATCAGATGTAGCAGTTTATCTCAGTTCTCAGAAAAAATGTTTCCAAATGCTTTATGAGAGACAAGAGTCAAGCTGGACATTTCACAACTGCAACAGAACACTGAGTTGATTTAGACTAAAGGGAAACTCTGTGAAATGGCAACATCAATTCCATATAAAACCTGACACTGTACACAATGCCCAGCAGAGTCAAGAAACATATCTTGAAAGACTTGCCTAGAAAAAGTGGTGGATAAATTCCTTCCTATGCTGGGTGAGAATCTCAGTGAAAAAGGAATATTTTTGATTTGTTCTCAGAATATTTACATAGGGAGAATATTGCAATACTATTCTCTAAGTCTCTGCAGACAAATTGCCTCTATTGTCTTGATTCTACGTTCAGAAAATAAATCCTGAAATTTACTGAAGTGTATGATCTTGTTATTACTTATTGACATCTGGGAGTGCTGCTGGCATTTGATCTGTTTACCACTATAAAGTGAAATAAATGAACTTCAGGAGAATCTTGTACTACAATATAGAGAAAGTCTGAAATATTAGTTTACAAATATTGTTATTTTTTCTATTGAGAGACTAACAATGTCTCCACTTTTTATCAGTCGACAGATATTAATCTGAAAGGTTGATCTGTTTTTTATTCCTTTCAAAAAACAATTACTCAGTGGGCAGAATCAAAGGAAAAAAAGGGAGCCAGACATGGTAGAGTAGGCTTACTGGCAGAATGCAAAGGTAAGTAGAACCCTAAATTCTATTAAGATTATTAGAGATTTTCTTGGGGACACTGGACTCTTCATCCTACTGTGGAGAGGTGTGCATGTCCAAAATGAACTTACTTGAATTTATAATAGTGAAAACCTGTACTGTGCATGTGACTAATTTTGACCTGATTTTATTTGGCAGTATCTTTGTGCTTTCAACTTATCATTGTTCTTGACCCAGAATGTCTTCTGGTTCTTTTAACACTCAATAGACCATGTATACATAATATTTTTCTAAAAAGTTATGGCTTTTTTCAGAAAAATGCAATTGCCGTGCAATTTGATAGAATACAGAATTACTGTGTCCTGCAACTCTTATCCATAGAAAGTTCTGAAGAATGGTACAGAAAGATAGATTTCATCCCTTGCTACATTCTTTAAATGTATAGCCGAAATAACAACACGAGTAAAAAGGACAGCAGCTGGGTTCTCTTCTCACTTATACTGTTTTTATTGCACTATATGTGTACTTATTTAAATGAGATCAGTTGGTTTATGAAGTGAATAAACCAGAATTAAATCAAAGCTCCAAGAATATTGGGATGTTTTATGAAAGACAAAAATTAGAGTTAAATGCCAGCTTCTGGTTAGGATAAAGCAAACTTCACATAGGTTCAACTTAGCTATTTCTACAAGACACTGAGGTACAGGGAGAGAAACAGGGGACCTCATGAATGCATGTCAATAAAAACATGAAACTCGATGATGACAGAAACCACCATCTACATGAAAATCAACGACTTCAAAAAGAAGTTCACAAACTTTTTTTTTCTTTTAATAGATAATTTGTCTCTACAATAAAAAATTGGTCAAGTTCTGAGGAGAGTAATAAGAAAACAAAAAATTACTCAATTTAACTAATACAAATGATGAAATATTTGCATTTTCAATGTTTCCATAATCTTGCAAATAAAAAAAAAAACACAACAAACCTTAAATAAACATCTACTAAGTTGTGCATAATTTTTCTATATCCTGTAAAATTAAAATATGTGAAAGTGTAATTATAACATTAATGCTAGTCCCTTGAAAAGAATTATCATGCACTTGCACAACAACAAATCACCAGACTAATTAGTCACTAATAGCTGGGCATTAACTCCTCAGGCCCCAACAGTTCAGTGACCCTCTTTTGGACAGAAATGGACAGAAAGACAGTTGCCTATGGAACTTATTTTTCAAAGGTGACAGAAAGATATGGGACAATAAAGAAGAGCAGAGAAAGATGGGAACAGAGCTCGTTTTCAATAAATTTATTTTGCAGTCATTCCACCATTTGATATAAAGTAGCATATGGCATGAAAGCATGTGCTGCAGATGGAGTCCACAGTGACACAGACATCTGGCATCCAGGTATTTGATTCTGTGTATGCCAGCAGGCAGGGGCTTTCCAGAGCTTATTCACCCACTAATTTTTCACAGCGATGTCAGTGTTTTGTCCACACTTTTCTTTTACATGCTAATGCAATGTATTTTTTATACTACTTTGTGTAGACATCTTGCAGTGAGCCGGCCCCACGTGGCAAGTAAATTCTCACCCAGCTGCTTGCTCTCTCCCCTGCTTCAGTGGGACAGGGTAAAGAAAGAATAGGAATGAGAGAACTCATGGGCTGAACTAAGGGCAAGCAGACTGCTTACCAAGCACCATTACAGGAAAATCAGATTGGTTTAGAGGAAAAATAACTTTATTTACTGTCAATTAATGTATATATGTATATGTATAATTACTGCGCCAGATATTGGAAAAAAGAAATGAAGAGAAATAAACATTTACACTCTTAGGGAAAATACCCTTTCTCTTTCAAGATCAACTTCACTCCTCCCTTCTGTTACTGCTGCATTTTACACTCAGCCCCCTCTGTGAGGCAAAGCATGTGCAGGGGTGTTGTGGTGGCGTGATTCCCCTCCACACACTTTCTGTCTCCTTTCCTCTCCTCTTCCTCCCTTCTCCTCCAGCCTTGGTGTTCCCTTTGCTGTTTCTCACTCCTTCCCGCTTCTCTCTCTCTCCCCCTGCCTGCTGGTCTTTTTCTTTTCCCCTGCACTTTCTTACATTCCCAGAAGTGCCCTCTTTTTGGATGACGGCCTCAGCTGTGTCCTGTGGTGGATCCAATTGAGCCAGCTGGAAGCAGCTTTGTCTCACATGAGGCTGCCCCATGCCTCTTCCCACAAAAGACAGCCCTGCAGTCCCCTGCTGCCAGCACCTTGAAACCTGAACAGAATGCACTTCCATACTCTGCAAAATGGGAGATATGCTGTGAAGTTTGTTTTGGTCTGTTTGAAAAGTAGGATTGCCTTTGTTCTGAAGGACAATTATGCTGAATATGTCAGTAGGAAAAAATGTGCTATTATTTATATTTAAGAAAAATCAAGATTAAATATATTTTTAATTTAAGGTGGAAGCAGCTATGATTTCTGTGGCTTAGTTTCTCAGTTTTGGATCATGCCATAGGGAAAATTCTACCATTCTCAATTATTTTCTCCACAGCAATTGCATTATTTCGTATATACCCAAAGAACAAAATTCTCTGCTATGGCCTTCACTAAAAAGCTCTCAGGAATATGTGTAAATATATATATATATATATATAGGATATATTATCTCAAGTCTCAAATTGCTCAAAATCTCCATGAAAAGCAGGGATGCAGAGTTGTAAACTGATTTGAATATTGTTGACATGGGGCATTGTTTGCCTTATGTCTGTGCTATCTCATTGAGCTGTTACAAAACACTGAAGTTCAGTCTTTATTCCCCATCTGCATAAACACAGCAAGCAGCACAGACCCAGCTGGGTGACCTAAGGTGACAGAAAGCACCACCTAGTACACTGGCTGTAGCCTGGACAGTGTTAGATTTCTTCACAGCAGCCAGTATGGAGAACATTTTGGATTTGTGCTGGAAACAGCGTAGCTAACACAGGGCTGTTTTTGTAGTGGCTGAGCAGTGCTTGTACAGAGTCAAAGCCTTTGATCCTTGTCACCCCATCCCACCAGCAACGGGGCTGGGATGCACAAGGAGCTGGGAGAGGGCACAGACACAACAGCTGACCCCCAACAGACCAAAGGATATTCCAGCCCATATGGCATCATGCTCAGCAATCAAATCTGGAGTAAGAGGGAAGAAAGGGGGAGGTTCAGAGTTCAGGTGTTTGTCTTTCCAAGCAACTTTTACTTGTGATGGAGCCCTGATTTCCTGGGGATACAGGAACACCTGCCTGCCCATAGGCAGTGGTGAATGAATTCTGAGTTGTGCTTTGATTGTGAGTGCAGACTTTTCTTCATCTATTAATCTGTCTTTATCTCAACCCACAGGTTTTCTCACTTCTAATTCTTCCAATTCCTACCCCTATCACAATGTGGGAGGAGTGAGCAAGAAATGTGTGGGGCTCAGCTTCCAGCCATGCTTAAACCACAACACCCAGTAGAAAAATTAGGGAGAATTAAGGGCTAAAGAGAAAAACAGAGCTGTTTTATTTTGGACAAAATATCTACAGAGAAGCTAGAATATCTGAAAAGACATTTGACTTTGCCCAGAGCACACTCTGTGCATGGCCCAGGATTGCCTTTTGCCAATCATCATCCATAAAATGATTGTATTTATCCTTGGGCTTGGCTGTAAGATTGTGGTTCTATCTTGTGAAGATGCCATCTGCTTTTTACTGGCACTGGAGTCAGTGGTCTGGCACCCTCACATAGATGGTGTTTTCAGAAAGGAGAGCAGAGTGCTCAGTCCCAGAGTGCTTGGGACAGACAGGGATCTGTCACTGCAGGCAGGTATCTGCTCTGTCTCCAGGAGTCTGGATTGCCTCTTGATTGCCAGGAGTCTCTCTTGCCTCTGGATTGCTCAGGGGTTTGAGGGTTTCTCTTCTGGAGCACCATCTGACTAAGTAACTTTTCAGCAGCATTTCTTTTTCACAACTGTCTCTCAAGAGACACAAAAGACACTTTTTTGTGGATTATGTCCTTGATTTGCAAGGCGAGATGTCAGCTGTAATGTGAGGACAGTTTTATCAGGAAGATCAAAGACAATCTGTCAGGCATGTGAAAAAATAGTTTAAGACATATTTTTCTTTGGACAATATATTTTTTTACCACTTCTTTAAGTACAATGAATATTGTATTGACAGTTCTCAGTATGATAAGCCAAATTTTATGATTTTTTTTTTTTTGGTCAGCATTGTAAGTCATTGTTTACAGTGGTTTAGCTGCTGATAGATTTTCTCAGATGAACCACTTTGAATTAATTTTTCTTATATGATGTGGCTTTTTTGAATATAATATTTTGTAACAAGACAAACGTGGATTTGATAACCTTTCTTGCAGCATTAAACTTGTACTTGTTGCAGCAAGATGATTCAGGATTTACCCCTTACAATTTATTTAGATCTTGATCACTGACTAACATATGCATCACAAACACAGAGAGAAGAAAAGGAATAACTGAAGGTTTAATTGCAAGTATCTTTTGCTACAAATCAAAAAGTATCCACATTGTCATCTTATCTAGCTCTAATTCTAGACATCGCTTAGTGGTTTTGGTTTTTTTTCTCAAGTCTTGCATCCATTTGGCTACTCCTTTACCAGGTGTGAGGATGGTGTTTGCCAGATCATGGACATACGTAATTATGTTGAGAATTATAAATAAAATTTCAAGAAATTAGTTTATTCATTTCAACTAGAAAGAAGGCATAGTTTTGTCCATATAAAAATAATGGTCATACTGAACACTAATTTGAGCACAGGCTTTTATGAAGGAAAATATAACATGGTAATAAAAGATCATACCTTATTTTGCTTTGGTCAGTGGGGAGAAATTGAGAATTAAAAATCTTTCACTTGCTAAGTTCTGGGCATTTGACACTACATTTTTAAAAGTCTGTTTGTTTCTATATGACTGTTAATGTTTTTTTAAAAATACAGACTATTTCTATCTCAGACCTTGCAAATTTAAGCACCTAAAGATCCTGACATTTTTAAAGTATATATGTTTTATATAGGTGTATATATATGCTACTACCTTTAGTTTACCATTTGATTTTGCAGGTGTTAGTTGACTGCTCAAATAACAGCAACTTAAGTGTGCAACACAATGTGCAGACAGGAGTAAAAGAAGTGTCTTCTGTAATCAGACTGCCTTAAGCTGTTTAGAGAACTTCCCCTGTGGCTGGTTCAGATGAATGAGCATAATTAACATGAATCTCCAGATGACAAATAGATGATTACGCATTGAAAAACTTTGTTTTTATGTTACTAAGATCTGTTGCTGTGATTGTTATTTTTTTCCTTCTCTCTGTTTCACTTTGGGGTATCTTTAAAATAACTAAAAGATTCTTGTTCACAAAATAATAACAAGTTAATGAGTTCTATATTAGGCTTATCATAAAATTCAGAGCTTCCATGAATAAGGAATTCTAGGTAATGAAACAGAAACTTAAAGATCAATAAATACAAATTACTAAAGATGAAGTAAATACAATGAAGCATACAATCTAACACCACTGAGGTTGTGATGGCAATAGTTCAATTTTTCTCCTGAAGAATTGGGACGATATAAAGCAGTCTATATAAATGTTAGGTAAAAAATGGCATGGCAATGTATGTAACTCCATAAGAAACACTGAGATCTTTTTGTCAAGTATCTAATTAAAGCAGTGAGTCCAATTCAACTAATCTAATAATGTAGAAGCCCACATTTTTCTCACAATCACTAATTTTTTTTAACAACAAGACAGCACTGGATGAATCAAGTAAATCAACACCCCCATGAAAGGCACTTGGGTGGTAGAAGAGTTACCTAAGTACCACTTACTGTTACGCTCAAAGAGTTTGTGGAAAACAGCTCAAGAGAGTTGTTACCAGAAGCAACACAGTTTCACTAATTCAGGAGAAGCTGACAAAGACCCATCCTAGATTACCTAAGTACCACTTACTGTTATGCTCAAAGAGTTTGGAAAACAGCTCAAGAGAGTTGTTACCAGAAGCAACACAGTTTCACTAATTCAGGAGAAGCTGACAAAGACCCATCCTAGAGAAACAGTACTGATTTTTCTTACATAATGTACAGTGCAGAGCCCTGATCAACATCAGCTCTTTTGCCAGACTGAATATTTCAGTAAAATATTTACCCATTAGAAAGAAAACAGTTGAAAACACTCTGTGGAGAAGCTATGCTTTAGAGCTGTGAAAGGGGAGATGAAATATAGCGCTATTCAATAGGCCATTATTTTGTCTTAGCTTCTTAAGAAGTATTTAAATTCTCACTTCTGCTGTCTGTACTCTGTATATAAGCTCATATAATCTTTTGAGGAAAATTTGAATTTTCATGTATTCAAACCTAAAAAGGCAGTCCTCCAAAACCCCATATAACATACAGCTTGCTCTTTCTCCTTTGGAAACACACCTATTTTGATTTACAGACCTGATTGTCTGTCCTTAAATAATTTTATTACTAGTTACTAGTTCTCTCAGTCCATTGAGCTTAAACTCTTTTGTAAATAATCGAACTTTTACTTCTAGTCAATCAATTTTATTGGGCATCTCTTTTCTGGAATGGGAGATCCTCTGCTACTGACCTTTTCTCCTATGATAGAAAGAGATTACCAGACTGTGGTTTTATATTACTCACCACTACAACCCCTGCTTCTCACTGTTGATTCTATAGGTAAAGTATTCAGGCTTCCATTTCATTACTTTTCTGCTCAAAATCTGGTTAATTAGGGTAAAATCACTGGAGATTTGAGTTTGAATTAATCTGGGCAGAAAAGGAAATCTGAACTTGGGCCTCCTACTTTCCTCAGAAAATACTCTGTTACAAGGTATTTTAGAAAATACACCCACAGCCTCCTCCTCTTTCTGTTCTTTTTAGGAAAGTATCAATGCAGCTTTACAGCTTAGTTCTGTCAGTTCATCTGAGAATACCATCTAGGCTGAAGTTTCTCAGGGCATGAAGTGAAACACAAAAATTCAATATCCTGGCTAGACCTAGTCATAAAATAGCAATCAAGCCACTTGAAAGCAGGACAATTTCAAAGATTCATAAAGATGCAGTTCTGGTCATATGAGCAGCATAAAGACTTGCTATAAAGTATGGTCTGTCTTTACATGGTAGCTAAGCAAGATTTTTCAGAGTGACAGCTTTACCTTGGTGGGTGTATTCAGTTTAGAACATACAATGCTTTTAGATCTGGCCTTTACAAAACAGCAGAAAGCATCACGGCTTTCTGCAGGGTAAATTAATGACTGAATAGACTAAAACACTTTACAAATAGGTAGTGATAAACTGAAGGAGGAATTTAGTCCACTAAATGAGCAATAATACTCTACTTCTCTAAGAAGCAAGCATGCTTAAATATTGCAACATCTATAAGCTACCACTGTCATAACAAATTAAAGCAAACACTTTCCTGCTTTGAATAAAGAGGCTGAGCAGCTGCATGACTGCAGCCACATCACTTAACACAGGAAAAAACACTGCAGCAATCAGCATTTTTAGAAAGCCCATTCTTTTTGTATCCTTTTGGTTTCCCCACCCTTCTTTAATAAATCTCTGCTCATCAGAGTTGAGGGACACTGGCCAAAAAAACTTGTGAGAAGATTTGTGCCAAATTAATTCCCTATGACCACTACAGTTTCAATTAAGATGTTACACTGTAATTTTTTGACACTGCAAGTCCTAGTCACAGCCTAAGGCCTAACCATGTACAGATTTAACAAGGAATTTAATCTGTACACATGAATGAATTTATGCATTAAGCTAACCTAGAGCTAAGTCTTTACAGTCATATCATTAGCATAGTCACAATCTTCTTCCAGCTGTGGTTACACTGGCTGAAAATTAGTCACCAGGCCCAGAGGCAAATGTTGTCTCTCTGACCTACCATGTGAGTATTACCCAGGACTTTTTATTAAAAAAAAAAAAAAAAAAAAAAAAAAAAAAAAAAAAAAAAGGACTGCTTAAGAAATTAAAATAATATACGTACACTAATCTGGTTTATGTGGACTAAAGTGATCCCACAAGCACCTGAACTGAGGGTATTTGAGGAGGCAATAGCCACTGGCCCCAGTGCTCTGGAAATGTGCAACCCTGGTTAGCAGGGTAGCAGCAGAAAGAGAAAACGTGATGACACTTTCTTATTTTTGATCTCTGTAGGTTTAAGGTCTGAGAAACCCATTCAATCTTAATTACTTATTTATTTACATATTTATTGTTAAGTTCATTAAGAATTTTGATTTATCTGAAATTTAATTTTGCCCAGCTGAGATAAATTCCTTGACACCCCTCACAAATTAACAGAGATTAGCTGTGGGAGACATCAATCTGAATAATTTTATGTGTGTGGAAATGCCACAAGATTATTATGCAAACAAAATCATTTACGGCTGTTACACTATTGAAAACTATTAATTATCTATGAAATTATGCCTTTATCTCATCTACATGATAAACCAAAGAATCACTTAAGAAACCCTAAAAATGTAGAACCAAGTCATGCCAAATTACATGGTAGTGCAATTGTGGCCAATTATAAAGCTCAATATTAATTTTTGTGTATACCTATAATATTCTATTCACTATCTCATCAAACTCAGGCTAATTAAGAGGAAGACATTTTGGCAGTGAGCCCAATTAGTTTTAGATAAGACATGAAGTGATAATATTTCCTCTCTCATAGAGAAATCCCCAAATATAAGCATTCAAAGTACTTATGTCATACTCATCCTTTTGAGTCAGAAAACAAAATATTGTGATGAGAATAAGTTTGAAGAGTAGATGAAAAATCAGATGCTGTTTTAAACCTGAAGTAGAAATAGTCAGTTGTGTTTAGTTGGCCTATATACACTGAGAAAGAGATGAAAGATATTAACTCAATTGACTAAAAGAGTTATTGTGCAGCCTAGTCAAAGCTCAAGAATCTAAGATAGGAAGGAATAAAACTAGGCACAAAAAATAATTAATGGAAATTTTAAAATGGAGATTTTTAGCTATTAAATACTTCTTATTCAATTTTTAAACTTTATTTTATTTATCATTCAGACAAGTTATAATCCTGAGCACTTGGTATGCAAATAATACTTTCCTGAAAGTTTGTAATAAAACAAACATTTGAAATTAAACCATTAGTAAAATGGCTTAAAATAGGACTTTTTTTATATAACTATGATAGCAAACACTTATGCTCCATTTTTTATTTTCCAAGTGCTCCATTAACATTCACTAATTGAAGAAGATTCTGATAAAGGATTTTGATCAAGTCCATTACATAAAGCTATTCAGGAAGCTTGGTGATTGCTTGATGAAAATAAAATTGTACTTATGCATATAAATACATTTATTTTTAATGTTTAATTACAATCAATGGTCAATTCACATATTTTATAAGTAGTTTCAGGGTCTTGAAACAGGGATTAATTCTATCAGACCTGCTCTAGGAAGGCTTAAGCATATCAACAGCTTGATAGGAGGCAAACTCACATTAGAAGGGTCTTCTGCATTAAAAAAAAATCCAATTTATTTAATGCAGAGTACTCACAAAGATGTTTATATATTTCTTTATCACATGAGGGACATGCCTGCACTTCAGTATTTCAAATAGGTAAACAATAAAAAAGTGAGAAGAAGCCAAAAACTAGCAGTTTTTAAAGAGATCTTGAAGATACTGTTTTTGCATATATGCAAGGAAAATACGTGGTGCATTACCATGCGATTTATTTATCTGATATTCTGAAATGAAGGATCTTTATTTTATTGGAGATGCTTTGACTCTCCTGATGTATTGCAGTAAAACACAAGATTTTTTTATTACAGAACTAATATATTTCTCTTTTTGGGTAGGTGTCCACATTTGACACTCTGCACAAAAGTCATGGAATGCCATCCAGCAAAACTTTAGATGGGCCATGTCAGGCACAGATAAATTCAGTGCCTCCATTAGCCAGAAGTTGTATGCTCCAAGTGTGAGAGTTCCTTGCTCCAATTGCTCACATTAACCCATTAACTATCCTAATTAACCCATTAACCCATTAACTATCCTAAAGTGTTGCTCACCCAACACCTTAACTATCCTATCCCCTCCCAACCACTAACCTTAGATAAACTTTCATTTTCAGAGCTCCAAACAGAAGTACCAGTGTTCTCTTAGCTAATCCCCACTGTCTGGTGCTCTTTCCTCTAGAAAATTACCTTTACTTTTATGCTACTTGCCTGCAATTCTATGATCAAGAACATTGGTAATAACTAGCAAATCTCTTGTTCATTCATTCTGAATTGCACGGAGTGGATACTATGACTAAAGGAAGCCAGGAATAATTTAGCACCTATTTATCATGGAAATAAGAGTGCTTTATAATCAGACCTTCAAAGATCAGAAGGATAATGATCTCAAAATAGGGCTTCAAAACATATCATTACTATGCGTCAGGATCCAGACATATCCATCATTAAAATATGTATTACAAAATCTGTGCTAAAAATTTCATAGCATTGATCCAAGAGACTTATCAATCATTATGATCACAAAGGGCTACTCAAGGATAACTGAAGAAGAACAAGTAATGCCACCAAGGTGATGAATTAATGTGTGAATGAGAATTTGATGCAACACAGATGAAGTTTCAGGTATATCTAAGTAGAACCAGGCTTGAATGTTGAAAAAAAAGAATTGCTTTTGCTGACACTGAACTAGGAAAAAAGTGCAGATGGGAACTTGCCCAGTTTTGAGACTTAATTGATATAAACAGAGAATGTGAATGTAGCAGATGTGTTGAGTAAGTTCAGGGTTGGTATAGTGCTCACATTAGCTGGTCTTAAAAAAATAAAAACTCATAATTGAGCAGAGAGGTTGAGATTTTTTTTTTTGTCAACAAAACTGTAAATAGCAAACTGCCTGAGTTTTAATGACACAAGTCATTAAATATAAAGGTTTTCTTTTCTTGGTTTCAGATCAGACAAATGAAATTTTGAAAAGTAAACATCCATATAAAGGTAAATGCAAATTTCAAGATTGCACTGAGACAAGTATTTTCATATTTAGTGATTTTGGAATGGCAAAGCAACAATTAGATGAGGCTTTTAGCAAAATTAATCTTAAGAACAGTACAATCAGGAAGATAACATTGTCTTTTTAATCTGGACAACATACATTCAGCTTTTCCTGTGTCTTTAGATAGAAAATAATTTGAATTTTCAGCTCAGTGACAGTCATAAATGTCAGTGGCTTAGCATCCCCTAGTTTTTACAGTTATGTCTCTCTGCTGTTTTCCTTGTTGCATCATTACGTAGAAGGTTTGTAATACCCATTCAATAGCATAAAATCATAGAATCATAGGAAAACTGAAAAGTATCTCAGAAGTTCATTTGATTGTGTTCATTCACAAAAGGAAGACCTTTTCTTTAATATCTTCAGTGCTGAAGACCCCTCAGGCCTCCCAGAGAGCCAGTTTCAATGTTCGGTTTCACTAGAAACTTCTAAAAATTTCTGCCAAGTATTTTTCCTTTCTGCAGTTTGAGGCCTTTATTTCTAGTCCTAGGCATAGTGAATAGATTATCAAATTTCTCTTCAAATCAGCCTTCTATTGTTTGGCCTAATTTTCTCTTGCCTTCTCTAGCTTTAAATACATCAAAATGTCCTTAATGCTTCCCCATGCTCTAGACATTTTTAATGATCTAAATAATTAAAAGAAAAACGGTAATGCTAAAACTGAAGGAGAAACATGCTAAAGATCAAGGCAGTCTTTACTCTCTCAGAATAAACAACTAAAGACAAACCATGAATCATTAGTGGTCCACTCTAGAAATAGTTAAAACTGTGTTCTCTAGAAATAGTTAAAACTAGATTCACCAAGAGTACAACATCTCCTTCTAGCATATTGGGAACAGCTACCAAGCTATTTGGTGTCGTTATGCCACAGTCCTTTTTGGACTGTCCATGCCATTCTCATCCTTACCTCTACTCCATTGAAAGGAGAGATGAGGAGGAAAATTCAGAAACCTGAATCCAACTTTAGGTATCATGGACCTGAAATAATTTGGACAGGTTTTTAAATGATTTTCACACCTCAAAATCTTGGAGCTGCCAATGTCTGTCTAGTGACAGCCTACAAAGAAAGCTCTATCAAGTGTTTTCACTTTCAAAATTACCTTTGTCATTCTGATTTCATGTCCAAAAAAGATTTAGCAGCAAGGAGGGAAGCCATCCTCATCTTATCCCATTACCAATATCTACTAAAATATCACAGAGTCCATGTCCCACAGTCTCCATGCAGGTCTTCATCCTGCATCAGTATCATTCTGGTATCCAACTCTGACACTAAAGTATGCAGCTGTTTACAGATCTGGTGATGTATTCGTCACTTCTCAGTAAATTCTTTGCACTCCTTGGCAATAAAACAACTGACAGCAAATGGAAAACTCACAAAGGCATTGGACTCATGTGTGCCCTTTTCTATCACTAGAGAGTCGTAATGCAGCTAAGATAGACCAGTGAAATAGTTACTTTGATTTTTCAGCTGCTTTGACATCTAGCACTACAGGTGCTAGATGTTACTACTACAGGTTTACTTTTTTTTTTTCTTCTTCTGGTATAAGCTTGGGGTAGCACTTAAAATGAAAGGTGCTTGACAAACATGAAAACAGGGCAGATTTGTGTCATGGCTTTGAAAGTGTCTCTTGTCCCTTCATTCTCTTCTCTATTGGACACTAAGTAACAAGCAATAAGTTAATTAATCACTATCATAATTTACAAGTTTGTTTTTTTCTTTTATAGTAACTCAGTATTTTATAGTAACTTTTATAGTAACCAAGGAAATCCTTCTTACCCATTGTTATATTTCTGCATTCACAGTCTTGGTAAGAAATTAATTGACTCTGATCTTTGAGAGTATCTGAACGATTACTCTGAACACTTTTCTGAACAGCCAAACTCAGCCAAGCTGCAAGTATATTCACAACATATACACACACGTGGCATGGGAGCTACATCCACTTGCCTTGGCAATGAGTAGAGAAAAAAATGTGACCAAGAGGGCAGGCTTCTGCTTTTCACCAAGCAGATTCAGTACACCCATCCTCACTGCAGGCAGCTAGCACATGGCACCACAAAAGATGCAGTTACCTAACAACTGAACTGTGGAGACCCAAATGAGTCATTTGCCTGATTTTTGTAAGACACTCCAAAAATTGTAGTCCATTAAACACTCAGCTTGTGTTTCATGTAAAAGGCTAGAGGCACCACCCATACATAACCTTGCACAACAGTTGCTTAGTAATCACTCCAGCATGTGTTTTCATAGCATGAGCCTCTGAAAAAAAAAAAAAGAAAATTAAATTTCTCTGCAAGAAGGGTAACAGATCTCATGAAAAGTTTAGATACCAGGTTTTATGAGGAAAGGATGAGGTAGCTGGGTTTGTTTAGTCTCAAGAAGATGCTCAGGGAAACCTCATTGCTCTCTACAACTGCCAGAAAGGAGGCTGGAGTGGGATGAGGACTGACTTCTTCTACCGTGCCTGCAATGAGAAGACCAGAGGAAGCAACCTTCAGCTGAGAAAAGGGAGATTCATATTAGGTGTTAGAAAATGTTTTTTCACTGTTAGGGTGGTCAGGCGTTGGAATAGGTTGCCCAGGAAGGTGGTGGAGTCACCACGCCTGGAGGTGTTTAAGAGGCATCTGGATCAGGTGCTGGGTGATGTGGTTTAGGGTTTTAGGGGTTACAGTGAGGGTGAATGGCTGGACTGGATCCTAAAAGGCCTCTTGCAACCTAGATGAATCTATGATTTAAAAGACTGTAATTGCTCAGTTTAAAGGCTAATATAGGAGACAGCAGGAACAATAAGTGAAATATCATTGATATTTTTGCAAACAAACTAATTTCCATTATGAGAAAAGAGACTAGGACTTTAGCTAGAAAAATATGAGTAACTAATAAAAGAGACTTGAGAAAGATTAAGTGTTTTGTTGTATAAGTATGCCTTGTCCTTAATTTATTTTAGTCTGACCAGCTTTATTTATTTCCATTTCTAAGACTGATAAACCTTTCTGCATTTAAGAAAGTACACCACTTTTTCTTCAAAATTACTCTTCCTGAGTTCCAATTTTCTTATGCTGTACAGTGCTATAGAGGTTAAACAATTTTCAATAAAAATAGCAAAAGTACTGAGTACTTTTAATGCCATAGAAATAGATTATGACATTTTATATTATTGCATTTCATGAACGATATGAACTTTTGCTTCCCTTTAAGAGCCTGAATATTTACAATATTCACACGTGATCAAAAGTAGAAATAGTAAGTGTTGTTGTACTTTTAATTATATGAGCAATATGAGAAAAGATGTGTAGGTAGACTTTAATTTGTCTGTTGCTTCTCTTTCTAACATTAAAAACTATTTAGAAAAATAAATACTATAATCTATCATTCAATCTGAGAAAAAGTGCTACAGATGTAAAGGAGAGTAGAATGCTTACTGTAGGCAGACTAAAATACCTGTAAAAATGGTGTAAAAATATATTAAATTCTAAAATACTTGTCCATAGATATAATAATGAACCTCAGCACACTCACCTGCTGATTACCCAGACTGAAAACTAAGATCTTGATGTGACATGAACTCTCCCTAAAGGAAATGTATGTGAGCCTCATACAACACAGCAAATAAATTAAATTGAATATTCTTGAAAATAGCTTGCCTGCAATTTCACTATTTAATCCTCTCAATTACTATGTCTCAGTTTACCTCAACCATGAGAATTGTACTTTTGAACTGTCAGAGGTCTCCACTTTCTACAGTAGTTTTCATTATGGCAAAAGCTCCATTGATTGAAATTAGCAGTTTCCTACATTTATTGTGCTTCACTGACTATTCATAGTTTTAGAAAACAATGTATTTTACAGTATACTGTTGTTATGCTTCAAAGAAATAAAACACTTAGCTGACTAAACTGTTAAATTTTTTTTGGCAATTTTATACAGCACAGAATCATTATGCTTATTTTTCTTGCTAACTACAAATGATAATTATATTTGAAGTTACCATAAAAATCTATGACAACAAATAATTCTGCAGTCACCCAGCTAGCACATCGATAAACTAGTTTCATTATAGTACCACCAACTGCAAAAGCCATAATAAGAAAATATAGTATATTTGCCAATGTCACAAATGAGATTATATAGCAGTCTTTTTTGTAATGCACAAGACTTTTTTTCCCAATTTGATGTATAAGTCAATTTTATCTTCTAGTTTACAAGTTTTCTATACATAACAACTGCTAGAGAAGTAAACATTATTAAATTACCTCTAACACTGTGAGCAGAATGCGGGAAAAGGCTATTACCTCCTTATTAATCGTGAGTTATGTAATCACAAGATAATAGAAATACAGTTTATGTTTTGAATTAGATAATGGATAATCCACTAATGTTCTGATGGGACATTTGCCCATGAATGGTGACTAATGTACTAAAAGTTTCCCATCTGGAGTATACATACTGCAAGAGTTTTAATTATAAGAAGAATGCACTTATTCATATTTGTTGGTACAATATCAGCTGAAACAGAAAACTTAAATATTCCTGAAAAAATATGCACAAGCACAGCACAAGAAAAGATTTAATACTTAGCAGATGGCTAGTTCTGCAGAGATGCTTTAACAGATGGTTGGCATGAAGGTCTGAAAAAAAGTTTACTGGAGTCTGAAAGTTATAATCTCACCAAACAAGACTCCTTCCCTATTCCCATGAAGGTAATGTGTGGCATCACACTGTCTCAAGTAAATAATATGAGGTTTTATCTCATATCTGAAAGCAACCCCCATTACCACTTTCTAAAACCTAGCATAGGAGTTTAAAAAAATCCATAGCTTCCTGTTGTTGCTTGTGTTTTTACAACCAGTGAAAGCATGTGTGCCTGTGCATAAACTTGACAGCAGACTTTTCCTCTTAAAATTTGGGAATCCTCCTGGTTATGAACTGGACGCGGTACTCGGGCCACAGGTGTCAACTCAAAAGAAGCATCACACCCTTCTGTGGTGCTTTATTGGGTAACTCCACTGTTAAAGTTGTTCCAGTGTAGGGAAAAATACAATAATCTTTGACATCCCTGAAGATTGCGTGGCTTGAGTGCATTAAATCTCTTGTCAATTCTACCATCCTCATGAAAACATTTTTTTAAAAGAAGAAATCATAACATTTAAATACAAACCCACACAATTTAAACTTACAATTTTTTACATTTTATGATTGCACTTAATTTCCATTGACTCATAAACAATCAAACAAACAAAGACTTAGTAGTATCTAATGATGTGACATTCCTGTTGAAGCTTGCTATATACTTGCAAAAATCACCAGAGAGGTTAACAGAGGGGCAAGCTGTCTTCAGTACAGCTAAATTTGACACATCTTGCCACAGAGAAAAATCTGTAAAGCAAATGGAAGATTATTTACCAAAAAGAAAAAGTGTCTATCAGTAAGAATGAGTTCTAGTCTATTTATTCCACAAGTAGTGTGATTAAACTTTAGTTATTTGGTCATTTGAGATGTCCAGTTTTTAAACATCAACTCAAATACAATGATTTCCCAATTTGTTTCCCAGTTGTGTCTATGAACAAAGCAAAGCTACCTTTCACTACAAGAAAAACATTTTTTTTTTTTATTCCTAACTATTAGAATTCACGTGTTTTCTTTGTCCTGCCTCATCCCTTGATGCCATAAACTTTAAGAGCTTTTTGGACACTGTCCCTCATTCTTTTGGGAAACAGAAACATTATCAGTGCAAAAGCATTCTGAGCAATCTGATCTAGTTGAATATGTCCCTGCTCATTTCTAGGGATGTTGGAGTAGATGACCTATAAATGTTCCTTCCCATTCAGAGTGCAAACCATTCCATGATTCTATGAATCAAACTGATTTCAGTAGTTTTGATTGAGAACTTAACCAAAAGAACGTAAAGAGAAACTGTGTGATAGATGGAGGACGGTTGAAAACTATGAAGTACTAAATCTAAACAAGTAGAACTCCTGCACATTCAGTAATGGAAAAAATAACAAGGCCCAAATTCATGACATGATTTAGGTACAGAGATCTAGGTGACCTCACATGATCAGTCCAATTATATATGAAAGTATTAATAAACTGTAATATATTTTCTCACAAGATTCATTATAAACAGATGCAGGCTGTGATGGTGGCAAAATTAATTACGTTATAGACTATTTTAGTTTACAGGTTATCATAGAAAACTAAGGCTTTACAGAATTATCTACATTTACCTTATAAACATTAATTATAACTACAATAATTATAGAAAACTAAGGCTTTAAAGAATTATCTACATTTACCTTATAAACATTAATTATAACTACAATAATTACAGTAAAATCTATAGTAGATACTTAATAGTTACATTCTCATGTTGCATTGTGAAATCAGTTATTCTTCAAGTAACAGTTTTGGTCTTTTCAGAAATAAAAATTGTGTCTTAATATTGAATTTCATATTTAGCCCTTTTTTATTTTGTTTATTTAGTAAAAATGAAGGATTTTTTCTTTCACTACAGTAACTACTGTAGTGACTGCTAAGTAACTACTCAATATTGTAGTTATACAGTAGTAAATACTGTTTAATTTTGAACATATTTCACAAAGGGCAAACATTTCACAAAAGGATGGATCTTCACTGATTTTGTGTGTCCAAACTAGTCATCAGTATCATCCCATTTTACACCAAAAGTTTTAGACAGATGGGATAAATTGAGGGTATCTATCATTTTCACTACGGAGATATCCTAGATTCTCACTTAGATCAGATATGAGGTGAACAAAAGGGACAGGAGTTGGATGCAAAATGTGAAAAAAACAGTATGAAGACAGAGGTAGGAAACAATTTTTACAGAGAAGTTTGGAAATGGAAGAGCTAAGAACATTGCATTTCTACATATATGAACATCTGCATGCTGGAAATAAAAAAAAATAAATTTAAAAAAAAAGCTATTTCAGAGACGTACGAACCCATAAAATCCTGCCTGAAAGAAAACCCCTATGATCTTAAAGCATCTCTAAATTTTTTACCACCAAGTCCTAAAATGCTAATACCCAGAGAAATACTAGTGTTACGTCACAACTCCCAGACCCAATTCCCTGGCATTCTCATTCCCAGTGAGTGCTGCTGCATTGCATCATTATTTCCATAGAAATTTGCACATAATCATGCTTACATTCCTAAATATCAGTATTTCTGCTGACTTAATAGTTAAGCTTGTGCTAAAGTGTTTTAGAGGGTATCCACTTAAAAGAATCATTTTCCTATAAGACACTGTTTGCTACTTTAACTTCCTGAGTTGTAAAGTCAAAGAATGTTTATAACTTGATATAAATGCCTGAGAAAACAGTTTTCACTCTGTGCTGATCATTCTTGTGTACTGACTGATAAGTGTTTCGCTCAACTTTTAGCACATATTCTCCTTCAGCACAATATTTCCTACACTGGTATTTTTTAATCTGTTGAAATAGCAAAGGCAATTAATTGTAAAGCAACTCCTTGCTTATGTACTGAACATATATAATTAGAAAAAGTAATTACAATATAACAGAACCATAATAAAAATCAAATTTACTATTACTTTGTTTCACTAAGACTATATAGTAGTAGACTATAATGTATCTTTTATGAGGAAAAACTAGCACCAATACATCTCGAACTTATTTCATATGATGATGTCCAAGTGTATCATGAACAATTAATTAAGTTTTACAGCAAGTCTCAAAGGTGGATTAGGCAGAGTAAAATAATTAATCCTTCTGTTCTTTTCTGTCATGTCCATTAGGATTTGATTTTAACTGTCCTAGTTATTGTCTGCTATTGCAAACAAATGCATAGCTCTTCAGCTTTCCACCTGCCAGATGTGAGGAAGGGATTTTCCCTAATAAGCCACCACATATGTTATACGTCACAAGATTTTCCATAGAGAAATACACACAAAGTAGAGAAGGTTCTTCTGCTCCATAGTCTGTTTATTTTTTTTAATGTATTTATGTGACAGACTGGAATGCATTGACATGATTGCAGAACACATTCATAACAGCGTTATTGAACTACATGGACCCTAAGCAAAATTTCTTTCCTTTTTTTTTTTCTGATTGAATTGAAATTACAGTCAGAAATATTCCAATTCGGAAAAATTGCTTCAGAATTTCAGAAGCCCTCAGCTTACTCTCCTCTCACCATCAAAACTTCAAATAATTAATCTTGTTACTAATTAAGATACTAAGAAAGGTAGTGTATTACAGGAGATCAGGGCTGTGTGCATCATAGAAAATACAGTCTAGGTAGCAACATGGGAACCATTTCTTGTGTCATTTCGTTATATGAAATGCTCACTTTCTATCTTTTGTTTCAAGGCAAAGAGAGACATTTCTTAATAACTTCCACAGAATTAGAAAATTTTATAGAAAATGTTAATCTATTAATATTTTTAAAAAAAATAATTTTGGTTGAATAATATGTTTGACATGAATGTTTCTGTCCAAAAATATATCTGATGTTTCACATGCAGAAGTACAAATAGATAACTGATTAAGTATCCAGAAAATAAGCTCAAAATTGTATTGCAAGGATCTTGGTGTTTGTAGAACCAGCTACACTTCTGGTTGGATTCTGGAAATAAATCTTTACAGTTCTACAGCTCACATTTCATTTTCGCTGAAAACCCAAAATTTATAAATGGATGGGGAGAAAAGGAGCTACTCCTGAAAACTCTATTTTTCCTAATCCCTTCAGAAGAAAGAATGGAATTAAGAAAACTAATACTTGTGTTTGATAAGAACTTTGCTTTTACCTCATTCTGTTAAGACTAAAAAAATTCTTTTGTAATATTCCACAGTAAACAGTTTCAATATTTTGAAGCACCACTCATCTACCAAATTTCAATTGCTCTACAAATGTTTATTACAAGAAAGATGCCAATGTAACAATCTCACAAATGTTATCTTTGAGATGACTGTCATAGATCATAAACAAATCATAAAAAAATCAGCATTCTGAAAGCTAAATTTTACATTTGCAAGGTAAATGGTGAATTACTCAAAGCAATATTTGACAATCTACTTTCTTCATACCTTTTCTAAATAACTTTGAGTATCACTTTCCTGAAGGTGAAAAAAGTCAAGCAAAGCAAAACACTTTAAAAATACAATTTTTCCAACATAAATGACAACTATTTTGTTAAAATGCAAAAATATAAATACGGTATTTATGATGCTCAGGGAAATTACAAGTACTCTTTGACAGAACACACATTCTCCCTCCAGTGAAACAAGTAGTTGCCACCATTGGCAATACTTCAACACCTTGTGTCTTGGTCTCATGTCTCAGGCTCAGGGATCACACTTTCCTTCCCTCCTGCTTCCTCTAGCACCCCGATTTTCCACCTTCAGCTTTTCATCATCAAACTGCCAGAAAAAAACACCACTGGCTTGCGACCTTAGCAAGTGCCCTCTCTCTTGCCAGCCATGCAGATACCAACAGATCTCCTGCAAACACGTGTACCAAGCCCAAGCTGCACTCAGACTTACTCAGATTGGTAACTGTGTGAAAAGCTTCACCTCATATTTCAGAGAAGTTCATGTAGCTGGCACAAGGACTAATTAATGTAGCACCAGCTCACACAGTTAATGCCATTTACACCACAGTCTGGGAACTTACTTGAAGAAGAAAACCAAAACTGAAACACACATACAAAAGAGCCCACCAAAAAAAAACACAACAGAAAAACCAAACACATTGGCTTTAGTCCATCTTAATTTAGTCATAGCATGGACATAGTACTAATGGCTTTGAACAATTTATAGTCTGACAGTTGGACTAGCTCAAATGGAGCATGGATAACATGGCCACTGGTGCTGTGTTGTATGCACAGCCTTGCCACCCCTCATGCCCCCCAAGCTTTATTTTGCTCAGCTTCAAGTATCTAACTAAAAAAATATAAATTATGAGCCTTTTGGGGAAATGTCTGTCTTACCTGACAAAAATAGATGTCTCTGGATCTGAGAGTTATATGCAGTTGCAAAAGGCTTCTTCATGCATTCTTTCTGAAGTTACAAGAGTGACAGGGGCTTATTAATTTGCTTAACTAATCTTAAATTTTAAAATATACTGATTTTCAGTGGAAAGACATAGCTTCCCTTACAGTCTCTGTTTATTTAGTTAGAAAACATTTCATTATATGCTTAAAAGAAAATGAGAGGTAAGCATATCTGTAGTGTATATCTATTGTTTGTCCTCATAGCCTCATGTTTAAATATTAATTTTATAGTCTTAAATCCATTTGCTCCAAAGTTTCCCTTGTTGCATTCTTTATTCCCCATTGAACTGAAGTGGGTAAACTAAATATTTTCCAAATAAAAAATTAATAATTGAATTTACCTTCAGCTCCTGCTGAAGCCAGCTATGTACTTCCTGGCTATTCTACACTTCTAGTTAACTTTTATATGCATACTAAACAGGTCTGGCAAAGCATGAATGACTCCCAGTGAATGCAGTTGTGCAGAGCCATTGTTGTTCAGTCAATAATGAGGGCAAGGGAGCAGGAAGTAGAAGAAAAAGGTTAGGGCAATGGGAGACGTTTTTCCAGTAACTAAATTTACAATAACTTTTAAAGAGCAGAAGATGAAATGAAGAGCAGCAGAGGCCCTTCTTTTTTCGCCAGAAGTCCTCTGAGTGTCTCTGCTGAATCACAGTGAGCATAACTGCTGCCCTTTAACTCCTCACATTGAGCCCTAGTAGGACTGAGGAGACTCATTCCCGTCACAACTGCTTTATACGGCAACTGTAACACGAAATAAATTTCCCCATGCAGAGCTTCGACCTTCAAAGTCTGTTCTAGCTATTAGAAAGCACTATCTCCTTTTATGCTGTCTGATATATAAGTGACTGACGATTTTTAAAGGAGTTTGCCTGCTGTCCTGCAACACATATCTATTAATCTACCTGTTTTACAATCTTATGTGAGCATCCACTCAGTGACTATTCTTACAACTTTATGTATAGATTCAATATAATGCCTACCCATAATTCTCCTAGACACACACAGAGCATGGTGTGAAATTGAACCTGATTAGCAGAAATTTGTCAATTAAAGAAAAATATCTCAGGACTGTTTATTAATGACAATAGAAGACAGGTTTCAACTCGAACAGAAATATTATTATAATGAAGGTATAAACATTTATTTAAAGCTGTGCAAAAAAAAAAAGGTTTATTTTTCATTGTACCAGTGTAAGACTAAAAACCTGCAAGTTTTTAATTACCACCATGGGCAATACTTCAATATCTTGTAGCTTGGTCTCATGGATGAGGCTCAAGGATCAGAATTTAATCACAGTGCTAAAATTCTGATAGCATGTGACATCTCTACAAAGAAAGAGATTTTCATCCAACAATTTAAATTATCTTATTTTTTTTTTTTGTTTTGGGTAAGGCAAACTACGATATAATACAATTGAATGTGCCTAGTTTTAAATTTAAATAGTGTCTTCCTGCAAGAGAGAAAACATTGATCTATATTTTGAGCTATTCTGCTGTCAAGGATATAAATATAACTAAAATAATCAAATAAATTGTTTTGATGAAATGTTCAACTGACTCTGCCCACTGCCAGTGTTTATCACAATAAGACCTAGTCCAACAACAACTTATGCTTTAAAAAGGCAGCATTGGTGGCCTCATCCCTGCACATCAGGCTCAACCCTGAGGACATGGGCATGGCTTTTGGGAGATGGAGTCTTGTCCTGATGTGGCATCAGTGGGGCAGGGACTGATGGCCCTGGGGACTTAAAGGGGCCCGGGAGGAGGGATGGCCAAGGTCTGAGCATTATGGGTGGAGCCCAGGGAAGGTTGGCAGGGATAGCAAGAATTAGCAGCACCCTTGGGATCCTGACAACCCACACCTCAGTGCTGGACACTACTTTGTGTGCAAAATTGTGACCAGATATTGCAGCTCTTCCTTCTGGCCTTTGGTACTATGGACAGCAGCTACAACAGCTGCATTTGTACATAGCTCAAATGGGGAGGAATTCTGCACAGGAAACAAATGCATTTGACTGTATGTTCAGACCTGGTTTTGATTTATTTAGTACCAACATACTTGGTATGGTTAGGAATTTTTTAAATGTAAAGGTAAAAAACACAAAGAAACCTTTGACAGGACAAATCCAGATTCAGTAAAAAATTTCTCAGTTCTCACCACACTCCAGTCCTCACACCTTCTACAACAGAAGATAGTGAAAAAGCAGGTAGTACAACCTTTTCCCACATAATTCTGTAACATGAGGAGAAGGAAGAGTTCCTCTTTTTCAATTCACACAATCAATTTTTTTCCCACTTAGCTGTCAGTATGCACAGAGTGAAAAAAATAGGATTATACAAATTCCTTAACCATTTCACTCTTTCGTTTTTGGGCATACAACTGGAGTATTTAATTTACCTCATTTATAAATTGGGTTCATTTTCAGCTGAATATTTCTGCCTCCTCTTCCACAATGCTTTCTCACTCCAGTTTTCATGCAATTTAAATGAGAGACTCAAGGATGGATTTCTTGATTAGCTTATGCAAAAGCTGCATGCAGTGTTCTGCATTGCTCATTGCTAGTTGAGGGATGGAACAAAAACAAATAAATATGCACCTTTCTCTAAAGCTAAAAATAAAATATATCTTAGTTGGCCAGTCTCATTTAGAGCGATAGGGCTTCCCTCCCTCCCCAGCAGTATTTGGGTATTTGCTTACCCTGGATCCCCTGCCTTGCCTGTACACTGGTGTGATAATGTTCCATGGACCACTTTTAGGATGCCTAATCAAACAGCTTAAGTTAAAAAGCATTTAGAGAGATTATACTCCTACAATACCTTCAGAAAAGGTTATTAGAATGATGTGTGGAATTAAACTCACCCATAAAATGACCCAATGATCTCTCCAACATTATGGGTGGTCTCACACCTAATTTGGACACCTCCACTGATCCTTTGAAGAAAGATAAACTATATTTTCAGCATTATACTAAAACATCAAGACCCTCACAAGTATAAACTAAGTATGCCAAATCACAGAAAGTGTTTTTTTTAAAAAATGTAAATACATTTTCATCTTCTCGCTTATGTATCAGTTATATGTGGTGTGTTTTCCCATCACTGCCTGGCTGTATTCAAACTGGCATGTCATAAGCCTGGACTGATTTGAAGGAAAAAATCCAAACCATTTCTCCCACCAGAAGTTGTTCTCCTTAATGACAAATGAAAAATTTTTCCATCAGATTTCTAAACTGACTTTTCCAAAACTACCTACATTTTATTAATACTAAGTATTTTCTTGTTATGAAGGAAAGATAAAAATTCCTGTCCATCCATGCTCTCCTTTACATTTCTAGTGCAGCCATAAGTGAAAACACAGATCTACTGCTCAAGTAATCACTTTGAAAAAACATATTCTCATAAATCATTCTAAAAATGATTTTTTGTTCACTAAGAGATTACGCCACTAGCAAAACTGTATTTTGTGACAGCAATTCCTGAAAAATACTAACTTTAATCAAGTTAGTAAAGTCTAAACCACACAAAATACGCTAGCCTTTTATTTCAAAAGTGTCAATGACCACAAAAACTCACATTAATTTATGGTATTTGAAAATAGAGTCCTTTGACACTGTCAAGAACAACCACCATAGAACCACATTCATTTGACTGAAGGGAGTAAGAAAATGCAGCTAGCAAATGAATGATCCTCCTTTAAAATTATTCTGTGGAAATTTGTAGATCTAGCCACCCAAAATGCCCTAACATGCAGACATCACATGTATCTGCTGCTCAACCTACATATGACAGCAAAATGGAAATGATTAGGAGAGACAGAGAACCCAACAGCCTTGCATGGTGATAGTTTTGTAGGAAGGAACAAGGCATGAATTTCACAAAAAAATTCTCAGTCATGTTTGAGTTGTTGTCAGAATAGATGTTACAAGGCAAGCTCTCCTTCTGTCCTATTCCTCAACCCATTCTTTTTCTCTAAACCCCTCCATCTTCAGCACTCTTCTCCACAGTTACCTTTTGTTTAATGCTACTGACTGTCCACTCCGAAACACCATCACAGCTACAGGATGATGTGGCTGCAAGAAGAGCTGGTAAATATAAAGAGGCACAAAGAGAATTGAAGAGCAGCTGCTTTTGCATAGCAAACCTCTCTTGAAACACATTATAATATAATTTTCTTATCTTTAAAGATAGGCCAACTTTAATTTCAAACAGATCTCAAAAACTTCAGAATCAAGACACAATTGTCTAAATTCTGCTTGAGTTTCTGGAGGCAGAAAAACTGGACATGTTAAAGAAAGCAAAATGATGAAAAGTGGCTCGGAGAGATTTTGTTTTCTCTCTTGAAAAAACGGACAAAATGAGCTCATTTTTCTGAGTCCGATTTCTTTAAATTCCATTGGTCAAAATCTCACTTTCTTAAAACTGTGAATAAAGTAATCTGTTACATATTTTTACTTATGTCAACAAAGAACACACAACCCAGTAGTTTGCATCAGCTAAGGACTCAATCCCACATTCTCTCACTCTGCTAACCAGAAAATAAGTCCATTATGTAGAAATAAAACCCTTTTTTCTACAGAAACACGGAAAAAAATTTAAAAAGAAATTCAGTGAGCCTAGAAAATGCAACCAATCATTCCCTAACAACAAATTTGAAGCACCCCTCAAAGACCCCCATTGAAGTACAACAAAAGTTTAACTTAAATGCTTGTGCAAGAAGAAAGACCTCAAGAATGTTATGAAGTTTAACAAATCCTGCCAAGTCAAAATTTAAATAAATTCCTTAAGGGAAGTAAGAGCACTGTGCATTTGTACTTTTCTAGAGGATTGGAATGGGTTTAAGTTTTGATACAAGCGCTGATCCCAAGCAAAATTTGGAGTCAAGTGCTGCAAATGCCCTGTACCACCACATAATTCTCCAGCTCTGGTAAAATACTCTTCTGGAAAATCCACTCTCCACAGAGGTAACTGCAATTGCTGGCACCTCCTCTCTTTCCAGGGAGCAGTAGAGGACTGTCTGCAGTGTTCACTAACACCTCTTATAGCTGTCATACAACAAAACCAAGAAAATATGTGGAAATCTTTTATCTTTGACTGACTTTTTAGCTACATCAACAAATGATTGTGACATATCAGGTTCATGAGCACCACAACAGAGATCCCAAAAGGCGCTGTAGAGACACTAAGGCATCTACCTTCTATGACTGAACTGGGTTCATTTTTAGAGATGGAACTGTTTCTTCTATTCCTCAGGAAAAGTAAATTCAGTCTTGTGTCTCTCATCCATCTGCCTCTTTTACTGTTGAGCCCTAAATTGCTGTCACTTTTATAGTGCATAGATCTAAGGACAATGGAAGGTTTGATTGGGCTTTCTCTCTCTCATGGAAACACAGGAATATTACACCTTTGCATTTAAGATCTCTGAGAGTATTTCTACATCAACACTTCAAATATAGATGACAAATTGCTAAAACAGTGCCTGAAATGAACTTTTCTTCCAGATTAATAGCAATTCTAACTCTCCCTACCTCAGACTTTCTAGGATCAGATCTAACACAAACAAAATTATTGTCATTTCTACTGAGCTGAAATCTGAAATACTTGTATGAAGGTATCTTGTGTCACTGTGTACCTGGCTGGATGGTCTGATTTATAGTTGCATATATAGTTTTCTATGGTTTGGCAGCACCTGACATGCCACAGCACCCAAATGAATTACTCAGATTTACAGAATCTCAAAAACAGAAATCATAATAGTGCTCAAATGCATGTAAAAGTAAAGCATCCTTAGGTAGCCTTGCATGAAAATCCCTATGGGGCAAGTGGATACATCATATCCTAGTAGATTTCATTAATTCCCAAATTTTTGAAGTCTTTTATCTTCTAATCCAGCCAGAATTTTATCTCTGCTGCCAAATCCCAGCAGCTGCATTCCTGCAGTTTCATAGTTCTCTTTGGTGTTTTGACAGCCTTGTCGAGTCTGTTCTCACAGACAAGGATGTTTCCAGCCACAGTGGGAGCTGGCAGCTACCTCAGCTGTGGCAGTTAAAAGCAATATGCTGTGTAAGGAGGGTCCTGAGCTGCACCTTCCACAGTCAAGTGTATTAAACTGTAAGTAATGACAACTGAGTATAATACTCCCAACTCAGAACTGCTCCAGCTAAAGCCCGAACACATGATCTTCCACATCTTTACTGTTACAGGGATAGTAATCCCAGGTGGAGAAGGGATGAAGAGCTATCCAGACACAGACAATCGTCTAGTCTGATGCAAGACCAGAGCCCTTAGCTCAAAGTCTTACTTTCATGCCAAAAGAGGGGATGGTCCTGATTCACAAGGTTACTGTGAATGTTACAGCCATGTCTCTGTAATTAGAAACAGCATATATTTCCCAGGTTTCTAAAAGTCAGATGTCATATGCTACAGAAACTTGGGAAGATTTACTTGACATATGTAAAGTCATTTGTTTAAGGACCTCAGAGGTATTTAAAAACATTGCAAGTCTCTAGGGTATGGACTCTTAAACATAAGGAAACCCATCAAAGTATTTGGTATGGGAAAAAATAAATAGGAATTCGATCTGGTGTTTTTCTCCTTTGTTTTTTTGGGGTAAAAAATGTGAATGTTTAAGATTCAATATGCAGTAAATGAAACAATCCTTACCTAAAACTACTGAGAAAGGGAGGTGTATGTTTTTCCATATTTTTTTTGGTGGAACACCAAGAAAACATCAGTTTTCTCAACCTTTCAATTCACACATTACAAGAAATAACAACAAGAAATATTCTTCCATATCTTGTCTTTTTAGCATCTTATTAAAAAAAAAACAAACCACAGCACTTTAGTAAATTCCTATGTATATTTACTCTATGTGCATGCAGATTTCTTAATGACAGGTTTCTACTTGAGCAGTTGTCATGGAAGAATTGTAGCTATTGCTGAATTATCATGATTCAGTGAAAGCAGCAATAGCAGTGGCCAAATTCCTGAATTAGTCCTGCCTTCACTCATTGATAAAATACTAATCTTCTTTTATGTTTCTTCAGAAAAATGAAAAGAAAAAAAAAGAAAATACATGGATGTTAATGAGCAAGAAAGACTAACAGAAGCATTAAGTGTTAATCAACCTGTATTTTCATCTAGGCACAGTAGGCTTAAGATTTTAATGCAAATTATTTGTTAACAAGACTTAATACCACAATTGTACATGCTAATGTAAAGCCCATGAATATTTGTTCTAAGAAACACTCTGACTATTAGTCCTCGCTTTCCATCATCACTGCTTTTTAAAAAAATTCATGTAAAGGATTTTTTTCTAATTATTTTAGCCTGTATCTATGTTTTTTACAAGAATAAGAATTTGTGTAGCTGAGCACAGTGGTAAGTAGGGCAACAGTAAAGCCAATAGCAAGTTGCAAGACATAAAGACAAAATAAATGATGCTTGTAGCTCTGACTTGGATCATGTGAAGATAAAAGAGATATGCATATAAGAAAAAAGTTGGTATTTAGTGAGATGGGAGAGGAGAAATCCAAGGATGACAGTTCTAGAACGAGGTGCTGAAAAGGCGGGGGCACAAAAGCATGTGATAGAGGTTTGAGGATGGCAAAATATGTTGCCAAGAGTCCACTGACTAAATTCTGATCTGGAGGTAGGGCCACAAGTTTCTCTGCCTTAATGTACTTCAGTTGCCAGGAATATGGCAGTTTTCATAATTGTTCTTGTCCCGGTGATAGACCACAATCACAGCACAGCACAACTTCACAGAGGATCACAGCAAATATTAAAATGTATCCCTTGATCCTGGAATATTGTCACTCTCCACCATGATGGCAGTGACAGTAATGGGTTGAGTCACAACCCAGCCCAATGCTCTGCATTCTCCTGGACTCAAGGAGTATGAATTCAAGTTATGAGCTTAAGTTATGGTTGAAGAGAACATATTTGTAACATTTTGTACTCGGAAGGAAGGAGTGGTAGTTTTTATTGGCTAAAGCATCTGTCCTGAAGATAAATGTTTCTTTTCCTACTTTCCCTTTTTTACTTTTATTGCACTAAACACAAACACACCCGTATACACTGCTTTTCATAATAAAAGAAAATCAAGCTGAAATGTCTGGATCAAACACTTATTTTAGCTTTGTGACCACACACTTTTAATCTTTCCCTTTTTTTTTTTTTCCCCAACATCCCGTGTCTCAGATAAAGGCTCACTTAATAACTTTGAAACCGTGGAAAGATGTTTCTGCAAAAGAGACCTAATATCATATATTCAGATAAGACTTCTCCTGTGGAATTAAAAGATTCAGGCTTCTAATAATAAATCATTAGTTTTTGTCTAGTTGAGGCCTAGTTATGCAGTAATATAGGGCATTAAATCTGTTTAACAGACAAAAAGCACTGCAAGATGCTTTTTGTAACTGATGTAAGTTGTAACTGGTTTTTTACTGATCGATCAGAGGTCATGTAATTCAACGGTCAGGTGAGCATATGACTCAATATGAGTTATGTAAGGTCAAGAACAATCCAATGGCACAATAAGAAACTGAACACAGAGAGGGTATGGCTGAGACACTGTTTTGGCAATTAATTGCACACCAATTGTTAAACAAACTGTTTGTTGCAGACTAAGAGACACATCCTTTAAGCAATTTACATCAGTTCAAAATATTACTCAAGGATCACAATTTTTTATTTTCCTTCTACTATTACAGCTCTGAAATAATTTTTAAAAAAAATGAATTTGTCTTTTTTTCGTTTATATATTCTTCAAGATCCCTTTGATTTCTTCATGGAGTTAAGGGTGGAGTAAACATCCCTATTCTGTAATGAATCAACATCTTCCAAATTGAACATCAGTTAATTGCAAGTCTCTCATTTTTAGGACATATTATAGCTCCCAGCAATCACTTGGAGGAAAAAATAAGTAAAAAAAAGATACTTGTTACTGAAGTCATGTACAAGCCACAAACATTCTTTCTTATCTTATTCTATTCTGCAAAAGAGCTAGTTTCAGATACAGATGCAGTTAACCATTAACTGCAACTACAGAATAGGAAAAAGGTCAGTGATTATGCCATTACCCAAGACTTCCTCAAAAAAAAATCACTGACCATAGTCCTTGTCCACATTTGCAGTATAATCACTGCAGCAGCAGGTTGACTGCAGCTGTGGTTAAGTCACTGTCAGCAACAATAATTTCATTGTGTTAGACAAGATATAAAAGGGCAAGTATGGAAAGAGAAAATTAATAAAGGAGAAACTTAAAATATAGACACTAGCACAATGATTTGTAATGTTGAAGAGAAGTAGGGGTTTATTGTGTTGTAAATACAACAAAAAGCCTGCAGCTCATGTGAATCACTTGTTAATAGGACTATTGTGCCATTGTAAATGCTATGAAGTAACATTATCACACACATCATCCAAGCCATTTTCTAACCATTCATCAACATTAACTGTCATTGTGAAAAGACAGTTTCCTGTGTTTAGAAGCTAGGGTTATAGACATACACAAACCCCAGGAATTTCAGTCACATATCAATTCAGTTCAGCTGTTTATTCTAGAGTATCCCCTTGTCTGTATGCCTTTGTTGGAAGACAAATTATATAGTAAAAGATGAACCAGAAATAAAACAATAGAGTAGACTAAACCAAAGATGTACAATAGCTTGAATTACCGAACACCACCACAACCAAAAATTAAAACCAAAAAAAAAAAAAAAAACCAAAACCAACAAAACACCACCAAAATAAAACCCAGAAAACCAAAACAACCCGCAGTGTAGCTAGCTCTCTGTTTCAAATATTCCTGAAATTTCCAAGCCAATTTCTTCTCAAATATTTGTAAGGATATAGACATATGTGTGACTGTGTTGAGGAAAATGGAATTTACGTAGATGATAACATTTTGCCTGGTTTTATTTCTGAATTAGAAAAAAAGTGTATGAACGTTCAATGACACACATACAAGCATTAGAAATGCCCTAACAGCAGACAGGTGGTCTGCTCTGCCCAGAGGAGTGAAAAGAGGAGATGCTATTAATGAAATCTACATAAATTTGACCATCTCTCAAGGCCCTCAAAGAGGACACTGCCATTGGACCAATGGCCATTGGATTAAGGGCCTTGGAAGGCACATAGTTTTCAAAACCTTATTTATATATTTATAGTTCTGGAGTTGGTGTAATCCATTTTTTTCATCTGTTGTTATTGTTTGTCTCTATAATTACTTGTGGCAACAAATTCCAGCATTTTGCCACTTGCTGCCTAAAATCCATACCTTTTAAAAAATGTTTCAAACCAATCTTGTACTTCCTTTAGCTAGTTCCAGTATAATAACTTTGTGTGAGTAATGATTCTGCATTTATATCATCTAGTAATTTCATGATTTTGCAAAAGCTCTAATTTCCCCAAACTGAGTCTGTTTTAGTCTTGATAGTAATTGGCAAGTAATTAGTAGGTGCTCTCCCTGTCTTTGTCTCAACCCAAGAGCTTTTCACCCTATCTTGTACCCCTAATGAGGAGGGGGAGTGATAGAGCAGCTGGGTAGGCACCAGAAAGATAGTCCACGTCAATTCACCACATATTTGTTCATATCCCTGGAAATAAACTGAGTTCCTTCTGGATATAAGCTGGAACTCCTTATCCAAACATTTTCCCATTGAAAGCATATACCTCTGACCATTACATTTTCCAGAGTTAAATGTTCAATTATTTCTGAAAAGACGTTAGTAATGTCACTCAGTGTTGTTTCCTGTGAACTATCAACAGTCTAACAGGAATCAGAGAAGACCTTTAAAAAGAGACAGATATTTTCCATATAGATTTCTTCAAGATGCTTGCCAGAAATATCAACAACCTAGAAAATCTGATATATTGAAGGTTTGAAAAGGGTACATTTTTCCTATTCTATGTCCCATGGATTTGATGAGATGAAAAGCTTTTTTATGTCTGTCCCACAGAATTGATTTTTCTGTATCACCTCTCATCACATATCCACTTCTTTTCCTTCTTTCAACCAAGAAAAATAAATTGAAGAAAAAAACAAAAAAGGATTAGGGATAAAAGAAAGAATAAATCACCCTATAAAATACATTCTGTATTTTTAAACTCTCAACAAAATTTCAATTTTCTTTTCTTAACCTGGGAAATAACACGTAATTACATTCTTTTTCCTATCACTCCCACACTCCCAAAAAGCTAAAGTCATGCTTTCTAACACTGTAAGTCTGAGGATATGTATTCTGAATCTAAAGCAAAAATTATACACAGACCATGAAATAAATTTTATTATTAGAGTAGCTATATGTTATTTTTATATAAATGTAATTTATTTTCAGCTGAGACAAATCTTTAATTTTCAGTATATTACTGTTTCCGATCAGTGGAGGTAGCATACTGCTGAGAAGGAATGCTAAAGGTCTTTATCAAAGGAACCTCAGGAAAGTATGGGGGAAATGCTACATTGTGCAGCAGTATTTTTCAGCAAAATTGGATTTTACAGATGTAGACTCAGTCTAGGCTATAAAAGCATCATTTTAAGATTTAGTTGTTAAACAATTTCAGAGTGTAGGTGTTGTAAAAGAGAAGGATACACAGTGAACCTGTATTTTCTATCAATTACTGTTTTCTGTTGACATTTAATTTTAAGGGAGCTATTTTGTAGGCAAATGTGAAACAATTTTCCCAGAAAAAATTGTGATAACTAGAACAGCTAGGATAGAGTAAGAAGAGAGCAAGTGAAATTTACCTTGGATAATGAATGGACCTCGAATTAAAGAAAATAATACAACAATTCATTTATATGGGTAATTTCAGAAAAGAGCAACAAAAGGAATTTTGCAATTATTTTAAAGATTATTTGTATGTATTTTGAGAAGTTTAGATAAAAAATTTTAGCATAAATTTGAAAAATGACTTTACCAAACCAGTTATATTTCCTTTTTAGTAATGGTTTCAAGTTTTTTAAATGTTGTTAGTGTAGGTTCTGGTTTCAGTATTACACAGAGTGCAACACATTTTGATCAAACTTCTACTTGAAATTGCAAGGCAAATATCAAATACATTTTTAAAATACCATTTCCTAAGAGATACTTTCACGAAATCACTCTTTGTGTTGGCTAGACTTGTAATCTAAGACAATTTGTGTTATAGAGAGCAGCTCTGCAGAGAGCAGCTGGGGGGTACTGGTGGATGAAAAATTGAATATGAATGAGCAATTTGCGCTTGCAGATCAGAAAGCTGATTGCACCCTGGGCTGGATCAAAAGAAGTGTGGCCAGCAGGTCAAGAGGTAAGAGACAAGATTCTCTCCCTCCACTCTGCTCTTGTGAGATCCCACCTGGGGTACTGTGTTCAGCTCTGGGGCCCCCAAAATATGAAGGACATGGACCTCATGAATCAAGTTAGAGAAGGGTCACGAAGATTATCAGAGGGCTGGAGCACCTCTCCTTTGAAGACAGGCTAAGAGAGCAGGATTTATGCTGCCTGTAGAGGAGTAGGCCACAAGGAGATCTTAGAGCAGCCTTACAAGAGGGCCTACAAGAAAGATGGATAAGGACTTTTTGACAAGAGTACATAGTGACAGAACAAGAGGGAATGACTTTAAAATAAAAGAGGAAATATTTAGATTAGATATTCGGAATAAATTCTTTACTACAAGTGTGTCAAGGCACTGGAACATGTTTCCTAGAGAAGTTGTGGACTCCCCATCCATGGATGTGCTCAAGATCAGGTTGGATGAGGCTTTGAGTAATCTCATCTAGTGGAAGGTGTTCCTGTCCATGGAAGGGGAGGTGGAACTAAATGAGTTTAAAGGTTACTTGCAATCCAAACCACTCTATGATTCTGTGATACTGGTGCTAGTAAAACAAACAGCTCCACAGAGGATCAGTTCCAAGCACTGGAGCAAAAGAATCTAGTTTGTAAAATTGTTAGAATGGTCATTAAAGCAGTTTTAATCTTAACAGTTATCAGTCTTTCAGACAATTTCTGGACATCATCTTGAATTTGAAAAAAAGAAAATAATCACAGATGTTCAGACATGGTCAGCATGCATGTAGATTTTTTTTCCGTGCTATCCAAGTTCAACACCATTGAATGAACCTGTGTATTTGACACTAAAATTTTCCAGCATGAGTATAGCCATCGCAGATCAGAACTTTAAATTATTTGATAATATTCATTCCTCTCAATGAGAATTAGGTGTACCAGCCTCAGAGCTTTCAGAAGCATTTCAAAAGCTTTTTTTTAAATAAGGGTTATACACAGCTCAATGAAAATGCCAAAACTCTTCTTGTCTGGAAGACCAGACAAAATAAATTAAAATAACTATTTGTTTGGAAATAAAGCAACACACTCCAACTGAGCATTTTGTTCACAGTTTTGACACCCTATCTTGCTGTATGAACAGAAATTCAAAACTAAACCACTGAAAGCTTTCTTACATCTGGCTCTGCAGCACCTCATTCTGCACATTTATAGAAATAGAATGCTGCAAAATGTGGACTTTCACTTTAATCCAATTGAATAGCTGTGTTCCTTCTCTACTCTGCATTTAGTATGACATTCATACTGGTCCATACCCAGGATCTCAGTCTTCACTTCTGTCTTGGTCTTGGTCAGAGCAGGGTTAATTTTTGCAGTAGCCAGGAGGGGGCACAATTAGGACTCAGGACATTCTAAGGGAGGAAAAAAGATAATCTCCATATTGCCAAAGTCAGTTCTGTTCTTCTTCCATTGACAGCAACGGCAGTGAGTTGGCACACAACAGAAGTGCACTCCGCACAAACTTCTGTCCCAGGGATCCTGTACACAGGACCCCATCTGGATCTACAGGCGACTGCTCATTATTTGAATCCCTATAGAATACATGCAGCACAGCTAATTCTCCCAGGCACTGAGTACCTCTTTCCATGGAGTTCCACTTGCTCAGGCACAGGACTGGACCATCCTTGAGAGAATACCTTTCCCTCAAGATTGACAGGAGCTGACTCTAGAGGCTGAGGGTTTCAGTCCTCTTCCCAATCCGCTTGTCAATGCCCAAATTCCAGGACAGCAACAAGGAATCCTGATCCCTCTCCCTGCTCTGAAAAAGAGCAATGGGATGGGCACGTGCAGGAATATCTGGAAACACATGCAGGGTTAGGTACTACAACCATGTGAATAGACCAAGCAACCTGTGTCCAGCGGCTCTGGACTTAATATACTTAGAACAAATTTTTTTCCAACCTCCTCTGGTCAGATCTGTTGTTATCTCAACCCTTCAAGTCTCAGGCGAGGCATCAAATGACCCTGTCATGATTTAGGCATGGTAGTCCCCAATTCAGCATTTCCACTGAAACCATGCGCTGCTCATCCAATCCTTTTCCTCCTCTCTCTCCCCATGTGGGTGGCTGAAGAGGAGAATTGGAGGCTCAAAATTTAAAGACCACTTAAAGGCTGGACTAAGAACAAATTACTGGAAACAGCAATGAGATAAAAAAAAAATTAACAGCAACAGCTACATTATCAATAACAAAGGGTGCAGCTAAGCAAATGATTCACACATGGTTGCATGGAACTGGCATCACCACCACTCCCTCTGCCATGCTCACTCCACCCGAAGGAAGGAGCCCCTTCTTCCCAGAGGAGACTCCCTTCCCCCTGCTCCTGGCAATGCTGTGAGGGGGTACAGAATAACCTCCAGGTCCTGGTCATGCTCCCTCCTGGCTACAGGAAAAATTAACCCTGTTCTGGCCAGGACCAAGATAGCTTCTTAAAATTAACATTTTATTTGCTCATACTGAAGTCTCTAGAAAGCTGGAAAAATATTTAAAGAAATGGACCACTAACTAGTAAATCTGCTATATTTTTTAAAGGTACATAATGGCTCAATCCTAACAGCTCCAGAAGAAGCAGTGCAGATCACCAAGGCAATGCATGAGTTAGAAGTTTCTAAAAGCTACAAAGTAGGTTGTTACACAAGACACTAAAAATAGCTGTTATGATTTATCAGGTCCTGATTCCTTTGGGGCTGTTAGAATTTGGAACAGGAATAAGAGCCCTTTAGTAAAATCTTTCCTTTTGTGTTTGTCTGGAAAACATGAGAAAAACTTCACTGTTTTCTCAATTACCCATGAAGATTGTTATATACTCATTTCATAATTTGGAGCATAAGTCTGTAAACCACACATACAAATGGTGAGTTTTCTAAAAAAAAGGAGTATATATTTTGTTTTAGTGTTACTTTAGGCAAAAAAGCCACATCTGTAATGCAAACTGGTAGACAATATGCAATTTAGAGCTATAGCAGAACATCAAGAATGACACTCTCCTTAAAGCATCTCATTACATCCAGATGCTGAAGAGCTGAAGAACACAATGCCTAATATCATGCAATCATCTCAGACAATGACGATTGAAAGCCTGAGCCTGCAATTTTTGAGCAAAAGTTTTATTTTCTGAAAAACTGCAAAGTCAAGCCATATGTTTCACTGACATTTTCTTCTGTAGTTCTATTGTATTTTGTTTTGCATAATATATTAAATCAGATCTTTATGTCCTGAATGTAGTTTTCTTGACTGCTATCCAGCTATGGTTGTTTTGCTATGCCTAGCAGGTACGACACACAGCTGTGATGACAAAAGGGCATTACTTCAGAGAAAAACTCTACATTGTCCTTTGGATACTTAAAATGAAGGAAGGAAAAAAATCTAACACATCTTTATGTTGGACAGTATGACAGACAAAGCAAAACTTGTGGCTATCAAAAAGCAAAGTAGAAAGGCCTGATGTTTAAGAAAACTGAGCTGGTGTTTGCTGCCTGCAGGGTATAAGGCAGATACCAGGGCGTGGATGACAGCTTCTGTTTTCACTTACTGCTGGCAGAAGATTGATGACAAGTACTTTATGAAAGAAAGAAAGTAAAATTGCACTGATCCGAGATATGTGCACAGTATACCCACACAGCTCCTCATAAATGTTTAACTGAGGCTGTGTGTCCAGAGCTGTTTCTCTCTGCAGCAGTGCAAGTTGAAGCACTTATTCTCCTGTCTCTGCCTTATGCTTGTTTCCACATCTGCGCTGCTCACTTGCTTTTGTAAATACAGCTATCTCTAGGGCCACAGACTGAACTGGATCAGCAAATTGAATCAAGCTAAAATACTCATACTGAAAGAAAATGCTGTTGGGGGTTGGAGAAGGAATTTTCATTTGTGATCCAGTTCAAAGACAGGAAAGATACAGAGCTCTGCTACAGGCAGGGTAACATGAAGGATAATATTGTAAAAAAAAGGATAAATAAAGTGTATGTATATCATGAGAAGAATGTAAGAAAATTATGTTTAATTATCAAATTATAAACTTAATTTTTTCAGAAAATATTATTAGGCTAATCTTTTTAAAGCCATATAAGCATTTTCTGTTTCATTAATTTCAAGAAATATGCATTCTCAGCATGAGGCAGACCTTGCCTCGATTGAAGTAGTAGCTTAAAAAAGATGATATTTTATGAAAGAGAATGCACTGATGAATCCCCCCTTTTTGGAGGTCATCTTATCCTCATTTTTCTTTTCAGAGAAAATGCTTTCAAAATGATAAGTAAAAATGCTTAGCAGCTGGAAGGAGGAGTCTGACAGTGTGTGTGTGTGCTATAAGGATTCTAAAGACATGCATTTGGACAGAGATACTCCTCTGCCATATACTCCTGCCCCACTCAGTCCAGTTATTAGAGACTGATACTAAAGAAAAGTTTCTTCCAAAGACACCCTCAACCTTGAAATGTAATTTACATAATTACATAGTTTTATGTTATAAATAAAGACCAATATCTTTATTTTTTGAAAATATCCTGAACTTGTGATGTTTGTCAAAGCTTTAATATACCCAACTTTCACTTTAATTCACAAAAATTAGAAGTAACTTTCAACTCTCTAATTATTATAAAGGATTTATCCTTACAAAATCTGGACAGATTTTAGATACAGGTACTCTTTAACAGAAGGTGTTTGACCCTGAATTCTGCCAGTCAATGCTCAAAACTTAATGCTTTATAGAACCTTTAACAGCTGATTGTTTAGAAACCTTCACTAAAGTTGCAGCACAACATTTTAGTAATAACCACCAAAGACCATGACAGAGAATGCACAACACATTTTACCAAGTGTATTTCTCCATGATAGAATACACTCACACAAAATCAATATTACACTGCAGTTTGATTCCCTCAGTGCTTAGGCCTGAGTCACAAGATATCTACAAAGTACAAGAAATGTATGAACTGACCATGCATACATATATTGGGAAGAGAAAACCAATAACATGTTAAAGAGGTGGCAATGTCTTCTACAAAAAAAGAATGTTTTCTCTACAGTAAAAATTACAGCCATAAACATAAAGTAAATCAAAAGAAAATGGACTACATTGTCTTATAGAATTATTCCTCAAACACTCAATTTTATTTTCTAATTATTATATTTTAAATATTTTGTTGTCATTCGTTTTAAATGAACGATAGCCATATTCTTACAAACATATTAAAATAAGGATTTTTTTTTTTCCCTTAAAATCAACTTTTTTATAGACAGTAAAGTCATGATTTTCAGGGCAAATTTCTGTTGAATCTCGTCTTATAGGCTTGTCAGAGAACTGCAAATATAAATAATTCCCAGGAACCAGTTTGCAAAGTTTGAGAAATTATTATAACCTGCAAATTTTTTTTAGCTATGAGAGTGGTGAGAGAGAATCATAAAAAAAATATTCCCACTATAAAATCAGCAGTTAAGCACTGCTGAAAGCAAACAGCAATTTAGGCATCACTATTAAGCAAGAGAAATTACACCCCACTTGTTGATTTCCAGGCTGCTTCTGCTAGCAGAGGCACTTAGTGTTATCTCAGTCAAGAGCAACAATAAAGCATGTCAGATGCAAAAAGAACTATTGAACAGCCAGATTGAGTCACAGCAATTCAGAACATGAAGGTGGCAGGAGGACAAGGAAATTTTCTGTTTCAGGCAGAAATTCCTTTTGAGGCATTTTTGTGCACAGGAGACTCCATCCCTCGTGACTGTAAGGTAAATGCTTCAGAGTTGCAGCCTTGATAAAAGTTACATGCCATTTTGGAGAAACAAGCCCACTGCAGCTTCAGCTTCAATGACTCAAGCGGCTGGTCTGCGAAAGTCTCTGGCAACTGCTCAGGCAGAAAATGTAGTGAAACCAAACAGAAGAAAGAAAGGGCAGACAGAAGGAAGAAAAGACATATGGATTGAAGGGAGGATTAAGTACTTGCCATTTCCATTATCTAATTGTCTAAGCTTTATCTAGTGCCAGTCTATTATAGAATTGTGGCTGGCAACTTTGCAGAAAGAACTTTGCAGCTCTGGCATGGTCTGGTGAGAACAAAAATGACTGCAGTGAGATTGTATTGACAACCTCACGCCAGCACAGTCAGCTGGAGGAACAGTGCATCAATAGGACAGGCAAATCATCCTCTTGTACCCCAGATTGCTCTGGGGAGGGAATGAGACTCTTAAACCATTCCTTTCTAATGCCTTGACAGGTACTGCTGAAGATCAGTCGTTATTTCTGATCTGTCATACAGAAGCACTGCTTAGTGTGTTTACTGATCCCTCCAGAAGGTACAGAATAAAAATGTGAGACCCAAACAAAGAAAATAATCAGAGTCAAACCTGACTTTACAGACTGGTGTTGTAGAGAGACTTGGACAACTGAAATGGAGCAGTACCATAAGTTGTCTAAGTCTAAGAAGAGGGGAGAGGAGGGGAGGGGAGAGGAGGGGAGGGGGAGAGGAAAGGTTTCATTCTCCCCCTCCCCCCAGTCATTTATTGTCATATTTCTTATCACATACTTAGGTATCTACCAGTGGAGTCATGTGCATTTACATAACAGCCCACAGAAACGTTACTTCAAAATAAGGAAAATATATGGATAATTTTTGCACTCAGTTATTAGAGTTGCCAGGACAGTATACACAGGAATAAGAGGCAAAAGCTAAAGAACACAGTAGCTGGTGTCTTGATCTGAATAAACTTTTGTTCATGAATAAAAGAAGGACTATCCCTCACACAAATTACTAATGCTTTTCAAAGAAGAACACTCCTGACATAATTTGCAGTGAATTTCGGAGTGGTCCAAAACGGAGCAAAAATTGATTCAAATTTTTGACTAAAATTTCAACATCATTATAATGGATTCCCTTTGCAATTTTTTAAAGTAGCAACTAATCTACTTAACAGACAACAGAACTACTTTGCAAGTGTCTAAGTGACAAACACAGCTCACAGCAACAGATCTGGTTAGACCACAAAGAAATCAAAGAGTAATCATCTATTCTTAATAATATTTAAAATGTAAGCAAAAATATTGTTGTAGCATATATAGCAGTTAGAAGGAAAACAGAATTAGCTGGAGCCAAGGAAAACTGTAGATTTAATTTGAACTAATCAGAAATGGCTTAACAGCAAAGTGTAGATAGTACTTCATGAAGAAAATTATTTAAACTATTTCACACAGGCTTTTGCAGTAGGGAGAACACCTGGAGAAGCATAGTTTGATTAAGGATAACTAGGAAGGACTCTGGCAGGGAACTGTTTTGCTTATCTAGCCTGTTGGAGTTCTTTGAAGATACTGCTGCTGTAAGAGATAAGGGGAATTCAGTGGATGTAATATACTCAGATTTTCAAAAGTATTTGACAAAGTTCCAAACTAGAGATTAGCGGTTGAGGTAAAGAATAAGGGTTAAAATGGGCTACCGGATAAAAAGACTGGATCAGGTGCAAAGTATAGAGTATTGCTATAGAAGGAAACTCCTTAGAAATTGGAAAGGGGTTTGAGGTCGATCAGGTTAATAGGAATGTGCAGGAATGTGCAGAAGTCTAAAAATACATTATTCATGTGACAGTGCTTTGTGAATTGAGTTGTCAAATGTCCACATCATATATGATTGCATGCAAAGTGATTAATGAAAAAAAAACAACAATATTAAAAGCATTACAGGAAATTAATCAAAATGAAATCAAGAATTCTCACAAGCAAGTGAAAAAGAAGTTATATTATTTAAATGAGACTGCTGACAACTAGAAAAAATGCTAACCAGAAAAAAAGAAAAAAAAAAAAAAGAAAGAAAATAAACAGGGGGAAATTGTATTGTCCAGAACATACAGCATAATAAAAAAAGAGTTACTATCATACCATCTTTTTCAAATGAATTAGCAAACAACCACAGAGGTTGTTCTATTGCCATGTAGGGAAATAGGCAACAATCATGGATGCTCATGTCTCTTGCTAAATCATGGAAAGGATAAAAATGTAAAATTAAAAAAATTAGAAACTTTAGTCAATAAAAACCTAAAGGAGCTGTTTTTATCACTGCTAAAGAAACAAAATCTCAAAGCAGATTTCATTCTTTTGTGCAGATACACGTTTATAAACCAAGAAATTAAAGAGTAAGAAAAAAATCCAATACCAGAATTAGGATTTTGAAAGGAAAAAAAAAGTTTCTATAAAGGGCTATTAATACAAAAATTAGTTATTTCGGGAATTTGCTGTGAAAAAAGGGTTGCAAGTTGAAGGAACATCTAGTGTATCATTAATAATTAGCGCGGCTATATGATTGCAAACCTACACTCAGTAGGTATTGTGCCAATGCAAATCATCTGCTGTGTTCAAGCACCTTTAGATCACAGCTAAAGTATCCAAAAATCCATTCAGCCATGTTGGATGTCCAACTGTTCTCATGTAAACATTGGTACACAAAACAACAAAGTGGGCTAGATGATTAGAATTCCCAAGAATATTTCTGCTTTTCACTATGTTTACACTCCATCCTTCTTCCCATATTTGCCAAGAATTTGCATCCTAAACTTCTAGAGAAGCTTTGCCTTGTCTATCCATCTTTCCCTAGAGACTCCAGTCCTAGGAGGTGTGATTTCTTTGTACAAATAATTGTCGTTTCTCCATATAAAATGCGTCTAACCCCAGAACATTCAGTGTAACAGACCAGCCCAAAGGATTTTGCACTATTAGATTTTTGACAAGAGATAACTCATCAGATTCCCCTTTGTAACCTCATAATTCATTCTATAACTATCAAATTCTAATTCATGTCAGGTGCCATCAGCTGCCTTCTGTCAATACAATAAATAAAATGGCCCAGGAAGATTTAACACATGATCTTATTAATGCTCTATAAATCAAGGAATTTTAGATACACAAATACAGTAAAATAAACAAAAACAAGGCTATTTTTTCTTATTATCATCAGCAGATTCATATCTCCATGTAGCTGACTTAATAGGTTTTAAATTTAGTCTGCTCAATCTTTACTTCTGTAATGAATGCAAATGTGGTCTCACAAACCACAATGCAGAAAAAACTTTTATAATATACTACCCAATGCGTTCAGCTCTATTTGTACAGAGGTGTTTTATAATCCAATATGGACATTTTAAATCAAAGCAAACCACTTCAAAAGGCATACAGAAGATGTATGACATAAACAGCATTGTAGGGGTCCTTACTTCTTTCATTTAATATTTTTTATATTCAGTTTGTTCAGGTAGTAAAATCATTTTTATTAGTTTTTAAACAGACAAAAAAAAAGTTTTTACTGGTTATGAAGGCTGAGGAAAAAATATCACACCACAAACTTCCAGATATTTATTTTACACTTGCTACTACTATAGATGCTGCAATTAGGATTTAGTCCATTATATTCCTGCAGGATGCAGGTTATAAATATAGCATGGTTAACTAACAAACCCATTTTTAAAAACCATTGATGGCAATATATTTGGCAAAGAATACTTTTTTATCACAAAGCATTTTTCAATTTAACTACATATTGGGTGTTATTGTAGCATACCTATCATTTGTCCTGATGAACTGGAACACAGTTTGGCATGCTGGATTAGGCAATCATCTCATCAGAATTCTGAAATGCTGCAAAAAACCTAATTAATACATAGTGTTTCAGAAGATATAGCATCTTAGAAATACTTTAATTTGCTTGCAAATAATTTTTTGTTACTAAAATGATATACAGTTTTGAGCTTTAGCTTTACGCACCGGCTCCCAGTCTACCATTATTTGATTTACCATACTTTACCATGATTTGATTAGAGAAGGAAATCTATTCCTGAAGGATCAGAATGAAAGACAGAATAAAGAGACCAGTACTTCAAGGACAAAGGCTATTCTTGTGAGACATCTCCTAACTTAAAACAGCTGTAAGCTTTACTGGAGAGCATGGATATATCCTTGAATATATAAAAGAATTCCTTGGGCAGTGGATTTACTAGTAAGGAGCTAAGGCTTAGGAATAATACTGTTAATCTTTTTTTAAAATGCCTTGAAAGAATATAGCAAATATTCTTCTTAAAATATTGAAGGGGAAGCTTGAAGTCAACCATACTTTTGCTAGTCAGCCTGCACAATACCTCAGAGCAACCAGAGTATTGGAGATAACCTGCCTCCCAAAAGCTATAGAAAATATTATCAAATTCCTTTCATCTTGACAATAAAGGCTCAAGTGGCAAGAAAATATCTGTTCAGATAGAATTCTATTGCCTTATTTTTAAAGTGTGTGATTTGCATCTGCGAGCCTTCTAGTCAAACTTTACAGATCTCTGTCTGAGTATTGGCATGCTGCACCTTCACCCAATGACTGTCTTAAAACTTTTAAAGGTGATGCCTCAGATTATAGGACATGATTGATTATACTGGAAATAAATGTGTTTGATCTAAAGTGTACCAAATGTGTGCTGGTAAAGATTTAATTAATAACCATTGCTCAAGTCAACACTTTTTTTTTGCATAAGCAAGTTTGTATAACATATATATGACCTGCGGTGCAATTCTTTCATATTGAAGCATAATATATAAATACAGATAGAATATATTCTACACATTTATTTGTTGCTCATCTTCCAAAACTAGATACATATATCTACATATACACAAATCTCAAATTAATAAAATAGCACCTTTATCATAATTTTAAAATTTAAATTACAATTTCCCTTCTAAGAAGAAGCAGACTAAATTTCCTTTCAATTGGACAGAATATTTCTCTAATCTTTTAAATTCTTGCTGGTCTCTTGAATATTTTTTTTCTTAGCACTTCTATTAACTGTGGAAACATCAGACTGTGCAATTAGATGCTTCAAGAAGAGTTTTTGACTTACTGTTTGAAAAGATAAGTAATGCTGGAAAACACAAAGTCACACAGATGGGGGGAAGAAAGAGAATTAATAAGTAATAATTTGCAGCTATAACAACATCAGAGTTGGAGCTGATTGAGAAACCTCAGCCAAAAGATTTTACAATTATTTAGTTCATGTAACTAACATTTTATGTAGAAACATTTTCAATTAGATTTTTATCCAGGAAAATAAATCATTGGATAATCTGGTCCATGATTAATTTTTTAATGCAACAGAAGGGAAAGTGACTTTGCGCCACGTCAGTAGTCTAGTGGATAGACTCACTTGGCAACTTGAGAATGTCAGAATCTCAGTTAGAAACAGAAGGAAATAAGATTCCCTGTTACAAGTGAACATTTTGACTAACCTAGTTTGTATCTCCTAAAATACCTTCACCTCATGTGGTGTAGAATAGGATTTTTAGGCTTCAAAATTTTTGAGAAGATAGAAAATCTTTTACAACCTTCTCTGCTTGAAATTCCCTTGCTGAGATAACTACTTACATCTTGAATTTCAAATCACAAAAATCTAGGACTCTGGTAAAGGTAGATAACTTTCACATGAAAAATGTTGCCTAAAAAAAACTGCCTATAACTAGATAGTGATCATTATCTGAATTGTATAGTAGTTACAATATTTAAGAAATATATGATGGACCATATGAAAGCAGAAGTGAATAATTTGGAACGATTTTTCATAAATTCTTTTGTGCAAGTTTTTCACTTACACTCTTTGAAGTTTCTCTAGTTTTCTGAGACGTAAGGATGTTGATCTCAAACAATGCTCCTATGTGCTGCATTTTTATTATACAGGCTGTCAAAGGCTAGGGACCTTAGGGCTGAGGCTGGAGAATGTATTAGATTTCATTCAGAACCACCACAGAATGCTGATGAAAGTCTACAGAAAGCCTGACATTTTTGTTCAGATTTTCATCTTTAAGAAAGAAAGAAAAAAAAAAAAGTGTACAGAAAAAAATCCTGACCAACTTTAATCTTGGTATTTTTTTAATAGCAAAAAAGATTTATTTTAAAAATGTGAAAATAGAAGATGCAGAAATGTTAAATGTTTTTTGTTGCTACTGACTTCATTTTGAAGAAGTGTTTCTAATTAAGTAAGGAAAAGAAGCTTGCCAGGAGGAATTGTAAAGAAATATTTAAACAGAAAATGGATTTAGAACATAAAAATAAATCTATAATATTTGAATTACAGCAAAAGAAGCAGAAATACTGTGAAACGAAAAATATTTCAGTAGCGCTAACTTGTGTTTTAGGCAGGATTCAAGTACTCAAATGGAGTTTCTGTCCATCATTGACAAACCAAGCCAAATATGAATTCAAGATAATTGACGAGGAAAGAAAAGCTTTTAAAGTTGATGGACTGATAAAAGGAGACACTCAAGTCTTTAGACGACAAGGAAGATCACTGACTTGAAATAACTTCTCATAAAAGCAGATCATCTGGTCGGTGGTATAAGATCATTTATGATAAGAAGTCAAAGGCAGAGTGCTGCCAGATATAAAGTACATATCTTCAGATGCCTGAGGAGATGCTATTGTATATCTGTCAGTTTTGAAAGCAAAATAAATCGTCCTGTACTTTTTGCTCATTTTTTTCTAGAATTCTGGACCAAAAAAGAAATGTTCTTATATCTAAAAAAAGTGCATAGCTTCCAATACCAACAGTTTAATCCTAAACAAGACAGTATAAATCACTTTCCATCACATATTGTTTATATAAGGTGCAATTGCTAATTCCAAGGTATTGACACAAAAGCAATTTTTTCTCTTAGAATATTTATTCACTAGTTAGAATTCTGCAAGCAGTTAATTTATACCCTAAGGTTCTCTTGACATCAAGATAATGTATTATCAAGAGACTGGAAATTGTTTTATATGTTCTCCTTGCTAATAATTTTAGCAAAAAAATAGGAAGCTGATACAGAATTTCTGACCTTCAGGTAATAACTAAATTTCTTCATTTTTCTCTGAAACCATATTAAGAGTATGGAGTCACTGCTTGAATGTATATACTTTGGAAATATTAAAAGTTTAAAAAAATTATGGCTGTGAAGGTGTCTGTCTCTAGAAAACTACTTTTCTCTAGGTAAAGTGATTCAGCTGTTAGTCAAAGAAACTACCCTGGAGTCCTACAACAGCAAGTACCTCAGAAGTATGGAAGAAGTTAAGGAATGAGCCTTTCTGCCCCTCTCCTCCCCTGTCTTCCACTGTTCAATAGGACTGCCAGTGCTACCTGATGGCTACTGGGTGGTATCACAGAAGCAGCTGGAGACAGGAGAGCCTGGAAGATTTTTCCCAAACCTGATACTCTGGAAAACTGTTCTACATGGTGTATATCACATGATAGTACTGCCTGCATCTATATTAAATTATGGCAGTACTGTTGATTTGAGGGCTCATCATAGCTGATATGATTAGGCATGACAGAATGATGGGCATTTTTAGATATACTGGAATAAGCAAGCTCAGTTCTGCCTCAGGTGTCTCCAGCCCTGAATGCCTCCTCACAGGACAACTGCAATTTCTTTGGTTGTTTGTGTGCCTTTGCCATTTTAAATATATTTAAGGAAAACCTGTAAAATGATTTGATACCTCGCTGAGCACCTTTTGCAGAAAAAAATACATAAAACTGCAACATATCAAGTTTTCTTATTGCATTATTAATTCTTTAATGTGTAATAGGAGGTGATCTGAAATATATCTGAATAATGATTCATATTCATTATAATCATAGAACCATAAAATGGTTTGGGTTGGATAAAACCTTAAAAATGTAGTTCCAAGCCCCCTGTCATGGACAGAGATACCTTCCACCAGACCACGTTTCTCAGAGCTCCATCCAATCTTATTTATAACCGAACAAGTTGGGGTTTTTTCCTGCTACCTAAGCAACAATAGAGCCAATATTCTATTATAAGGATTGCAAGCTGTGGTGTATAAAAAATATATTTTAAAAACCCCACAAATATTTCCCAGAGGCTATTCGGTTACATGGCTGAAAAATACTGCTATCCCCTACACCTCTTGCTTCTGTAAATAATTGTATGTACAATAACAGTCACCTCTCAAATGAACTTTGCTAGCATAGATACAAGTGTCTTAAACTATTAACAAAGATAAAGACCAAGGTGCTTGTTTAGAACTAAATCCAAAACCAAAACCCATGAAGATATTGAGCTAGGGGCTTGAGTAATGAATAAGATTAATCAGAACTATTTGTTTACATGAACACACTCAATAGAATTGGTATTGCAGCACCCTTGTGAAATTATTTGCATAACTTGAAGAATAAAATGTAATTTATTTAAAAAGGACAGAGAGAGCAAAGAGAAGCAGCACTCTATCAAAACAGTATTGGCTGTTATTAACTGCTTGATTTGGTTGATTCAATGTTCTTCAAAGTAGCTGGTATGGGGCTGTGTTTTGGAGTTGTTCTGAAAACTTTGTTGATAGCACAGGGTTATTATTGCTATTGCTGAGCTGGGTTATCAAAGTGTAAAGGCCTTTTCTGCTCTTCACTCAACCCCCCCAGTGAGGAGACTGGGGGTGCACAGGGATTTGGGAGGAGACACAGTTGGACAGCCAACTGACTAAAGGGACGTTCTGTATCATATGGGATCACTCTCAGCATACCAAGCTGGGGAAAGAAGAAGGAAGGAGTTCAGAGCAATGGCATTTGCCCTCCCAAGTCAGCACTAGGTGTGATGGAGCCCTGCTTTCCAGGAAATGGCTGAACATCTCATGAGAAGTGGTAAATGAATTCCTTGTGCTTTGCTGGTTGCACAAAGCTTTTGCCTTACCTGTTAAACTGTCTTGATCTCAACCCACGAGTTTCCACACTTCAAATTCTCTCCCTCATCCCAATCAAGCAGGGGGTGGAGGGAGAGTGAGAGAGCAGCTGTGTGGATCTCAGCTGCCTGTTGGTGTTAACCCACAACAGTTACCCATATCTGACAAGCAAATGATCCTTGAAAAGATTATGAATCACTATTCAAATGCAAGAACAAGGTTCAGGGAATATTGATACCAACTCTTACAGTCACCTACATAAGAAGTATAAGAAGTGATATCATAGCAACCTTTATTCTCTTCGAAACATGTTTCACCCTCCTGATACAATTTATTTCATCAATCTATGGCTTATGTGTTAATCTCCTAATGTGGGAACAGTTTGACCTAATTGAGAGAAATTGCAAGTCTATTTAGTTATGATCACAGAACTAAAATTACTTTGTAGCAAATGCTCTGGTTTTGAATATATTTGCTATGTGCAAGTGGAATAGGAGAGTAAAAGTCTTTACATATGTTTGGTGCCTAAAAATAACATTTTCACAAGTCTAGCAGATAATTGTAAGTCAAATCAGCTACTTTCATGAACAGAATAATGTGAATTCCAACTAAAATATTACATTATATATTTCAAAAATTTGTAACTAGAGAAACTTTAATGTTTGCTTTGGCTTAGACATGAGAAAAAATCCAAACCAGACTTTATAAATAATAAAAAGTAACATCTAGTAAATGAAGGATGGAATTTTTTATCAGTGACTATAAAATAAAAATTAGGGAAACAGGAGGCCAAAAGACAAACTATCTCTCTATTAACTTGTAAAATATAAGAAAATATATTCTAATATTGGTGAATGGCAAATCTGTTAACAGCAATGCAAAGCACATAGAAGTATATAATGAACATAGCTCATCAGTATTTAGAAAAAATGTGGTGATAAGCACTTCACATAGAATAAGAATTATCTTCCACTTCATAAGTAATTTCATATGGCATTGCACTTCCTTAATTTAGCAGTTTAAAAATTGTGATTCAGATTTTTTTTACCTGAGCATTTTGAGAGAGCATTCTGGATCATTAATACAGATTCTCAATAAGCCTTAGACCTTTGCAAAATACTTATTTAGCATGAGACTAGGCATTGAAATTAAAAATAGATGTAAAATAATAACACTGTAAACATTGGTTGAAACCAATTTTCAGAGCATTAGGGATTTTCAAGTGTTAGTTTCAGTCAGATTCAACTACTCTATTAAATTCAACAGAAAGGCACTAGAAAATTTTAGAGGCACTCTCTATCTCCATCGCTGTAGCTCCTTACCTTATGAAAGGTTTAAAACCATCTGAGAAGATTAAAATCTGCTTTAACATTCAAAATTTGAAAATGTAAAATCCAAAACCTTGCACTTAAGATTAAAAAAAAATAATTATGTGTTGTCTTACATTTCATAGTCTATAAGCATGAAAATTATACTCACATGGTTACAATACTGTAAAATATATTTTCATTGGAAAAGCATTTTGTATTCATGCTAAGCAGCATCTGCCCATAATTAACCCAGAGAGATTTAAAAAATACTTTTGGCTATTGCTTACAGCAGAAGACGGGGTAACCGCATGACATAAACTGTGACATGTCATAACTTGGCAATCATGAGCTTGTAGTGACACGGCTGACTTCATGTATGGCATGCTACAAATACTGCGTGATTGAGGCAGCTGCTTGTCATCCTTGTCAGGCCTAAACTGGCACCTACTTGTCTTAACATGAAACAGTCTTTGTGCTATGTAGTTATTTTCTCCCTACTTTTCTGTCAGAACTTTAAAACTGATCAATTTTTACTCCATTGCTTTCTTATCCTCTGTAGTCGCTGCTGCCATTACCTCCAAACCTTTTGAGCCCACTGAATGTCCAACATCTACTAACTGCTCAGACTCCCAGATTTGCTCTACTATCAGGAAGAATTCTTCCTTGTGCTACGAAGCAGTATGACCTGCAATGCTTTGTAACTTTGCTTTTTAACTACATGTCATGGTTTAGGAATGATACTCCCCAATTCAATGCCCTCAGTAAGACTCTCCCAAAAAAGAAGCAACGCACTCTTCCCCCCTACTTCTCCCACTTCCCACTCTGGGGATGGAGTTGAGAATTGGAGGCAGAAATGATGGAAGTAATGGGTTGAGATAAGAACAATTTTACTGGACACAGCAATGAGATAAGAAAATGAACAGTAACAGCGACAATTAAAATAGTAATAGTTTAAAATAGTAATAATTTAATAGTAATTAAAAAGTGCACAAAGAGAGGGTGATTTACATGCAAAATTCTCACCAGCCTGAGAAAATGAAACAATGGCAGATGGACCCTATGCCCCCCCCCAAGTTGTTCCCCCAAGCAGAAAGGGACTGCTACAATCCATCCCCACGAAGGTGAGGGTAATCCAGGTTCTTTTTAATAGATTTCTTTGGGTGGATTAGAGTGAAATGACACTGGACGAATGATGTTTACAAACATATACACATATGGTTCATTTTTAAACAATTTGGTTGCAATGGAAAGCAGATATGTAGCCATTTTGGTTGTTATTATTATCTATAGTTACACAGCACATGAAAGTGTGCTATGTATAATAACAATATTGCTTTAGAAAATGTATAGGAAAAAGATAGAAAAAGAAAGAAAGGATAAGAATAGAAAGATACATAATCACCACCCATGGATCTGTAACAAGGTTCTATTGTTCCAGCTGGGATGTCCACTGGTCAAAGTAGGGGTTTTGATCCTGAGGGATGGGTAAAGAAGCCAACAAAACACAAAGTCAGATGGGTTTAAATATGCCCAGGCTCAGTGGGAACACCCAGGAACCTCCCCAGGGCAAGAGAGCTTTCGGTCCTCTGGCCTTAGAAATGAGCCTGAGGGCTCTTTGTGGGTCTCTGAGGGTTTATGATACCTTTTCAGCTGCTGGAGTGAGTAATGCCCAGTCAGACTTTCCTCAGGGGAAGCAGAGGGGAGTTTTACAGCTGACCAGGTTGTGTAAGGGAGGGCAATTGTCATGGTAAGAGGCACCATCTAGCCTTGCAGGATTTGCCTCTTACTGGTGTAGTAGCTGGTTTGTAGCCTCCAGATGGAGACAGTTCATTACCTTTGTCATATGCTGATCAGCCATTTCACACCCAAAAACCCACCTCCTCCTTTGAGGGATGCAACCCTGGCCTCGGCAAAGCACTAGAGCAGTTCTGAAGGATGTAAGAAGTGATGCAATGTCCAATTGGGAAGAAGAGTTCAACTTGAGTCTAAAAAGTGACTTTTTAACCATAGGGCGAGTGACAATTTCATGTCTGGGTTCCTAGTGTGTACTCCTGGATCTGTTGTGGCTTGCCTTGATTGGATTGAGGAAGCTTGACAGAAAGAATAAAATCGAAATATACCTAAATGGCGAGAGATCTCAGTTGCTTTGCACTAAATGAAAGTGGAAACTTGAAAAGCTGAGAGAAAATATTAATAATCTTAGTAATTCAAGAAGTTTTAAAAAATGTATTAATGGCAATAGGCAGCGCAAAGATAGTATCAGCCTATTCTAGGATGAGAACTATATTAGTTCAGTCTCTGTCCTACCCTTATCATGACAGTAGCTGAAATTCCTATTGAAAATTCAGCCACAGGACTAGCAGCAAGCAATCTGCTTTATGTGTTACCGTCTTCAAAATTCAGATCCAGCATGAAATGTGGAGTGGGAAGAGAACTGCATAAACAAATGTGTGGAGAAGAATACCATTAAATGTAATATGTACATTGCACCATGTTTAAAGACATAACACTTTAAGACAACTTGAACAATAAAAAAATTCAAACCCATAGCATAAAGCTACAAGAGGTGGACAAACACTAATTATGACTTAGAGATACTGCAACTGAAAGGTCCCAGCAAAATACTTCACACCTTTACCTCTAGTTCCTTTCTACTTCATATCTATCTCATTCATTTTTTGATCTTCTTGACAGGAACAGTTACATACCACAGCTTTGTACAACAAACAAAACAGAGATGCTTCAGTTTATTCGCACTGTTCTCACTGGTCCTTTTGCTAAAAAAAAACAAAAAACAAAAAACAAAAAAACAAAAAAACACAAAAAAAAAAACCAAACAAACAAAAAAAAAACAAAACAAAAAAAAAAAAAAAAAAAAAAAAAAAAAAAAAAACCAAAAAACAAACCCACCCCATGTCTTGAATTCTGTCCAAACTGTCTGCTACCATGGAAATTGAAAATCATCTTAGTAAGAAAATGCTACATTATGCCTACTAATATTTCAGCCAAAGTACAGTCTATAGTAGTGGAGATTTTGGAAGAACTTAATCCCATGACCTGAGAACTGTTTGGTACATCCTGTCAGATAATTAAAGCTCTCAATTCCTGCACATTGAAAAGCCAGAAGCTGAAAGAGTATGTCACTTTACAGGAAACATGTTAAGTCTTGGAGCAATTTCTAAGAAACACCTCTTGATTCCTTCTGGTAACATTACCTTGCATGTTAAGGACATGCAGTTCTTATTGTTGAAGACATAAAACAAAAGCGCAATCCAGTTTAAAAAATAGATTATTCTTGGCTGTATTCAAAACAGAATATCTTTGGAAGGTCTGGAACAAGCTGTTGAATTAATTTAATGAGCCATAATGGGAATTAAATATTTCATTGTTTTTCAAAATGAAGACCTTTCTGATCATTCAGTGGGTTTTGTGTTTGTATTTCAGACTAAACAAATTCAGTTTGCCTTCAATATCTCAGATGACCTTTTTTCTTTTTTTCTCCTTTACGTTATATCGGTTTGTACAACAGGAAAAACAGAACACACATCTTATTAGTACATATTACACAGAATTATTGTGTCTGCATAAAAAATGCTAGAAGCATATATGAAGAACTAAAAGTTCGGAAGAGTAGAAAGTATGAAGTAATGGTAACATACCAATTGCAGAAGGATTATAAAGTAGAAAATAAAAATTCTTGCAGACAAAAATAAATTTTTGCAGACATTTAACCTATTGTTTTAAAAGACAGACAGTTTTACAAGGGCATCAAATATATCATTGAATGTCTTTTTGCCCTTAGTTTCACTACATAAATAGACATAAACCTGTATTTCAAAATGCTTATGGGTCTTCAGAGGAAGTACTTGTTCTTTCTTGCAGTCTTGGATGAAAAAGAGATCTAAATTCTGAACTTCTATTTTCTATTATTCCCATTTTAATGAAGCTAAACTGAAAACACTTGCAATCTAACTTTTGAAAGCTGCAGGATTTGTCAAGCTTCCAGTACTTTACAACATCTCTCCTAGCTGCCAGTATAGGCAGATGTAAAACTTTCCTCATGTTAGTTCATTTATACTTTGAAACGGGCAGATGTCAGGGGAAAGCATGAGGGCAGAACTCATAATCTTGCTGACAGCAATGCTAAAATTGTTCCAAAAATTCAATATGAGCCTAATTCTGCTTCCATTAAAGTCAGTCAGATTTCATTTCTTCACTAGAACAAATGTAGAAATAGGCTTAGAAACAGGCCATACAAACAGCTCTTGGGGAACACTGCCATTTTAGATTTTGAATACTCACATGACTATACTCATTGTGAAATGAAGTAATTTTCTTTAGGTTCTACTAGATGCTGATAACACTTTACCACACACTGCTTTTCACAGATGAATATGTCCACTTATTTGCTCAAACCAAGTTTCACATTTCCCATCTAGAATACTTCCATATGCCAGCATTTTATAGTACAGACAGAACCAGTCCAGTTCTGCCTTCCTCCCATCACCCTCAATGTGGCAGCAATTCCCAGTTCCTGCACTTCCCTCCTTCAGCCAACTTTGATGCAAGGTTTCCTGAACAGTGTCAGTTTATAATTATGCTCAGAGTTTCTGATACTGTTTCAATCCAGGATTTTTAACCATGGGGGAGCAACCTATGTCAGAAGTAGACATGAAAAAGTAGGCATTTGGAAGACAGACTCCTATTCATTACAGTATAAATGTAAAGCTTGATCTTTATCTCCTCATGACATGTTTTCATAGACGTAAAAATGCCTTGACATGGAAGATATCTTCATAAAGAAGGACCTTTAGGCTTCAGGTTTTTCTTTTCCTTTTTTTTTAGGGGGCAAAGCCATTTTACTCCTGGTATTTACCAATGATTTGTCCAGGAAACTTTCTTTCCACAGAGTGAAATAAGATCTGTAATTAATATCATGATATTTAATGCTTCTTCTCTCAACTGGTTCTAAGGGAACCATAAGAAAATCCTCTTCAAGAGGAAAAAGCACTGTCATTACACCTTCAGAAATAACTTTGTATTTATACATTCTCCTCTCCCACTCTTTTCAACTTCACATCAGCAGCCAGCCTAAAACCACAATGGTCCTCAACCACCTCCTGCCAAGTGCAGTCTGTAGGGGAAACACTTAACAACCTCCCTATATTAACAAATAATTACACATACCCGGAGAAAAAAACAGTTTTTGCTGGTCAAATTGGAGGCATGCAAAAGTAAGTGTATTCTTTTGCCTGTTTTGGTGAGGGGAATGTTTGTTTTGTTTCAGCTTTTGTGCCTGAAACTTGTCTCCTCTCTTCATCTGAAAATATCTCTAAGACTTGTTTATGTTCCAATTACCAAATTCTTTATGCCAGAAAATCAGCATGCCCTCTCCCAGACATTCCCAGTTAGTGCTCACGAGGCTCAGACCAGATCCTGAAAAGCCAGCACAAAGGTCATCAGAAGAAATAATCTTTGAAACCAAAACTAGGAGTCATTCCCAGACTTTGTGACTTTTCAGAGCAAGGAAATTCCCTGGTTCCTGTTTCATTGAAATTCTGCTTCCTTCATTAAAGATGAAAGAGCAGAACAAGTAGCTTCTATTTTTATATTCTTTCTAAAACAAACATCCTTTTCTTATCTCCTTTGATTATATTGTCGTCCCATTTACCCACACAATTTAGAAAAGACTAATCTCAGACACTTGCAAGACATCTTCCTGAAAAAGTCACACTTTTTAAATGTGTTAATCTTTAAACACTATTGCGAGGTAAGAAAGTAAGATTTAACACTACATTAAATAGGAAGTTAAACAACAAAGGACTTACAAGAATTGGTTAGTCTTGACATAATCAGATAGTTATTAATCAAGGCAGAATATTAATTTAGTTTGGGAATTCAGTTACCTTAAATTCACTGTTTTTATCTGAGGTTTTAGTGCTGATGGTTCAGGTTTGCAATTCATAGAAAAGAAATCTTATGCACTTGCTTAAGTATTGGTTAACTGTAAAATAGAAATAGGTCGATGAACAACTATTTTCTCAAAATTTGACACAGATTCATCACACAGAAACTATCACATTATTTATTTTCTTATGTTGACAAATACTGTATAAGACAGTTTGCATTCTTTTTTTTAAAAAAATACATACTTTTAACACTTATGGGTTTGCCTTCTATACATTTAAAATATTTCATACTTAAATGTGAGGGTTTTGGCTATCATGTAGCTTGGCTACAGTGAAGCACTACAAAGGATGGTTTCAGAAAAAGGTGTATTATGGATTGGGAAGTTCTCTCTATTTGCTGCTTTGTGAAATTTGTTCTATCAGCAACATTCATTGCAATAATTAGTCTAAGGTGTCACACTGAAGCATGACAAAATCATAATATGGAAATGTACATCCATCACAGCTGGTTTGAGTCACTGATAAGACTGAAAGTGATACCACAGACAAATGTGCCACAATGAGTCATGTTAAACAGCAAAACGGCACCTGAGGTTTTTTCTGCCATCTTTGTTCAATTGTTACTTGCTGATATTCCTTTTACAAATTGCATTTGTTTTGGGTTTTCCAAGTTTCTCCTGAAAACTCTGTGCCAAAGAACTGCATAAAAGTGAGGCGAAAAATTATTTATATGATTTTATAGATTGTATCGCTCAGGCAGGCCACTTAAATTTGCTTTCTAGAGAAGACCCCCTTCAGAGGTTTCCTCCCAAAATTTACCCCAAACCAGGACAATAATGAAAACATGAAAAGTGATATCTGCAGGGAGTATTAGAGAGGAAATGAGAAACAAAGTGGGGTGGTGGGGTAGGGGAATTAAAGATATTAATACCTATATGAGTATAAAAAATTAGATAAATTGATAGATATGTATAAAGTTCCTAGTGTTTTCATATACCAATATATATAACTGCAAACTGATACTAAACTACAAGAGAAATTTGTCGAACTTGACATCCACAAAATTGGCCTAGTAGTAATATACTACCAGGTCATTAAGAGACAAAACTTTATACAGCACATAAATGCATAATGCCTTCTTGAGTCAAATATAAGACATTTTCTTAGACAAGAAAAGACATTTCTTAGGCAAGTATAGGACATTCTTATTTCTGGACCTAAATCCCAGAATCTGGGAAAAGGAATAAACTTCATTTTCAGGATTGTGACCTGAATGAAGCAAAATTAACAAAGTTATTGGGTAGATGACAAACCTGAAAGCTTGGGTGTAGTCTAACGGGCGAATGATACAGTCAGTGTTCACACCATTCTGTAAATATATGTGTGATATGCCAGAAATATGTATATGAAAAAAATATTATGGCCCCATTAAAATTACAGCTGTGTTACACAGGCTGCTCTTGGAATGGACAAGACAAAGAAATTCATCTTGAGTTCATATCAATTAGCTACAGGTACAAAAGAGGAATCCAAAAAAAGGGGTTCCTAAGGCTGAAATTACAAACGGTAAGGAGGGTAAACAATTGTGTCTGAGATAACAATCAAAAGAGTTTAAATTCCCTGTTAATCTGAGAAGGTCCTGGAATTCCAATGACAACATCACTTGCTGTCATGCGTTCGGGAAGATTAATAAAAATGTATCTCAGTGGTATATCACCAAAGCAAACACTTGAGGTACTTACTTACAGCATAACTGAATTTAAAAAAGCAAGCCAGCAAACAAAAAATCACTTTCATTATCCTTGTTTTGGTTTAGCTGTCTTCATTATTTTATGGAGAATTTACTTCAAAACATTTCTCAAATCTTCTATCAGTATATTGCTACTTTTCCCCTGATAAATATTCTTATGCCCTTGTGCAAAGCTTCAGCAATTATTTAGAAGGCGAGGACAGAAAAACAGACTATCTGTGATCCTGACTTGCAAAGTACATGCTTCAGCTGTCAACTCATTGACTGGTCACCTCACATGGTTTTTTTTTACACTTTGATCATTAAAGCTCTCCCAGTGGCCTCCGGTACATGTTCAATCAGAGAGGAGACAGAATTAGCCTTAAAGATAGAAATACTCAGTGTGAAAGAAGATATTCTCATCATGTTCCAGCAAGTTCTACTGTTTTACAGTGAGTTATTCTGCTTTACCTAACTCTAGATATCTGTGCTGAGTCACACCGACCGATCAGCCGATGGTTTTGCATGGCAGCTTCAGATTCGTAGAAGGCTGAAAAATACTCGCATTGACAATTCATTCTTGTCTATACCCCTGAGGACACGATCCATCAAAATAAACACCATGATATTTATGTTGCTTAGATTAAGACTGAAAGAGATCCAAAACTGTAATGTGTTAGGAACATTTGCATTTGGCCCGGAGGAAAAGAAGAATAACTGCAGAGAAGACACATCCCCCATCAAAATGTGGTTGAAAAACCTGTGTTGATGCTAGCTTTATAGCCTAGTTTAATAGAAACAGTTACAAACAATTAAATGAATTGAAAAAGGGCTTCAAATTTATATCACTAAAAATAATCTATGAATGTTTTGATATGATCATTAACTAATATCTGTTATATGCTTTCTGGGAAATAAAAACTGAGAGAAGTTCTGTACCATCATGAACCCAAACCAAACTGCTATTACAAAGCAGTCACATTTTAAAAAGGGACAGCAATCAAAGATAATTATGTCTGCAATTTGTTCTGCTCAGTCCTGCTACCCATATATATATATATATGACTAATTTTTTTTTCCTTTTGTCAAGTTATTTGAAATATATCAGCTGCTCCAATCACACTGCAACCACTTCATTTTACAATGCAACACAGCATGATGCAGTGGAACCTAAACAATTCTACGATGTATGTTTATACCAAGAAGTGTTACAGTATTTTTCAGAACTAGGCCTTTAAGACTCCAAAAGAATCCATCTATCCTTTTTGTTTACTTTTTCTCTTCCAGGGCCATTCATCACAGAGAGATCCTTCCCAACAACAGGAGGAGAGGACAAGACACTCTTCTCCTGTTTCAAACAGCTGTACTTCCAAAGTGAAAAAGTCCTGGTTCTACTGGACTGAATTATTTAGTCTAAAACAAAGAGGTTCTATACAGATGGAAAAACATGTGTGTTGAATGACAAACAAAGTCTTATTTACTGAATGTATTAAAAATTGTTTTTCCAGACACATTTCATCAAAGCAAAGCTCCATCCTTGGGAAAACAGCTATATTCATAATCAAGACAGATGTACAAGTCATGTGAAATAAGGCTGCCACTGGACTGAATTATTTAGATGTTTGCTAGAGACTTGATCAAATTCAGCCTCTGTGTAAACACACAAAATTAAATGGGACACAGTTTGAGATGTTCTACATCCTGATCCAATTTGATCATCTGTGTGCATCAGATCTTTGGAAATGCTAGTGTAAAAATCTCCTTATAGTGAATACAAACTTGTGGACACATTTTGGATAAAATAGTCCATAAGACTTAATAGCATAATTTAGAAAAAATGCAGTGGTGAATCACACATGCATGAAGGAGTTTGAATTTCCAATGTGGTCAACTCTGGAAGAGTCTGTCTTATGACAAATAAATGCAAATGTATTTTCAAAAACCCATTTCTTTTCTTGGAAAGGTGAAGACTTACTCTCACATTATATCCAGCCCTGATTGATTTCCTTTCTCTGACATTAACTGTCTTCTTAAATGCACTTCTAATTTACTGACTGCAGTCCAACTTGTTGTTCCAACAGATTATTCTGTATTTTAGAAAACTGCTTTTTCTGTGACACATGTTCACCCAGTAACAGAAGATATTGGAGAAATTGCTCATAGATGATTAGAATGCTTGAGAAGCATAAATGTATTTAAACTTTCCTAAATATGATCTCTAAATAATATCTAAATATAGTAATTTCATATTGAGCCACAACATTATTCTGTTGTAAATGAATTAATGGTTTACTGGTTTGAATAGCCAGTATTTTATTATTGTTGTAGATTTTCATTACTTTGAGTTGACAGTTGCAGTTTTTGTACCACATAACTATTTGTGTGTGATCACAGGAATATGTTATTACTCTGTTTTAACAATTTCAGTTTTAGCTCTTCATTAGCCAGAAAATCATAAAACATGATGAAATGAAGTGTGAAATTCTAAATATCTCTAAATATCTCTAAATCAGTTTGCTTAACTTAGTAAGAAACCGAAACCATAAATATAAAAGTTTTAGATTAAAATATGATTCCACAAATTTTATATCATGCTTAAAAGATTTATAATAATGGTGGAGGATGTATTGCATGACTGCAGTTGTTGCCAAGCACTAAGAATATCGTTTTTGTGGGGTTTTTACTTCAACAAAATATATCTGCCTGCATGAAAGCAAGAACCGTGAATGAGCCTCCTAACTTTAGAGAACAATTTGAGGATGAAAACTGCAATCAAAAGAGAAGTGTGCTCACTAACCAGAGGTCTTAGCAGATGTTAATTGATTGCATTGTCAAGTGACGTATCTCTTCTGAAGGAAAGACCAAACTAAAGATGACAGAGAGTTCCAGATAACTAAACCTGACCAAAGGCATTAAGTAGTTATAGAAATAGTTTGCTAGTAGTGTTTCACCAGAGACTGATGCTCAGCTGAGATGCTGGGATGAAATTTCAAAAGGTTTTCCCTGGAAGATCACTTGATGTAGCTCAAGAAAACAAGATGAAGAGTTGCCCACCCAGTACCCAGTACCAGAACAGGGGCATTGCAAGAGGAAGGTGGCATTTTCTGTGCATACTAATCCTAACAGTTTGCCAGTACAGAAAGTGCAAGGAATTGTTTGTAACATTGTAAAGTTCCTTTGTAGGAAAATTGATTGTTATTGCATTTAGAAGACCAACATCTGTGAAGCTGGCGAAGGTTAGCATGAGTCTAACAGTGGAAATGATCCCAGCAGTACCTTTCTGGGCACACTTAGGGGCACCAAGTTCCTTTAGTTATTAAGAAGCCATAAATGGATGAAAGCTCTTCCCCAGTTGTGATCCCCCCTCAAAACAAAAACGTGGATGTATCTGGATAAAGTGTTGAAAATGGGTCCTAACTCTCCACAGAAACTGGGTAAGTTCCTTCAGACCACACAGGAAAGTCTAAAGCCCATCATCTAATCAGTTGAGCAGGGAGTAATGTACAAAAACCAAGAGCATATAGCAGTTTACCCTTGAGTGGTACAATATTCCATATTCAAATTGTGTCCATAACCCAAGACAAAGGGAAAGAAAACAGGAAGTGTATGTATAGAAATTTTAAACACGTTACTGAGACTTATTCAATATAAAAGTGCTCAGATTTTTCTTTGTTTTCTTTTTCATAACAATTAAGGTTCTCAGATTAGACTCCTGAGATGTCAAATATGTTAAGAATCAATTCTTTCCTTAATATAGGGGCAGTACTTTTTGTCCGAAGCAAGATTTGGAGTTTAACATGGCCAAATTGCCTGGCAGACTGTGCCGACAGCAGAAAGTGGCAGCACAAGGAGGAAACGTGACCAAACATTAACACAAACCAATCCATTGCAAGATTTCACCATGCTCTAATCAGGGATACAAAGTATTAATAGAGAACTTGGGTGGCAAAAGCAAAAGTTTTTTTAACTTTAGCTTCTACCAGAAATAGGAAAATTTCAAAGTACTTAGTTTATATCCTTAATAGATAATCCTTAGCTAGACAACCCTATGTGAGTTACCACAAAAAACAATTAAAGAAGAGCTGGGTGGCTGATCTTCCAAAATTACAATAAAAATTATAATATATAAAATATTACATGGTACAGGTCTTATATTATTGCCAAAAGTGTTTTGAAATAATGCTCCAAAGTCAGTAGTTTTTGAGAGTCCACAAAAGTAAACAGAATCACCTGCCTAAATTATCACCTCCCTAAATTAACTTGACACATGTAGTGTGGAAACACTGCAGGTGACTCAGTCACTAATGTAGCAGAAAGACACATTCAGTTCTGACTATAATTTTCAGTCCCAACAGTGATTATCTGAAGCTGTAAATAGTGACAAAATTCAGTCTGTCATTGGCCAGAACTTTGAAAATCTCTGTAGTGTTAGCAGTATGTACAAACATTCTAGTTAAAGGGAATGCAATGCTTCAAAACTGAGAAGCTTTTCCAAAGCACCCATTTTCTCACCATGTGGTAGACAAGTTAGTTCTTTTACAGAAGCTATTCTGGCACTATAGATTGCCTTTAGCAAAGGATACAATCTCAGTTATGAAACTAGTTATATAAAATACCAACCACCCCCTCAAGGTCAAAATACCACTGAATATGCTAATTCTTGATGTACATTAAGCCAGACTGCGACCAGGCTTTCACTGTGCTCTTTAAAGGATGACACTGTTACCTCTATTTTTTTTTTGTCATAAAATAAAATTGTCCTGAGAACAGCACAACTGCTGTGAGTGAGGAGAATAAACATGATGAATACAGCATCACCTACGTAATATCTGCTACTCTGCATTACTCTCTACTGTGCATGAAGAAGACTTTTCAATGGAAATAATAATTAGAGAAACTACATTTAAAACCCAGCATAATTCTATTGTACGTATGCATTTTTGTATCACCAGTGGATATTTTAACACCCCAGTTTCATTTATTTTTCTGTCACCTAGTAGTAAACATCCAATGTACATGGCTTCCTTTGGAACCTACTCTATAGCCAAAAAGCAGTAAGTATTTCACATTTAACACTCCATTCTACACAAATAAATATAGTGGAAAAATGTTTTTCTAAATAAAAACTTCCTAAATTACAATAATTTTAATGGAAAAAACAGGGTAAGAAGTTTTAAGTCTAGTTACCAAAAATAATTTTGTTTCTCTTTCTTGAAACTCCTTCCTATCTCTGCAACAGTCAGGGAAGGATTTGTAATTTCTTGTACTAGGTAAAACAAATCTATCGCATCTACTATTTCAAATACACTTTAAAAACACGTAACCTGTGCCATTCTATGTCACAGACCACTTAACATATTTCATTATAATTACTTGTTTCACATCATCCTAAACAATTAATTCTTGTTTCCACATTTAGACTCTTTGGGGTACGTACATAAATGCATAGTGAGGTCTACAAGACACTGCCTGACATCAAACACCTCTCTATATAGCCCAAAGAGAAGTCAATTACAGGGAGCATTGACTGGTATTTTACCACCTATATTTTTTAGTGTCGTGCTTTCACAAACAAAATACATAAACAGAGTCAGCTTTAACTGATGTATCACAAGAGCTGTAATATTGGAGGTGGCTTAAGAGGATGCATTTCTCATAAGACAACCATTCTAATGGATTTTGCATTTAAATTACCTAATACTGCCCAAGGGTGATTTATACCATCTTGGAAGATCAGACCAATGCACACAGACCTAAAACAGTGTCATAAAAGTGGCACAAGATAGTTGTGTATACATCTTAATCCTTATCAGTGGAAATACAGAGAAACAATATCAAACAGCTATTTCATCTTAATAGTACTTTCTTTCATGTAAAAATTTTAGTTAGATTTACTAGGTCATAAGTACAAGAAACTAGGTTTGCCAGCTGAATTAGACGCTATTCTGCTATTATCACAAATTTTCCATAAATGACAAGAAGAAGACAAGAAAACATTAGCATAAAATGAGATTAGGTAATCAGCCCTAATTTTTCCCATATCAACTTTAACATGAAAAAGTCAAATTCTTACTAAAAAATGGAAGTTATCTAACAATACCAAATAAAAGATTTCATACCTTCTTAATATAAAATGATATTGCAGCATAACTAGGATTTAGCCTACATTACTATAATTTTATGAAGTTTGGATATGATAGCTCATCAGCAAGTAGTGTAGAGCTATGGGATCTGTGAAGAATTGGTGAGTTAAGTCCAGAAGTGGCTCAGGGTTGTTTCAGATGGTGCCCAGCTTAGTTTCACCTCAGAAGAATTTAATCAATGTGTTTTGGGACCTTGGGGCAATGTTTATCCAAGTGAGAGCTATGTGGAAATTCTCTATGAAAATGGAGGTCTGTTCTGAACCAAAACACTAATGCACATAATTTAAACATGGTGCATCCCATGGCTTTGGAAAACTGCTCTTTAAACCTTCTTAATAACCTACTCCTTAGGAAACCAGACCTGAACATAGGTTTACAATATCTATGGTAACCTTATCAATGGTTTGTTATATTTTAAAAAAGAGGAAATTGACCAATTCACTAATCATCTTCTCCAATAGTTATTACGGGTCTACTATTGCTGTAATACTTAAATTTAATCTACTAACCTAGTACCTTAGAAGTCAAATTCAGATGTTATTTATCCTGAAATAATGCAAATTGAGCAAATACTACACATCTCTTGAAATTATACAGTTCCTTGAAGCTGCCAAAACTTTGTCACCATGACTGTACTTGGAAACTGCTTCTCATTAGACCATACTAGTAGCATAAAGGGACATTCAAACAGACATAAATAGTACACACAGTTGCAGTGATAACTGCAGTACACAGCTGTATGCCAGTATACTTTGAATGGAGTTACAACAGCAAAATCCACCTAAGTCTAAGCATGAAGAACCGACAACTGGATTTTCATTTGCTGAAGTAGTTGCCAGCTATATCAAATATATGAAATCAGCAATATTATATGCCATGAAAATTGCAGTACAGAATAAAACCTCTAGTTTTATACTTGTTGCATGTAAAGAATGTAAGGAAATTAGGGCATAATACTGATCATGTAAATGGGATAGTTGATACTGTACTACTTTAAGGGCAGAAAAAATGGATGCAATGTTCCACATTCCAGTAGCTAGTTTACTGACACAGATCACAAACTGTGTTTTTTCTTATTCTTCGACAGTGCTTTTTTATCCATTTATATACTATCGTGTTCTACCTATGAATAAAATCTGTATGGGAGGGAAAAGGTGATTTTCAAACAGTTTCAAACACAAAGAAACCATGATTATGACCTTGACCAGGACTATGCTTACAATAGAATAATATTTGGGCTGTTATCTGCGCATACACAGAGCAGGCAGGCTGCTGTCATCTCTTACTGACTTGTAGTTTTCTGCAATTCATTATAGAAAGGTTCTTACCTAGGCAAAATGCAACCTTCTGAAAGAGGAAGAGGTATACAATAGACATGAGTCTATGCCTATTACCAACACATGAAAATCAGAAGAACCAAAATAATCCAGAGTGCTTCCTTATTAAGTATAGCAAGACTAACATAAAAACAATATATTTCACACATGAAAAGCTTGATCTACACAGAGAACAGTAATATGATACCATGTTAGTAATAGAAATGCTACACTTCTAACTACTTCCATTTTGAAGACTACACACAAAACATTGACCAGGATGCTAATTATTAAAGAATAAATTCATTTCCAGCATAACAACACCATTGTCAGAGAACTTGTCACAAGTTGTCACACCAGATAAATTTGACTGAGCATTAAAATGCTCATTACTGTAATTATGATTTTTCTTTATAAAAATTCATTGAGAATGATCTGAACAAAATTACTCTATGGCTGATTACAGCTCATGAATTTACATGACAATCAGCAGGAATATTTAGAGCCAGTTAACAACATGTAAGTGATTACATTGAAAAATAAAAAAACTTAGTAATTGGATATACAATGCAGGGTGTATAAGATTTAAGAAAGTTTAGGATGTTTTTCTTATTTGTAAATCATGTGATCAATACATAGCTTTTTCTTAAGATAAACATATTTTTCATTATTGCAGAAGCCCTTAAAATACAGCATGTTGAAAACATTCTTCCAGGACTGTAGAAAGAACCTATGTAGAAAGAATCAAAGAATTCAGTCATCAAAAAATTACGATGAAATCCTCTGTTTGAGTGAAAATGTAATATTCATTTAAAAATGTCCAAGCCTATTATCAGTCTTTATCCCGCCTCAACTATAAAGGTTTGCAAACACTTCAGGTAATATTAGTCCTTAGCCTCTCTTGGTGAAGTATATAATTTGATCATTATTTGTTTTGGTTGTTCTTTATTTAGCTCAACAGAAGAGTTCAATCCTATCTCATCCAGCTTCTCAGCACTCTAATAGTGACATTTCTTTCTGAAGTTCAGTGAGCAGCCTGATTATAGCTGTCAGGTGTTACTTGTTTTCCCTCATATTGAATTTTTTTTTATTGCTTTACTTATTTATGATGTGCTGTGATTGACTTATTGACAAAAGCAGAGTTGCCAAGTTTCTCTTTACAGCAGCAACAGAAGAAAATTACTTTTCATGTTTCATGATTTCTAAGGAAAATAAAAGAAAGTTCTTCCTTTGGTTACCCCTTAGTTTTAGTCTCAAATTCAGATCTCAAGTATTCCTATATTTCAGATGCAAGTATCAGGGACACCTTCAAGTTCAGCACTCAATCCAATGAAGTCCTAATATGGGCTCTAGAAAAGACCTAGTTCACATCCAAATCTCCCAAAAATGCTGGATGAGTTCCTGACCAAAACATCTCTCTTAATTCCATATTCACTCAATCTCAGCCTAAGTTTTGTGTGCAGTAGTGTTGTTAGGATTGTTTACAAGAAGAGAAGCCTCTCCCTTCCCTTTTGCCTCTCATTCTGAATGCCCTATCATTTTGAGCTAGAATTAATCAAACATCTATCTTTGGCAGTCACGGGTGACAAATAATGCATGTATCTTCATAATGAATATTAAAAATTAAGATATTCATACACCGTTGCCTATAATTTTGAAAGTATAAACCTCTAATGCTCTGAATCTTTCATGCAAGAAGCTACAAAAACCAGAATCAATCACACTTTGCAAAGAAACCTTTCCAAGTCTTCATTTTCTTGAGACCCTGGATCACTTCCTTATTCCTTTTGATAATCCATATATTTCTATAAAACATTGGCAGAAAAAAAACCCCAAACCCTCATTTAATTTTTTAAAATGAACAAATGAAATAATGGTAATAACACATTTTCTTACATCTTACATAACAGGTTCTTCTTACATCTTTAGAGACAGCCACTAAAACTTCTCCTTGTCAGAGTGTACTTTGAACATAAACTTTCATCATCCACACATTATAAAATTTTTGTGGCAATGTAATATTTCCAAGGCCAAAGCAGTAGCATCACATAGTATATATATTAAATCGGTGCATGAAATTTATGAGTATAATAGGACTTCTTACATGCTATTCAACTGGGATGCATCAACCTATGAAGATCTCAAGTCTGATAGGAAACTTTACTCCATCCTCTGGGTACACAACAAAGCGTGATGGACAACCTGGACATTTATAATTGCAGCTTGTGTTAGCTGAGTCTCCACATCATCAGCTGAAGCACAATTCCTCATAGTAACAAAAGGCTTATCTATCCCGTAAGTTCCATGAGTAACTCAAGCCTGTTTATTAACATGTATTAACCAGATGCAAACACACTGCCCACAAATGTCACAAAGTCCTCCTAGGGTCAGCAGTTTAATTATATCCACACGTGTAACAAAGGAAGAATAGATCTTTTTTTGTTAATTATCTCTAAATCTGTAATAAAGAAACACAGAATAGAAAACATTTTGTTAAATAGACTCTTTAAAAAAACCCAGCCACTGCTGTTGATGAAGTGCTGTCCACTGGAATTCTTTGGGTTGTAATTCTTTGTTGTAGCCAAAGATTATCCGCTCAGTGAATTTCATGAGCTTCATAGATTCTTGCTCCATTTTTTATCTCCTACTCTAAACCAATTTTAGTTCTTGGTGTAAAATTAAAATGTAAACACACAGAAAACCTCACATAAATATACCTTGTGTTTCACCTTGATGAAGTGCAGCTGAAGGGTCCCCAAAAGAATTTACTCTGCCTTCAAGTATCAAGGTTATTTGAGACTATAGCTTATACCCTCTTTTTCTAAAGCACTTGTAATCTAGCATATAAACATTATTGTATATAAGCTCATAACATGAACAGTTGCAAGATAATGCCTCTCAACTACCTGCAAAAAAACCCTGCAGTTCCCAAATCTGCGCAGTTACTGAACACCACATATAGGCACCGGCTTGGCACCACCCTCATCAGCTTACCTGAAATACACACACAGACAAAATTTAAACAGCCAAAATAAGAATGAAGCAAAACTGGCCTTGATAACAAAATGGGATACTTTGAGCAAAGATGCCCTGACAGATTATTCTAAGAAGGAAGGCTATCTATATCTCTGTTTTAAAGGTAAAGAAGATTAGGTGAGAGGATATCTGATTTATTTTGATGATTCTATTTTTCTGAAGATGGGCAGAATTATGAACAGTTTTAGTTTTGTTCCCCCCGCCTCCACCAAACCACTCTTTTAATTAGCTGGAGAAGGCAGGACTCCATGGGAAGATCAGAAGGGCAGGAGAGCACTTCAGGTTTTAGACTGACTACTTGAAAAACAAAAGATTGAAGAGATGTAGCTTACTGCAAATCATAATTAAATGCAAGTTGTACATTTTTTAACACAATGATGAGAAATAAAGAATATATTACATCAAAGCTAAGTTACTATTGATACTAATTACATGGATATAGTGTTCCTGCTTTGGTACAGATTGTTGAACTAGATGACCTTTTGAAGTTCCTTACAGCCTTATTCTCTATAAATACTAAATCAAACTAGAAATACATCAGGGCAGTGGCTCTCAGTATTGAATTGGTTATAAATCAAATTAGCCACCAATAATAATCAATCCTTATTTAGTCTAAGGAATCATCTGTCTCTCCAATTATAAACCCTAACTAAAGAATTCTATCAAATCAAATAAAAGTTGAAGTTTGTATGGGTAAGTAAATTAATAATGGGACCAAATCACTTAGTGTCTACAATACAGCCAGATCTTATAAAGTTAAAAATTATAAAGTCTTTTTTTACACACCAATCAGTTTTCACCGGCACATCTTTCCTTTTCTTTTAAGGTAAAAGACTGCTCTCTTTTCTTCACAAGAGGTCATATGGAATAATGGTTACAGATTTAGTACTATAGCTAGTATTAAAATGATACTTAGTAACAATTGCACCTTCATAATTTTTTGTTTTCCCTATTTGCATTACAAAGAAATATAAACAAGGTAATCTAGGGGCAAATTCTGGTATTATTGTAGGTAACGACCTAATTCATATTGACTCTTCATGATTTCAAAACATTCTTGGATATCAGCAGAAAATTATACTCCACAAAATGAAGTGAAAAGTGGATCTGTTTTAGCTCCACAAGAAGTTGTCCCATAGTTCTACACACTATAGTTTATATTACATGTTTCTAGAGCATAATTTGCAGATTATACCATAATTTATAACTCATGCCCCAAAACATGCCTTCTGCAGCAAGATGAAAGCTGCAGCTTTACTCATGTTTAGTGCCTCTTTCCCCTAGCAAGTTTATCCATATTTCCCTTCCCTTCCTTCTTATTAGAATAATTTTCACTTGTACTCTTGTAGCTCTTGTCGTAACAGCCACAACAGAATACATATGATGCCCCATGGTTTCCATTTCAGAAGGAATTTAAGGATTCAAACACTACTATTTCAACTATATTCATAACATTATCTAAATTGCCACTGTGATTTTGCAGCCCTGCTCTGAAACCAACTTTAAGAGTAGTACCAGTAGGCTGATTTTACCCTGGCTGACAGAGAAATAGTCTGAGGGGTGGATGTGTTACCATTCAAGTCCTAAAATCTGTTTTTCACACTTACTTTTCCAGGTAGAGGTGTAAGAGTGCAATTTTAGATGGACATCGGTATCTGCTTTGAAAGAGCACCTTGCAGATACCACAAAGAGAGAATAGCCCAACTCCAGAAAAAGTTTGTTCACAGAGCTCAGGAGTTATAAAATGAATATCTTTCCTCAGGTAATTTGAAGTGAAGCCTCCAGGACGGAGTAACACACTAAAGTAATCCCTTCTTTTCCTAGAATCTGGTTTTGTTTGAAGTTCAGATATACAAGCTGTAGGGAGAACACATGCTACATTTCATTTGAAGGAACTGGGAACTTAAATCTACACTGAATCCATTTTGAAGGAGTGTGTCAAGATGACTGACAAGTATGGAGGCTAGCAAGAAAACATCAAGGTCCCTGAATGACTGTGTATAGAAATAATGTCATCACTGGGAACACTGACTGAGGTCATTGATCTACAGTGCTGGACCCAAAGTGGCAAACTATTTCCAGGGGCAATGATATGAAGTTCAATTTTTTGGTTGAAAGTTTCAAAAGAGGTTTTCAGGCCCAAGACATAATAAAGTGCAGAAAAAGTAAACTGCTTGGAAAAAAAAATTATGTACAAAAACAAAGTAAAATTTCAGGATGAGCAATGGAATCCAGCTACAAAAGTCAGAACTCCAAACATATCACTATCCTAAGGTGGTCCAGAGAGAAACTGTGAAGCACTGGCAATTGCTTTTACACTGGTCCTTTAAATTACCTGTTTTGGAGAGATAGGGGACTTTTGCTCTGACTCACACAAAGGAGCTGGTACAAAAGGACATGTATCCAGCCAATATAATTTCCTTAGAAAGAGACATTCAGCAATAATAGCATTTTCCTTTGAACTGTACCAAGAATTTTCTTCCTGGTACAGTTTTTACAGGAATAGCTGACTGAAATTTTACAGAAATTTTTTATAAGCACTGAAATATGGTATGGAACCTTGGGAGCGTGGGGGAAGAGTACTGCTTCTCATGTGAACGTTGTGTAGTTAATGAACAGCCTGAAAAAATTTACTTTTTTTCATATACACATCTGCCTTTTGTTTTATTTTAGTCACCACATATTCTAGTTATTTCCACAGGATAAAGAAAATGCTATGCATAAAATAAAATAGAAGAAAAAGGAACTATATGTCATTGCTCCAGAGCATATGATTTAAAAGTTAATCAATATGCAATAGGGGTAAATAGGAATATGCTTACTAGTAACTTTTCCAAATGTGTTTTACAGTTCTGAACAGTGACACTAAGCTGTTCATAACACTTGCACAATTTCCAGTATCCTCTGCCACATCATATTTATTCATAGGATGTTGAGCCATTTTGAATAATTTCATGCATATCAATGTTCGTAATTATTTCAGACACTCCAGTAGCACATACTTCATTACTGGGTGCTGTTAATTTAGAGAGATTGTTTTTTGTCAACACTTCTTCCACACTGGATAGTTGTGAAGTGCACCATTTATTTTCATTACTTCACTCTACACTGACCCAATCTCTGAAGAGTATATTGTTTTTTAAGTTAAGCAGGTTAATGGTAACCCTACAGCATTGTTTAAAGGGAGCATGCTGCTTGTTAGCACACTGTGTCATAGTGGATGACAACCACATTTCCTTGCTTTTGTATCTCTTTTCATATGTTATTTGAGGAAAAGAAGTGGTGGCTAACATTAGTATTGACATTGCAAAATTGGTTTTTATGTAGTAAGAGTCATGAGGGCCAATTTGATGCACAAATTATACTCACTTGATGCTTCCTTGACATTGAAACACTTGAAGAGTTCAAGCCATATATTGTACATGTTCAAACATGTACAATAATTTTAGTTTCTTCTGTCTCCCAAAATTTAGCAATGCAGAATTTCCCAGCTATCCAGAGCAGACAGTATTTCTCATTTGAATTATGCCATTCTGTCAGACTCAGAGGATTAACTCCTAGATTCCTTATCTTCATCATTCCTTATTGTAGATCTTGCTTTTTTTGATCAAGTGAAAAAGAATCTCGCATTTGTTACCACATTTACTACCACATCACCAACATCTGTTTGACAGAAGGCAACAGCATGTTGTACATCTGTGCACCGAGAGCCTCAGTACACCAGAGCCGTAACACAACCACAAAACAGACATACTACTACATAATATATGTACATACATATTCCACATGCTGGGTAATCTCAGCTACAGCACCCACAATATTGCATTTCTGAGTGTCTTATTTACACACATTGCATAAATATAGAATCAATTTTGAGCTTGCCTCCTTTTATGCTCAGTAATTATCAACTTCAGCTAGAAAACTCATGAATTTTATCTCAATAATGGCTTAAAGAAATGGTTTAAAATGTAACGTTCTTCTATTTCTTTTTGTATGTATGTTGATCTGTAGCATTTCTATTTAAGCTTTTTCCCATAGAAACTAAGGCTTCAAAAAAAAAGTTGAAAACCAAAGTTTAGCAAATTGCAATAAAAAGACAACTTACTGAAAAAAGTCTAACCCTGGCAGCATAGATCTCCATAAGAGATAATCTGATCTGGAGAGTTTTATACAACAAAATTCTTTAAGTGCCCTAAAAAGGCTTATGTTGCATATCTCTTCACTACACAGCATAGGTATCCTTAAGTCACAATGATAAGAGTCTGTGAAGAAAATAATAAATGCCAGATGGCAATGGCTTCACAAAAGATTACAAAATTGTTACTGTCAGTACACTAACATCTGCATGAAAAAGAGACATTTTCCATTCTCCCTCCTACTATTCTTAAGCCTTGGATTGCTTTTTCCTGGGGTTTGTTCAGACTGTAGTGACAAACACAGTATCACTTAAGTATCCAGGCAAACTAAAGACAGATTGAATAGGTGCAGCAACACACAAAATGAATCACAAAATCTGTTCTCACACCTGCAAGGAATCAGTGGATCTTCTATCTTAATGAAGTCTTGGTTTTCAGTCACAGGGAATAAGGCAAACAGGGAACCTCTGTGTCTTATTAGAAACAAAAACTGATTCCAGCACAGCTCATCAGTGTTCAAAAGCAATCAGTTTAGTATACTGCCAGCTCTGCCTTTTCTTTTTCTTTCATGCTGAACTGACAACTTTTACTCCATCCATAGAGAAGCTGACAGGTGGAGCAGCAGCTGAGCAGCTGCAGGCATTTGGCTGCCTGTAGTTTGCTGCTGATGGCTGAGAACTTCTCTTCACTCTGGTGTTCATCCCTGGAGAACTTTAGAACTCAGAAGCACAAAGCCAAGTCTTTTCTACTGCAACTGCCCCAGTAGTTCAAAAGAAGCCAAAAAGGTTAGAAGGACTTAATCTATAGCCCATAATTTCCAAAATACGGATGTGCATGTCTCCCTCTTGGACAATCAGGACTCTATTACCTCTGAATGGTTAGACAAGAAAGAAAGGATATTGAAAATCCACTTCAACCACAGGTTTCAAAGTAACATGTGATTACTTCTTAGCATTAGCAACCTGGTGGATAACAATGGATACGCCACTTTAGAGCAGACATCTGCTTTCAAAAGTCTGCACCGAAGCTGAGGACCCTGCTTGTGTTTTCTAGCGTGATAACTTCACTATTCTACCTCGATCTCCAGTCTCTTAGAGAGAGAAAATGTGAATTCCTGAAAGTGGAAACAAAAACCCGTGGCAGTCCTGCTGGAGAGCAGTACATATGATATGCCCTAAATATAGTGGAAGAAGCTGGTACAAGCTACATGGATGTGGAGAGCAAAAAGCAGAGGCTGCATCTTTCATCTCTGCCAACTTCAATGCATTTTGTGCTAGCTTATTTCTAAGGTCTTATTACAATCCTCCAGGACAGTTATCCATTCATTCATCTATGACATATGAGTCTGTTCATTTCACTTGCAATTATGCAACGCTGACAGAAATAACTATCACAATATTTAGTTGCAAAGTGAAATGAAACAATGTCAATACAAGATCTGTGCTAAAAGATGGCACAATACATTATTTAATGTGTCTCTGAAAAGAAAAAAATAATTTTATATTCCAACCAGAGTAACATGCATAGGAATGGCAGTCAGGAGGTTCTCATCTTCTTTCCTATTTCTGACATTCCTTATACTTTGTTGAAGGAAGACTCCAAGTATGAACAAGCTTTTCTGCTGCAGTTTTTCCTTACAACACACAAGTGACCTAGTTAACTCCCCTAAATCTATCATGTAAGAAGTCAGTTTTATGTATAGTTCCTGCAGTTTGTAACCTGTCTGGAGATCCACAAAAAACACGTACAGGGAGCAGAAGCTGTGAAAATGTTTACTGGAGTGGTAAGGGAATGTCCTGAAACATTATTACTGAGTGCAGTAATTGTTAAAGTTTCACTTGGAGCATGTCAGAATGGATGTCAAGCACTGTAACAGGTTACCCAGGGAAATGGCAGAGTCACCATGCCTGGGAGGTATTAAAAAGACATCTAGATATGGCTCTTAGTCACAAGGCTTAGTGGTGGACGTGGCAGTGCTCAATTAATGGATGTGACGATCTTAAAGGTCTTTTCTAACCTAAGTGATTCTGTGATTTATCCCACCGCCATGAGCCAACTTCTGATGGATCTAGAGCTAGAGAAGGATAAAGACTTAGGTAAGTCCTGCAAAATATCTATCCAATGTTAACAGAAATTATGAATTGAATTCAGTCCAGCTATGTGTTTTCATCCATTTTCACTGTCTCTGCACTATTTCCCACATTAGTTTATATTCGACCCATCCACAAAACCAGGTGACACTCAGAAGGTATTCACTTCTGTCTTTTCATATCTAAATTTCTGCTAGGCCCAATGCCAAACAAAACACTTGTTCTGTCTATCTCACTGTGCCCATCTGCCGGGAAAGGGTGTGAGTAAATCTTTCAGTTTCAGCCAAATCTAAAGGTTGACTCTTAAAAGTAACCAGACCAGTAAATTAGTACAAGGTTTATGAAAATTTGTAGGTGAACAGAGAGACCAAAACTCACATGCACCAGAGAGAAGAAAAACTCACTCTTTACTTCCTATGCCTGTTAGCCAGCTACTGGCAGTAATTCCCCAAAGGCAGCCCTGCCAATGGCACATAGGCAGCTTCAGCAGTGTAAAGCTGCTTCCAGAGATGCAGTGACGGATGTCACACAGCCAACTTCCTGGGAAAGCCCTGCCCCTCTTGCTATTACGTGGCCCTCCCTTGTCCCAGAAGTCCTCAGCATCTTCAAATTACAGTGTCCCATGGGACTCCAGCTGTTTCTGTCTTTGGGGTCTCTGTTGTGTAAAATCTCATACCCCACGTGATCAGAGTCTCATGTCATTTGTCCAGCAGGACCAGCTGCCCCTTCCCACTTAGCCAAGAGGAGGGCCAGCATGGGAAGCCCCTTCCCTATATGCACACAGGTGCCAGTTTATGGTTGTGAGCCAGTTTATGGATGTGAGCCACCATTTGTAAACTGTGGCAGCCATTATGTTTTCATGTGACTGTCCCACAGTCCCCACATGTCCTTCATGGCCAGGAGAGGACCATGTCCAGGGGCATTTTCACCCACTTCTTCGTATTCATCCACACTATGTATCAATGTAAATGTTTTTGATGATTTTTTCCACAGGCCTGGAGATTTCTGGGTGCTGTTTTCTAATACATTGTAAGCACTTTGATACTGCTCACAATAAAATGACAGCTGTCTTTTATGATTCATGAACTTTCCTCTGAAGCTCTAAACTTCTGGTACTGTCCCTCAGTATTTCAGCCTCAGTAAATTTTGCACATTTATTTTCCCCACTGAAGTTCTTTAGCTGTAGTAAATTTTCCACTTTTCCATCTCAGAATTTCCAAAGAAGATACCAATTCACATTTTCTATGCAGTTGTTTTGTCTGTAAGTTCTAATCTGATCCAGTGTCATATTTTATCCCTATTTTATTTGATTCTGTTAAGCTTTATGGTGGGCCTTCTCCTTTGGTTTATCAGTTTCTGTTACCCACATAATATCATTCTTCTTTATGCAAGACAAAGTGTAAAAAAGTTTACCATTGATAGAACTGACTGCAACAAGTCTGTTGAGTAATAAAATAAGTATTTATTTAATTTTTAAATAATATTGTAGGTGTTCCTCCTGGGAGTTATCACAATACCCTTTCACTGACAGTCCTGCTATATATTTGTCAAGGTCTGCCTTACTGGCTCATCAGAACTTTATTGGTTTCAATAGAGATGCCACCTGACCTCAGATAAAGATCTTGACCCAAGTTCCATATGCAGCATTTCTAGTCAGGAGTGGCAGCTGCCTCTTTCCTTGGGTTAGCAGCATATTAAACACTAGCAGAGAGTAAATAAAAAGCTTAGTTCATGGATCCCTTTAATGAGAAATTCCGAATGTCAAAGGGAAAACTTTGCAAGAATCAGGCAGATATTTTACATTAGTTCATATGAATAAGTAGAATGCTTTTCCCACATGACTCTACCACAGAGCATTTCATACCATAGCAAACATGGAAACATAACTTCACAATTCATGCAAGGTTTGTATCTTTTGCCTTACATTCTAGTAGTACTGTTCAGCTGGAGGAAAAAATGTTTCCTAATAAGAAAAAAGGCCTATTCAAGTATTTAAACATCAGACAAGATAATTTGGAAAGTTGTTTCCAAACTATGAGTGTGAGCATAAAAATCTAGTGGCAAAAATGTAAGCCTTGAAAGATACTTAAATTAAATCACTAAAGAGTGATAGAGCAATCTGTCCATGCCTTTGTATTGATTAAGATTATTGTCTTCCATTGCAGTACTGAAATGTCATCCAATTCCAGAAACTATAGTCCACACAAAGGTAAAATAAAAAAGTCCACTTTTACAAAGGTAAAATAAATATATAATTAAAAGGTGTTTAACAGGCTTCTGAAAATCCCTAGTATATCTCTTGTACCTTTATACCCTAGAAGAAAGCTTAATAGCAGAAATATTTGTTAGACCAAAGAAAATCCAGTTTTCAGAATTGTTACATCTTAATAGAATCTTTTGAATCAGATACTTATGTAAAGGAAAACATTGTTCCTGGGCAGACACACCTGTGTAACAGAATGATGTAAACTTATTTCCAGCTTGTCTTTGGTGACAGTTTTCTCCAGAAAGGATTTCCGTATTTTCTGAGGAAGAAATTAGTACTTCATTACTTGTCTTAAAAGACTAAGGAAGGAAAAAGCACTGAATGGTAAATTGCAAAGCAAGTGAAATCACACATAGGAAGTTTGAAGTGTTGAATAGCTTGAAAGTTTATTCATTCATATTTCTTCTGAAGTCAAGAGTATGAATGAAATACCTGTATGAATAACCTGTACATGCTTTTTGTGTGAAGAGGGGAGATTTACTCAAACCCTTAGTCCTGATTAGTCTGTCAGCACCCCAGGAAAGCCATGACCCTTGTGCCTGACCAGTCTGTCAGTGTCCTGTTGTGGGCACCCTTCACCAAGCAGTTCACTAGATCTGAGGGTGGTTCCACTGACTTGCTCAGGGTCACACACCAAACAGAGAAACCTCCTCTTGGGACTCCACACCTCTACCCACTGCTGGCAACTGCCAGTGCCCCTGAAGGACTCACTAATGGTTTACAGAATAGCACTCTTTATTAATAAAATTGTGACAGGTTAAGGTTTGAGAATTGCCAATACTAGTATCCAACTGTAAAAATATATTTAAAGCAATCTATTAAAACAATGTATTAACAAGCTCTAATGCACAATAAAAGCTAGTTCTAGATAACCATTCAGCATGCATAGAGAAGAGTTCTTACCCAATAGGCCTCCCTGTGGGGGAGAAGACAGGTTCAGACCGTCAACTGATCCCAGAAATTACAGTGGAGTCCTCCCTCTCATTTCTCCCCATTTTTAACTCACTTTTATGCTCCTTCTTTATGTCTTTATGGAGCTTGAGGGATTTTGGTAATACCTTTTAGTCAGTGAGGGGTGCCTGTATCTTGGGGGTGAGTATCTCAGAATAGTACACAAGATAACTTTGGGATGGAGACGTGCATCAGTGCGAAGAGAGTGATTCCTCTATGGTTGCTGGTTCAAGAACAGGACATTTTCCCTTACCTCCCTTGGTCTTCAGCTGCTGTGGGGCTTATCAGCTAGCAAGTACCACTGAGTTCCCTCTTCTGCAAGGGTTTTGACAGAGCTTGGCCGTAGTGTCTCCACTCCGCTCCACTCCACTCCACTCCACTCCACTCCACTCCACTCCACTCCACTCCACTCCACCCTTCATTTAGACCCCTGAGATTGCACTGTGTGTGGGAGGTCACATATGCTGACCATGCTGACCACGTGCCATCCAGAGAGTAGCAACAGTATTTTCCCCCATAATCTTTTTGTCAGACCATTATCTTTTTATCCTCTGTCATCTTCCCACAGTGCTGGAAAACCATGTGTTCTAATAACTATTTTCATCAGAATAGTGAAATTATAATTACGTTTGGGTTTTACCATCGGTCTTCCAGACCAAAATCACCTCAAATAAATCTTTTAAAATTGTTAAAAATATTCACTGGTAATGTGTAGAGATGTAAACAGTGATATTTTTTTGTGATCATTAAAATGTGAAGAAACAAAATGAAAAATAATCATATTATTAAAGCACACAGTTTCAGTAGTTCTAAATATATGAAAAACATCAATATTTACAAGAAGAACTCAATGTTTTATTCACCTCTAATCCTTTTCTCTTTTAAAGTGCTATTTTGCAGCCTTGTGTAAGCTGTAAGCATTCAAGTTTCCTCTTGCCTTTGGTTAAGGCTATTTCTGTTTGGCTTTTAGCAGCTTCTAACACAAGATTTATGCTTCTAAATCTTCCCGCCTTCCCAGAGGCATATTGAACTTTTAACAGACGTAGTGGCACAGACATGTTTACCAACCAGCAGCCAGCACACACATGTAAGAAAGGAAACACTGAACCAGCAATTTAAGTCATGAACAAAGAGTATATGAAGGTGGTTTGTTTCTTGTCAGGCTTTTCCAGCCTTTTTCCTTTTTTTTCTCAAAGACTTCTGTCTTCTGCATCCGTTCTCCTTCCTTTGATTGCCTTAGGCCCAGACAGGAAGGTGAACAGACTGTGGCACACCTCAGTCAATTAGCTGGAGTTTTTTAAACTCTATAGAAGCTAATTTTCTTAAAGATACATATAGTACTGTGTACACAACCTGTACTCTGTAATGGTCTACGGGTAGATGTAAATTCCCCAAAGCCCACAAGGAAAAGGGAGCTCACCCCACCACCAGCACCTGCCTTTTCTGTGTGAAATCTACCTCAGAATACCAGTTTCCAGAATTTCTTATTCAGAAATGAATCAGTGGCTACTATTTTCCTAGTTCACTTGGGAATTTCAGGAATCACTTTGCATTTTTTCCTTATTGTCCTACATTCTCTCTGAGAATTTCCATTTTCTCAGGCAGTGCTGCCTGTGTCTTCCAGAAAGATGCAAAGCCCCAAACCCCACCTGAGTGCATTGCTATCCTAGCAGTGCTCTGGGGCTGGATGCAGGGCCAGTTTACTGCACCTCTCTGCTTTGCATGTAACAGGGATTGCACAGAGATTTCTTGCTGGAATATGGCTCCATAGCTTTTGGTGCATGCCAAAGTGCCATCCACCCTTCTGATGCCACCCCCCAACCCTCTCATAAACTTTCCCCCATCCCAACTTGTCAGAGCTTGTTCACCAGCCTTGTCAAATGAGAGGCGTCACACTTGCCTTATACATTTTATATATTTTCTTTCACATTAAATTAAATTTCTATTCACATTAAAATGTCACTTATTAATTTCATTAGCTATTATGAAAGGAGGTTTTGTACATGATGATCCACATTTTCAGGAACATATGTTTTAATGTATGTAACTTCATGTGTATGTATATATATATATACACACATTAAGTGCAAGTATAAAGAAATAATATGTATCTTAATGCATAGATCCACACTCTTTTATATTTAAACTTCTATAGGACAATAAAAAACTATTCATAAATATGCATTTTTCTCTTTATAGGCATTTGTAGCCCAGATAGGCAGCCAGTCACAGGTGATGACCTCTTCAGAAAGGTCACCTCCCTGCCATAAAACATCAGCTGGAACAACATTACAGCCCAGTGTATTTAGTGAAAGGAGAACGGTGATGACGCAGCATCATTCCAGTGCAGACAGACACGGAAGTTTGTCCTGATGACCAATCTTGGCCCTGTCTGAGATCACAGGGGGCATCACACTGTCACAAAAAGCCATCAGTCATGCAAACCTGTCATGGGTTACACATCGTACAAAATGGCCGCTCTCTGCCATCAAATGGCGGCTGAACAAAATGATGGCCCCACGTGTGCCACGGGAAGGGGCCTGATGTGAGGCACCTTTGCGTGAGCAGGATGGAGCAGCTCGTCCTACCAGTCGTAGGGCACTGTGCCTATAGCTGGGCTGTGAGGTCACAGAAAATGGAGACACCCTGACAGAAGGACGTGGCATAAAGAAAGCACGTCACTGGAAGACGGGAGGGACACTTTTATAGGAGATCATGTGAGAGCCAGCAGGGGCAGAGCTTCTGGGGACATTTTTGGCAGAGACAAATACATCTCTCACTTCTTCTAGACAGCCCATATGCTGCTTACTCAAGACAATCCATTCCTATTTCTCAGTTCTCAAACCAAAAATAAGGTAGATTGGGTGGGATACTTTAGGAATAGAAGAGGGGTAGTGTTTAGGAGGAAGAGCTCCAAACAGCACAGAGGTTAAAATGCAGGAAAGCACAAAACATGGATATTTTGTTCTTTCTTGTTAAAGCTATGACACAGTGAAGGACTTCTTCCAGGAGAAATAAGGAACAGGCTGAACCTTTTCTAACTACAAGATTCAAAACTATCTTTTATCAAAGCATTAGTTTACCATTAACATTACTTGGTCAAGTGGGACACATTGCAAATGCCTCTCTTTGGAAGCTAGAATCCAATTCCTGAGATGAATCTATCACACCTTATTTTTTTATAACATATCTTAGCAAAGTAAGGACATCTTGTTCTGTAGAGCTTCTTTTTTACTCCAAGGGAAAAAAAAAGAAATTTTCTGAAAAACAGATCAGACATTTTAACTTAACAGTAGTACCTTTTTTTTATTTTGCTTGCTAGCCAGTGAAATGGGATTATGTTAACATATTAAATTAAATTCTGTGTTTCAGTGTACATATAGTTAAATTCATTTCCATATAGCAAACTTTATTCCTAACTATCATACAATAAGCTGAAATTTATGTGTAGTCCAAGCAATAGCTAACTTCCTGTAAGTGACTAAAAAAGCTACAGTACAGGAATCACAAGAGCTCCACAACAATTCATTATATTTATCTTAGAATAAATATGTGTTAGCCTTTACTAATTTGTGTACATCTACTACTGTATTTCTAGCTGCATTATCTAGTACCATTTGGAAAGCGAATTAATTCTTTGTGCAGTGATTTCAATATTATATACTTAAGAGTGAGACATGGGATACAGCTTACTCTGGCAAGCTGAAACCAAAATTATTGGTTATATTGAAACCAAACCTGAAAATCTTTGAACAGATTTTTAAATTTTATTATGAACTGAAGTAACAGATCTTTTGTCAGCTCAATTTTACGCTGTATCAGGTCATATTGACACTGCACCAGCCATTACCAACAGTTGTCTACCCCTGGAAAAGGCAACAGTTATTTCTGTCTTGAAGCACTAATATTTTCACTCATTTACTTCCTGATTGTGGCTGTGAAACGAAACACTTTTGCATATATTTTAATATACGAATACTCTATTCAGTGTAAAATCATATATTCACATGGTTATCAATGAACAAAAGTGACTTTATGTGATTTTATAACTGGTGTGTTTTCTACAGATTACCTGCTTATAGGCCTAATTGTGTTTTCCTTACTTCAAAGCTAGCCTGCAAAAATTATCCTTTGAAAACAATAGAAATTCTTTAGATTCATATAACACTTGAGAAACTTTGACTTAATGCTATGACATAGTTGAGAGTTTTGATCAAAGAATTTCACAACGTAAGCTTGTAAAATATTCAGACCAATCTTTTTGTTTTTCCAGTGCATTCATTAGTCATCTGACAGTTTTGAAATTTAGACTTTTTTAATGATCCTGTTGATTCAAAAAAGATTTTTTGTTTCTTTAAGAAATCAAAGCTATCAAAACCACAGCTATATTGAATAGGAAAATTATAATATTGTCCATATTATAAGGTTTGTCAGTAGCTAGTAGTTCATTTAAGAGGTCTAAACCAACATTTTTCTACCACTCAATTTTCTGAAAATCTTTTAGCAGTGGATTTTCCACATATTTGGTCCTAGCATCTGGTCAAATTGATTTGAGTTTCGGAATTTTTCTATAAAACACATTTTCCATTGTTTATATGTAGCATAAAAGATATATTTAGTATGTTCCTATTAAAGAGCTTAAACATAAAGCTTCACAGCTAACCAAATTGTTAGAATACTTACCCAAGGAGAAAAACAGCCTGAAATGGAGAAAACATATAGAGAATTTTTAACATTTTAAATTGTCTGAGGTTAAGTTTTCACCATAGGTCCAGCCAAGTATATTGAAAAAATAATTAAATGTCTCCCAGATTAAATTAAGGAGCAATAATAATTAGCAGAAAACCTATCTATGACAGAAAATTGGAATAAAGCTTCTGGCCACTAAGAAATTAATTTCCAGGGCAGTTTCCAAGATAGATAGCATGAGAAATGAAGCTAAAATATTTTAGAATTATGCTTGGGTGGCATATAGAAATGATTGTGTGACAAAATTGGAATTAAAAGAAAGAGAAAATTAAGCTAATTAGTTAAGTAATTATGTTTATAAGTTGATTCAGCCTGACTAGGGTTACCCATAACCCTTCTCAAAACTCATTGTAGTAGGATGTATCAGTTTTGTTATTTTCTGTTTTTCTTTTGATAGCACCACATGGTTATGGATTTTTTTTGTTTTATTTTCAGCCGTATGTTTGTTTAATATTGTTGAAGAGGATTACATGACCTTGGCTGGATATCATCATGTGTAACAGATGATCTGTATAATTTTATGAATCTGCATAATTGATTACTCAAGCAACATCCTAGACTCAAGCACCCAAGCAGACATCCCTTCCAGTCTTCAGTTCCAGTGTCATGGCCTGCATTAAGAATTCAAACCCTGCTCTGTCGAGCGAGTGTCGTTGGAGAAAAGACTGAGAAAGTTGAGATGAAGAGAGACAATATAACAACTTCACAGGGTACCCATATCAGTAATGTTGAGTGAAAACACCTCATAGCCAAATGGATTTAGTAGATCTGCAAAAATTTCAAGGGAAAAAAAATGATCCAAGACCTACAAAGTCTCCCATAAAGGTTTATGATGTAAATACTCAGCCTCCAAAAAAGACATGAATTTTAATCAATTATTCATTTTTTTCTCATTTAAGAACCAGGGACAACAAATTACTCCATCAGACAGTAGGCTAAGGCAAATCAAAAAGTATTTATTCACTCAATGTGTAGTTATATGGTATATGTCATGGTTAAACCTCAGGCAGCTAAGCACCACACAGCTGCTCACTCACACTTCCTTATTGGGAAGGGGAAGAGTACCAGAAGAGTAAAAAGAGAGAAAATTAAAGGATTAACATAAATACAGATTAATAGATAAAAAAGGTGTGCATAAACAAAGATGAAGAGTTCACTCCCTGTTTCCTGTGGGCAGGCAGGCGTTCAGGCATTTGTAGGGTTTCATCACACATAGCAGTTACTTGGAAAGACAAATCCCCCACTTCCTCTTTCTTTCTTTCTCCTCACAGCATTTAGTGCTAAGCACACCACCATATGGTATGGGATATTATTTTGTTCAGTTGGGGTCAGCTACCCTGGCTATGTCCCCTCACAACCTCCTGCCCACTCCCACCCTACTCACTGATGAGGCAGTGTGAGAAGTAGAAAAGGCTTTGACACTGATCAACGCTGTTTTGGTGACAAATCCAAAATACAGCAGCATATTATACCCTACAAAGAAAATTAACTGTATTCCAGCCAAAACTAGTACTTCATAATATGTAGAATCTTATGTCACAGTATGCTGAAAATGCTGGTATCGTGGGCTGGACAAGTTCACAAGGGAGGCTTTAAATATATAATAATAAACCGGAGGCTTTAAATATGTACCAGCCATTTCTAGTGGTAGAAATCACTGAGCAATGGGACAGAACTCCAAGGAAGGATCAGATATGCTTTCCCTCTTCTCCCCTTGATGTGAACAGCCACTGTTGACCACTGCTGGAGGCAGGAGAGCTGAGCATGAGTGACTTTCATCTGACACAGAGTGATCCCTACAATAGCAGACCTGCACAAAACATTTACGAGTAAATTGCAGTCTTAAACAATGACATAATATAATAATTATCTCTGCTTAGTTCTTTATTCCTAATAAATCCTAGCACAAATGACATCTCAATTACCACAGTTCATTATAACTCTTAGATGATTCTTCTCTTTTTTCCCAGCTGAGTTCAAAACATGGCTTAAAGCATTCTTCATAAAGAAGTAAAGTTTTCTTTCACAGTAGGATGGCTCAAGGGACAGTTTGAGATCCAGTTAAAAAAAGGAGCTAGTTACTAATAGCAAATACTTTAATTAAGTGAGATCTGTTTCTTTTGCTTCCTGGTACTGTTATTATGTTCTTCAGTATTATAAACTTTTGTTAGAACAAGCACGCCTCTCCAATCCTTGCAGATAAAACAAGGTCATGGGCAAGAACATGGACAGTTGTAACATCTGCATGAGTTAGCACTCAGGGCTCTGGGATGTGTGAATTGCTTAATGGGTTGTTAACTCAGATGTGCATTGATAATAACTGAAAGATCAACTTGTCAACATTACTTATTTGGCCACTGACCAAAGCACTATAAGAGGATGAGGGAGATAATATGAAGGTCAGAATAATTTTCTGGGGGAATTTCTCTTAGGCGCTTGAACATTGTCACTCCCTCATAGGTTACTGAGGAAAAAAAAAAAAACAAACCAAAAACCAACAAACAATTACGAACCTCAGGTTGAGCCAATATGTGGAACACCATTCCAAGCAGGGAGGTAGTCTGAGCGCATGCTACATTTAAAACTCACTGGTGAGCCCAAGGAGTCAAAGGCACAAGATAAAATCTTGTTCAAGGCTCTGAACAGGTTATTCTTTTAGTGTCTCATATGTGTGAAACCTGATTTACAATTCCTAGAGTTTCTTTGAGTTCAAGAACTGCTATCCTAGTAACATTCAGTAGAGACATCCCTATGGCCTAGATATGCAAGGAACTCTGCAATAGAATAAAACAATGGCTGCCTGGGAGAGTTTCATCTAATATCTAATATTGTTTTGAAGGCAGGAATAGAGCACAGAAGAAAGAAGGTTTCATTTAGTTTCAGTATTCCAATGAAATTACTTAAATTATACCAGCTGTATGTTTTTGTTTCATTATACAGGTTCCTGTCTTCATTATATTTTTTTTCTTTTAATCAGAATTTTGTTCTGAAAAGGTCTTATTGAAAGAAAAATTGAAGAAGGAAGACTATAAGGTCTCAACCTCATTGGAGCAAAATCATCCACAAGAATCTATGAACTGAATGTGACAATGTATGAAACAGGCACAAAATTTGCATAAAATAGTTCTCTATCCTGCAAGCTTTTCATTATTATTCTATTAACAGAACATCAGAGTTTTTACAGTGAAAAAGTTTAAAAGTGCACAAGCTCTGCAATAAACCTAGGACCCAAGTAAGACCTCTAACAGTCTCTCTAATAAAAGAAAATAGAATACTAAATCTGCTAGATTGCCAAGCACAAAACCAAAAAAAAGAAAGTAAATTCTTATTCAGTGTCTCAGTGGGTTCCATCAGGTACCTTTAAGGAAAGAAGAAATTAAGGCACAGGCCAGCAATAGCAGCTTATCTATAAATGGGATGTTGTATCTGTCAAGGAGGTGTTGTATTCATTCAGTTGCTCTAACTGGAAGATCATTTTAATTCTCCTGTATTAGTGGTTTGGCTATTCTTAGATGACTTTGCCAGAAGACACTGCAATTCTGCTCAAGTATACTATAGCAAATCTATTTTTTTGGTGAAAGAAAAATTATATATTCAATGTGTCAACACATATTTAATTCACGGGCTATAAATGAGCAGTTACAAGTTTTAGACACAGTGTATGTAGCATTGAGTTGTATCTGTCACCTTGAATTCCTGCAGCACCAGGCTTGTTATAACAAAGCTCCTGTCCTGCCACACTTCAGGTTCAACTGTATCTGAACAAATAAATCACTGTAATACAGAAGCACATCCACAAAACATAGTTGTCACTTACTGACATTTATTAAGCAAAAAACTGGCAGCAAAAATACATGAAGCTAATGCCAGTCATTGGGAATATTCAACTATTTATATTTATAAAGACATATATTTCAAACTAGAAAATACAGTGTGGTCTGGAATCTCATTACCAACTCTAACTTAAGGAAAATGATGCAACATTAATAATGAGAAGCAATATTTTTAAGCACTGGAATCACAAAGTGTGGTTTCATCATCAGAAGTTTTCTTTTAAGGTAAGAGTAAATTATTAAATACTTGAAAACAAATCTACTAAACTTCAGAAGACCAGATTATTCCTGCCAAAAACGATTTTTCTAGAAAAAAAACCACCTCAGTCTTAAGATATTGGCTACCTACTCTTCCATTAGCCCATAGTACTGTCCTGTGGATGCTACCACTGGAGTAAAAATGAAGATATCCAGAGTGCTCCTGGGTGCTCTTGCATCAGTATTTTAGTTCAGAACGAGTGTCTTTTATTGCCAATTTCTGATCATCCTTACTTACACTCATATTGTGGAAAAGCCTTGGAGCATAGAAATTTTACTGCTTTCATGTGAAACTGAAAAAGAAGCTGTGCCCTGAAAGTGACAGAGTGCATTCAAACCAGGAGCTGGTGTTCAGTGCAGTACAGAGGTAGTCTGAAGTAACACAACAGCCTGCAGGTGAGTATGATGTGGGCATTGGGTCCTTATCTTTATCTGGTTTTCTTTCTGGTCTGCTCCAGTTATACCATTTGCTCATATGGATGTACTCTCAGCCAAAATGGAAGTACACAGACTTACATATTTATTTTCTTATATGCTTGGCCATAAAACAGCGTTACAATAACCTATATAACAATAAAATCACAAGGGCAACCTTGTACATGTACATTTAAGTAGTTCTCTAAGAAATGATGGTACACTGCAAATTTAAAAACTAACAGTAACATGATAGGATAGAAAGCCTATCCCTTTTTGTGCTCAATATTGCAAATAATGCTAATGATACTACTGGAACTACCTGTTTAATATAGTCAGCTCTTTACAAAGTTGGAAATGCAGTATTTTTCACACCTTAGATTTGCTAAAATGCTTTACAGACTAAGTTACAAACTGAGAACTAATCAGTTTGCTTTCACACAAACTAAGCCTGGGGAAGATTTTTGTATACAGATGCCGCTTGAACACACATGCTCACAGAGGACATTCTGCAATGCTGTCACCATGCTTCAGTTTTCCTGCAGGGTTCACTAGAAATAGGAATTATTCCTCCACTTTAGGTGTTACAGTCTTCTTCAGATGGACAGTGTACGCTTGGTCCAAGTTGAAGTCCTGGATTGAGACTTAGGCCTAGCAGACATTTTAACTCACTCACTAACAGAGAAGCCAATTGCTATAGCCCACAGGTCCCCCACTCTGGAAGAGAACAGTAAGGAATTATCTAGGTCATATCTAATTCATCTTAGCAATTAGGCCAGACTTCCCACATGCAAAGTGCTTCCAAGGTTATGCAACATTTGGTAATCAAGATTCCTTCTTTTAAACCGACTACCCAGCCCAAATGTGCCTAATTTAATCTAGCTGAGTTCTACACTTTTACCTCATTGGAAATGATTAAAGGTTTGAAAAAATCCATAGAATGTGGCAAAAAAAAAAGGATGTAAGAGTGAAAGGATAATGGACTTCCAGATTACCAAGTTCTTCTAAATAATACTTTGAAATTATAAGCACTAAGGAATTTGAGGACTATGAATAATATCTTCCCCTGAACCCAGTGTTTTACTTAATACAAAAGCCTCAAAAAGCCTTAAAATAGATGCCTGGGATTTATTTTAGTATGGATTTAGAAGTAAGAGTGCCACCTAGTGAGTCACTATTACCACAATGTAACTCCTCGTTGAATTTATGGGAAATCCCCCACCAGTAACTTTGAAGTGGGGGGATTTTGAATGTTTGCGAGGGATCTTATTTTTCCTTATGTTGTGTATGTAGCACAAACAGAAGCTATGAGCTTGAGGCAGAAATCACTGTGAGGAGATTCTATAGGCTGTGTTATTCAGAAGGGCAGACCAGGTAATCACTAACCATCATGGTCCTTAAAATCTATTGAGGTTATTCATTTCAGCTGGTAAGCTCTGACAGGCTGGAGAAAAAGGATATTCAGCACTGATGTAAGTGTATATTCTGTTTCTCTTACATATGTGCTAGTTTTAGTTCATCTTGTGAAATTCAAATAGTCCTTGAGGGCAGGCTCCACATTTTTCCATAGATGTAGCTAACCCAGCTGGCAAGTCATTCACTTACAGCACAGATGGGAACTATGCAGATGCTCTCCGATCTAACTTAAATAATAAAATTCCTGTTGAATCTCATCAATGTGCAACACATAAAACAATGTGAATTACTGTTCATTATTCCTCTGGCAACTACAATCAATAATGCAAAATACTCCAAAGTCTGACTAATATTTGTAAAGAAGTTTCTACTGAGAAAACAGCAGTGTATATTCTGTTCCTAAGGAACAATATAATCCTTGATTTTTCTGTTTCATCACTTGGTTTTATAAAATTTATTTTTTTAATTTCTGCATACTAATTACTAATCCCCACATGAACGGTCCTGGAGCTGTCTCAAGGATAGCTTTTGCAGCTAGTCAGCAAAATCTTACAATAGCAGATTAGGTGACATGGGAGTAAACAGAAGAAATGAAGGAAAGCAAGAAAAGGCGCGTCAAGACCACCCCCTGCAGGATTCCCGTTCCTCCCTTGCTCCACTGACTTCATCTCCCTGGCTGCTCCTCCTGCAGCCACTTCCCTCTACCAATTTATATATACCACTTATATCACCCTGCTAAGGCTCCCAGAGCCATGTGGAATACCCTGGAGGGAATGACTTTACCCATATGAGGGAGCAAATCCAAGTTACTGCTGAGGGAGGAACAGTCCCTTCCCATACTTTTCAAACCCTCCCTTAGCAGGGTGCAGCCTGTGATGGCAGCAGATGGGGATGGACCAGCTCTTCCAATCTCTATCTGAAATTCAGGCAGTTCACTACTCTCTGCAGGGTGCTACCCTAGTCAGCAGCCCAATTGCCTTAAGCCTTCAGTGAACTCTGATTTTTCCTCCCATAACTACACACACTGTTCAGATCAGTTCTAATAAGCCTACACTGATTTTTCTCCTATTAATGGTTAGTTTCATTTTCTATGTGCTTATGTGCATTCATGTCTCTGTCATCCATTTGGATTTATTCCCAAAACTGCTTTTCATTTGACAGCCATTGTTTCCTGTAATTTTTATTCCTTGTACCCCTGTTTATGTTAGAGCTACTTTGCTCTGTCGTATGCCCAGAAGGGTCATTTACAAAAGAAGAAAAATATCATTATCTTTTTTTAACAGCTAGTGAGTCTCAGACACAGAGGTTAAGTGACTTACCAAGCAGAAGTTATTGGCTAAACTGAAAATAAGTCTGTTATCTACCCTCTACAAACATACTATCTTCTAGACTGAATAAAACAAAGTGCTGATTGCAAAGGGAAAGATAAAATGATAAATATCACTAGCTCCAGTTCTATTACACTATTAAGTAAATCTTCACTTGTCAGGTAAAGCCATTGGTAACTGACTGTCATTAGTTTCAGCTCAGTGCTTACAGCCTGTAGGAACAAAGATACTACATTGAACATCCATTTAAAAAGCAATTCCATAACTTTGAAATGCCACTGGATTGCCATCACTGATTTTGTAATTATTTCAGATCATTTCATAATATTTAGAAAAAACTGTCTGAAAATAATTTTATCACATACAAGTTCATTTGAGGGAAAGAGCTACCTAATACTGAAGCTGTTTCTTCTTTACTAAGATAGTTCTTTTATGTGTAATTTTCATTAAATGGTAGTGGTCAGAGAGATATTCAACATAAGCTCAGAGGCAAAACAATAAAAAAAGGTACAATACAGGCTGCAAATCTCAAAGCAATTCAAGCAAAGAATGATAAATGACAGATCTGGTGGTTTCATTAGCTGCTTGTGCTGTATGTAAGTAATGTTAATACAAGTGTAGACTTTTAAATATGTTCACTGAGTAAAAAGTCCACTAAACAAATCAAAGAGATAAACCTTACTCCTGCAATCTGATGAATCAGGCAACTTGAGAACTTGATATCTGGATTTGACAACTGGTAGCAGATGCCCCAGAAAGGACATTTGGGCATTGGGAAGCAGACCCAGTAACCACAGATGTCCTTTGCAGCTGTTGTGTGCTTTTGGGGTTTTTTTCCCAGCACTCTACACATAAAACTAGAGCTGTCCAACTTCTTTCATCTAAATTCAAGTGGTCTCCTGTTAGCAAGGATGCCCAGCAGTAATCAGGAGACAATAAACGATCATATTACCAAAACATTACTCTGCAAAGAAGTTTATCCCCACATGTTTTTCTCAAGTTATTGGTTAGATGCCTGTTGACTTCCCTCTTTCTCTACTGTTAATGTTTTTAATATTTTGAACTTCAAAGCTGTGGTAAAATCATTGAATATGCCCTACGAAGACCTCCTTTTAAGGTGAAGTGGAGGGAAGCAAGTCCTGGATGGGATACATTACCAGAAATTAATGGTGTCTTTTCCTGGTCTCAGAAACACAGATCTAGACCAGAAAGGGGAGATGACATCAGGGAACATTAAAGGTTCACTATTTTAAGATTTTGAAGGAAGCCTTGGTGAGAAATGTAGACAGGTTAAAAACAAAAATTACAAATCTTTTTTTTTTTTTTTTTTTGCAAGATAAGATTTTATTCTCAAAGGTTATCTTGTACTGAAGAAATTTACATTTTTAGGAAAAAAAGCAAGTAAAATATTATTGACAGGTAGAAAAATTGATTATAAATGAAGGATTATTTTTGTTAATTTAATGGTGTTATACATTTTAATCAAAGATTTCTTAAGATTGGACCCCTATATGAAATAAGATAATCACACTTAGGAGTTCCTAAATGTTAAATGTAGTTAAATGAAGGAATAATTATTCTGTTCAGCTAGTTAGGACTGATAAAAATCAAAACTTAAAACTTACCTTCCAGGTGGTAATCACAGCTTGATACACTTTCAAATGGACAATCCAAGAAAAATATAAGCATTGTTCCATAATAAACATGCCTGAGCCTTACTGTACAGTTTCTTCCCTCCGAAAAAAGTGATGTTTTTACTGCTTCCCAGTAGGTTATTAGGTTTACTAAGGCCATCATCCAAGAAAGCTGACTTTTGCAAGAATACTGAATAACTGACAAAAAAGTTTCAACTGCAAAGTTCATATGATATAAATAGGCCTGGCAAACCTGGCAATGTGAAAAGGACTTGATAAAACTGAGCAGTTTCCAAAGTCAACTACTCAAAATTACATAATTATTACAAAATTACACATGTTCTTTACAGATACTGTACATGTAACTTCAGGTTACATCTCTCAAATGTAGGTGTTGACCTGTGAAGGGTCTATGCTTCCTTTATCATGAATGCGAATCTACTCTGTGCAAACATTTGAGCATCAGGAGGGCTCAAGGGCAGAAACACAATTGAGAAACACGTGCCCACGGTCATCTGAAATGTTCTAGCAGACCCAAAATACAATACAGGAAGATATTCATGGGACTTGGGGAATACTTGCATCTTTAGGTCTGATTGGGAAGCTGTAGAACATTTGAAGGCATGCTGAGTGATATTAGAAGTATAGGCTTTAGAGGCAGTGCCCTGCCCAGATTCTCAAATGGTGGGATATTCCACCAGTACTGTGTGCCTGGACCTGCAGGTAATGTAGGCAGGCTTGTAAGGCTCTGCTCAATCCAAAGCCCTGGGGAGCCTTCACAGAAGGTTCTTCACCTGATCACACAAATTGTCCTGCTCCTTACTGACCCAGAGTATGTCACACAGAAAGAATCCAGTGTCCTGGTTTTTCTTCCTGAAGGGTAGCCAGGCACACCAGCTGTACTATTGCCAGCTCTTCTTCCACCCATACAGAGTCTGCCTGGTGAATGGGTCTGTGGGTGGGAGAAGCTCAGAACCATGATCAGACATTTATTGTTTCCCAGTGCCTTGCATGTACCCTACACATTAAGCATGGTCCGAGGTCAAGAGAAAGCCACAAAAACAATGTGCTATTGTAGCAGAGTGGAAAGAAAAGGAGGGGAGAGTCTGCAGCTGGTGTTTTCCCAGCTTCATGCCATGCGAGAATGATAAACTGCAGGCCTGACAGAGCTGTTTCAGATAATACACAGGGTGTAGGATGCATTCACTGAACGCAGTGTATCATTTCCCTGCCAAAACTGTAGATGGTTTCAGCAGAGGCACGGGAGGGGGAAGCCATGTGCATGCTCTGATAAAGATATCTAGGAAGGACAAACTTCATCATGTGGCACGTGTTCATTTCTTGATCAAAATTATGATCATTTATGTGGTGAATGGAGAGCAGTCTCATAATTCTTTTGCTACCAGCAAAAACTTTTGGAAATGATTGCAGGAGCAGAGAACAGCCTGCTAACAAAAACTATAAGCATATTTGCTTGCCAGATCCTCTAACAACTCCATCTTTTATATTTTATTTTAGAAAAATATTTACTGATGCTGCCTTGATCCTTCAAAAATAACAACTTACCTTCCTATAAGATTCCTCTTGGTCATTCCTATAATCTTTGTATTTGTAGAGATATTTATTAGTATTTTTAGAGTGAAAGTTTTAGTGAAATAGGCTGGTGGATTGATTTTGATTTGTCAAAATTACTTGTAAGACATATATAAATATTATAATCTTTAAATGTTCTGTGTGAGGCTTTTTTAATACAGGAGATTACAATTAAAATACTGTGGAGTCTTGTATAAGGTAAATATACAGCTAATTAAAATTTATATAAAATTCTATCTAACATAAAAAGTCTGCTGTAGTTCCACAGAGCCCATATTATTCTAGGGTCACACTGGTATGTTTGAGAGAAGAATGCAAGGATTGTTTCACCTTCCCATCTGTTGGCAAACCCTGTGCTCAAACATAACAATACATAGACCAAACTATAGCACTGAAGTTGACAGAGAAGCAGAAAAAACATGGCAGGACTATCAATAAAGGAGTACCAGAATAATATCTTCTAGTTACAGCTTGTTTTCTCTATGTGAGTGTAAAAAAAAAGAAATTGATACAAGAGTTCATTACAACCTTCTGCAACATGGAAGAAACTTGCCCTGAATAAAATGACAGAAATTGATAGATACAGCGATAGATAAAAATAGATAAGTATTTAAGCGCTATGGGTCTACTGGAGCAAGCCCAGTGAAGGGCCAAAATGATGATGAGGGGACCAGAGCATCTCTCATGCACAGAAAGACTGAGAGCTGGGATTTTTCAGCCTAGAGATGAGAACACTCAGGGAAAATGTTATAAATACCTGAAGGGAAGGTACAAAGAAGAGAGCTGAGGCTCTGAAAGTAGTGCACAAGAGGCAATGGCACAAATGAGACATAGGAGGTTCCCTCTGAACTTCAGGAAACAATTTTTTTTACTGTGAGGGTGAACAGGCACTAGCACAAGTTGTCCAGAAAGGAGGAGAGTCCATCCTTGGCGATATTCAAAAGCCATCTCAACGTGGTCCTGGGTAACAGGTTCTAGGTGCCCCTGCTTGATGAAGGGTGCTGAACCAGATGACCTCATCTCTCATCTCAGACATTCTGTGATTTTGTGAAAATTTCTTGCAAGAGTATTTTTTTCATCCTAACCTATCTACATTTTAGAGTAAACTGTAAGGAAACAGCTTAAATTAAAAATAAGACATATATTACACTTTCAAGTTATGTAACTAATTCCTTCAGTCTGAAGGGCTAAAGTTAATCAATATTTTTTCCTGCAGGACATTTGCATTCAGATGCAACCCTTCAGGTGTGAAAGCATGCTTTCTTCCTACAGGTTTAATACCACAGTCATACATTATTCAGTCAGTATGCAGTGAATGAAGCAGTGTTAAATCCAGCAATGATACTCTTCTTTCAGTATACATCATCTGTCTTGGATATTAAAGATCTACTCATGCAATCCACCTTCCTATAGAATTTTCTCAGAACATACACTCTGTTCCTAAAGAAACCATATGTTTTATTCTCTATTTTGTTCATTACTTTTTCTACCAAAAAGTTAATTATGTAAACCAAACCCAAAACATTTCTTCCCATGAGGTAAAACTTTGTGAACAATCAGCAAATGACAAAGCCCTTTAACTTGCATGCAACAAAAATTAAAGAAAATCAAATATCCAACTACAACTATATTTGTTTCTGTCTTAGTGCTTTAAAGATCTAAAATGTGGGGATATGTTTCACATGTAAGTACTAAATAGATAATACAAAATTACCTTATTTTTTAACTGCAAGGAAATTTTGAAAGTGGCACTTCAAATGCTACTCCTTAGTCTTCTCTTGAGTCAGTTGCTCTTTTCTGCCCTTTGCTTGAGCATATTTCTTCTGTTAGCCAGCAGCTTTCCTGAATCATGGTGTCCACAAAACTGATCGTAATGTTTCAGGGTTTCATGTAAACACCACTTTATACATACAAACAGTGTGATGGTTTAAATTTGACAGGTTCCTACTCTAGCTTTTGCTTTCATAAAGATTTTTGGAAGAGAGGCTCAGATATGGAACAAAGAACATCCGTTATTTACACGACTATCCAGTTAGTCAATGACTATCAAATCCAAGTGTCTTGGCACTTAAGGGTCACCAACTTGTCTGGGATAGCAACCACATTGCTTCACCTGCACAAAGGAAATATTGATAGAAGCAGCTGTGACATCTACTCCCAGCATAGGCAGATATACTGAAGTCAAGATCAGATGAAGTGAAATAGATTTTTATATTACCTGAATGAAGCAAGTGAAAAAAAAACCCACACAGTAAAGTCCTACACTGAAGTTATAAACTAAGTGTGAACAGAAGTCTGCAGAGAGAAGAATTAAATTTCTATTGGTTGAGAACATCTTTATAAGGAAATAGTGCTAAACCTTCTGTTATAGATTATTGTTATCACATGATTGAAAAAAGCAAGACTTAAATAGCATTCAAATAAATAAAAAGGTGGGAAGTACATTTGTCTCACACAGTAAACAGATAATTTAAATATTTTCTGAGGAATAACTTTCCCTACATTCATATTTTTGTTGAAACAGGTTCCTCCAAAAAGTAAGAGGAAAAATTTCATAAGACATAAACCATTTGAACATAAGAAACTCTAATCTAAAATAGAATTCCCTGTAAAAGTGACAGGTGCAATGTAAATTTGAATGAGTAAATGTTATCTGAACCAAAGCAGCACTGATTAATTCCAAAAGAAACTTGGGGAATGGCTTTTATACTTGTTACACCAGCTACTTGGTCTTGAACATTAGAAGTACAAACTCAGAAAAATCTCTCTCTACATCTGTTCAGAGACTTAATTTTGCTTTTGCATTTGCAAAGCTTCTGTGGCTTGAAATACAGAGTTATGAGCATCTCTGGCTCCACATTAGCTTGTGTTTGAATTGCCTGTGGGCTGTGTGTCTGCTGCAGGCATGTGCCACGCAGTTACTGAAGCACAAGTCCACACTTCAGAGCTTCCCATCAAGCTCTGAAAATCTTAACGCTTGTACTGCGTGTCAGCTCACTGCAGCACTGCAGTGCAGAGAGATTGGAGGACAAAGTGACTTGGCTGATTGTATCACTGTGGAAAATACTGAGGGATACCTGTGGGTGTTAGTTGTAGAGTATCAGCAAAAGTGGCTGAAACACTTGGAAATTTTTCAAATTGCCCCCAGACTGATGCTATAGCACTTCACAGTTATTATTCTGGCAAAGATGCAAATGAAAACTGGTAGAGGTTGTTGATGTAGGCCAAAGTGTAAAGGGGAAAAGCAGCACTTGCAACCCATAGATGATAATCCCATGTACCGACAAAATGTTTTCCAGTAACATGCAAGAAAGTATCACTGTCTTAAATCAATGGGATGAAGCTGTTTGTCCCCAGCATGTAACCAGTCAGTCCTGCTAAAACTCATCAGTATGAAACAATCTATGTATGAACACTCAAGAGTTCCCAGAGGCTGGAAAGTAGAACTTGAGGCTCTGATTCTCCCTATACAAGGAATGCAGTAAACCAGCACACTACATCTGACTTCTGGAAACAGGAACCAAGTCATCTGGGGTCCCACTCCAGGAAGAGACGTACACTTAGAAGGAAATGTAAATTTAAGAAAATTATCTTTCAAGAAATACATGACAGCTAACCACAGTATCTACACAAGAGTAATTGTATGAGTTTATATTTTTCTGTTTTGAGGACCCTGGCAAAGATAACAGGTCCTCAACCTAAAGGATAAGAGTCAGTTCATAATTTACAAAACTCCAGTGAATTTTCTGAAAGCACATGAGCTGTCTAAGCCTCTATTACAACTAATAGATATTGAGAAAATATAGATTGTGAGTGTGATTCAGGCGATGAGCCACTAGGTGACTGCCCCATGCAGGGCCAAATTGTTTTCTGAGTTTCATTGATGATATTGAATATATCTTCATTTACTTACTGGAATATGGCCATTGCTAGCCATCTAGATTTTAAACACAAATTAAATCCTCTCAAGTGATACCCTGTTCTAGTTTTGTCTGGGGTAGTGTCCATTTTTTTCACAGGGAAAGGTATGGGGCTGTGTTTTGAGTTTGTGCTGAACACAGGGTTGATAATATAGAGCTGTTTTTGTTATTGCTGAGCAGGGCTTACAGAGCCAAGGCCTTTTCTGCTTCTCATACTGTCATGCTGGGGAGGGGCTGGGGGGGCGTGGGAGGCTGGGAGGAGACACAGCTGGGACAGGTGACCCAAACTGACCAAAGGGATATTCCAGACCATGTGACATCATACAGCCTCCTACAGAGGTAACATGGGGGTTTTTTCTGTATACTTGTCATGTACAGAGTCAACTCAGTGTCTTTAAACCGAGGGTTACATGAGCCCACTCTGTGCACAAATTGCTAGATATGTTTTTTATAATTTCAAGTAAATACTAAATCACCTCTCAAGCAAGATATCATCACATAGCATTGCTGAAGAGATTGATAACAGTTAAATGATAGAGTTTATACTACTGGAAAATAGTCTGTATCTTCAGTAAGCATATTCTCTTTGAACAGTTTTGCCTATTAACATTTGCTGAGAATACTGTCTGGCAATAATGATCAATTCTGCATCACACTGAGGGATGAATGCTGAAATCATGAACATTTCAGAGAAGGACCATATGTATTATTTTATTACATTAATATGAATATTAAATCTCATCCTGATATTGAAAAATTGAAATATAGTATAGTACAGGTATATGACTGCTCACCAAAAAAAGTTAAATCTGGGTGTGGTTTGAGAAACTGTACCACCCTTGCAAATATCCAGCCCATTCAAACTGACAGTCACAGAAATTGCCAAGAGCAGCCCTTATGACCCCAGTCATCTTCAGGGTAATACTAGAACGAGGAGTTGAGTCTCTCTCTAGTCAGATGACCAACACCTCCTTTGACAGAAAATTGATTACTCATCCTAAAACGTGCAGGAATCTGTCTAGGACCAAATAAATCTTTAGCAGATATTAGCAACTTCATCAGCTACAGCCAGCACCTAATCTTCTGTAAGCGAGCTAATAAAGAAACAAGCAATCATTGTCTCCTGTCACCTGCCAGTATTCAGGAATGCTGCAGGCCAGAGACTGCACAGGAGCAGCACTCTCCACTTTGGGAGCTGATCTCCTCCAAGTCAGAAACAGAGGTAATCATTTATAGTTATTCTGAAATGTTCAATATCACTGAATTTTTAGCAAGCTCATTGCTACCCCAGGGAGATGCAGTAATACATAGATATTCCTTCAAAATAACTGTATGAATCCTTCACTTCATACTCAATTTTATAGTTCAGTCTTCACCAAAAAAAAGTAAATAGGAAAAATATTCTCAACACCTGTAAAATTCTGTGTGTGTCTGTGTGGGTATACACACAAAGATGTTTTAAAAGAGGTATGAAAAGGGGTGTATCACTTTGTCATTTACACTCACTCATTAATTCCTCCCTGACTAAAATACTTTTACCAAATATAAAAATTCTACTCCCTTAGTAAATAGTGCCAGGATGAAGTTTAGTTTTACATTTGCAAGCAGCTTTAATCTTTAAATACATTCTTCTTAATATCTTGCATCTTACTAATTTTATTCTATTGGAAAAGCAAAATCTTCACATTGCAGTGACATGAAAAGCCATGGGCCTCCAGTCTCACCTCTAGTCTCCTCTTGAGACAGGAGACACTTGTGCTTGAAATTGAGATATTATTAGAGAGAGAAAATTAGTTCTAGGCATTTCTAAAATATTTTTCTAGTTATTTAAATTGTATTGACCATAACTCTTCAGTCCCTCAAGACCCCTGTGAGCTGGGATCATAACAGCAAAGACTAAATGACATGAAGATAATAATATATCACTCTGACCATAGGAATCAAAATTTAAACTAAGATTGTTCTGTTTGCCTTGTAATTGAAAATAGCAATCAATCTGAAGAAAAAATATTAAAAAGATTATTTTTCTATGCTTTTCCTTCTTTCTCAAAGAAAACTTCTGTTCAGACATCTGATTTTGCATTTCATGAATTTAAGTCTTCCTTTTTGAAGAAGATGTGGCATGAAATGAAAATCAATAGACAGTAGAGGAGGAATGGAGAACAACATGCTGTTGTTTTTCTGTAAACACTTCTTGCATTTAACTTTGAATTCCAATTGAAATCTGCAAGGCTGGGATCAAATTGCTGCAAAGCCTCTTATAGAGAAACTTGAAACAATTTTTAACATTTTCCTTACATAAAAGCTCTCTAAAATCAAAAGACTATGTACACAAATGATGTTATAATAAAACCAAATAATTTGAATACTACATGTTCAACAGAGATTGAAAATTATTTCAAGTGAATTTATTAGTAAGTTGCATAGCAGTCAATTTAAGCTATTATTTACATATTAGTTACATGAATATACAGATTTTAGTTTACATATAGAAGTTCCTTTAGAATTAGCAGAATGTTGTTTAGAGCACCTAAGAACACCAGATTTTTGCTGAAGAGTATCTGTCTGGCTTCCTATGGTTTCTAGAGATTTTGTCTAAGGCCATATCTACAATGGTTTTTTGCATTGCAGAAGACACATAAGACATTTGCATTTGTAGTTTGGAAAAGGATAGGACAATTGATATTGCCACCTCTAGATAATTTGAAATAATTTTTGTTCCTCTGGCAACATCAGAGAATTGTGCTGCTGTTGGTTTTCAGGTTCAGACATGAATAACAATATTGGAGACAGAAATGCCATATTGCCATAATCTTTTGTAAACATCTGCATTTTAAATTATCTGAAAACTAAAAAGAGAGTCAGACATCATAGCTAAAAAAATATGGAAGAGGATATATAAATAAAAGTTTGAGTGAAGAATGTATACAAAAATCTATGGGGAATTTATTTATTACATGGATGATCCATAAAGGCTGACACAAGTGATCCAATAAAGAAAACTAAAATGATGCAATGCAGTTTGCTCAGATGGTCTTTAAGATCCTAACCCAGTTAGGCTACAGGACTAAAATGTGGAAGGTGCTATGTTCCTGTATCCAAACACAGAAGAATCCCAATGCAGGGAAAAAAGGTATAGTCTCATAAAAATCTGTGTAAGGGAGTTTCTATGCTGAACAGTCTCTGATCACCTGTGTTCTTGGTAAGTCCAGTTCAATTGCAGAAAAGCATATATGCCCCAGGCAAGCCCTGGGCCACGAATGCATCCAGAGCTACATCAGGTACCAGGAGTCCTCGCTGCTGTCTGTAAGAGACATTCTAAAGTACAGGCTTGCGGGGCTACAGCCCAAGACACAGTATGAGACCACTTCTGAAGGCAGTGCCCAGGATGGAAGTGTAGATGCTGAGAAGACAAAGTAGGCAGGAGTGATGCAGACAAAGCAGGCTTGCCAGAAGATATTATTTCAGTGGATTAAAAAAAAAATGGGATACCTGGTAAGCCTAAAAAAGATAGTGTAGGTACAGCCAATATTAATTGCCCAGCAGCAGTTACACCTTTGAACTCCACTTCATGGGCTTTTATTTCTGTGAAAACAATGATGAAACCAAAAAATAGTATGGTCTTTTAATCATGAAACATACTGGAGCTTTGATTCTTCCCCCCCCCCCCCCCCCCTTTATTTTTTCTCTTTTCCATTGGCTTGTTCATACATTGAGAGAGTAATTAAAACAAGTGTATTTCTTGTTTTGAAGAGAAAAGTGCCTCCATTATTCCAAGAAACTTGTGCTAAATCAGAAAGGAAAACTGGCTTTTCTATGTGCACACAGTACTATCCACTTGTTTCAAATACTCAGCTGGGAGGGATTGAAAACTTGGAAGCATAATTCTGTAATGCCTTGCTTCATGCTTTTTTGTATTCCTACCACAAAGGGTGAGTTCAGTGCCCTCCTTTTTTTCAAGCTTTAAAAAGATCCATCCCCACTAGAACGTAGTGACTTCACTTAAGTGGAAATTTAAATGGGGCAGTTGCACATGGGCTGCTTGGGCTCCTGAGATGAGAACAGGAGGGGAACAATTTTGCCCTAAGAGGGTGCCAGATATACTCAACTCAGGGTATTGCTACCTTCATTTGTTACCAAATATGTGTCATTTTGCCAGGCTTCCCAGTAATACTGTCAGGCCTTCATATGTTCCTAAGGCTGAGAAACAGCAAATGAGTAAGTGCTTCTGAGCCAGTGTATGAAGGACAAACTGCAATGCAGTGAAGAAGTCCATTTAATACTAGAAACTGTATAAAATGACCCTATTTATTTTACACAATTAAAAAGAAAAGGCTATTTACAATAACGAAAACACTTTTTTTAACAACAGAAATTTGAATTTATCTTATGGAACTCAAGAGTGAGTTAATTATCTACAGCCCTCTTCTTAAATATGAAGAAACTTATTTATTTTTATATTTGATTTGCAGAAACATCTCTCTCTTCAGTGTTTGGCTAAATAAGGCACCAAAAAGAAACAGTAATCCTATCAACAGCAGTAGGAAGCTAAATGTATCCATTAATGAGTTTTATGACCTGATGAGCATAAAAACCCACACTGATTAGCTGATCACCTCAGGAGTGCTCGTTACATTTATAATGAAGCAAATCAAATAACACAGTTTGTATTTGGAAAGCTAAAAAAGCTCATCCAAATAGTCACTGATGTGACCTGGCAAAAATCAATAGTGCTAAATTTGCACTTCTATTCCTCAGTGGTAGTAGATGGTCATTTGGTTAAAGTCAATTACATTAGTTAAACTGATCTACTGCACCAGTGACAGCAAAAATCAGAACCTGTTGATTTCTAAGTTGTGCTGGGTTTCACAAAACACTGTGTGGAGTCAGCAGCCAGCATATGTGAATTGACGGTGATGGCAGTACTTCCAGTCCTTCTGATTGACAAGTACCACTCTACAGGAAGGTGTTTTGTTACTTAAATGTCAACAATCCTTTTCATAGATGTTGCTACACTGAGTTTTGCCACGTTTAAAAGTTTATACTGACAGCTCAGTTGTTGTGTAGGAAAATGAGGTGGCATGCTATGACAGAAACAAAGCAAGGATAATGAACACTCTTATCAGTTAAACCAAAAAGTGTCATGATGAAGATCTGGGATTCTGATGATGACAGTGCTGCTACTGAATGTGAAAATGCATACAGCCATTTAATCCCCATGGCTACGGCAACAGGTAAAGAGAACTTTGTCCCTGGATACTTCTGATTAATATTACCAATGAAATAGAATGTGAGCCGTAAAAAAATAAGAGATTCACCCACAGTAAAAAAGAGAGAACAAAGATAAGCATTTCATACATATACTGAAGAAAATATTTCTGAATGACAGAAAAATTACCATGGCTTGAGTTATCATATGGTAGGGATTTGAGATAAATAAAACAATTAAAAACTCCAAACAGAATATTCAGAGACATTTAAAGAATGATAGGGATGTCATCTCAGCTTAATGACCTTATTCTTCAGAAAAAAAAAACCTGCATGAAAATGGGCTTCTTATGTATTTTTTTTCTTGTTCTGTGATGAATAAAGCAAGCTGTAAAAATTTAGATGCATAGAATCTGAATGCATAATAAAACCAAAAGAACATTTCTTCTTTCAAGACAGATGGATGAACAGAAGAAGAATGCTAAATCTATGTTGGTTTTTTTTTATTGTTTTCCTTAACTTCTCAACATATATTTTCAAAAAATCTTTGGAAGTGTGTTGTTTTTTGATTTTTGTTTTGGTTTTTTTAGGGGGGTTTTGTTTGATTTTGTTGTTTTTGTTTTTCTTTTCATTTGGCTAGTTGTCATGCTTCAACCCCAGCCAACACCTAAGTACCATGCAGCAACTTGCTCACTGCCCTCCAGCAGAATCCAGGAGAAAATTGGAAGATTAAAAGTGAGAAAACTCACGGGTTGGGATAAAGATGGATTAACAGGTAAAGCAAAATCCGCATACACAAGCAAAGCAAAAGAAGGAATTAATTCGCCACTTCCCATGGGTAGGCAGGTGTTCAGTCATTCCCAGAAGGCAGTGCTCCATCATGTGTAATAGTGACTCGGGAAGACAAACACCATCACCCTCAGTGTCTGCTCCTTCCTTCTTTGTCCAGCTTAAAGCTCAGCACAGTGCCATATGGTATGGAATATCCTTGCAGTCATTTGGGGTCAGCTGTCCAGCTGTGTCGCCTGACAGCTCCGTGTGCATCCCCAGCCCTCCTCACTGGTGGGGTGGGGTGAGAGGCAGGAAAAGCCTCGGTGCTGTGCAAGAGCTGCTCAGCTGTAACTAAAACATCCCTGTGTTATCAGGACTGTTTACAGCACCAATCCAAAGCATATTTGCTCCTCTCAGCTACTATTAAGAAAATTAACACTACCCCAGCCAAAACTAGCACATTGGTTTTATCATTTGTTTTACACTGTTGGATAATATTTAAGTATAGTCCTTAACAGTCATTTCAGTCCTGGAATTGCTGCTGAAAGTTTGGTTTGTTACTGTTTAGGGAGAAGAAGGTATCCCTGGTCCTACAAAAGATGCCAGTACTAATTCACCTTTTAGAAGAGAACGTATCAGGTATACAATTCAGTAACAGACATACTGCCTTTTCACACAGCAATTCTTGAAATAAATCAAGTTCTTTCAACTGACACCAGAAGAGAAAGTGGCATCCAGAATTAAGGAACATTTTCAGATACTGTTTTTCCACCACTAAAGCCTGAGAGTATTTAACTATTTCTCATGTACCAAAATAATGTAGAATAAAAACTGTGACAGCTGTGTCTACAACACCCCAAAGAACTAGAGAAGTAATGGCCAAACACAGACACAAACCAGAGAACACACTACTAAAATAGTCAAAAAGAAGTTGGTATTTTGAACTTTTCTGTTTCAGCAGCACCCATGTAATTGCTGACAACTGACTTGAAGATGTTTCACGGTAAATTTCTCTTTAGATGATTTAAAACTGTGGTATACTAACTTGAACCAAGTCATTAGGTAACAATATTGTGGTTTTTTCTGTTTTCACAGTAACTGAGAGTTTTTTAATGTTGCCATGGAAATATTAGACAGTGCATTCAAAAAGTAATTTTATTTGCTTCCTTGCTTTTAGCAGAAGAAAGCATTCTGAAACAAAAGGCAGCAATATCTCAATCTATCAAGAAGAAATACTCTCCATTAAATTACTTTTAAAATCACCATTATTCGAGTCAGTCAAACAGAACCTAATATACAATCATCATAGAATGGTTCAGGTTGGAAGGACCTTAAAGATCATCTAATTCCATCTCCCCTGTCATGAACAGGGACACTTTCTACACAAGGTTGCTCCAAGCCCCATCCAACCTACCCTGAACCCTAAGCCCAACCCAATCTGACCTTGAGAACTTCCAGGGATGGGGTATGATCTGGGCCACCTGTTCCAGTGTCTCACCACCCTCACAATAGAGCTCTCTTGTAAGCTCCCTTTGGGTACTGGAAGGCTGCTGTAAGGTCTCCCCTGAGTCTTCTCTGAGCTGAAAAACACCAAGTCTTATCGACCCCAATATTAACTTGTAAGCAGTTTTCCCTTTTAATTTCTAGGACAATATTCTAGCCTAGCAAGGTCTTGTAACATTGCTTACACCAGACCACAGGCTTAGGGTTAACAACACAGACACCAGGACAGGACAAGCTTTGTGTAGGCTAGTCCTGGCCTGCCTGGAGGTTTGTTTGACCAGATAACAGAAATTGCCCAATGACCACAGCAGTACTACACACTTTGTTTTTGTAAAATTTCTACTGAGCTTCATACAATTGTACAAATGGCTTCTATTGTTTGATACATTTTGAAACGAATAAATTGTAAACACACTTTATACTTATGTAATAACTTATCCATGACCCCAGTGTGAAATGCTGCGTAGAGGAGAATGGACAGCTAATGATAATGGAAACCTTAAAATGGCAGGCATAGGAGAGAACAGAGGCCACTTGCAATAAGGAATGTTGCCTTAGGATTTTAGCTTTTATATTTTTCATGTATTTGTAATCCTGTAATCCTTTAGTGCATTACTTTAGACTCCATAAACAGTGCTAGCTACTGTCTTTACATTTTGATCAGACAAAACAATTCCTCTCTCGGCCTGGGAATCAAGGACACCTTACTGTCTCAGACTCTGAGAGAAGTAAACAAAAGTGAGTTGGGAGGAGCAAATCTGGGGTAAAATGACTTCATTACCTGTAGCTCTAACTGGAAGATTAATCCCCAATATGCAAATGGACCAAACTTATAAAAGTGTGAAAACCCATGACCGGTTGTTCATTTTGGGTGTAGCCCCTGGGGGGCTTTGTCTGCCATAAATGTACCTGAGGGCTCTTCAGTAAATATAACCATTTTTTGGTCTCTTCATTTGTCTGGCCTCTGTTTCTAGGTAAGCCCAAAAAGGCATCAGTAGCAATGGTCATCAATTACTGATTTTCAAAGTAATGCAACATTCAGAGCTGGGCAAAACCAGTTTCAGGTGTGAGAGCAAAGAAAAAGTGTCTAAGACACATAAATTACATCACATACAGTGAATTTGGATCTAAAATTGCCTTGAGGACCGATGGAGAAAGAGCAAAATGGAGACTGCTTTAGCAAACACAAAAATAATGCCAAGTGGATTCTAGAGTGAGGCAGAAGACTTCATCATCATCACACTTTTCCCACTGAGGGACTTATGAAACTCTAAGACCCAGAGGGACAGTTGAAGGTTGAGCATAATATCACAGAATGGGGTATTGAAAATTTGTGGATATATTGTTTTACCTGTCTGTAATTTGAACTATAAGGGTCTCACATATTTATAGCTTTCATGGCTGGTTGCATTTAAATATCTTTCATTTGATGGAATGTAACTTACCAAGAAATTTAAGTCATACAGGATAATTTTAAGCTCTCTTTGTTTAACACTGACAAATTTTCAGTTTCGGAGAAGTGATGAAAACATCCAATAGTGCCAGACCCACTCCCAACCCTCGGCAGAACACCTCACAGAGGTGGATTTTCTTTTGATAACTACTTGTTCATAGGTTATCCATTAGCCAGTTCACTAGTTTATTAAATGCATAGCTGTGTAGTGCTGATTTTGTAATCAAGATAGGATGCAAGACACAGTCAAATAATTTATAAATTATGTTAAATCCAAACAGTTCCTTTTAGCAATAAAATCTGTAATCTTAATTAAGAAAATCAAGTTTATTTGACATGACCTAGTTTCAATAAATCCATAATGATATACATTCCTTAATTTTTTTACTAATTCACTATTAAAGCACCTCCTTATTCATTTTCCCTTCAAGAATAAAGTCTCTTATTTAGTTATGTCACAAAATATCCACTTGTTTAGTCTCCAGAATGTAGCCACTATTCCAAGATTTCTTAAGAGTGCACATCAGCTGGTCAAATATTCCTTCAATCATATCTTCTGAAATTCCATCCAAACCACTTAAATTCAGAATTGTCAGTCACAAAATGTGTTTATAATCTTCTTAATTACTAATGGAAAAGCTTTGTAGCCCTCCTGTGAAATAAGCCCTTTATTGCACTTCCTGCAAAATGCAGGACAGACATGTTCAGTGACAATCACCAGTGAGCCACGAACTGTATTCATACTGCTTGATTGGTTTTCCATACCCTTAAAAAATTACTCTATTAATGTTAGCACAGCTATCATGGATCTTTTCCCAGTGTTGTTGCTTTCCTTCAGTTTCTTTCTTACAATATGAAAGAAGGCAGTTTCTACCAGGCAGTTCTTGGTATCCATTTAGTATTTCATATGTTGCATATTGTGATTTATTTCTAACTTTCACTTTACCAGTGAGCTTGCCTGCACTGTGGGATTAAATAATTTTTGTCCTTCAGTAAATTTTCATCAGTCATTTCTGATTAATGAAAAACACTTATAGAATCACAGAATGTCCTGAATTGAAAGGGACCAACAAGGATCATCAAGCCCAACTTCTAGGTAATTTGTTTGCCAGACTGCATATAAACCTAAGAAGTAGTCTTGTTTCAGCCCAAGTGACTAGAGGATCTTTACCTGCTATAATGGCAAACAAAATAGAGAAATAAGAGCTGGGAGCACAGTTTTTCATGTTAGAGAATAGTCATCTATCATGCTTAAAAGAGGCTATTTTAAGACCTGTATGAGACCTCTAATATGCCTCTAAAGATTACATCATTAACTGATAATTACTAATTTTTCTTCAGTCTTCTGGACTGTGCTGGTTATCATCACATTCTTTCTTCAGTGCACTCTGTTACCTCTTTTGACTACTTTGTTCTCCTTAAGTAGGTAATAGCCACTGATTTTAATGTTCTAATCATGCAAATCAACTCATCAGCTTTTAGCAATACTAGTTATATCAAATTTCTTTTAATCAGTGAGAATTCTCAATTCCTCCTGCCTGTCTTCCAGCAGCACCATATAGCAACTGAAATATATATTCTTTCCACATGTGTTGACCTTGATCACAACATCCTGAGTTTGTGTTTATACCACATTTGCATTCTTATAAGGTTTTCTATTTTTGTGTTAACAGTCTCACAGTTGCTCCAGCTAACCTTCAGTGGAGAAGATTATCACCACTTTTTTTTTTCTGTGAGAAGTAAGCTGTAGTATTCATCATCCAACCATCTCAGGATAAACGTTTGACAAACTGAAACCTTCTCTTTCATACTAGTTATGCAAACGGCAGTGCTGTCTAGTATCTTCTGCCATTTCAGGGCTACTAGAATGACTCTAAGAAGATGTTGGCTTTTGTGTTCTGCCTCACTTCAAGATAATTGAAGGTTCCTAAAGTGCATAGATCCACGTGAGTGTCACGTAACTAATTTCAATGTACATCATTGAAAATACCTCCCTAATTGCTGGTGGATTCTCTGTCTTCTGGTTTCAACACTGTTATCAGCGATGACTGCTTGCCTTCCTGGGGTACCTGAGCTCTTCTGTAGCTACTTACTTCATTAAAAAAGAATAGGATTCAAAATATTAAATAGGCTTTTGTTCTATTCTGCCAGAAAAAAATGGGACAAGTTGCTGGTCACCTGATGATCTGGCACTTATAAAGCAAAGTGATGACCTTCAAAGTAAAAAAGTGTGCTACCTCTTACACTAACATTAGTGCAGCTTATATTACAATGCACATTACTTCAAAAACCTTATTATTCAAGGAATGCATTCTTGTAAAAATGTGTAGTTTACTTGTGGACTAATACAAGATTGTAATTAAGGAATTACACCTAGTAGCTGCTCTGAGGTCCCAGTCTCCCCCAGTTGCTGGCACTTGTTGCCCCAGCCCCACTTCAGCTGCTGATGCAGAGCCCTGTACTCACATATACACACACGAGGGTTGGGACTCCCTCGGTCCTCAGTATTTAACTCTCCTTTGGACTCATCCTGAGAGGCACAAATGGCTCCCTGGCCATTGCATCTATGTGCTGGCTAGTCCAGCTTGATCTTCACTATTGTTCACACATTCACAGGCACTGCAGACACAAACACACATACCTAGGAACCTAGGAAAAGGGTTGGAAAATGCATTTTTGTAAGAAGATAGGGCACACCCAGACAAGTGTACTTATCTTGTTTACCTGCAAGTGACCCCTTCAATCCCCTTATCCTTCTATTTCTCTGTGATTGCTCCTTCCCAAATCACCTAGATTAATTTCCTTCCCTGCCTTCTTTCCTTCCTCAAATGTCCCATTATAAGTTTCCTGCAATCACAAAATGCTCTTCACCGAGCACACCATAACATGTCCCACACCCTTATGCAGTGACCGCCTCCATCTGCAAGGTGTTCTGAGACTCATCTTGATGGGTATCACCCTGGCATATAGCTAAAGATTATCTGGGATGCCCTGGCACGAGTCTGGGCAAGATAACCTCCAAGTTCACAATTCTGAGCTATCTTTGCCAGCTGCTGTCTCACTGTGCTTGCCTCTGTATGTGCAGACCAGCTTTTTACCAAATAATCTAACAGAAATGTGAGCATGTGACCAAAAAAACCCCATCATATCCCTCCAGTCAAAATAACTGGTAATATTTTAAATAAGACCATTTTGTCAAAGGGTCTCACTGTTCAGTTCACACGACAACTGTGCTCTCCAATACAAGTAATTGGTTCCCTGAATAGCCTTCAAAAGGGAGAAGGGACACGATGATCACATCAAAAATCATGCTTTTTATCTGTGTTAAAGGACACTTGGACTGTTCTTATATATCCTTTATGAGGAACAAAGAAATAATCTCAGCAGGAACATCTCAACATCTTTTTTAATAGAAGTACTTTGAAAAGTCTTTTGGCTAATAGAATTCCTCAGAATAAATACATGAAAAATTATGGTGTCCATAACAAAAGACTTACTATTCAAAATTCTATTTATTGATTTCTTTCTATCAACCATCCTTTGTCAGATGTGAACACACTAGCTTCAGCAATTTACAAAGCACAAAATTTTACTCATCTTGTACTGGGACAGCTCTGTTCTTTAGTGTCCTCAGGCAGCAGTTTTCTGTCTCTCAACTTCACTGTTTTTCCTTTTCATTGACAAATCCATTTCCAAACAGGGCAATGTTGACATCTCTGTCTGATTTGATACGTTGAAATATTCTCTATTTTTTTTAGTAGCTTTTGACGTTATTTGCCTGAAGTCATTCTCCAAGTTTGTGACTAAGCAGGACTTAAAATGTCCTTGCTAGAAATTATCATGTCTCTGGTGCTTCTGCTTTGCTGCTGGTAGGAATGGCCTCCTCCTACCCTGCAGCATACGTGACAGCACTATCCCATATTGTGTCAGCAGAACTTTCAATATCCTGGGTTTCTTTTGATACTTAATAAGCCTCTGAGAAACCTCCTAGTATATATAAAAAAAAAGACACTACAATAATCTGGATATCTGAAAGATACCTGTATAAAATCCAGAGGTTTTTTCCCCTTTGTCTAGCTATACAAACACATACACAAGTCAGCAGTTTGTGTAAGGAATGAACCATCATGCTACAGCAGATCCTTGGCACTTTCTAACAGCTACCAATCCCTCTCACTTATTCATATCTGAAACAAACCCCTTAATCAACCTCTTTTTCAGGGCACTGTGCTCAGTGATATGAGCTAGAATGGCAAACACGTAGCAGCATAACAGACAACAGCCTAGCACCTGGCATTGCAAAAGATGCTCCACTTTCAGCAGAACTCACAGGGATATACTGCTGTGAGGCTGTGGTACTTTGAAGAGGTAAGCAGAAAAAAAGAGTTGAGATGGCATTTGCAACTCTAGCTGAGAGAATAAATTCTGATTATGTCCCATTTTCAGAAACTGGAAAAAGTACTGTTGTCTTTCTCCAGATTTGATCACTCAGGGCTTGCCTTAAGAGGATCACTTATCAGTTACAATGAGAAAGGGATGTTTGAGTCAGTGTCTGGGTAGAAGAGAAAACTTTTCTTACTTCTTTGGGAAGATGCAGTGTTCTGAGCTGATTCTAGATGAATTTGATCTGGTCTAAGTAAGTATCACCATCAGACTGCATAACCTACAACACAACGACCTTGCTTTCGAGGAATGTATCATATTAGAAACAGAGCACTTAATATTTCGGTATAAGTCATACAGAAGAATAAACCTCAGCACTCTTGGCTTGAAACTACAACCTTCCATTGACATAAGAAGGGGAGAGAGGCCTAGGGAGGCACAAAAGGCATATAATTATATTGCTTGTTCTGGTATTTTCCCCCAAACCATGTGAATTAATCACTTATATTTGCCTTTCTTCAGCATTATCCAGTATGTAAAGATATTGATACTTTTATCCACAAACTACTTCCTGCACCGTCACAGCATATGTCACAGTTGAGACAGCCACAATACACAGAGCATCATCATACATCTTCAGACAGCTACAACCCATCCAGAGTAACACCACACCACTTCAGAAGGCTCCAAGCATCTGCCCTTCTTGTTTGTTAGCCCAGCCTTTTATACCACTCATGTCCATGCATTGCACCTCTGTGTGCCCTCTGGTCCCTTTGGTGATGGGTCAGTGCACCTGGGCACTCCATGTCTCATTACCTTCAATGCTGCTCACCTGGTTTTCACAGCTGTAGCCCATTGGGGATGAGGCTTGGCGACAGCCCCACTCCCAATTACCACAAACTGTACCTACACCTCAGCAGCTCTTCTTTGACACCTTATTAAAGGAAACAAACAGCATGAATCATTGCAGTAATACAACTGAGACGGAGAATCAGTTCTACCACTTTATTTATATGGTACCAGGGCATAGAGAAATGGGCAAGATCCATCCACCAGGTTCCAAACATAATTCTACACTATTAGAAATTAATATCAACCTAAATGGGTATGAAGCCTGTTGACCATGATGATTTAACTTTTCAGCTCAATTCACTTAGCACCACGTTGAAATTTTCTATGTAAAGGAATTATTTAATGTGCATTCTTTCAAAATCACTAATGAAGAAATGAAAATGAAGCAAGAATAAGACACTGTCTATATTTCTGATTTGTATTTCTGAGCAGGTTCCGTTCATGACACACACATAGTTTTTTCTCAGTTTATAAATAATTTTAAAAATAGATTAACAATTTATGAAACATGGAATTCAGCTCTAGTCTTGTCCCTGAGTTTAACTGTTTTTAATAGTTCTATACTTTATGACTCTTTACTAAAAATATTATCCAATGTATCAACTCTCTGGCAAGATAGTGTCATATCAACATTTAAGTAAGTTACGAGTTCTCAAACCTGTTAATATCTCTCACAAAGACTAAAATCTGGCAATAATTTGTCTGCCACAAACATCAGTTGTAATCTTCTTCAAGGTTTTACTCTATCCATTTGCATAAGTGTAAATTGGGAGGGGAAAGGATGGGGAGCCTTGAAGAGGGCCTGGGGGTGCAGGCTGGCAGCAGATCCAGTATGAGGCAGCAGTGTGTCCTGGCAGCCAAGACAGCAACTCACATCCTGGGATGCATCAAAGACAGCACAGAGAGTCAGGTTCCGCTGTATTCAGCTTGGTGCAGCTTCACCTGGAGTGCTGTGTGCAGTTCTGGGCCTGTAATTTAAGAAGGATATTAATGTCCTTGAATGTGCCCAGAGGCCGGCAACAAAGCTGGAGCAAGGGCTGGAAGTCATATCCTCTGAGGAGTAGCTGAGGATGTCAGGTTTGCCTGGTTTGGAGACAAAAAGGCTGAGAGGTGACCTCATTGCTCCCTACTTTAGCTTACTGAGGATGGGTAGTGGAGGAGAAGGTGCTGATGTCTTTTCCCTGGGATTCAGTGATAGGATAAGGGAAGAGTTCAAAGTTGTACCAGGGAAGGTTTACACTGGACATTAGGAAGCATTTCTTTACCAGGAGGATGGTCAAACACTGGAACAGGCTCCCTAGAGAGGTGGTCAATGTCCCAAGCTGTCAGGGTTTAGAAGGCATTTGGAAAATGCCCTTCATAACATGACTTAATTTGGCTAGCCCTGAATTGTTCAGACAGCTGGACTGGATAATCATTGTAGTTCCCTTCCAATTGAAACAATTCTAATCTATTCTATTCCAATTCCTATTTCTATTCTAATTTTAAACTTTTGCATATGGTGATTTTCAGAAAAGAAATGTTACTTGCTTCATGTTCCAAATGAATAGACATTTTTATTTGGTTTACTTTATTTTTTTATTTTCCTCTGATAAAGAGCTGGCAAATATGTTAATGCAAATTCATGAAACATGACACACAGAGCATTTGTCTTGAAATTATGCAAGCATGAATCAGATTCGACATATGACCAAGGTACAGAAACATGATGGCTAAAGAAGACTCCCAAAATACTTCTATAAATAAATATTGGGAAATCTTCTTAAAATATCTAAGATGCTTTCTAAGTTCAGGCTTCTTGTTGGATCTAACAGTATAAAATTTCTATTAGGTCATGATGTATTTATTTTACAAAGCAAATAAAAATCTTTTCTGTAACAAAAGGCACTTTTTTTCTTTTCTGAAAGAAAATAAATCGAAATTATAGTGTTCTCCTTACTTAACTGCTATATAAAGTCATTCATGATTAATTCTATAAGCATTAACTAAAATTGCACTTGTGGGGATTACTAGGAAATTTGTAACTGTTTAAACTTAGGCTCAGCAACTGAAAGAAAGAAAAAAAGAAAACAAAAAAGACTTGTCCACTACCACTTGAGAATTCTGTCAAATTATGATAATGCATGTGTTTCTACACCCTTTATCCATACTGTGAAGCAAGCAATCCTCTTGAACTTCTAAATACACTTAAGAAATCACAAATAATAAATGGAGACTAACAAGAAACATGTTTTCCATTCTAACTACATCTTCACCAGCACAGAAGAAGTATCAGACTGCTTAATTAATTTGAAAAACCGCTACCAAAATTTAAGACTGCTTTGAAAACTCACTGTGCTAAACAAAAGCAACTGGGGGTTAAATCCAGGTACATTCATGTCCAGTAGAAGATAACATAAATAGATTGAAGTCAGACAGCAATGCATAAGAACCAGTAATAATGGAGATGATATATCCCCTTCATGTAGCCTGCATGACATTATAAAAGGGTCAGGTCTCAGGGAACAAATTTGGATGATGAATTTTTATGCAGCAGTAGATACCTATTTTCTTATTCATATCTTCTTCAGACATATCTTCTTATGATACACTGTGTATTCAGTTTTAAGAACATGCAGACCACTCACAGTGTCTGTGCAGCTGTATTGTATGGCCCAATTTTGGTAGTGAGGGGGGGCAGTACAGGGTTAGGCTTCTGTGAGAAGCTGCCAGAAGCTTCCCCTGTGTCTGACAGATCCAGTGCCAGCCAACTCCAAGGTGGACCCACCACTGACCAAGGCTGAGCCTGTCAGTGTTGATGGTAGCATTTCTGTGCTAACAGATTTAAGAGGACAAAAAAAACTGAGCAAGAGCAACTGCACCTGGAGAAAGGACTGAGAACATAAAGCAAAAAGCTCTGAAGATGCCAACATCAGTGAAGAAGGAGGGGGAGGAACTGCTCCACGCACTGGAGCAGTGATTGCCTGACAGCCCATGATGCAGACTGTGGTGAAACCAGCTGTCCCTCTGCAACACAAAAAGGTCCACAGTGGAGGTCCACAGCACAAGGAGGAGCCCACAGCAGAGCAAGTGGATGTCCAAAGGAGCCTGTGACCCTGTGGGAAGCTCACGTTGGAGCAGATTTTGCTGGAAGGACTTGTGGTCTCATTGAGGGTCCCACACTGGAGCAGTGTGGAAGGCACACGTGCTGGAGCATTTAATTAAGAACTGCAGCCCTGGGAAAGTCTCACCTTGGAGAAGTTTATGGAGCACTGTCTCCTGTGGGAGGGACCCCATGATGGAGCAAGTGATGGGTGTGAGGAATCCAATCCCAGAGAAGGAAGGAGCAGCAGAGACAACGTGTGATGAACTGGCTGCAGCCCACATTCCCTGTTCCCCTGCACAACTGGCGGGAGCAGGGAATCAACTTCAGCTCAGAAAGAAGGTAGCAGTGAGGGAAAGGTGTTTTTAGGATTTGGTTTTATAGCTCATTATTCTACTCTGATTTTGACTGGTAATAAGTTGAACTAATTTTCCCCCAAGTTGAGTCTGATTTGCCTGTGACAGTAATTGCTGAGTGATCTCTCCCTGTCCTTATCTCAACTGACAATCCTTGTGTTCGATTTTCTCTGCCCTGTCCAGCCAAGAAGGGGACTGATAGAGTGGCTTCAATGGGCACCTGAGATCAAGGCAAGGTCAGTCCCTCCTTCTGGTGACTTTTAAATGAAGATTAAAATCTATGTGAACAAGATGACTGTAAAGAATTACAGCTCATTTGAATAACAGCACCTCCAACGCACTGACTTTTGCTAGCATTGCAGTTGCAGCATACATGATATGATTACTTTGTAATTATGGGCAATAGAGATTCAGAATGTTTTCTGAGGAACCTGCATTATTGTCACATAATAACATTGATTTAAGATTTTTCTCCCAGTGTTTGTAACAGTGACATCTGCAGCGAGCAGTTAGTTTTGAATGCTTGATACTCTCATCATAGCAAAGATTAATACTGCTACAAGGACGTCTGCCAGGTTCATTTTACAATCTCAACAGAAAATGAAATTGTTGATTATTTTTCTGTTAAGACAGTGAATTTACTACATTTTTCATTGTCAAAGTAAAGACAAGGTAATTTTAATTACTAATCTATTTCTTTTCTGAATCTGAAGTACTCTTCAAGTAACTAAAATTCATGATTCACATATTAGCATTAATTTTTAGTTGTTACAAAGAAACAAAAAGAGTCAATTCAAGAGTCCATAAATTATAATGCATTTACAGACAATAATTCAAGTCAATAATACCAGACTAATTCAAGACAATAATACCAGCTGGCAGTACTCAGTGACCATAAACTGGGATTGGGTACTGTGAGTACCCATTGTTCTCCAGGTGAACAACACTGCTTTGATTCCAAATGCAATGACTGCTTGGTTAACAAGCACGTGAAGTGAGGCGTACAGTGGTGAACTAACTCCTGTAAATTGCCAGGGTGTTTTGCAAACTCAAGGTCAGATATGTTTCTTGCTTCTCAGATTCTACAATACTAAGCCTACTTGACTGAAACCTTTCTTTTCAAATTTGAACTTCTTATGTGGCTATGCCAGAAGGATTTCATGCAAAAGATGGAGAAAGACTACTTACACCTTTTTATTGGACATGCAAGAAGCATAGCAGTCAAACAAAGGACAAGACAGTGAACAGTAGATTTAGACAGTAATGAATATTGATATGCTGCCAAAAATGTGGGACAACACAGAAGAGAATAAGCAAAGGATTATTTAAGACAAACATCATATGTCTTCCAAAAAAATTCGTACATACTGAAGAAAATGAGAACTTTTTTTTTTTTTTTCTGAGGCGCATATTAAGTCTATGTTATGACATCTGCATTTGACAAAATTAATTCCATGCAATGTCTGGCATTTCTAGTCCACTAAATATCTAGCAGATAATATCTTTATTGAAAAGCATCACCTTACACAGATATAGAGAGCATATATATATATATATACACATACATATATATATATATATATACACACACACACATATACAACTGAGGACATAGGCCACTTTTTTAAAGAGCATGCTTCAAAAATCATAAAACTGAATAAGTGAGTGTTAAAGCTCTAGAGGCACACACTGAGGTGCACACATGGTTTGGCAAGAATTAAGAGTGCAGGGGATGGATGATAAAGAGCACTGAGGGCTGAAGGCCGCGGATACCCACATCCAGGAATGCCCGAGGCACTAACATAGCAGCACAAAGTCTTATGAGGAGAGGCTGAGGGAGCTGGGGCTGTTGAGCCTGAAGAAAAGGAGGCTTAGGAGGAATCTTACTGCTCTCTATGACTGCCTGAAAGGAGGGGTTAGCCAGGTGGGGATCAGCTTCTTCTCTCAGGCAACCAGTGACAGGACAAGAGGACGCAGTCTTAAAACCGTGCCAGGGAAGGTTTAGTTCAGACATTAGGAAATATTTCTACGCAGAAATGGTGATTAGACACTGGAATGGGCTGCTCAGGGAAGTGAAGAGTCACTGTCCATGGAGGTGCACAAGACTGGACAAGTCACTTGGCGGCATGGTTTATGTTACAAGGTGGTTGGTGTTAGGTCATAGGTTGAACTCGGTACAGATTACGTCTGTATCAACGTAGTTCATTCTGTGGTTCTGTGAGACACTGCTGGGAGCTGCCCCCACGGCATATTCCACGGCGGGCATAACTGGGGCGGACGACAAGGCTTAGCAGCCGCGGCACCTCGGCCAGACGCGTTCTGCCTGCACAGAGAACCCGGCGGAGGCGCGGCCTGCAGCCGACGTAGGCCTGAGCGCGGGGAGCCGGGCAGGCGCCAGCGGAGGCTGGGAGCACGGGGACAGCCCCGCCGGGAGCAGACCGGCCGCGGGCACCGCAGCCCCGCCGGGAGCACCGGGACAGCCCCGCCGCTGGCACCGGAGCCCCGCGGGCCGCGCTGGATACAGCCCCGCCCGCTCGCCGTACGGCAGTGTCGCACGGCGCCGGCTCTTGGCGGCAGCGGAACCGGCGGGCCGTAAGGCAGGTGCGCGGCGGGCGGGGGTCCCGCAGCCCTCGGGGCAGGGGCGTCGCTGCGCTGCTGGCGGGGCGCGGGGCTCGGGGCAGCCGGGCCGGGGGGTTCGGGGCAGCCGGGCCGCCGGCCGGTGCCACGCGTTGCCTCCGGCGGGCAGGGCAGGCAGCGTGCCCGGGGCTGGCAGCGGGGCCGGGGCTGGCGGAGCGCTCGCCGTGCTGCAGCCCCGGCGCGCAGCGCGGCGGGTGATGCGAGGCCGCTCCTGAAGGCCCGGGTGCCGTGTGCTCCCCCCTGCCTTCCGGGCTTTGCTTCTCGGAACGGCTTTGCTGGCGGGAGTGGTAAAGTGGGAAACGCACCGCTGTCGAATGTACTTTCAGTACTTACCTCTGGTACTAATAAATGTAGAGAACGAGAAGTGAAGAATGAAAAAAGCATGTGGTCACGTAGAGTGTTTTTTCCTTTGGGTACTGCTTCATTTTAGTTAGTCAGTTTAGTTTAAACTGACAGCTTTGCTTATAAAACAATTGACAGACAGTCTTGTAGCAACCTACAGCTTACACTTCTTGTGCTTCAGGAGTGTGTATCATGTTGGAATTCAAATAATACCTTTGCTTAAAACCTTCTGTGAGTTCTGAATGTAGGTTTTGTTGTTGTTCTTAAAATACTGACATTGGTGTAGACCGTTTAAGTCTTGTGGCTTTTTAAACAATTGACCATAAGGTAGTTCTGTTGAAGTGAAACCAGTAAATGTAATTTCTGCAGAGAAGAAATCTAATAGTCATGCTTAGTTACTTTCCAGAAGATAGACTTCAGTCTAGCCAATGACTAGAAAAAATACTGGAAGTTTCAGAGACAGTGCAGCAATAGTTATGTATGTCCACATGGTAGGTTGCAGAGCTGGTTTTTAGGAGGAAGAAAACCAAGCCAGCTGTCAGGTCAGATGCAAACTGTCCTTCATCTAAAGATGGCACTGATGATAACAATGAGGTGGTGTGGCTGATTAAACACATGCTGCTTTTGAGCAGGTGCTGTAGTAAAATTATTTCCTTTGGATCTGACTTGGTTCTGGCCAGAGGAAAGTAAACTTGCATCGTCTTGGAATTACATGTTTGGAGGAACTCTCGTCACATTTATATGGGAGTACAGACCAACTCCAAGCTAGGGCCTTTATGCATTGTATAAAGGCCTGTATATACTATTGTATGTATAGTTTACATGTTAGACCTCAGTTTTCTCTAAAAGCTGGCTTGGCCTTTGGAAGAGGTTAGGTCACGACTTCCACTGAATCAGAGAGAAGGCAAGAAATTGTCGAACGACAGTGTTTTATTCTGACAGTTCTGTGTTTACAGAACTTGCTTTGAAGCTAAACCTGAAGCTCTTGGAGCAGTTCTGGTGGAAGGCTATGAAGATGATTAAAGGACTGAAACATCTCTTACAAAGAGTGGCTGGGAGAGTTGGGCCTGTTCAACATCAACAAGAGACAAGTGAGAGGAGACCTCATAAATGTGTATAACTGTCTGAAGAGAGGATGTCAAGAGGATGGATCAAGGCTCTTTTTGGTGGTGCCAAGCAGGACAAGAGACAATGGGGAAATGTTCATGCACAGGAAGTTCTTCTGGTACATAAGGAAGAACTTCACTGTGTAGATGACTGGCCACTGGAACAAGTTGCCCTGAGAGGTTGTGGAGTCTCCTTTGCTGGAGATACTCAAGAACTGCACTGTGCCTTGTGCTTTAGGATGGGCCTGCTTGAGCAGAGAGGTTGAACCAGATGATCCACTGTGGTCCCTTTCAGCCTTACCCATCCTGTGGTTATGTGATCAAGATGATTGTAATTTGGCCTCTAAAGTAGTTGCAGTCCCTTGCTTCTCAGTATAATTTTCAGTTTTTTATTGTGTAGTGTTAGTTCTGTTTTCAAGAAGAACATTTATAGTAGAAAAATATTTTTTTTTACAGAGTTAATAAAAAACTCATCCTGCATAAAAGGCTGATGTATATTTCTGCAGGTCCTGTTTACCTACAGTTCTTTCTCTGAAAAAGTTATCCTTTATAAATACTAAACTGAGCTCAGGCTGATCCATGCTATTCTTGCATGTTTCATTCTTCTGTTACAGGAGCTAGTTACAAGTAGTTACAGGAGCTGCTAATGTGGTGTGGAGCTGGTTGGGGGAAGGAAAAACACATGTTGTCTTTCTCTGGTTAGTTAAAAAGTTAAGTTTATTTGGAAGCTGTTAAAGGTGGGATTAATTCTAGGTCATATGGGTGTTTTGAGTGCTGAACAGGTTTCTTTTCTCCCTCCTACAAGATTTCCCCGTAGAAAATTGAAGTCCTCATTACTCTAAATAACAGCTTACTGTTTTCCTGGTAAATTGTTGTAACAATTGTTGAAGTTGGTGTTGAGCACTTTCTAGCCTACACATTTTCTTAAACTGAATTATGCTTTAATGTTTGAACAGAGAACTGAGACCAAAATCTACTCTCTAGTTCAGATAAACTTATCTAATCAAAAGCAATTTAGCAAATGATCTGTGATGCGTAGCTGGATGTTAGAAATGTAACAGTTGATGTCTGAACTAAAAAGAGAAAGAAACAAGGGTAGGACCCAGAAACAGATTGAGAGACATTAGACTCCTAAATCCCAAATTGTAATCCTCAGAATCCCCGTTGTCATTTCACCCCGTAGCTCTGTTTTCAAAGATGTTTGTCTAGTGTCTGTTTCCTGTATCAGCCAGTAGGAGGTGCTTAGGTGATCTACTGGAAAAAAAAGTGAAGACAAATCCAATTATACCTTCACTTTCATATTATCTTTAGTAATCCATTATTTAAATGACTGATTATTACAGCCTTCTAAGCTGTTGAGTGTCAAGGTATTTGATATCCATTAATTCATCTAGGCATACCCGAACTTTTAGTCTTTTTGGCATCTTGTGGCAATGAATTCCCAAATTCAATTATGTTCTTTGCAGGAAAGGCATTCTACTTGGTATTATTCTCACCGTAAACCATTAAGTTTTGTCATGTACCTCCGTATTCTTACATTATGAGCAATAGTCAGTCATTGTGTATTTAGCCCCTCTTGCTTTTTAAATACCTCATCACATCACAGAAAGGAGCAATTTTGTGTTTATTGCAAGCACAGCCCATAAGAAAATGCACAGTCAGGGCATTCTTTATGCTCATCTCACTCTGAGGAATTTGATCGCCTCTGTCTGAGCAATGCCAATGTGAGCACATTCCTATACTGGGTTTAGGAGTTAACTTTCATCACAGTAGAAGTGCTTGAGATTTGTGGCTAAAACAATGTTGATAGCACAGCAATGTTTTGGCTGCTCCTGGCCTGCACAACATCAAAGCTTTCTTCCACCCTCCCTGCCCAGCAAGTAGGCAAGGGGGTGGGCAGGAGGCTGTGTAGGGACACAGCTTGGACAGTAGGCCCAGACTGGCCAGTGGGATGTGCTGTACTGTGTATGCTCAGAAATAAAAACAGAGGTAGAGGAAGAAGAAAGGGTGGGTTTTTTGCTTTTGGGATGTCTGGTTTTTGGAGGTTAGTAAACTGGAGCTTGTAGCATTGGTCACCCTGTGGGATGTGCAAGCATTTCTTTCCTTCACTTCGAGGGTATTTTTCTTTTTCTTCATCTGTTAAACTGTATCTCAGCCCTGTAAGGTTTTTTTCTTTTCTTCTTCCTGTTTTCTCCTCTGTCCCACTGTGGGGGGTGAGCAAGCAGCAGCTTGACTGCTGGCCAGGGTCAAGCCATTCCCAACACTGCACAAACACCTAAAAATGTGATTGAAGGAATCAATAGCAATAGCAGCAGCCTATGGTTCTGTGGTAATGGTGCTCACTGAATTTACCAGTGTTGTGAAAGATCCCTATTCTGTGTATTTCTTGAGCTTATTTTAGATAAAGATATTCCTCTTGAAGTTGTACACGAGTATGTATAGTTCAAGGAAAATCCATGAGACTGGACTGAAGCCAAGAAAGAGTTAGGCTTCAGTAGCAATCTTTGAGTATTGCAGAAAGGGCAGTTGTTTTTCTCAGTCTTCTATTCACTGCATAAACATGTGGACTAGAGTTGGTGGCCAGCCTGTTACTGAGTGCAGCTCTGAGATGCAAAATAAAACTCTTGTTCTTTTTCTGTCTTATTAAATCTAGTGGGTGCTAGAGAAAAATAACTTAAAAGGAAGGTGCAGAATGTTTTACCTGGTTGATATTTTAGGGATAGAAAAGTTGCTGGCTCTCACCTTTCATTGTATGCAAAACTTACGGGTATAAGTTATACACTTCCCTAGACTTTACTGTCATTTGTTCTAAAGCATGAGTTTAGAACTCTGAGCCATCTTTTTTGCCCAAAGGCATGTTGGATGTTTGGCCTAAAAAATAGACTGAATCTGATATTACAGGCCTGAATCTTAAACATAAATAGGTCTTAAAGCAAGAATAGATGATTGTGGAATGATAGGTTGGTGATTGAAGCATTTGTCTGGTGAATTGTGGAGCAAATTTCAGTTTTTTGGTTGTAAACTGGCTTCTGTGAGTTGTCAGAATAAGTAGATGACTTTGTATAGTTGTGACTTCCTTGCCTACATTCAAATATTCTGTAAACCATACAGCCATTTAAACACGTTTCTTTGCACCTTTCTTTGAAACTGGTGAGGATTGCTGAACTGTGTCACTCAGTGAGTTTCTATTTGGAAACTGGATTCTGATGAATTTATTCAAGAAATAGGAAGGCATTAGTCTTAGCTGCTTCTCTAGGGGGGAGTAAGTGTTCAAAAAATGAGTAGACGTGACACTTCATGATACAGTTTAGTGAGCATGGTGGTATTTGGTCAAAGGTTGGACTTGATGCTCTTGGAAGTATTTCCAACCTTAATGTTTCTATTATTCTAATGTGTCCTCTCCCTGAAAGAGTTGGGAAGAGTAGAGAGGATCTCTGAAAGTCGTTTCTTCTATTTCTTATAAGAAATTTCTTATTTGGCTACTGGCTGAGCTGAGTTGACCCCAGCCAGTAGCCAAATGGCCCCCCTCACCTCTCACTCACTCCTGGGATGAAAATAGCAGACATTTAACAGTTGCTTGGGGAGACAAACCCCATAAGTGTGGATATGTGTCTTTGTTCCCCACACCCCTTGCTTCTCCTTTCCCAGAGCTTTTACTGCTGAGTGTGACATCATACGTTACACATCTATGTTGCTTCCAAAACATGAATGTAAATAAAATGCTTGGTTGTATAATTTTCGTGTTAGGGTAGCATTTTTGTTTTTGGGGCGTCTTTGAAAGTTGATTCTGTAAGTCTGAACAGGCAGCCTATGTGCCATGCTAAATACTCATAAAAATTGTTCAAAGGCTTTTAACTGTTCATTAGGAGATTCTTGTGTAATATGTAAGTATGTATTAGCTTACAGTACAATTATCTAAAATGTTTTAAGAAATTTTACAAACATTCCAGCAGAATATGACTGTGACTTGAGAAATGCAACTATTTAAAAAATGTACAGCTGGAAAAATCCTTTTTTGACCTCCTCAAATCACTAGAGACATAATGGGGCTATTTTCCTTTTTATTATATCTGCCAGGAATAATATCATGCCTCAATTAATGTTCCCCTCATTTTCTTATGTGATAAGCTGGCACGTTTGCAAGCTCTGAAAAGACGGTTTGGGATTTCCTCACTGTAGGAAATTGTAGAGGTGTTCTCAAAATATCCTCTTGCATATATATGGCCAGCATTATAGATAGCCCAGGAAGGACCGGCAGCATTTCTTAGTTTTGATTCTAATTTGCACTTGTAACATTGCAGCACTGCCCTTTTTTTAAAGTTCTAATTCTAAACTGCAGTAATGATAAATTATCAATTAGAAAGCTGTTACTTCCCTGTCATCAAATAGCTGATGTGCTGTTTGAAGTGCCTGTGTGGCATGTGAGCTCTGAAGAGAAGACAAGGGATCCTGCCTTTAATAATATTACTTTATGTGACTATGTATCTATCCAATAGTTGAGTCTTGCTTAAATGTATTTTTAATTAACTTTGTTTTTGTTGTTGTTGTTGTAGAAGAGTTTCTGCCTTGAATTTAGGCATGTTTTCAAGCTGTAGGGGTATACTTATAATGCAAATATAATTAACTGAATTAATTTTTTGGCATAAATTTTTAGGCTGAAATTTTGACTTTTTTCACCCCTATACCCTACCAATGTTAAGTGATATTTAAGTTAAATCAAGTGGACAGTGTCTGGCTTGGGACAGCTTATGGTGTGTCTGTTACAACCTTGGGTTTCTTTACAACTGTCTTTGAGGAGGAGGAGGTGCTGTTGTCTCCAGGCAGTAGGAGGAAGTTCTGAAGTGGAAGGCATCCCCAAAAGGCTGGTGTGAATTGGACTGAAAAGCTTGTCTTGATAGGTTGACTTTTGAGACTCTCTATGCATCTTCACTACACTTCAATATTTGACCACATTAGCTCAGTGAGCTGCCTTGTAAGTGTGCCTCTGTCTGCTTTTCTGATAGGAAATACCAACTTGTAACTTTTTAACCACTGAGCTGGACTGAACCTTCAGTGTGCTACTGAAGGATCCAATAAGGATAAAAGGACTGCTAGACCATGAGGGGTTCATTTATATGGACATACCTTTGGAAAAGTTTTTATATATGCTGACAGAGATTTTTAGGAGGAGCGTTAGAAAGACTGAGGGGTAGTGTATTCAGAATTAAAACGCTTTTTAGAAGAATTATGGATAAAATACACAGCTTTCAAGTTCTAGTTCCTATGTATTATTGGGAAGATACTAACTAGAGAGTTTCTGCAAACTCTGTCACGGCTTTCTTACTCCTTCCCACCTCAAAAATTATGACAGGTTCAAACAACATACTGAATGATGGAAAAAGCATAAACGACATATTTTAGAAAATATTAAAAACATTATATAAAACTTAAATGAATGCAATACATTCAAATATTGCAAAGCATAGTAAACACTTAAAATTGAACAATACACTTGCATTATTCTAATTAAATTGATGCATTTGTGTGGACAATGACACCTGTTTCTTATTTTATGTAGTGAGTAATTTTCTACATATTTCTGTATTATTTACTGCAACCATTGGTTAAAAGTCTGACTCAAAAGCTGCTGGAAATAGGATGACTTTATTTATAGCTGATAGTATGGGAAACATTTTGTTTAGTGATAGCCAGAGTTGGCCAGAATCTGTGTTTCTTTTGAAAGCCATTTCCATATGTTTAGTACATGACAATTAAATTAATTTTCTTGTCTATGACTAAAAAGGGCTTTAGAATCTGCAGCTTCTTTCTTAACTGGTCTAAAACTCTGCATATTTCTGCTCTAAAAAATAATTCTGTAGTTTAGGTACTTGCAGCTTTTCTGTTTCAGATTGCCAGCATTACCATTATTATTACCAGTTGTATTGATAAAATTGCTTAACACAAAAAAATGTATTATTTTCTCTAAATGAGAAATCCTGCTTCAGTGCTTTCATAGAATAATTGTTCTGTAAGATTAAATGTGAATCTTGGCATAAGTTGCACTGTGCTTACACAGCTACTGTGTGTTGTCTGCAAGATGCAAGAATTTATTAGCTATAATTAATTACTAAAGAAATCCTCAAGAAGGAATCTCAATGTTTGGCAAGACGGTTCTGAAGTAACCTGTTTTTGCAGGTAGTAGGAACATTGCTAATGACTTTGCTGTAAAGAAAGTGAATGACTTAGTGGTTTATAAGAAGTAAGACAGCAATCCTACTCGTACCACCTCTCTTTTTTGATTTGAGTAATAATGTACAGGCAGGGTCTTAAGGATTAGTGTACCTGGCTTAGTCTTTTATTTTATTGCATTTGAGATCCTTTGTAAATGCTGAAATAGGTTATGTTTTTCTCAAAATAAGTGTTTAGTGTTTCCTTCAAAACATTTGGGAGAATGCTCCAGATACAAAATGATCCAATACCCACCTTGAGGCTTATTGAAACCTTATTTTGAAGGAAATCAGCATTAATTATGAAGGATAATATGGTGTTGAGTGGCTAATAAGCATCCAGTTATTTAGAACTGGGGGATAATTCAGTATTTGACGCATTTGCTTAGTTGTCTATAAATATGGTAAGTGATTTGAGTGCTTGAGCACATCTTTGTGAGGCTTAAAAACCCTGTAATGGCCCCAGTTCACACTGGGGGCTTTATCCTTGTATGCACTTGCTGTTCACTACAGGAGCATGTTACAGAGACTTTTTTTTGCTACCATCTGAGCAAGTTCTCCAGTGTGCTCTCTGCCCAGCAGTTATGCAGTTGTATATTATATATGTAATGTGATAGCACTTATATTTGCTGAAGTGCCTCCCACATCCTCACAGCCACCCTCAATGAGATGCAATGTGTGTTACTTAGCTGTTATTAACTCAAAGTTTTTTCTTTCTCTCACTTACCTATTTTTTTTGATCCTGCCTTTCCTTCCTTTGACCACCTACATCCCTATTTACTTTCCATACATCTCTTCCTTTAGTCACAGGCCTTTCTGGAACAGAGTAAGATGAAACCCCTGAGGTTGTTTTGAACCTCTGTTGATGTCACAGTGTGTAAGAGAGGCACACCTATTAAACTTAAAGCAAAACTAAGCAAAATGACACCTCCAACCATCCCCATCTTGTATTTGTGGCTTATGCCTAGTGTTTAAATGAACATACATGTCACATATGTTGAAGCTAGAAATTTGCAAGTAGTATGTCTCTCCATGTGTAAGGCAAGTCTTGAAGTTTCTGTTGCTTGGGATACAGTTTATCTCTCGCTGCAGGGAACTTAAAAGTTAAGGCCATGTGGTGTAGAACTACAGACATTTTTCGTTTTAACAACTGAATGACATTTTATGTTCTTGGAAAAGAAAGATGAGTTATTCTGAAGAAAGGGTTGTTTTAATTTTTTTTTTCTTTTTTAACAACAGCAATCCTCAGTAACTGTCTCAAAGTACATGTAAAATGAACACATTATGGAGCCAAGCCACATGCTTGGCATCACCCCAGAACAGCATCAGGCATAATCACAGGAAATGGTTCTCCAGCTGATGCAAGCAGGCACAGTGCTAGGCAGCTGGTGATCACATGTGCATGGCTAAGATGATGAAAAAATGTGGAAAGGGTTAATACTGTATTAAATGAATGACTTGAAATTCCATTATTTGATTTTCTAGGGGTTTTTTTTGTTTAGTGACTTCTGTAATTAAGATGCTGAAAATGTCTTTTATGTGAACAATGGCACATAGAGGCGCTGTTAAGCCTCCTTGTTATGCTGAGGCACTTGTCTGAATTTTGGTATTCGCTGAGGTGAATGTTGTGTGTCAGGAAGCCACTGTTTCTTCCTGAGTACACATTCCTTAATCTTGCTGTCGCCCTTTTAAAGATTGACCCAGTCTTGACTGGAGATCAGTAATATTTGACCCAGACAACTTGAGAGAATTCTAGGGTGATGTCTGGGCCTTTTGTAGAAAGTGAGATGTCTGAAAGCATACAGTTGGTACTACATCGGGCAGAACTGTTTGTAGTGGTGCAAAATACATAGTCTGAAAATACTACTGTTTTAGTGTCATGCTTTTGCCTGCTATTTCTGATTTATGTCCCAGACATTATTAAACCACTGTTATCCTTGGCTAACAACTTGGATGTTAGGTGTGTATTTGTACTGTTGGCATCAAACATGCTTGGATAAGAAATTTTATTGAATCTAATAAAAATGTTCTCAGAGGTCCAAAATAGCTTTTTAATCTAATGGTTTCATTTTTTTCTTTAAAGTGTTTTCTTTGAAATATTTTTCCTTTGATGTGTATGATATGATATAAAAAGGATATATGCCAAATAGAATGTGTTGTTTGGGATTTTTTAAATATTGAGTCTTATTTGTAAATATAATATTGAGTTTACATTTGTGTTAATGAAGCTGTTGAAGTTAATGGTAGGCATTCTAAAATGGCTATTCATATCAGTAAAATTTAATGTTTGGGGATTTATTTTTAGTCTTCTTACACAGTAGTGTAAAGTAAAATATTGTGTGTGTTGATAAATGGTCTCACTGTTTGAATTATGTATTTAAAATGTAAAAAAAGTTACTTCAGTATCCCTTTAGCTTTTGTATAGCCTTGTGGGTGGGATATCTTTTGCCCTTTCAGTTTCTTTTTCATTTGAAATGTTTCCACTTTTTCGAGTGAAAGAGAAAATGCCGTTTGAAATACTTTGTGGTCAATAGCAACCTGCTATTAACTGCCAATGTCTAAAGCCTCTTTTTCCTTATAATGTTCTTTGATTAGATTACTTACTTGTAATAACTTCTTTATGTTTTATAAATTGGAGGTTTACATAGACAGAATGAAACTTATTAATAGCTGGAAGAATTATAGGTAATATAGGCAAAATCTGGGAACATGGCTTAATAGTCCTTAAATACTTTAAACAGAATCACTCTTGTGAAGTCTTAGAGGACAAAGAAAAAGGAAAATATTATAGACTACAGAAGCTGGTACTTTAGGATCGTGTAACTGTGGATTTTACCTGTGATTTCTAGCTGTGTTAATGCTGTTATTCCATCCTTTGTAAGGAAGGAAAGATTACTGTTTAGCTTGAACATTGACATGCCTGATCTGAGTATTCACCTTCTCTTAGCCCTACTGGGCAGCTGGTTTGATCTGTTAGAGAGCATAGGAATTCAGTAAATTTCAAAAGGAGGTGTCTTTTACAGTAATCTCTAATATTTCAGTGAAGAAGAGAAAGAAATGATTCTGTTATTTGCTTGTCTTAGAAATATAGGAAGGCCAGGATTTGGATGAAAACCTAAGTAGCTGATGAAAATATGAAATGGCAAACTTCTATAGTAATTTTTGTTACCTTTGTGTTATTGCTAAAATTTTTTCCATGTTTCACTTTAATGAGTAAAAACCTGCTGAGATTATGATTCATGTTTACTTTCAAACAATAAACTTTGAATTGTTGCTTACCTGAACTCTGAGTATAATCTGTCTTTATGTTTTACTTTCTCCTATAAAAAGTTTCAGTGTTAATATCACACTTGTTTTCAAAAGAGGCAAAATAGACTTTAAAAGTTACTTTCATCTTCACAAAGCTTTAGAAGGGTGGATATTGCTCTTTCTGATTTACAAACAGGCTTGGTGGAAAGTTAAGTGTTTTTTAAAAGAGGCAGGAAATCTGAGATAGTTCTAGGAATCATTAGCAGAATGTGCCCGAAATGTCCTTACTTGATTGGAGGTGGGGGAGGAGAAGAAATCTTTTTAGCTTGTAAAGTCGCACTGATACGAGGGTTAAGTTCCCATTCCGTTTGTCTTATGGAAATGATTTAAGATGGAACCTTTCTCATACTTTTCTTTAGGGGGAAAGGGCATAAGGATGACAAAAATTCATCTTCTATATGTGGACCCTGTTAAAGAGGATTTAATTGCCTCTACCTTTTAGGAACTTGTTCCAAAACTAGCAGATCTTAGCAGGATCATTTGGTAGTTCAGATGTTTCAAATCCACCTGTGAGCAAACAGATACATTTCTCTCAAACCAGAAGGAATTAGTTACTCTTATGATGGCTGTGGAAAGATGAGGAATAGCTGATTCACTCTTAAGGCAGTGTGATGCAGGCAGGTATCTACATAAGGAGGCTTTTTGCGAAGGCAGGTAACGTATTTTTTTAAAAACACGTTGCCTGTAAATTTGCATCTTATTGGGCCACATGATTTTTGATTTAGTGTTCAGAGCTGGCTCTAATATGTTGCAGAATAATAGCCAAAGTTTCTAAGTTTTACCTTGTTTTTCTATGATAACAGTGGGGTAATTCATTACACCTGTCCCCTGCGTTCTGTTTACTAGCTGGGTTTGTTTTTGTTGGTGCCCTGCTGAGAGTGGGTGTTGTACCAGAAGTGAAGGGGATGTGTGTTATTTGACTATCAGTGGGATGCAGAAGCTTGGTGTGACTGCTGTGCCAAACTAGCTTCCTCAGACACCTGCAAATTCTGAATGCACATGGGCAAGTGTGTAGCAGCATTTACTACTACAAGATTAGGGTTGCAGGGCTGGATTTGGCTCTTTGGCCATGACTGTGAACAGTGTGCCCTTTCTTGTTTTCTGGTGTTTCAAGTTTTCTATTTCAGGAGCTGCTAAAAAAGAAATTGAATAAATGAGAAAGAAATATCCATTTAAAATTCAGTTTCCTAATAAATGAGCCTGCTGGAGATGCGTTGAAATTTATAAGTGTGTGTGAAAAGTGAACTTTTACAAATATGTTGTTCTAACTTTCATAAATTGCTGTGCATGGTATTTCAGAAAGGACAATTAAAGTAATATTAGAGTTATGTCATTACATTTTTTTATAAAGCACATAATGCTACAGAAAAAGGTATTTAAACGTAGGTATAAAACAAATAGGTAAAATGGACCCAATAGCTTTAATAGCTAATGGCAGTTCTGTCATTAGAACAGTGTGAGGGTGATGTACCCTCAAAGTGTGGACACACTGCTTCCCTTCTAATAATGGTGACTATAATGTTTACAGACTATTTTCACTAGGAGCTATGCTGGTATGGATTACATGTCATATATTCACTGAATATATCAAAAGAGCTGCAGTGGTGTTTGGCTCTGCCTGTTTCTAGGCTTGAACACATGCTCTCTTTGCCCTTCACAGTTAAAGATTTTGTATTTCCAAATTTTATAGCTTCGTTGTTATAACATTTGTCTCCAAAATATCAGCTGTTGTAAAATCATTCTCAAAAAGCATCTTAAGGCAAGGTGGGAAAACAAGCAGACTTGACAAGTCAGCGACATTTCTCTGTTTGTGACTGGAACGCTACATCTGGATTTCTTTTGCCCTGTATTGCAAAGCTGATAGCTAAAATACAAATGCAGTCATTAAATAAGGAAAAACGTTAAGGATAATTGGATTAAAGCAGAGAGTTCTGTACTGTATGACTGTGGGGGGAAGTAATTCTATTAACTCTGTTACAAGTTCTTTAAATTCTGGATGGACGTTGATCTTCAGGCATGCTAAGAATGATGCAGATCATTAGGTTTGTAATGGTATCATTAATTGTTTCAAAAATAATCTAAATCTGTATCTTATCTAATACCATCAGAAACTGTAGCTGTGTGTTAGGGTTCATTAAATAATTCAGCCGTGGGCATCTTTTGAAATTAAATAACTTTGAGAATAATTTCAGTAAAAGGCTTGGAAGAAGTACAGTTTCAGATGGAGAACAGCTGTGTTCTGGTGCATAGATATGAGCCTGTTCCACAGAGGAAATAAAACTGCACGGAAGTAAGCTGTAGTCCTGAAGAGAGTCCTGCTCTAAGTGTCTGTGCACTCCCAGTTGTGAGATGAAAATATCCCAAGGCATAGTGTGTTCAGTTTTCTGGTAGCCTTTTTTGTTCCTTTTATCTCTTATAATAGTTCAGTGCTATGCCTTTGACAATCTTTATTTCCTGTCATAATTTTTTTCCCTGTTTTGCTGGTTAAAAATGGCTAAGCACTTGTCAAGAAGGATGCCTCTCTCTGCATCAGCGCCAGGGGCTGTTAATGACCTGAAAGCTCCCAGCATGGGCTGGCTCAGAGGAAATCTTCCCGTAGGTTGTAATCACTTACTGCTATTGGGAGCTAAAGTTCAGTTACATAGATTTCTCTATAATACTCAGTGTTAGGGGTGCTAAAGAAATAATTGCCACTCTGCCTCATTGCTGGTAACTTTTATTTAGGGAGGAGAGAAAAGAACCACCTGCTGAGTGACCTCTGCGTGTTACCATTTCTTGCCTCTCTCTGTGCCTTTCACCTCCTTTTATTTAATTTTGATTATCATTATTTTAAGAGATCTTTTTTTAACTGGCTTAATTGAAGTTCCAGCCAAGTGCTGCTAGCTCGAAAAGGTCTTTCAAGTTCATGATGCATGTTTGTATTTATAACATTAATAAAGCCATGTTATTTGTTTTGTTCTCATCTAGGTACTTGGACTGGGATTTGATTTCTCATCCTATGGATCACTGAATGAGTAACAGATGGCCTTGCCTCGTCTTACAGGCGCTTTACGCTCCTTTTCAAATGTCACTAAACATGAGGATTACAGTGAAGAATTAGCTGACTTAACGGTAAAGCTTTATTTCTTTTACAAAGCATAGCTATAGTAAGAATCATTTGTTTTCTTCATTTGCATTGATATTTTATAAGAGTAGGCAAGCAATAAGGGCAGAGTGTGTAAAATTTCCTGTACATTTCTTCATAGTGTCCTCACTCAAAAGTCTAATTTGCTGTAGCTTTGTGATTTATACTTAGTCCTTACAATCATATGGCAAAGCTTGCTTGGTTGTGTTAATTTGTCTTTCAAGAGGTTGGGCAAGGCTACTTTTAGCTCTGAGCTTACATAGATCTGGGAAGCCAAACATTTCCCTTCTAATATTAAGTTCACTGAATTTAGATACTTCTTTTGCTTCCTGAGAAATAATGTATTAAAGCAATAGATGCCTTGTGGGAACCTGTGAAATTACTTTGGAATATTGAGAACTGTAAATCTCTTGAAGTTGCAAGAGTTTGGCTTTATAGAGGATTTTGCTCTGGAAAGAGTAAATTAGTGTGAGAGTGTGTGTGATTTTGTGTGTCTTTCTTTCATACACTCAGGAAAGAGTCTAATCAGGTAAAAGTGCTTGCAGTCAGTACTATATACTGACTGAATGCCATTGGAAGGAATTGTTTTTATCTGGTGTTTAATTTTAAAGGAACACTCATGTATTAATTTGAAATAAATTTAAAAACCCAAATATTTTGCATTTTCAGACTAAAAGATCAAAACTACATGCCCAGTTGCTGAAGTCTGATCTTACTTGGAAGAAGATAATAAAGTTTGTTGATGACAATTTGGACAAAAAAGAATACCAAACTGTAAATGGTGATTTAAAAACTATCTTACAAGCTGCAAAACAAATAGGTATGTTTTCATTCTCTAGTAGTCTAATAATACATTATTTTATGTTGAGGTGGGAGCAGGTTCAAGTTGCATTCTGCTTGCATATTTTACTGGTACAGTTTTGGTTCTACCTTGATGCCAGTTTTGCCCTGTAATAACTTTGAAACTCCATTTTATCTGATGCACAATTGGGTCTTCTGTTTTATTTTAACATTCCATTGTTATATGGATATTCTTACTTGTTTGATAGTATTGTTTTGTAGAGTGTGATATGGTTTGTGATTGACAGTTGTTAAGCAAAACAAACTGTTTCTTTTGGAATAGCAGTACTTTAAGAAAAGAACACTCCTCATGTTGTCTGCTTTAATTCCACATAATTGGTATAATGAAAAATTGGACTGCTGTGCAGGCAGATAAAAAGATAAGAAATGTTTTCTGCTTGAAGTATTTGGTGTTGAGGAGAGAAATAAAAATATATTTCAGTCATCTGGAATTAAACTTCTTATACTAAAATACATTACAGCAAAGAACGTGTGAAAACTGAGTTTTAATTGGAAATTTAGTTTTTGATTGACAGACTAAACCTAATACAGCTTTTGCTTTTAGCAAAATTTAAGTTCATCAGCTCATAAACCGAGCACATGGCTCAAGCTCTTGCCGTCACATATTTAAGGATTTTTCCTTTTAGTCTCATAGGTACATCTCCTCCTTTTCTGATTGTTTTTCCAATATCTTGAATAGAAACATTAAAAAGACATAGAGAATTAATAAAAAATAAATATATTTGCCTGGTTTTGGTAGTACAGACCAGAGATTTTTATTACAATACAAATGTTAACCTGCCCCACTTGCATTCTATTTCTTGACCATTTATTTAGAAAAACCTAGTAAATTAGAGAAAGAAACTAATGTCTAAACAAAGGTTTTCAAAAAAGGCTAGGCAAGTTATTCATGTCCAACATGTGGTGGAAGTCAATTGTGCTGTACAGTGCAGAAGATGCCTATTAAAGCTATTAATGGTTGTAAATGGCTATTGCTTTCTTCAGTCATCAGAAGTATGTTTTTGAGTTATTTCTCAAATCATTGACAAAAAGTTTTAAACTCTGGTTAGTACTGCTGGTAGACTTTTAACCTCTTTGGGCTGGAATTTAAGCATGTTGCTGCTGTCTTTCTGAGACAGGCCTCTGGGGAAGGGCCAACTCTGTGCCCTAACCCAGGTACCTCTCGTTCAGTGCACAGATTTCAGCTGGCAATTGGAACACACAAGGCTTGAGGGAAAGTCATGCAAGACGGGGACTTGAATTTATACCAGCTGTCAGCTCATAGAGTTAGTAGGGGAAGGTGCAATCTGTATTGATAACAGATATTGATTGAGAAAGCTGTTTTAAGTATCCATTGTGTATAGGTTAATTACAAGTGGTACTGGACTAAAATGTTGGCTGTCAAACAAAACAAAATACCAAAAAGAATATCTTTTAGCAGTGCATCTCTTGCCATCTTGTCTGGTTAGTTTTGTTGAGATGGAAGGAGTAGTATTTTCTCAAGAGATGCTTTCACAAATAGGAGGTGTCGATAATAAAGGAGAAATACCACATAGTAAACCTAAGAGATTTTTCTCAAATCCTTCAATTTCTCTTTCAGTTTGGTAATCTTTACTTCTGTTCTGAGACAATTGACTCTAAATAATATGTATTTGTATGTTAGGAATATATGAATGAGCTTCATGCAGACAAACTACAAGTTTTTAGATGTAGGGGTTTTTTGTTTTTTGCTTCCTATGTAGCTAATGCTAAAAGGGAGGGGCTGAACCACCTTTTTCCTCTGAGACCTGTTTACATATCTATTCTATATTGTGTATCTTCATGTCATGTATGTATGTATTAGATACCTTCCATATGTAGGTATCTAATTATCTTGTAAATGTCACCTCCAGTCCTCTTCTTGAACTCTTCAGATTTTCAAAGTGCACCACAGAATGATTCAAGCTTAATAGTAAATTTGTAGCCCCCTCAATTTATTTATATATTATGTTTCTAGCTACTTAGCCTTGTTCCATCTGCTTATGCTAGAATTATTTTGCTCTTTCAGGTTAGATTGTGGGGAAGAAACCCCTTGCTTTTTCTGGTGTTAAACCTAATCTAAGTTGAATCAATCAAGTAAAAAAAATTTGTAAGTTGTCCTCATTTAAAATGAGCAAAAGCCCCACTCTGCTGCTGGTTTTGTTTAGGTTAGGCTTGATGACTTTAAAAATTTTGTGGTAGTGACATATTGATTCATCACGTGGTGTTTTCCTTATGTTTTCCTCAAATACCTTTGTGAATATTTGTGTGAGAAATAAATTCATGTTTTTATCTAATAATGTATTGTTTTTTTTGCATAACATGATATTTAGTAGATAGAAGTCCAAATTCATGCATTTATTTGCTTTAAATTTTTTGAGCAGTTTTTCTAACTTAGCACATACTCAGAAGTAATTCTACTGGGAATTACTACAAGGATTCAGTAATCCCCAGCTGAGTTCTGTATATTTATTCTCTTATGAATATTCAGATTAGGCAGTGAATAAATAGTGAGACAAAGTGGAAATTTGTTAACATTAAATAGCTTATAAATATACAGTTGTGAGTTTAAGACCTCTAGCATGTTTTTTTCTCTAGCTCAGAAAGATAAGAAAGCATTGCTAATTCTTACTATAATTTTTTTGTATGTAGAAGGATAATGAAGACAGATGCTTTATTATCATATACCTTTTGTAATTCAGTACCTTGCAAAAATTCTTACTTGTTGGGGTTTTCTTTTGATATCTCTGCTGATGAGACTTGTGACAGGAATTTTAATGCAGTTATGTTATAGGTAAACACTCTTAGTATTAAGTGTATTAAGTTACATTTGGTTTTGTTAACAGTTGGAGCTGAAAATGGACAAGAAGCAATTGAAAGTGGAGCTGTTTTTCTTTTTAAGACATTTCATGGGAAAGAATGTGTTGGCCACGATGAGACAAAGGTGATCAAGCAGATGTTTGGGCCATTTCCATCATCATCTGCTACTGCAGCTTGTAATGCCACGTCTCGGATTGCTTCTCACTTCACTGAAGAACAGCTTAGACCCCTCATACAGGCTGAAGAGCAAAATGGTGATAGCAGAGTGTTGTTTGGTAAAAATATTGTGTTTTCGTTTGACATGCATGATTTGGATCACTCTGAAGAGCTGCCTGTGAATGGTGAGACTGATGCACAGAAAAATATAAGCTTAGATTATAACAAATTTTTGAATAACCAGCTGAATCACTTACAGAACTGCTGTGATGAGAAATCTAATATCAAATCTTTGGAAAAAATAGATGATTCTTTTTTATGGTGTGAAGTTGGAAAATACCTGAAGGAATCTCAAGGAGGTAACCCTGGAGGACCAACAACTGAAGACCTCTGCTGCACTTTGTATGAGATCCTTGCTTCTACCAAAAGTGCTGATGAACTTCAAAATGAGGTACACTAGCATATTAACTGTACTTCATATATTTGAATGCCACAGAAATATACAATAATTTCATTTTAGTTTATGCCAAAGTACTTTACCCAACTGTTGTCTATGCTTTTGTTTTTTTTTAAATCGGTCTTGAGAAAAATCTCATGGCAGCGTCATCACTTACCAGGGAAAAGGATACAGCATCAATTTTATATGAGTAATCTCTTTCCCCCACAACAGACAGGCGATTTGTGGCCATTTGCTCTGAGTCTCCATTCTTTCTTTTTAAGCAGAACCCAGTTTAAGCTGCCTATAAAAGTGTGAGGAAATTGCAAAGACAAGCTGAACTGTCACAGACAGGTTTCATCTCCAGTTTCAGACCGTCCCTGTTGCTGGAAGGGTACCACCCTGAGCAGGTGGTGCTACTTAAAAATTTTGTCATATCACATCTGTTCCTTTTGATGAGGAAACGGGGTAGCTGCGTTTGTTATCAGAAGGGCAGAGGAAATGTGAGGGAGAGGGAACAGTTGCTGGAGTTGAAAGATAAGCATAGTAGTAGAAAGGGGGAAAAGCATGATTATAAAGCCTGGAGAAGATGTTTTCCAGGTGTGTGCACAAGAGATGATTGGATTAATCTAGGCGAGAGAGAACTGGTTTTGAATGGGGTAGGGGAAGAATTCCTGCAATTTGGTATTTTTTTTTCTCTCTACACTTTTCTGTTGTGTTTACTTTATTTTTCCTAACTTGCCTTGCTTTCCTTCCCTGAAAACATCCAGTACTTAAATTCTCAAACTGAATTTTCAGAAAGACTCTAAATTTGAAAAATTGCTACCGAAATGCAGCTGATAGTAGTAATAGACAATCCCGTGAAAGACAAAAAAGGGAAAGTTTTCAGGAATTTTGCCATTGCAGTTGCAGATTTTATTATTCTTAATAAAAACAGTAGAATTTGGAGAAGAGAACCTGTGTGCTTCATTTTAGGTTTAGATAACTAAGTATGGACATGTAATGTGTAGTGGTATAGTTGCTGAAGCCATATTATTGTTTTGTTTGGTAATCAGTGGACCACATTTTGGCTGTCCTTTGAGCTTTCTGGACATGTATGTTTTCTTACAGATCCTAAATATAAATGGAAGTTGATCTAATTTCTTCTGCATTGAAATATGTTTGAAAAATAGTACCTTAATAGTGTCTGCAAACAGTTTCATACTTTAGGTGTATACATACTTTTATTGAGCAAAGACGTGAAAATGGAAGACTGAACAGGTCTGGGATAAAAAGATGGGATAAAAACTTGCATGTCAAATGAAACATGAAAAAAGTATATTTGTCAAAGTCACCTGAAGTTTATTAATTCTACAGAGATAAAGATTTCAATTTTTTTTCCCCTAGGTCAGTGACTGAAGACATTTCCAATGTCATTATTGGGTATGCAGAAATAATTCCGTACTTCTGCATAATACCTACTTAATGCCTAAGTTTCATTTGTAAAATTTTAAAGGAAAAGCTCTAAACCTTTGGCTTGAAGCAAGAAGAAATAACTTTTTTTTTTTTTTCAAATTTATGATCATAATGGATTGCTAAATCAATTGGCAGAAAGTTCAAGCTATCAGTTTTTATGTAGGTCACCAATAAAGACTTTCTTTCCATTAGTTCCTGGAACAAAGAATTCTTGGCAAAATATCTGATTTGATGGCTTTACAGAAGTTTTAATTTGATAATATGAAAAAACTGTTTGATAGTGAACTGAAAACTAACTTAGCAAGAATAGTTTCTTCAGTTTGCATCACTAGAGAGGAAAAGGATTTATTTTCTGAAGTGTCTGAAAACTGCATTTTATTTTGGATTTTTAAAAACTCCTAGTAACAAAAGATCCCCACATTCTCATTATTTTGGCCCCTTTGTTGCCTTTCCTTGCAACAGTGGTATTTTATTGTGCATTGCACAATGTGGGGGTCAAGGAGGGTGTACAACAAACTTAAACCTGATCACCTTTTGTTAAAAGCTAGCTGGCATTTGAATTGTGCTCTCTGTAGGCATAGTCATGATTGAAAATGTCTTTGGGGCTTGGGATTTTTCTATCACTTAGGGGTAGTTTTCTTTCTTATTACAGTAATTTTGTTGGTTCCATCATTAAGAGCAGATGGTGCTTTTAAACCTGAAGATAACCCATTTCTAGAACGATGTCAGAGGCTTGCCATGTGAGATGGCATAACAAGTTGATTGATCATGAATTCTGAACATCTTACATTTCTTGGTGGAATGAATACAGGCTAAACTGTCTGTGAGCTACAAAATATATTTTTTCTTCATAAACAAAAAAAAACCAAAACCAAACCAAACAACAAAAAAAAAAACCACAAAAAAACCAAACAAACCCTCAAAAAACAAAACAAAAAACGGACCAAAAAACCCAAAACCAAAAAAAAAAAAATCCTATTGATATGAAAGGATAAGTCTTCTTACATAAAAACCCATATCTATAAACCATATTTTTAAAACAGGAAGATACCACTGTCTGTTTATTATTAATCAAGAAAATAACATTATTTTGGTGATGATATTGGCACGTGGACTTCTGTAAGACGATTTCATTTGATCCTTAAGCAAATTTTATTAAGGTGCCAGATCACATTAAGAATATGAACAGTTTAGATAATCTATGGGGTGGCATCCTGTTTTGGGGTTTTTTTTGTAGTGTAGGTTAGGTTAACACTAGTTAGGTTTTTATCTACTTAATGAGCTCTACAAGGAATTGAAATTAGTTGCTTTCTCCAGCAGTGTAGAGTTTATGTTTAAAATTATTGGTGAGGTAGAAGATATACTTTGTTTTTTGTTTCCACTGTTTGAGAACGTTCAACTCTTCCTTTGGGACAGTTTGTTTATCTGGCATATCACTGGTGACTCTTAATTAGAGGAAAATTGATTCTTATGATTGGAGTGGTATGGGAGTTAGAAGTTATTTTCTAAGTGTTTTGGACATGTGCTTCTCATTGGGGACATAAAGTCTAGTCAAGCTAAATGACAGCTACACACTTTTCACAGTGTGTCAGGTTTTGTTGATGAGCATATGTATGTTGTTGATGGTAATGATGCGGTAACAACATCATTATTAAAAATAAGAAAAAGCCAATAACCAGCTACAGCGTCTGGCCAATAACTGTTGTGGGTTTTTATTTGTATATTTGATTAAAACTTAGTATTCAGTGCATTCCTGAATTTCTGAGAGCCCTCAGTTTCCAGTATGTGATGAATAAAGACTGGAGCCATCTGAGAGCATTTTAGCAGCTTTGCCACCTAGCGCCTCCCAGGGTAACTAGAAAAAAGTTGGAAGAGTTTAGTCCCTCTGATTAGACCATGCTATTCTTAGAGAACGTGTCTCTGTTCTGTGAACTCTTGTCAAGTTTATCTGCAAAATTTTTCTGAATTTTGTTTTGGAAATATCTGTCTCTCTTTTTACAGTAAGGCAGAGGTACATCTGCCTTGTCTGCACTGCTTATCCCTTTATCATAACAAAACAAAAGGTATTTCCTGTAAAGATAAAATAACTAGGGGAGGAAAAGGAGATGCAATCAGAATTGTGTTAAGGTCTTAGTAATACAGCATCTATGATGAAAAATTGTGCATTTTATTCTTCGGACAAGGCAAGAACATTGCCCAAATAAAATTAAGAATATTAATGTTGTTTAGCAAATTAGATTAAATGGTGTTTCCTAGACAAAATTACTTTAAATGCTGTATATATGACTAGAAGAACACTAGGCTAAGATATGAAACAGCAGAACTGTTTCAAGAAAACTACATTGTAAGCAGTAGTTTGAGTATTATGTAACAGTACTTTTATTTACTTATCTCTATATATGATGCATTTAATTGCCCACTTAAAAGCCCAGGCACAAGGCTTCTTTTGTCTGCTTTATAGTTGTGGCTGTTTCCAGCTCTCTGCATTAAAAAGTTAGCATGTACACATACTATGGCATCCAGGGCTTCTATCAGTAAATATAATCCAGCTGCATTGCAATTTGTCATGGTGTGAAGCAAACACTTGTTTTTTGTTTCATTCCTAAAAGTAATTCAGTATTCATCACTCCTACCAAAAATGTGAGATAAGTTTTCTTCCTTGTTGTCATAAGCACCTGAGAATAGTCAGGTAGTAAAAACTACAATAAGAGGCCAGAAGGTAATAATGTGGAGTTTGAAGGTTCTCAATCCTTCCTTCAAGGCTGAAAAACATTAATTTCAAATCAAAATAGATGTGAAATCAGAAAAGTACGAGTAGTGTAATATAGATTTTATATGATGAATAAAAAGAGGTCATGACTTAGGCAGCACATCCTCCTGTATGTGTTCCTTATTAGTTACAGCTAAAAGGTTCTTGCTTTATTACTGAAATTGAGTTGTCATACTTATTTCAGAATGGAAGTTAATAGATTATTTTTGTTGTTTCATTAAGTAGAATTTGTTTTTTCAGTGTGGTGTTTGTGTGCCTCTGAATGCTTGATGTAGCAACAGACTTTCAGACAGTTTTCCCCAGTCTCTTCTAAGTGGACCCCTGTTGTCTCTCAGGCATCTGCGTGTAAGATTTTTTTATCTGCCTTTGTCACTGGTAGCAAGATAATGATTTTTTTTTTCTCCATATGAGTTCATCTACATTGTTTCTGTTGCCTCACCTTAATCCCACCACAAATGTCTGCCAATATGCTTTGTTGGTTGAACCTCTATATGCTCATGGGATTGAGAATAAGAGTTTAACTAGTTCGTCAATTCAGTGAACTGGCAGGAAGTTCCTCTGTGTCTGCCACCAGCCTTTTTGCAAAAGTACAGGAGAGTAGTATATGCTCATGGGATTGAGAACAAGAAGAGCTTAACTAGTTCGTCAATTCAATGAACTGGCAGGAAGTTCCTCTGTGTCTGCCACCAGCCTTTTTGCAAAAGTACAGGAGAGTAGAGGAAAGCAAAATCTGTTTAAACTTTCACAGAATCTAGCAGGCATCTTTTCTCTCACTGATACATTATCTTAAACTGAGGAAGACTCATTATCAAAAGAATGTGGGAAAATTCATCCCAACTTCTCCCCTCAGGACTGCTCCAGTGTCTTGTTGCCTGGGTGTTTAAAAAGAAGCCTTGTTTTCTGCTTTTTGACTTTATTAAGGGCTGGTTTTATGATTACTTTTCCTGTGCTGTTATACAATTGTCCCTTTTTTTTTTTTAATGCAGTTTTAAAAATGAGCACCAAAGAACTGTGCTTATAACTTCCTTTTAAATACTTCCTTTCCTTTCATTTAGCCTTCAGGCAGTTCCTTGCCAACTTTTAATTCTTCTATTAATGCTCATCTTCACAAGTTTAACAAATCCTCATGTAGAAAATTGCCATGTTTTAAATGAAGTCGAGATGGGAGACAACTGCTATTTATTAATTTTCTGTAATAAAGTGCTAGACCAAATGATGTATCATGAGTATGCCCATGCTATGTTTATGCCATTTGCCAGTAACCTGAATGTCTTTTTGATTCTTTCTCTAATATATCCCTTTAACTTATCTCCAATCTTATTTTCTCATGCAGTGAGAGTTATTGCCCTTGTAGATGTGTAATCCCTGGCCTATAATTTCATGTCAGTTTCTGAAGATTTATGAAAGATTACATTGCACTCAAGTTGTTTAACAGTGAACTCTGAATTTGGTTCCTAACTTCAGTGCAATCATTTTTATATCCACGCTCTTTTCTCTTTAACCATTTTATCCTTTTATCCAAAATAATATTTTAACTGTAGAAAAAGTTGAATTTTAATTTCAAAATTGAACTGAATTAAAGTATTGTTAGTAACTTTGAAGAGTCAAAATTTTCCTTTTGAAAGGGGAATTTGTATTATATTAAGGGACCTAGATTGTGAAGTCAGCTGGTCCATGGAACTCAAAATGGAAAACATGGCTGGACACCTGCAAAGGAAAATACACTAAAATTATTTCCTGACATATGGACATGAATCAATAAATAGAACCAAAGAACACTGCGTTGGAAGGGACCTCAAGGATCATGGTCCAACCATTCATGGCAAAGGCGTGGTCTAGACAACATGACTCAGGACCCTGCCCGCCTGAATCTTAAAAGTGCTCAATGCTGGGGAATCCACCACATCTCTGGAAAGAAAAACTTGCCTCTTGTAAAAGTCTTTCCATCATTAACTTGTACTATTGCCTTGTTCTTTCCATGGGAATCCTTCTATATAGGATTCTTGCATCTTCTGTGCAAGGCACCCTTTAAGTGCTAGAACACAGTGATGAGGTCTCCCCTAAGCTTTCATTGCTCAAGGCCGTGCAAACTAGTTCTCTCAGCCTTTCCTCACATGGCAGGCTTCCCTGTCCTTGGATCATACTTGTGGCCTTACTCCTGACCCTCTCTAGCCTGCCCACATCTTTTTAATTTAGAAGGGACCAAATCTGAGCACTGTATTCTAGGTGTGACCTGGCAAGCCGCGAGTAGAGTGGGAAATTGACTTCATTTTCTGTGCTGGTAATGCCCTTGTGATGCCACCCATCATCCTGTTGGCTTCTTTGCCACAGCAGCAATGTTTACTCACTGAGCTTGTTGTTCACCAGGACCCCCAGCTCCACTTGTACAGGTCTGCTCCCCAGATGGATTGATCCCAGCCTGTGCTGCACTCCTGGACTATACTTGTCCTTGTGGAAGCTATTAAGAATTGTGGATTTCAGTGTGTTTTCTTGATACTGGAAAACTAAGCTGCATTTCTTAAACTGTATATCCCTCAGCCTGCAGCAATGATATTTTGTTTTTAAAAATTCTTCCCCTCTAAACCCATTCGTAATGGACAGATTTGGCAATAGGAGTAGTGGCCTTCCACTGCAGCTTGCAAGTCATAGGGCACATCTGACACTGAAATACAGTTCAATAAGAAAGAGTGTATTTTAGAGCTTATAAGGCAAACAGCTACAAAATAATTTTGTAATTCCTACAGACTGCACACACTTATTCACTCCTTCAGGTAAATGAACGGAAGAGCTTACACAACATTGCACAACATCACAAGCATTTTGGTTTAGAATAATTCACAGCAGTCACAGTAAACTGGGACTGGTCAGTGTTGTTACTTCTGATCAGAATGGTACCTAAAGAGCTTGACAATGGGTAATATTTTCATGGCCCTTCAGGTACAGCTGACCTTTATTTTTCTCAGAAAGCTTTTTATCTTTTAATATTGAGTAGTATGTTACTCTGAAAACTGATGGGTTGATAAAGGGAGTGTGACCCCTTAAATTTTCTTGCATAATGTTCACTGTTAGGTTTGCTGGCTGTTTTGCAGGGAAAACTCTACTTGGTGTTTCACAGTGCTTGCAAGGAAAATTGTATGTTGTACAGCTGGGTAAATAGCACCTTCCCCTATCATGATTGTCTTTCAAAAAGCCCCACAGCTCTTAGATTACCATCACTTACTTTATCTGATGTGTTTGAACAATACACATATACACCCTGAATCTGAAAAGGTTTAATTAAAAAATTGTTGACCTTTCATTTCACATGGTAGTCTGATCATGAAAAAGTGTGTGTCTAGGCTGACTTTGATCAGTACTTGCCTCTTAATCTAGAGACTGTATGGATTCCCATATCTTTTCACTTTATTATTTATAGTATTTTATTCAGAGGTACAATTGGTTTGGTTTGCTTATAAAATGGAGAACAAATACAAAGCAAAGCTATGAAAACTGTCTGTAGTTAATACTTAAATATTAGACTTTGTTAATTAACATCACACTGCTATGGCATTTTGTTGCCTTGGCTTTGAGCAGTAGGATGAACAAATAAAATCTGAAAGGTGCGGAGTGCTGACCAGTGTAGGCATACTGGACTGAGGCCAGCAAAGAGCCACTGTGATGATGAAGGGACTGGAGCATCTGGCATACAAGCAGAGACAGAGGATGCTGGGGTTGCTCAGCCTGGAGGAGGGAAGTCTTGAGATTCTGATCAGACCTGGTGGTGAGTGTGGTGAAAATGGAGCCAGACTTCTCTTGGTGATGCCCAATGGCAGAACTAGAGACAGTGGACTTAAATTGTATATTGCAGATTATTCCATGTAGACATAACCTTTTTGTTACTGTGAGGATGGTCAGACACAGGAGCAGTTTGCTCAAGAGGTTGTGGAATCTCCAGCACAGGAGACTAGATAATTTCTAAAAGTTTCTTCTAACCTCAGTCATTCTGTGATTCTGTCATTTCAAATGATGAAATAGATGTAATTGGAGAAAATTTGTGTGGTATATTTATATCTAATTTTGTATTAATTTAAGTCTTCACTTTCCCTGATGAATTTCTTACCAAAAAGTCAGTGCCTTACCCAGATATGTTTGGGGGTGTTTAAATTAAAAGCTTGTTGTTTTGTAACAAGTTTATTATCAGTAGAATCTCATAATAAGCAAATGGAGTGTGCCTCTTTAAGTACTTCTATTTTAAACTTATGTGTAACTTAATTAATGAATTATGGTATACAGGAAATACATAGTCCTTGTGTTGCAAGTAATCTCAATTAGGTTTTAAAGTGACCTCAATTTCAGATGTGTTAATTTGGTCTCCTAAATTAAGTACCTATCTAAACAGCAGACATTTGTTGTCCAGAAAAATCATTCATTTAGTTTGTTACATTAAACAGGAATCTGTAATGGTCATTATTCTTATAAGAGAGTACTACATAACGTCTTAATTCGCATGACTAAATTTCTAATACCCTTTAAAAGCCTGACATTATTTATGGGAACATTTAAATTTTTTTTAATGTGTAAGCTAAGACAAATGAAAGACTCTGAGATGACGCTGAAATACAGTTCAGTAAGAAAGAGTGTATTTTAGAGCTCATAAGGCAAACAGCCACAAAATAATTTTGTAATTTCTGCAGACTGCACACACTTATTCACTCCTTCAGGTAAATGAACGGAAGAGCTTACACAACATTGCACAACATCACAAGCATTTTGGTTTAGAATAAAACTTGGAAAGTGTGTGTAGATTTTGTTTCCTGCTAGTGATTTAGGGGGCTTGTCAGTAGCAAACACTGCAGACACTGTTCTCTCTTTAATCTTGCTTATTGCTTTCCAGTGTAACGTTTGCACATAAAAACTGTGTGTTCTAACTAGTATCCAAAAATCTGATGACCTGAGAAATACTTAGCTTACATTTCTAAACCTGAATTCAGTTCAATAATTCTCAGGTCTGTATTGAGAACAATTTCCTGAGAAGTGTGAAAATGTAATTTATGTTAAGAGCTCTGAACTCTTCACAGTTCACCTTATAGCATGGACTGTGAAAAGTACTTCAGCATTTCATTTTTTTGCAGACAAGTTTTTTCTTCAGGTGCTCGTTTTGAGATCAGTCATCTGACATGCTGTGCAGACCCAAGCAACAGTGCTTTCAAGAAACAGCCTTCACTGTCTGTGCACAATGCAATTGGCTCTGACTCAATATTTGCCTAATGCTATCGCTTGGCTCAGAGAGCAAGTGCAGCTTGTTTGCATGTTCTGTGCGGCCATTTCCCTAGTTACAAGCTGACCTTCACCATCGGAAAAGTGCAGTGTGCAGGTGTGAAAGAGGATGTTTACTTTGCTTTTCTTAAGCAAAATAGGACCTGAAGTATCAGCTTCTTGCTGCTTAGCAGAATGCCAAGTTTTGGACTTTGCAAAGGCCTGGATCCTCCAAATACTCTGATATAGGAAACTCAGTTTTAACTGTCACTAGCTCTGCACATCAGTGTAATTGTGCATGCTTCATTGCTCCCAGAGGGTCATCTGTTCCCTGTCAAAACCAAAGCTTGGCTTTTCTGCTGCTTCTCTCTGCTGGCATATGACTCCAGCCACAGCTACTCTAACTCAACTGAAGCAGAACCAAAGGTGCTGTGAGACCCCAGCACAAGACTGCTATTTTCCCTGCAGTTTTCATTAAGCCACTATTAGGGGAAGAAAGTCAACTTTGATGTCAAAATGCAACTTGGAAGAATTTGAGGACAATATAAGTAGAGTTAATACACAATTTTTAGAAAATTTAGTGGGACGCACTGTCTGAAATATAATAAATAGCATTATGTACTGAAGCATAAATAAATAGTACAGTTTGTTAGGGAATGAGAAATTTAAATTGGCCAGAAACTGAAGTCAGTGATGAAATGGTTGATGTGATTGTTCAAAGTGTAAGAAATTGGAAAATTTAATCAGTTTGAAAATAATAGTTATTTGCATATAAGTGCAAAGGCGAAACCTCTGGGATAAAATATTATTTTATCCCAGAGCATCATTAAAATCAGCTGGAGATTTTCTTTCCTTGATTTCAGAAGGTTTTTTTTTACTACTTGTACTAGTCTGTGCTTATGTTTTAACTTATTTCACAGAGGTGATTTCTGAACCTAGCTGGTGTTATACACCCACGACCAACAAAATAGCAGTGTTACAAAATAGGATTGCACTAACATGTGTTTCTGAATTGCTTGGGAAAATTTTGCCACTTAGAAGATGCTATGGTGCTGTGGCATTTTTATGAGACTTTCCCACAGAGAAACTGTGTATCTGGTTACACACTGACTGGTTAAACTAGTTAAAATGGTCAAGAGTAGTTAATCTGCTGAATTTTACACTGTTAATAAAATAGTCTTGAAAAACTGATATAAGCAGGTGTAGAAATAATGACATAAACCATCTAACAACCACTGAATACTCGTGTGAACAGAGAATAGTCATACAGCAAGTTTTGTTCAAAAACCAAAATAGATTTGGGGATTTTGTAAAAAAAACTTTGGTTTGGAGCATAAACATTTTTTTTAATGAGCTATCGTATTTACTATGGAAATATAAAACATTGTGAAGCAGCTTTCCAATAATCATTAATACAGGGAAAATCTTGGATATTTGATGTTAAAACTGAGTGTCTCACATATGTATTTCTGTCATGTTGCAGAATTGCGGTAGGCCTCTGAGCTTAGCATGGTAGTGCTGTGCTGGAGGTAGGCATGAGCTCTGCAAAAATGCAACAAAAGCATTCCATGCTTCAGAAACTTATATTACTTGTACTATTAGTTCTATTAAATACAGTATGAGTGCTGCATATTGTACAGTAGGTATATATTACTGTCTTGTATTACTCAGCAGTGTTTATTGAAGACCTTACTTTGTGAAGATTATATTTGTGGACACTTTCTGTAAGAATGGCAAAAAATTGTGGTACTTGATTTTGTCGTGTAGAAGTAATGATTAAACCTTTCTGTGCTCATGTTAAGTTCATTAGAGGACAAAACAAAACTGTGGAGATGAGCTGACTGGAATTTAAAAGTGGAATTCTAGAATTAGGAGTCTACTGACTGTCCTTGTTCTAAGTAATCAAATTAAATGTTAAGTAGCTTGACATACTACTTAAATTGTCATTCTTTTAAAAAATGCAGATGCTGAAAACAAAAAAAAAATTCATCCAGCTATGTAGATACATACATTAAAAGCCCCCAAAAATGAGAAACACAGTTCTATTGTGACAGAATATATTTTAGACATCAACATTTGTATGCTTATATCACACTGTAAAGACTTTAAAGGTTTTCATTGTAAGTATTGCCAGATACTTTCAGTATCTACTACCTTTTTTAGTTGCTTTTAAGTGGAGAATGTGTTAATATAGAATGCTTACTGATAGAGAAAGCAGTTTCAAGAGCTGACTTCATCATTACTGTATATAGAAGATGCTGAAGTTATTGGAAAAGGGTTTACAGGAGGTCCATCATGTGTGAAATAAAGCATGGAAAACTGAGGAAATGTGAAATAAAGCATGGAAATAAAGCATATGAAATAAAGCATGGAAACTGACAAAATGAAATATGAAAAAATAGTTGCCAGACTGGTTTGATGTGAAGAAGTAGCAGTAATACAAACATATTTAGTGTGGGAGGAGTGCATCAGTGGACTGTGGCTTGCAGGAAAAGGCGCTCAGAAGGAGGGAGGGAGAGAGCAATAGGCTGGCAGCATAAAACAAACGTTTCATGAATATTGTCTGTTCATCTTACCAAGGAACAATCTCACCAAGTGTTTCAGTTAACTTTCAGATTCCAGGGAAGTTGGTTTTCAGTTCTGGCACAACTTTTGCAGTAGCCAAAAAAAATGTGCATGAGAATAATCTCTTGGAGCTCTTAAACACAGAGCAAGTGTTTACTCCCTGAGAGATGTCCTTTAGGATGCTTTAAGGTACCTCATTGCTCCGTTTGGACCTGGCTGTTCAGTTTTCTGTAAGGGCTTTAAGCAGCCACTGAGAATCAGAAGTTGATTAGTAGTTTTTTAATAAATATTCAATTGCCAGTTTTATATAGCCCATGGCTAGTCCTCTTTACTAATGGAAATTTTCACAGGTTGTATTGGTACCTGTTACATACTTTCTGCTGATGATACTATTTTTTCATTATTATTGAACCACTGTTCACTGGGTACCTTGTTTTTGAAGTATTGAACAAAGTCTGAAGTGATAGTTAAAATGTTATCTGAAAATCATATAAGGTACTTCAAAAGTTATAAATGGCTTATTTTTGGAAAGAAATGGAAGTGCATATCTATTTCCAGAAATGTTCATCATTTGCTCGTGGAGAAGAGCTCTTCAGCTAGCCCTTATTGTCGTTGTTACTAATCTATCCACCACCGTAAAGTTTAGGAAGCCTACCTAGAATCCTTGTCTGAATGTTTACAAGAAGTTATGAATCTCTAGCTTAGGTATCAGAGATAAGAGGCTTATGACAAAACATGCAAGAGCAATATGTAGTAGTTTCTTTAAGTATCTGAAACATAATGAAGAAGAGGAAGTTCTGATAGACAGGGCAACTTTTCTTTTAATACTTTCTATTCTGTCATTATTTGTCTATGTTCTTCCTGAACTCATCTAGAATTTAATCTTCAAACCTCTTTGAAAGCAATGTGGCTTCTCTTTTGTCTTAGGACAGTTTAGATTTTTGCCAAGGAACAGTCATGAGGTCAGACTAAATTTCTGTTGCAATTGTATTTGTTTAATATAACTGTTTACTAATTTATGAGGTTTATCTCTTAGTAACTCTTCACACACAAGTTTACTATAAAAATTGATACACAGTAGAAAATTCAAGCTGTTCTTATAATTATTTCTTAGTTAAAATCAATAAGGAAGAGGAATAGCTCTTGTTGTGAGGCTCCTTTGAGAGAACATTTCCAAAAGCTACAGTTTAACATTCATTTTGACTTAAAACCAGCTAATTTAAATGTTCATTGCTATGTGTATGCAACACCACATGAAAACTTAGCATATGATAATATATTGATTTACCCTAATTTTCATTTTTCTTAATGTACCATGAAATGATGACATTAGCTTTTAGCTTTCTGTATGTGTACCCTCGCATGACATATGGTCAAAGCAACTTGTCTCATAAAACATGTTTGGTTTTAAGTGTCAAGTGTGTACCCTCGCATGACATATGATATTTTGATGTCAAAGCAACTTGTCTCATAAAACATGTTTGGTTTTAAGTGTCAAAGAGGCACTTCCTTTTGTTCAGTATAATGACTTTCTAGCCCTAACAAATTAACATATCACAAAGCTTATTCCCCATTGCCTCGTTCATAAAAGCAGTATCCATTTAGGGAAAGTACAGGCACATGTGGATCACCCCTGTGGTGTTTTATCTTTATCTTATCATCAAAGCTTCCAACTTGGCATGAGACTGGCTTTTCAAGCTTATATTTTCTTTGTAATTTTATTAAAATTACCAAGAGTTTTATATTCAGACAATAGAAATCTTGTGTCTCATTATTCTTTACCATAGAGCTTATCTGCTCCCCTTTCATGTAGAGAAATAATCCTTATTTTGGATACATTTTCCCCTTTTTCAGTTGTGGACTTCTTTTTTTAAATCCAGAAGTATACAGCTTTGTTGTTGTCCAAGGACTGTTGAAACCCCACAGATGATAGGAAACTTTTTCTTTTTATGAAAACAGAACCATGCTGTCTCCCTTCATAAAAAACCCAATTGAATGGCATTTGAGTGCTGTTTTTTAGGGATGGAATTTAAGAAATTATAAAAGAGCCACAGAGAGATACAAGAAATGGTAGGCTTAATCCTAATGCTGAGAGCTGTTCACTGTCCTTCCTGTCAATAACTTTTCCTCTTTCCTGTCAACTCTTCAGTTTTGTACTGAGCGAAAGCATGTTGTATCTTTGAGCCAGTATGAGGCTTGAGCTATTAATGATACCTTTTGAATCAGTTTCAATATATTATTAAACTTAATGAGATTTTTTTTAGAGAAAGCCGGTGTGTAGTGGATGGAACTTTTCCCTTTTTATTTTCTTTGATGCTGAGTTCTTCTCACATCCCCACAGAGACATCAGGAAATACGAGTTCTGTAAGAAAGGCACTCAGATGGCACCTGAAACATTAGGGCTCTCTTATTGACTAGGCACAAAATCATTTACCTGTAAATAATTTTATGGAAGGCGGGGAGGGGAAAGTCCCACAGAGAAATCCCTAGTCCGGAGCTGCTTGTTCTGTGGAAGTGGCAGGGCCAGGTTTGCTGCAGGGCTGGTTTCTGTTATGCTGTGCCTGCCGCAGCGTGCGCGCTGCAGCTCTGCAGGCTGAGCGGGAGTTGCGCTGGTGCTGCACTGGTGCTCACTGGTGCCTGCCAGTGCCGCCGTGCTCCTGCTGCAGCCTCCCAGGGAATAAGGGCAGGAGGCACGAAGAGCAGTCATTCAAATCCGTTGCCACTGCTGGCCCTGAACTCTTCTCTCTCTCTGTCAAAACTGGAAATTACTGAGGAGGCTTAACACTTGTTGGTTCACACACTACTAAATGCACAGTGATGTGATAGCCCTGGTTACCTTGGAAAGCTAGGCTTTAAAACCTTCCGTCTTCTGAAATCCTTTTTCAGGCCAAAGCTTGCCTTGTTTTCTTCTCACCCACTCGTGTATGTCTGCCCAGGATGCTGGAGTTCACAGCCTGGGGTTGATGGTCATGGTCCATTTTCCTGGGTAACCCTGCTGGGTCCAGCAGAGAATATTAAAATTCTGGCTTGACTATCGTAATTGGGATAAAGCTAGCTTCTGGTATTAAGGTCCCATGCTACTCTCTGTTATTCACCTCTGTTAAGCAAAATAAACCAACTCCTTGACTTATTGGCATTTTGCTTTACTCTGTCAGTACACATTGGGATAGCAGATCCACCCTCAGCCAAGTCCTCCTTCTGAAATGGGCAGGTTTGGGAATTGCTGTCCTTTGAGATAACCTGCAGGTTTTTGCTTTTTGCAGAATAGAATTCTGTGCTAACCACTGCCATTATAGAAGTTTCTTAAAACCTCATTCCCCCCCGCCCGCCCCCCCAAAAAAAAAATTGATTCTGATACAGAAATCACTTCCATAAAGTATGTTTTCTGCTGGGTGATGTCAGAATTCCTTGCCCTTGTATCTACAGGTAAGAGAAGTTGCAAGTGCAGTGGTTATCCAGTTTCAGGACTTTTTTTATCCAGTTTCAGGACTTTTTTTTAATGTCAAAAGTCATTAACAGCTTATCTCAGAATACTTCTGAAGATAAACACTAGTTTAAAGAATCGTATAACAGTGAGGTTTTCTACATTTCAATTTGTCTTCAGAGTTTCTTTTCATAAGGCAAGTCATTACACTGCTGGTTGTAGCTGCTGTTTGACATTATTTCTAATTGCCAAAGTCATCAGGGTGAATAAGCTGGTGGAAGTTGCCTTGTAGCTATGTATTTGAAATTTTCAAAATAAGTGTATCTATGTTTCTAATTAGTCTCTATTAAAATATTGATGATAGTGATGATGATCTCTCTAGTCTACATATTTTCGTGTAAAAATACTGAGAAAATTTTCTATGATTTGTGATTTTGTGCTTGTCTCTTTTTCAGCTATGGTAGGCAGTTTTAGGATTTGCACAAGGAGCCTAGTGGAGGATTTTCATCAAATTCAAATTATTCTGTGACAGATTGTGCTATTTTTTATTATAAGACAAATAGTAAAGAATTATATATAATCAAAACTGATAGTCAAATAAATAGTTTTAGGCCTATTAAGCAATATTTACATGCACTTTCAATCAATAGTCTGGTTTTTAGGTCTTATTATAAGAAAAACACTTTTTTCTTCCTGTAACTGATAAATATCAGTATTTTAACTGTAGATTTAAATTTGCTTAAAAGAAGCCTTGAACCTGAGACTTCTAAGACATTTGTTTTGATGTTTTAATACTATTTTTGAAGTTTTCCTTGCTGTGATTAATATATTTTTACTAGTGTAAATACTAGTTAGAGTAAAAGTGTATAGTCATCTGTGGATACAGAAATACATAAAAATAGAACATAATCCCAATATGCTGAGAAGATATGGTATTTAAAAGAGTAATTGGCCATGTCTTTGTTGTACTTGTACTCCTGGACTACAAATGTGTCCCATACTGAAGACCAGATTTCCATCAGTTTTTGTTGGACTGCAAATGCAGTAATGGGAAAAGTAAGCAACAGTTGAATGTTGAGTAAGAATTTATTACACCTTCATTATCTTTGTTCAGATGTCTTTCCCAATGAAAACTTTTTCATCAGCTTCCTTACTCAGGCTTCTTCTATCGTATAAGTAAAATTCAAAGTGTGTTGGAGGAATTCCTGCAATTTTGCTGCTTTTTTAAAATCTGCCTATTTCTAAATTTTATTTAGCTAATTATTTTCTTCTAATTGCCAACTGGTAGTAAAATCTAAAAATTCAAAGCTAACTAACAGACAGATCTTCAAGACCTCTCTGATAAGGAGTAACTTGATTCATCCTCTTGAAGCTGGTGTCATTGGACTGGAGGCTGCCTGAGAGCCAGGCTCCCGGTTCCTTAGAATATTTGCTTGTTCTGCCTTATCTGATTCCTGTGCTCAGTGAGATTGCCATGTGAGAGTCCTCCAGCCTCTGTGTCGAGGAACTGCCATCAGAAAAGCATTGTGCATATACGTGGGTTATCAGCAACTTGTCTTAAGAGGGCTTGAAGTGTCTGGTTACTGTTCTGTTTGTTGTGAGACCGCTGCAGTTAAGCTGAGCTTGCTTAGACTGCTGAGTCTCCTAGGTGGTTTGTAGGGCTGGAAGATAATTTCTGTATAGATGGACTAAATGTAATAGGTGTTTTATTCAGAAAAGCCAGGCTTTAAAAAAAGGAAAGCAGATCTGTGAGCTGAATTACTTTCTTATACACTTAATACCTGTTATTAACAAGAATGGTAGGAAATCATGGTTTATCTGGCTTGTCTCATTTTAATCAACCCGTAAGAAACATGAAAAGACAAAACATCTGAGATTTGGTTTTAAACCAAGTGTTCTTCTATAGTCTGTGGTTGTTAAAGGGGATAATAGTCTCTTCAGCACAGCAGTAATTAGCAGTGTATGTATTACATCCATAAAGATTGTGTTGGTTTTTTTATATTTAAAAAACTCTCTATCTTCAATGTCCTTGTTTTTGTTACTGAATCTTTTTAACCAGTATACTAGGTACTATATCCAGACAGCTTTTCCAATAAGCCTGGAGCCCAAGAAAAATGTTCTATTTACCCTATAATTTTTTTTTAATGAAGCAATCATTGCAGTTGATTCAGAGCTACTAGGACAGAAGAAACTTGAGATCTTGCTATGGTGATTATTCTTCCACAGCTGTTTGAAAACTGTGCCTTGTAAAGCAATATCATCTGCAAACAAGCCACAAAATGCAGGGGTAGCAGTTAATTGTGTAGGTGGGACTCTGTAACCAAAACCTGCTGTTAGGCTATAAAAGTACAGAGGATAGCCACTGGTTGGCTGAATTTGGGTTTCTGTTTCATTTATTGCTGTAGAACAATACTAAGACTCAAGCGAGGTACAAGGACTGTTCATAGTCTATTTTTGTGTGCATTTGTAAAACAAAATATTTTCTGAGATTTATAGGGCTCTTTGCTACCTCAGGGAAGATGTAGAAGTCAAGAAAATGCCCTTGTGATGGCAGATAGTTTATGATGTCAAAGTATTACTCACAGTTCCGTGCCTCATATTTGAGGGCCTCCAAAGCTCCTTGTAAATTATACTTTATAGAAATGAAGAGAGAATAGTACCTATTTAACATTCAGAGTAAAATCTTGTTCCAGTCTTGAACATAAAGATGTACTTTTTTATGGCTGAGCTTTACCCGAAAAAATTTGGTATGTCACGTGTCTCTCTGGGGTTCAACTCCTTTCTGGTAACTCTAGCAGATAGATTGCTGTCTAAATGTAAGACTTCTGTCTGCCTCCTTGCCTTTTCCATAGAGCTAGCATATATTCAGGAGGAATCATTTGCATGGGGACCTTGCCTCACCTTTTTAATGCAATATGACACATCTTGTCCTTTTGTTCCTACATTGATTACTCAATATGTTTTTTTCCAGATATTAAGCACATAAAATGAAATGTAAAAATTATCCAGAAAAATATCAGTGACCATATATCTCACTCTTCATGTCTTCATGGTTACAGAGTAGTAGCTGAAGTCATGTGGGACCTTTGTTAGTGAAAGCAGTCAGGGCTGCCTTTTGGGCACAATCTATTACTGACTTCAAGGAGTGTAATAATTTGGCTGGGATTCAAGAAACTGCTGATTGACACACAGCCTCTCCATCTGTTGACCACTGTCTAGTTTATCTCATTATAACTTAATAGAAAGTCAACTATGAATATTTACCAGATTCCTTTGCCTGCTCACAGAGTCTTGGGTGTTGATTATTCAGGCCAGAATATATAATAACATATCAAATCTGAAATGCTAGCGCCTACCCTGGTGGATTGGGTTTACATGGCCAAGCCTTGCTAGCGGGGGGTGCTTCAAGGGTGGCTTCTTTGAGAAGATGCTAGAAGCTTCTCCCATGACTGGTAGAGCCAAAGATGGATGTGCTGTGGATCAAGGCTAGGCCAGATAGAAATGGTTGTAGTGCCTCTGTGATAACTTATCTAAGAGGATGAAAAGTTGTCATGCACTTGGCAGGGACCTGCAGACCCATGGAGAGAGAAGCCCATGCTGCAGCAGGTTTTTTGGTAGGACTTATGACCCCGTGGGGAACTCAGCCTGTCCTTGAAAGACTTCACTTTGTGGAAGAGTGACCCACATCGCAGCAGTTTAAGGGGAGCTGTTGCCTGTGGAATGGACTCAGACTGGAGAAGTTCAGGGAGAGCTGTCTCCCATAGGAGGGACCCCACGGTGCAGCAGGAAAAGGACTCCTCTCCCTGAGCAGTGGGAGAAACTGCCTAGGGTGATGAACTGACCATAACCCTCATTCCGTGTCTCCCTGCACCACTGGGGGAGAAGGTAGAGCTGGGAAGGAGAGAGGGGTGGGGAGAAGGTTTTTAAGGGCTTATTTTACTTCTCATTATCCTGCTCTGATTTTAATAGAAATAAGCCTCCTGCATGGACATGTTTTCATAAGCATAAAAAAAAGAAGGTAAAGAATTGTGCTTTAAAACAGCAGCATTCTGTGATAGTTATTAATATCTTAATTACAAAGCAATGGATTACTCCTACAGTATGAACAAATATGAATATTAATAATATTTTGGTCTTGCAAGTTCTCAAGTTTAGTTATTTCTGGTCTTTGCAAACTTCTAGCATTGTCAGTATTACTGCATCAGTGGTAGGTGGTGACAGATCTTGCTGTATTCTCTGTCTCTCAGTACTTCTGCTTGGTTTAGCTCTCAATCGTTGTTTTCCACCCATGAGCTCTGGCAGGCTTCTGGTGAGCGTGGGAGACATCTTGTCAATAAGAACAGGTCATTGCTTCTGATCTTCTGTATTCTTTTGCTTTTCCCCCTCATTCTTGAGCAATGAGCTTAGACTGTCTTAGCTGTTTAAAATGTCCTGAAAGCCTCCTTTATATCCAGGAAGAACAAGGTTAATTAGGTGACCAAGGCAGCTCTCAAACTGCTGGTAGCAAATGAATCTCTGTCCACCCATCAAGAAGGCAAAATGGAGTGACTTTCACCACACAGGTGTTGCAGAGTCTGGTGTGTAGTATTGTATGGGTTTTGCTCTCTCTGACTGGTAGGACGGCTGGAGAGCGGGATGTGCAATTTCACCTTGGTGCTCTTCCCTTGGGCCCCTGTCTCACTGGGGCTGGAGGTTTTGCTTCATGATCTCTGACCATGAAGTAGAATGTATTGTGTAACATTGCTGCTTCTTTGTGAGGTTCTGCTGTTCTTACTGGGTAAAGACTATGATATGGATGGTTTTTGTTTCAGAATAGATTGGGAAAACAGGAGGGGGAAAACATTGTCCCGTTCAAAAAAAAGGGTGTTATCTAATTTCCCAGCACATACCATCCTTCTGATCAATGCTTTTCTAGATTTTTCTTAACAACTTCCAGTGAGAGAGATGTTTAGGAATCCTGTGCAGAGATAGAGACATACATTGGATGTTTTAGAGCTAGTGTGTTATTTGTTTTCTGATGGTGATGGTGGTGGTGTGAGTTTGAGTTTGGGCATTTTGGGGGAGTAACATGCTAAGTCAGAATGTGCTTATGTTGTGTCTACTGCCTTGATGAGAAATTATCTTGGTTTAAAAATTACATTGATGTAAAAATTACCCAAAAAATATCAGTGACCAGAGTTTGAGCCCAGATCTGGTTGAATTGAAAGAATTGCATTTCCCTGTGTGGCTGGTATTTCACAGTCAAGAAATCATTGGCTAAGTCAAGACAAGTTTGTGTTCAGTTCTTTATACAATTAAGCTATTTCAAATACATTTATTTTCTTGCTGTTTCAGTGATTATTTTTCCCTCCCTCTCTTAAGTATTTGACCCTGGAAAATACCTCCTCAAATTTACCAGTACTAAATTGTCACTTTCTTTTGAAATGTAAAAACAAGGTCATCTTATAGCTTTAGATAATATTAGTTAAAATGTATCTGTAAAGTGACAGTAAAGAGCTGTGCAAAATAGAAGAATTCATGATCAGTGCTAGTGAAGGCTGGATAAAGGGAAATCCATCATAGCTTGAGATCCCTGACAGCAGAATTGATGTCTGACCAGCAGTTCCCCTGTTGTATATTTTTGCAGTTTGTTCATTTTGAAAATCTTCTATTTGTACACATTTATTGAATTGTCTTATTTTACTTTTCCTGGAGACTGCTTCTCCAGCTCGCCATCACTGGTTACTCTAATGAAAGAAATACAAGATTTTACACCTTTCAGCTGTTAGTTCATGGTCTCTGCAAACTGCACCATGACTGTACTAATTTGCATAAACCTTGTGTTTTCCTAGAAACCCCTGAGGGCCTGGAGTAACACTTTTTCCTTTTTTTCCCCTCCCTTATTTTTAAATGACAGCTTGTATTATGAAGTACAGATTGGCCTGAAAAAAAGGGATCATTGATTTGATGCCATTGGCACTGTTCAGAATTTTGCAAATACTCGAAGAGGCAACATGAAGTTATTTCAAGTTATTCCCCAAGGACAGTAGTCATAGAGACCCACAGAAAAACTCTTTGTTAAGGAGTTGGCAAATTAAATACAGGACAGTAAGAGATCTCTCTCTCCTTTTATAGTTAGAACAGAAATGCTTGAATCCTGCAGTGCCAAAGTCTTACTCTTTCATAGAACATCACATCAAAGTACATTATACATTTTATTCTTAACAGATTCCTGAAGTTGCATGGATAATATTAGCAGCAATTTTAAAAAGCACTAAGGAGAAACTGCCCTGTTTTCCATTTTGGAAATAGAAAAAAATGGAGAAAAAATTGTTTTGAACAGTATTAAAAATCAAGAATATGTTTTGAGTAACTTACTGCTTACTGTAATGCTTTGATTTTTTTGACAAAATAATTGCAGATAACATAGAGATGAAAGTACTTTTAATGTTTTGATTTTTTTTCTTTTTCTATTAAAACATAGTATTATGTGGAAAATGAAACTTTAAATAGGGAACTGTGTTTGTCTAACCTGCTACAAGAGAATCATTTGAGTAAGAATATCATTGGGCCAAAATACCATTTAGTGGTACAGAATTCTCTTTTGGTGTTCATCACTTACATTACGTGTTCAAATTACACACAGGATTATATGTACAGGTACTGCAGTCAGTAGTAGTGTCATCTTAAATGTTTCTTCATATTCCTGCTGTACTCCACATCTATGATTTTTTTTTTTTTTTTTTTTTTGGTAGGACGAGCCTGTGAAAATGCAGTAGGCTACACCTCCTGTTCACTATAAAGGGAATAACTTCCTACATACCTGGCTTTCATGAGAAAGCATTGGTTCTCTTGATTCATCTGCATAGATTATGGAGAAGTAAATGTACAGCATATGTAAATAACCGTAAAGACATGTAAAGTTTAGTCTTGAGAAGAGTTAAATTTTATGTAGGAATCCCCAGGAGAAAGTAAGTTTTACTTAAGAGACAAAATTCAGAGATCTCTAAATATTTCCAGCTGAAAATTTCTGTAATTCTCCCTTTTTCTAATAGAGAACCTGGTATTAGAAACTATACCTTTTGGACTGAATTACTGGGAGGTGAAATTCATTAATTTGTTAGATATTGTCAACAGATATGATGTTGCCAAGGATAGAAATATTGCAGTCCTATTAAAAAATTTATGTACATTCGGATATGACTTATGACTTTATTTTCTTTGTAGTTATTTGAACTGCTAGGCCCTGAAGGCTTTGAACTCATAGAGAAACTCCTACAGAACAGATCTCTGATTCTGGAAAGATCTTTGACTTGTCCAAATGATAACAGGTTCCAGGCTCTCCAAGGTAAGTGACTAAAAAATTTTTGCTCCAAATCAGATAAAAAGTAGGTTTCTAACTGTTCTGTTTTATTTCCAACAGTAGTCCTGTCCATGTGTAATTAAAAAACAAGCAAAAAAATTCCAGGAGACAATGGAGGAATGTATTTCTGGGCTTAAACAAAGAAAGTCTGATTATACAGAAGAAACAAATATAGATTTTATATATTTATTTAGTTTTCAACTGCCTGTGGGCATGTGCAAATTTTGAATGTATTAACAGTTGCACTTTTCCTGTTTTAATGGATTACTCTGGAAATAATCTGATCTTCTATTATTCCTCATTTGCTTTCCTGCTTCCTCTCTACTTTGTACTATCATCTAATGTAGGCCTTGGGGAAGAAAAGCACAGTAACAACCATTTCTGAAAATAATAGAGTCAAGCTTAAGCATGAATAAGTGAGAGGAGGTAAAAAAGGAATTCAGGTTTTGTACTGTCATTTTTGCTTTTATAAGTTAATATGTCTCCACCAAGTAATTATTTTTAAATAAGTTTTATAGATTGTTGTTTTAAAACAAGTCCTATTACTTTCTTCTCTGACAAAAATAAATCTGATAGCATATGGGTTGTGACTTGGGATAAATCTTACATGGACATAGCACCATGCAGCCCATTGCATGTTCACAGCATATGGAGTTAGAAAAGTGTGAATAGAGCCAGTAATGGTGGACTTATGTATCTCCACAGTAATTTTAAAATGCAAATGACCCCTTTTTAATGTTTGTCTTCAAGGAAACATTACATAAGCCAGTGTTTACAAGTTCATCTCTTGCTAATGGTTAGTCTAAACTCATCAGAACAACTGTTAGTTTTACCTGTTCATGATTTCAAAGATGAATGTCTTGCTATATGACAAGGCTTTCTGTCCTGATAGCTTTCCTCTTAGGTCATCAAATAAAAAATTAAAGTACAGTCAGTAGAAATTGAATTAATACATTTTCTCCTATGTACAGAGTTTAGTTACAGGAGTATTTTCTTCTCACTTAGCAGAATTAGTATTTTGGAAGCTTTTATGAAATTACTCGTCATTATGCCATCAGTAAAATCTATCACAGTAATTTCTGCTAGAATGTGGAGGAAGAATATTTTCAATGTTATGTTTTTCAGACAGTAGAAAAGTGTTAACTCATTTAATGCTTTTTTCACTGATGAGAGAATCCTTCTTTAACTCTCATAAAAAAGTCAGTGATATTCAGAGTATTTTCTCTGAGACTGAAGATGCTCTTGGCTCTGAGTTCAGTATTTCAATTTTAATAAGGATTTATTCTTTTTAAGTTGAACAAAATTATATTTCTAATGGGGAAGTCTTATCTTTCCAAAATTTCACTTGGGGAAGGGACTAATTTCTGTCTGTAGAAATTTAGTCAATGTTGAGTAATTTGTGCCTTTAAAAAACTAGCACAAGTCAAGAAACTGTACATGTACTGCTTTTTTGTACCATGCTGTGTTATTTGACTATTGCTTATGTAATTTACTTCCATGAAAGTAAAGGTGATTGTTGTGTTTATCAGACAAATCAAGTAACATATTCTTTGCCCTGGTGTGTTCAGTCTGAATTAAATTTGGTCAGGAAATTGCATCCGTTGTTGTCCCCTTTTAATACGAGAGAGAGAGAGTTAAAGCTGCAGACATGATGGTATTAATGTGGATATTCTGGCAGTTTATTAGAATTTTTTCAATGCTCTTCAGCAAGTTATTGTTGCCTTATCCAGTATGCATGCTGTGAGATGTAGGAGTTTCACTGTTGCTGTAGGTGAAAACTAGGCAGCACAAATTGTTCAAAGTGTCAGTCAAGTGGGTTTATTTGATGAAAAAAGGTTTTCAAGTTTTTCACTTCAGAGTTTGGCTGCAGAAGTACATATGAAACATAACTGAGTTAAGTATTTAATATTCAGTCAACCCTATATAAACTAATAATCTGTTTGCAGAATTTTGAAAAATGACATTTTAAACCACCAATATTGTTAAAATAAAAACAAATCTCTCCCAGCCTGTTGTATATAAAAGAGTTGGTTGTGTCTTCAGTTTTAGCCAGTACTGATCTCAGAAAGGTGGATGTAACTGAGCTTTTTTGGGCTTCCTGCTCCCCTGGATTTATTGTTTACTGTAATTGTTCTGTGGCTCTGATTCTTCTTGATAATTCTGCTGCTTATTGACATAAAAGGAAGGAATCCTTGTGATTGTATAGAGTAGGATAGATTTCCTCACTTGTTCAGGGAAATTGCATTGTGAGTATGCTTTCAATACAGTCATGTTATCTAGTATATATACACTAATTGTTATGTGAAGAGGTTGTTTAAAAAAATCACCCTGTTTAATCTGTTGTCACACCATCCTGCTTATCAGCGCATGTATGTAAGAGAAGTGATAAGAGGCAAAGTGGCATTTCCACTGTAGATGAGGTTGTTATAAACACAGAAAACAAAAAATGTCCTTCCTTTTGCTGGTAGTCCACCCCCTTGCTTTGGGATTAATTGTATTTTAGATGTCCTGCCTTTGAGACATGACCTGTGGTGGTTTTAGACATCTTGAGGCCAACTGCTGTACATAAAGTCTACATAAAGCTCAACTGTTTTTAAGCACACAATACACTCACACACAACCCCCCCTCCCCCCAAAACTAGCATAAAACCAAACATCAAAACCCCAAACCTTTAGAATGAAACTGGGGAAAAAAGGTGGAATCCAGTACTTATGGAGATGCATGTCTTTTGTGATATTGCAGAACAGTGCAAGAAGTTTATAGGAGAAAATGCTAAACCAAATTATGGTTGTCAAGTCACAATTCAGTCTGAACAAGAAAAGTTGTTAATGAAGCAATATCGTCGGGAAGAAAAACGAAATGCCAGAAAAGAAAAACAAGCTGTGGAAGATGGAGAAGGTTCTGGAGAAGGACAAATGTGCTTTGATCCCAAAGAGCTGCGGATGCAAAGGTAATAAATCCCAAAAGTTGAGAAATGCTTCTGTTGTAATTGCTACTTCAACATAACATCATAACAGTTTATTTTCTTTTAGTTTGCTTTGGTGATTAGGTGATTCTGACTTCAAGTCACGTTTTATTACAAGCGTAGAATTTTTTTTAATATGAAAACCTAATTTTCAGGAAAGAAAGCAGTGATTTGCTTAATGAGAATCTTCTTGATCTCATCTCTGTGGGCTGGAATTGCAGATTAGTGGGGTAGGCTATCTTTCTTAGTTCCTGTATGCACACTACTTGCTTAGGATTTATGAAGTCTGTACTAAATCTATCAGAACTATCTTTCTTTTTCTCTCTCAAGATTAATGGGTACTATTTTCCAAGTTGACAGCTAGAAGGTAGTGGGAGGAGTAGAGGAGGGAGAGAATAAGGAGCAAATAAGCTGTTGTATTTTGTATTGAGAAAAATATAGTGAGACTTGTATCTAACTGTGAAATCATGTTGCTGTGTTGCTTAAAAAGAGTCAAAACTGCTTTCAGGAAAGCCTTGCATTTGTTGGATTGCACTTTTGAATTTTATCTAAACCATGTGTTTTAAGGTTTTGGTCTAACTAGTGCCAGAGAATAACACTGTAAATTTTTTTTTCTTTCATTTCCTCAAATCTTGCTCTGATTTTAATATACCATGCTCAGTTTTTGTGATGGCAGCCTGAAATGGGCAGAATTACTGCAGGTATTTTTCTGCTCACAGAGAACTAGCGCTTCTGAATGCTCGAAGCATGCCAGTCCTAGGTAGACAGAGAGAGATCAGCATCGAAAAAATTCACTATCCACATGTCTATGATTCCCGAGCTGAAGCTATGAAAACATCAGCATTCATTGGGGGTGCAAAGGTATGTTGGTGCATGACCCTTCTTGAACAGTGCATCTTTCCCCATGAGTAATGTGCAGCAGGGTTCCCTTTGTTCCCTTAGTCTCCTCCTTCTTGGAATCCAGTGTATGAAGCAGTGTTTCTTTGCAGAGGGTTTTAAATGCTTTGAGATATCCTATTTTTATTTCGACTCTGGAAGAAATAATATCATTTTCAATTTATGGACTTGCTTTTATTTCTAGGGTCATTTAAATTCTTAAGATTCTATTTTTCTTTCTTTTGGATACCTTTGAACTGGCTTTAACAAAATAAATGCTTTATGGAATTCTAGACCTAATGGATTCTGAAATTTAATAAAATAGAATTATCTTTTTTGGGGTTTTGGGACTATTTTCTGAGTAGTAAAACTGATTATTTTCCATTTGGGGGGTTCAGTTCTATCTATAAAGAGGCTGAATGAGATTTGCTTTTGTTTTAGATTCATTTTTTGGAGGAAAGTGATAAAGCATTGTTCAAAGTGAGTTATGCATAATACACTTTCTGTTTTCATACTTTTAATTAATTTTCCTGTAATGCACTTTTAGGTGTTCTTACCAGAGTCAGTTCAGCGAGAAAATAATAAAATGTATGAAGAGGTGAAGATCCCCCATAGTGAACCAATGCCTATTGGTATTGAAGAGAAAATTGTTTATATTAAAGACTTAGATGAGGTGAGTATACCATTTCAAAAACATTAAATTAGTTTTTACTTTGTATTACCAAAATTTAACTGGGAATATTACCAGTTTTTCCAGTGATATGTGATAGGTGAATGCAGACAGTTAATTTCTTCACTACTAATTTGAAGAATATTTATTGGGGAACGTAGTGCAGTGATATAATCCCTTTCATGTTGACTCAGATTCAAGGAATTGCTGATCTGAACTACTTGTTCATGAGTTGCAGTTCTCCATTCCTTTGGCATTACATTTTCAGTTATTTGTGGGTTTGAGCTGTGATCTGAATCACTGAAATGAAAGTATTACAGTGATTCTGTTCTCTTCTGAAGATCACAGGAGAAAGTGAGCCTGAGCTTCTGTACCTTGACCTGTACAAGTTGGCTTCTGACTACACAGCACTATTCTGCACCAGTCTCATTGTCTGATGTAGTTCAGGGGTGTTGAATGTGGTGTTAGAGAATGTGTGGGGTGCAAAGTCATCTCAAAATGTGCTTTGATGATAGAAAGTAAAGAGCAGAGAGGAAAAATGGAGGTAAAACAAATGTTAACATTTCAACTTTTACTGATTTAAAATGGTGAAAAAGCTGAGGTAAGGGAACTAAATTTCTTGTTTGTTATTTACAGTCTAGAACTTGCAGTACTCCATCACAGGTACCTTTTTACTCCTAGTTGTATATGTCAAATCTATTGAAAAGTAGAAGATTTGGTATTGATTTGAACAGAGATGTAAAAAGCAAGCTCTGTGTACAGGGAAAGTTTTATGTCTCTTAGTTCTGCAGCATATAACATGGATACATTTTTTCCACCTTCTTCTCTCTGGGAAAGTAGGAAATGAGAATATGTGCAGGGCACTTTATTGGGATTCTGAATAAAGATTTAACTCTTTCAAAACAGAAGACAGTTTTAGAATCTGAATCTATTCTTTTCTGCTTAGGTGACTGTACCTAACGTAGTGTTTATGAATTGACTGACAGCCCTTAACCAGATTGAAAAATACAGAAACTGCAGCTATTGTCATTTTATATGACAGTATTCATTATGACAGCTTTCTGCAATAAAATGTCTTTTTCCTCAGCTAAATACTACCTACTAATCTGTAAACGTTTTGGAAGAAGTACCAATATTTCAAAAGGCAGTAAGTGATTTCAGAAAAAATATGGTTCAGACAGAAAAATACCTATCTAAAATGAATAGTTTGCTGATTTTTGCACATATAATATTTAAAATAAATGTTTAAAAATTTATAAGTTGTGCAAATTTAATAAGTAATTATATTTGGTAGATTGTGTATCATCAAGAGGTCTGCTTTTCAGTTTTACAGTGAAATTTTGAAATAGAAACAATCTTCAGAACTTTATTCTTTGATATGATTCTTATTACATGAGATCAAATAGAAGTGTCAACAACAAAAACAATTTTGATTGTTTGAACACACATGTGTGTAATTCCTGCCCTAGTATTGATTTGCGACAACAGATGCCAATTTTATGAAGTTTGTCCAGATGTAGGACTTCTCAGTTTCTTGATTTCAGTAATGAGACTCATAGATTTGAAATTTGTTAAATAGAAATTTTTTATCAAGGAGCTAAAATAGGCTGGAACTCCCAATGTGTAAGTTAAGACATACATTGTCAAGATGTATCTTTGTTAGGGCAAAATTATTTTCTTTTTGTTTTCTCTGCATGGCTGTTTTAAATGTCTAAGCTCAGAAGCACCTTGTTTGGTGTTTCAAATTTTGGCCAATTAACTGGAGTCAGTTTAGAGAGCATGAAGATTTTCTGTCAATGTTTTATTTTGGATTAAGTAGTGTAAGCAAAAGTAGAAAAATAATGATTTTCAGGTGTTTCTCTACATATATAGGTTCTCATAAAATAGCTCTGTTGTATCTCTGTATGGATATTTTTGCAGGATTATCTAAAATTTGAGTAGGTGGTCAAGGAGTAGAGATGACAGTAAACATACCTAGATATTTCATGGCTGGGAACTTCTAAAGGCATCATGAGGAAGTTGACAGTTCTGCTGCTGTTGACTTCTATGAGGTGCCATTAGTGGTAGGGTTTTGATGTAAGACATTTAGTCTAGACATAAAGGTACTCAGCCTGTTTAACAAGTCAATACACATGCAACCCATAATCCACAGGAGAAAAAAGGCTCAGAACAACCATGCCATTTATTGTTGCTGGGGTTTTGAGTATTATATATTGAGCTTTATAAACACTTGCTATTCTCTGGGGGAAATCCTGATGGTATTAAAAAATTTAAATTTTTTTTTCCCTTTCTTTTTATTCTGTATGTTTTCATTTGCACAAAAATAATTTTAAGAACTCTTCATCTGTTTCTCATGAGCTATGTGATTTTGCTCACATTGTGAGCAGTTTGGGGAGAGTATTTGACTGTGTAACGTTTATTTCAGAATACACCATTGCATTTCAGCTTCGAAACTCCTAAGGTCAGAACTGAGTTCATAAGGAGTTCATTTCTATTTTGAACTGTTGGCCAGAAGTTAAAGCTCTGCATCATATAAGTTGGAAGTAATGTTGCATTTTAAATGATTTAAAGTATTAGTTAAGACTTAGATTTTCTTATTTCCTGTAAACACAGGTTGAGAAGACATGAGAGAAATGTATTCCTCTAGACACTATTTCTAACAAACCACATATTAACCACATTTTAAATATTTATATGCTTCCTCTTTTTTTGATAGTTCCTTATGCAGAAGTATAAGGCAAAATGGCAAAACCTCTACGAACCAACACCAAAGGCAGCAGCAATGCCTTAGACTAGGACAGATATTAACACAGGGTTCTTTTTTTTAGGATTGGCAGTGTAGTCAGGATGCATCTGCCACTGCACTCCACAGTGAAGAAATAACACATTTAAGCTAGTTTTAGTACTATATTATCTGAAATCTTATGGCTGCTATTTTCAAAGTAAGTATTTAGTTTAGTTAGGGCCTCCTTGCAAAGGGTCAGAGCTTTCCTAAAAAGCTTATGACTTCATCATTAGTGAAATCACTGCCTGAAAGAACACAGGTGCTAAGATGAAACTCAAATGCACTGACCAAGGTCCAAATATTTACACCTGCCATTCCCACCTAATCCCATTATGCACTGCAAATATGAGACCAGGAGTGACCAACCCTGCACAATTTGGCAGCCATAAAAACATACCATAGCATGTCGTAACCAGCTGTCTTCAGCACTCTTCTGCTCTCTGTGGTGTTCCTTTTCCAGCTTTTCTTCCTGCCTTTCTCCATTGTGATCTGAACTGCTGTGTCACTTCCCCCAACAATCTCACTCCACCTGTGTTGTCTCATATTGTTTTAATTCCTGCCTGTGTTGAGCTGGGAGCAGGAGCTGGTGGTACAGAGGGAGCTGTGCTGCTGCCTGGGAATGTCTCTGGTGTTCAGAGGTGGAAGGGTGCGCTGTGTCCTGTGGAAGGAGTTGCAAAGGGCTCTTAGAGAAAGGCAACAAATCCCACCCCCAGCCCTCTTTGTAGATACCTGCTTTTCTTGACATTTATTATTTCTCAGAGAGCTGTGGTTTTACCACTGTTCAAGCACAGGTGGTTCATAAGTAGCTGATTGGTCACACCAGTTTAATTTAAAGTATTACGGTTCTACTGTTTGTACAAGCGATGTGCCAGCTACGTTGTTTCAATAATAAGAATTAAAAAAATTGGGAAAGCACAAGCTTAGCTTTATTATCTTTGCTCAGTTAACATGCAGCTTGACCATTAGTGAAATATATTTTTTGTATTTATTGTAAAGGTGGTTCTGTGCCAGGCTTTTTGCCAAATAAATGTACCTTTAAAGTCATAAACTCAGGCCAGGGAAAGTTACTCTTCAAGACTATGAAAACAGTTGTGAAAAAATTGCTGATCGTGAAAAATTACTTCAGCTTTTTGCCAAAAGTGGGTGTTCAGAGTAGGATTTATTTCTTTTTTTTTTTGTGTTATTTCCATTTCCTTTTACTAGCACCGCTTAATGATCTAAATAAGAAAGATTTTTTTTCTCTCTGCATTATGTGAAGGAATTATTACAAAATCAATATGCCCTCTTTTCCTGTAATGTTTTCTTGTTTTTAGAATTGTACAAGGTAAGTCTACTGAATTAAAGTATGCATGTTTTTGGATAAATTACATTTTTCACATCCAGAATATTGGATCATTAATTCCAAAGTTGATCTTAGTGCATATTTCAGTTGCTTATTTTCTGAACAGCAATGATGGTTGAACCGTATGGAATAATTTTTAAAAATATTTTGCATTTATTGAAATCTTGTCATTTATCCAATGAATTATACTTAGAAATTGCTCTGAGAAGTGTTTACAAGTTCTGTAATCATTAGCCCCAACTTAAGATAAGGAAAACCGTGTATGCTTTAATGGCTTATAGTATATATTAGGGGTTGCTCTTGGTCTTCATATTTCGGGGCGGGGGGCGTCCAAAGAGGTTGAATATGTGCAATACGAGGTGAACAAAAATATTGGAGTTAAGATTCAACATTGATGATGATCTTAAAGCCTACAAGTTCTGGCTTAATTTTCTTTAATACGTGATTTAATGGTATTTTATAGTTTTTTTAGAATTTCAGATACTGTATGTAAAATTTCTGCATCAAATTGTTTGGTTATTTCACTTACCTTTAAATGAAGCTTTTAAGCATTGTTTTGTTAAAATTCTAGGAATAAATATTATTGCTTTGGCTAAAAGCAAGCAAAAATATGTGCTTCACGCTGAACCAGCAGTTTATTGTCCATCTTGTATAAAATTACTATATTTTCCATTAAGAAAATTCTGTTTCTTAGTAGAAACAGTTTATTAACTCTTCATCAAAAAGATCTGTTGCTATGATGTGCAAGCTGTAAAGTGGTATTCTGATTTTAAAATTTACCTGTAATCTCTTGTTGTAGAAATGCAAACGCGCTCTGTGCCTTGCTACTTATTCGCCTTTGAAAGGCACTTGCTGTGCTTGAATATAATTCATTGAATGCAATATTTTTAAGCATGTGCCTTCCTTGACTGCAGCTTTCACTGCAGATAGATGTGACTATATGATTTCCTGAATGCTGAGTTCTTTTTTCTTTCAGCAATGGAGAACATCTTCCCGCTATGATAAATCAAAAAGAATTTGAAAAAAGAAAAATCTTACTTTATTGATATAACTTTTAATACTAGAAATGGTACTATAACATTTTTCTGCATTCATAAAACCTTTCTACTATTCTGATATGCCTTTGCCAGTAAGATGAGGTTTTTTGTGCAATAGGATCACTGATTTTAACGAGTGCCAGATTACTTAACCTTATTTTGTGTAACAACTTTAAAACAAAAAAACATATTTAAATAGTTTAGAGGAAAAGAAACCTGATATGGTCATGTCAAATAGATTTAATACTGTATTTTAAATACAGGTACATTGCAGGGATAGCAAGGCTTTGTGAATGTTATAGTACAACTTTTAATTAATTGCATAATGAAATGTGAGAGTCTGGGCTCCTTGATTTAACATGACAAGTGAATGTCTCAGCTTCAGTGAGGTAGTTCTTGGGAGCACAGCTAGGGAGGATCAGCAGTTATGACCACTCTCAGGAGTTTGACAAGTTGAAAACTTAACACCAATGGAGAGGATCAGTAATGAAGCAGGTAGATATAAAGCAATCAATATGTGATTAAGAAATACTTGACTTTAGGTGGATAATTTTGTCCAATAATTTGAGAGTATTGTTCCAAACATAGTTCCACCTATATCTACTTTCTCCTAATAGGAGAGTACTTTTTCATATATGGAGTCTGTATCAAAATATATAAAGCAGGTTTCCTAGAATATCAGAATAAGAGCTTGAGCTAGTGCTGAAGCAAGGAAGAATGAACTGTCTCAAAAGAGCTGTACTGGGCATGAAGATTTTCTCTTTTAAAGTAATTATACCAAAAGACCAAAAGAATTTAATAGTCTTATATTTTTCGTAATTATTGTTTTGAAATAATATTTTTAAATGCTTGTTGGTAAGGATTGTAGTTTGCCTTTAGAATTTGAAAACTGTGATTTTTGACTCACCAAAAAGGTGTTTGACACTATGACAGTCTTTGAGAGGACCTGTCTCTTAATGCAGGATAAGAAATTGAAACTATTTTCTCTGAAGCATTCCCATGTTTGGCAGGTGTGACTTCTCTGGAGTCTGTCATCCATTCTTAGTCCAACATTATCACAGACTTAAAAAAGACAGTAATATATACATTTTAGATAGTTAAAAATATCTTTCTTTACATCTATCTATGTAAAACACATACTTACAACATGTATATGGGGTATGTGTGTATATATATATTTCCCATTAAGAGTTGATTATTAAAGTAACAGAGGCTATAAATAGACCACTATTTTATATATCTTTCTCTATGCCTCCCTCAGCTTGCCAGTTTTCTACTATTTTATTTTTAAGAAAGATCTGTATGCAAAGGAGATAGTCAAGCCAATCTTTGTCTTTATAAGCGATGTATGTAGGATGCAAAAAAATAGGGAATGATGAATAATTGGAGGTAGATGAGAACGGAAGCATGATCTTATGTCAGATTCTATGAAAAGCAAAAGATGGCTTTCACTGAGCAGCAGCCTGCACTTACTGGAACAATGTGTGTCTCTCCACCATTGTGGAAGTAATAAACAGTTCATCTCTTTTGGGATAGGGAGGAATGAAGGTAAAGGAAGCAAATATGTCACATCTCACATAAGTTTTGGAGGTAGGCATTATATAATTGATCAAATGTAAGCCTGTATTTGCTCAAACTACATCCTCCTTGGCCTATTTATATGATGTGGCTTTTATTTTTGGTGTGATGATGTGAATCAAATCACTGTAATGTGGCCATTTTAAAACAGACTATATTTATACAAACTGGAAGGATTTTCACCAGAAAAGTATAAAGAAAACAGGCTTTAACTATTGTCCCATAAAAATGGGGAAGTATTATAGATACTGTCTTATAATTTCGGTTTTCCAGGATTACTGGAGAAATCGATGGATAACCACTTGCACCCACAAGTCTTTCCAGATTGTGCAATATATCTCTGGTTTTAAAAAGCCACCAGCATAGCAGTTAGCGATGTAACTATTTTCTTATTCCAAAATAGTGTTTTTTCTACTTCTGCCCTAAAGCTGTCTTTGGTAGACTGACAGCAGATGTATTTGCTTTGGTTTGACACTGGGCAGGTTGGATCCTCTTCGAATCAGACTGAATTAAAGTTTCCTTTGCAGCATGTGCTGTCTCTACACAAATTTTTCAGATGACTTTTCAGTGAAAGACTATGTAGTTTTTTTGGCCAATAGGCTTCTCCTTGCTTTTCAGCTGTAGTGTCCTAAAATGGAGTGCTTAAAGTGTGATCTGATCATTTGTTCTTTCAGTTGCATTTCTCCTAGTGTCATGTGCAGTTTAGTTCAAGACCTTTTGTAGTCTTGTGCTTTTAATCCTTTTAATATTACCAATGCATTTATCTTTTTTCTTTAAAAATCAGTTTCCAGGTGCTGTTAGGATATAGTAGATTGTATAATACTGAGTGAATTCACACATACAGGTGACCACCAAACCACAGCTGCCATGCAAAGAGTAAATGTATTTCATTACCTCACCAGCAAGGCTGGATTGCAGAGACATGCAGAGACACAAGCTCTCTTAGGCTTAGCTCATCCCAGCAGGCAGAGCCACTCAGGTTTCCTTAGGCCTAGCTCATCCTAGTGGGCAGAGGGGTAAGGGGGAGGTAGCAGCCCCACTACCAAACCCAGTATATCACAGGGCTTCACACATTTGAGTTTATCACAAGGCTGTGCCTTTATGATCTCTCTCGCAGCACAGAGCTCAAACATGTCTGTGAGAGTGTGTTATCTTAACGCATGAATCTTCTCAGAATACTTTTCAAAACAGGCAGAGGATGAGCAACACTAGGCATAATAAATGAAATTTTCCCACACCAACATTCTTTGCAGTCCCAGCCACAAGGTCACTTTGAGCAAAACTGTTATGTCCTTGTGAAATCTTCCAGTTTGAACCCTTTTGTCCCAAAAAATACATTATAGTTTTAGTTTATTTATTTACATACTCATAATAAGACTCTTTTAACCTCTTGTGAGTTTGATGGTGTTACATGAACTAACCACATTTAAGACACTGGAGATGTTGAGAGGGGCAAGGATGCTATTGAAAAACTGGTAAATATGCTCTTTGTTGTATCTGTCCGGGCTGTGTTTTTACATACATTTTTATTTTCCAAGGGCTTGATATTAATGACAACAGGCAAAACCCACTAGTAAGTGTAGATAAAGCAAGAAAAAAATCCTTCTGAGTAAAAAATAATGTTTTCAAATGTTCTTATGTTTGTGAGGTTGTCAACAGATCTCATTTAGAGAGACTTTTTTTTTATTCTATGTACAATGGTTTGTTTGAAAAGAGCTCTGTAAAATCTGGAGTTATCTCTTCTTGGGCAGAGAAGTTGAAAGAGAAGAGCAATTCACTAATAATATGGGTCAAAATCTAATAGGGACATTGTACTGGTGAATATATTCTTTTAGTCTGTTCTTTAAACTAGCATGGCTGTGTATAATACACAAAGCAAAAATTGCTTTAAAATATTTATTAGATACTGTCTTGTAAGAGTTTTATATATTCTTATAGTTGTTTAGGTTGCTCCTTTTCATTCAAGTAGTAAATATGAATAGGGAAATGGACTTTTTAATATTAACATAAGATAAAATTGACTGCATCTGATTTGAATAAAATGTTAAGCCTGTTTCATTTTCTACACAGCTGCCAAGTGTGTGTATATTGTGTAGTGGTGCCTCTGAAATAGTTGAAAATCTGATGGGAACACTTACAAAGGCAAACCAGTAAAGGGCACCAGCTGCTGAAAAACACCTGCTGGGCCACTGTGGGAGTAGATGCATCTGCCTGTACCTAGAAGTAATCTAACAAAGTACCTGCTTTTACCTGTCAGGATTTTAATTTGTGTAAAGATTCATCCAGTAAAACTGGTTCTGAATACTTAAATAAAGAAAAAAATAAGGCTGGTTTTTTGGTTTGGTTTTGTTTTGTTTTGGTTTTGTTTTGTGCAGGTATATGTCACTTCTGAGCAATTTTCTCATTCTTATAACTAGTTTAAGTTCTTCTTTTTATAAAATACAAACCCAGATTTGGCAGCCAGAAGTCTCATCTACACAATATGTAGTGTGCTATTGCAGGATACAGCCAGTATGGAGGAGATTATGCTACCAAAGAGGAGGTTTTCAGTTTTTGCTTGACTTAGTTTGAGAGATGTATCTCAAGGGGGTTTGTGAGAGTATATGTTCTCTTTTTCATTGTAGCATATTTCATTCACTGTTGACAGTAATGCGCAAACAAAAATAAATTTTACAATCAGAACTAATTAGGCAAATTTTCCAACTAGCTTTTAAAACTGTTGTACTTTTTGCCTTTTGGTACTTAAACTTTTATTGCTCCCGCATGTTGGTGACCCTTTCACACAAGTATCATGCCTCACCTACCTTTTATTTTCCTGTGGTAGGAAAACTTCTGTGAATGCTGCTAGTTTAGCTGCAATTCATGAAAACAAAAGAGCTGTGTTCTTGTAGAATACTGACTGTGCTCATAGTCTTTTCTTGTAAAATGTAGGAAAAAGTCTTCTAATATATATACTGTAAAACAGGGCTGCCATCTTGCATAGCAAAAGTGTGAATTTAAGTGAATTGGAGAAGAAAATTTAACTGTAGAAAGATTGTGACAGCAATAGTTAGTCCTCCAGGAATATTCTTCTGTTTGCCATTCTTTCATTTTTACTTGATGTGTTAAAATTATTACTAATTTCAGCTATAATTACTCTCCAAAGCATTCTGATAGTTTTTCTGTGTTTTGTTAGGTTTTGTAGGAAGAAATAGTTTGTTGTGTTAACATAAGCTAAAGTAAATAGCTTGAATACATTATTCTGAAGTGCCTTCTACATTAACAGATTAAATATTCACTTCTACATGAGCATTTAGAACTAATGCCTTTACATGCATAAAATAGTATTGAATTAATTAGAGGTCATTTAAAAATAAAATACTGAAAGAGATCTGTGCTTTAAAACTATATAGTAATATGAAATGTTCTTACCCTGCTCTTAAAAACAGGGTTCCATGCTTTCAAGGAAGATAATATTTAGGCTCCAGTTTGTGAAGTTCAACTGACTGGAATTTGGGTGACTTTTGTGTATTGAATTTTGTAGAGTAAACCCAATGACCAGTAAAAATCCAAGAAGCATTTCAGATAGGCATGGTCTTACACAGTGCAGCTGCAGGTAGCTCAAAAGAAATGCAACTTTCTGGATCACAGCATTCTTTTCCCCTTGTACTTAATCACTGTAATATTTGAAATCCAATTATGTCTACCTGGTGACTTTGCAGCTGTTATGTGGTTTTTTTGGCCTCATTAAATGATCATAACAAGTGAAATATTTAAATTGAGAAAGCAACTTTTTAAGTGTTAATTTTTCATTCTTTAGTCATTGACACGAATATGGACTTTAGTATAAAGAACATGCAGAAATCTGTAAAGTTTTTAATTAAAACAACTCAAAGTAGTTTTATTCATTTTGGTAATTAAGACTGGAGAATGAATAACGTGTTCTGCTGCATCCTGTTTAGGGAATAGCCACTTCTCAGTGGAATTTCACAGTACGAGTGTGGAAGAATACCGTAGTCTGCTTTACTTTGATAGCATCCCCAAAGGCAGACTTTCAGTCTTAGGAGTATTCGGTCTTCATTTAAGGCGAAATACAGAATAGTATCTTAAATTCTAATTCAAATTATACCGAAGACAAAAATTGTTTTTAATTTTTAAGAAATGTAATCTCAAAGTGAGAAGTTTGAAAGTCGAGGGAGGTATGTATATGCTAGTTCTGAAATGCTGGATCATTTAAAAGATTAACTCTCACTCAAATTATTTTAGACAAGTTATAGCTTGTCTGATTTTAATGTTGTCTTTAATTAGCACAAATTTCTGTATGCTCCTTAAGAAATGAATCTTTTATGTTAGATAAAGATGGCCTGTGTCTTTCAGTGATAAAAATGGGTCTGAGATGGTTCATCAAGGGATTTACTTAGAAATCACCAAATAATTTTAAATGTTTTTAAAAGATTTTGGAGTAGAGGAGCTATATGACTAGAAGATTGACTTCATAACTGATGAAGTCAATTGGCTAATGACTGATGGGCTATTCATATGTTAGTAGTGACATTCTTTCAAAACTGCAACAAGAACTAAAATGATAAATTTCTCTTGATATGATGCAGTTGTTACAAAATTCTTCCAGCTAGTTCATAAATGGTAATTCATAGAGAAATTAAATCATCAAAAAGTAATTTTTGTGTAGTTTCATAGCATATCATAATCCCTTTACTTGGGAAATGTTAGCTGCAATAATTTTATATTGGTTAGAAAAAAGAAGTTCAGTTCCTATGCTGCATGTTGGTAACCTAACCTTTTTTTCACCAATGGCCAGAATGTACTTAGCTACTTTCTCAATGCCTTTGTTGTCTTTCCTTATTATTTGTTGGGTTTCTCCCTTTGCCTTGCAGTGTCTATAGTTCTTGAACAACTAGGAAATGTTTTCCTATATTATCTCTTTGATTGCAGTTACTTTTGAGTCAGTGTGCATCTAATAGTGATGTTTTTTTCATCTCAGAGATGCTTTGTGTATTCCCAGGGGAATAAATTATGAGAGCAATATGCCATCAACAGAGCTAGGAGTCTCTTTTAGGTGTATTTAAGTATAAGAAATTATGAGAGTATTCTCTGAATCGGAAAAAAACCCAACAAAACCTGAAGAATAAACCATAGCATATAAACATCATGAGTTTCCTCGTTGCTCCATGTAGAAAAGTCAGGGAGATAGTGGAGATAGATACAGCTCAATACATAGCAGGCCAGGACATCTAAAATGTTTCTTTTAAAACTGTAGATATTTTGAATGTAGATTTAATTTTTTTTTTTTTTACATTTGTGCAGTTTTTTTTATCTTTCACTCTCCCATAATTTTAGCTTTGCACAGCATATTTTTTAATTTTATAAGGAAGAAAACCTTTATTTGGTTACATTTAATATGGATGAAATGTGATCAAATTAAACCCAAATCCATCTATCCTCATAAGACTTTAACTTCTCTGAGGTTATTAGAAAATGCCACAACTGTTGCCAATTTTCCTTCAGCTGCATTAGTTCAAGGTAATTTTTGTGTGTAATTCACAAATGGCATCAGAAGGCTCCAAGAGGAGGCTGTGTTCTGATTTCCATTTCATTGCTGTAATCTGGAATAATTCTCTTGACATTGGATACTTTTGAGTTTGCAGCAGTGTCACTGAAATCAGAATCTCTCCTGTGTGTCTGTTTGGATGCCAAAACTTATGAGCATTTTCTGTAGAAAGAGTTGCTTTTGTGGAAAAATCTTTCTGAAACACTTTGTTATTCAATTCCTCAAATCAAATCACCAGAGGGTGTAATCACTCTGTCTATAATCTTTTGTCATATTATAACTAGGTTGATGAACAGAACACAATTCTCCCAGTGAGGGGAGGTGATCCCCCAAGCTGTTTCAGTTTTTTTAACTAAGAGCAGTGAAAGCCTTGTAGTGCCATAGTGGGGTTCTGTCATTTCCTTCAAATTTTGGGATTTGGGATATATACATGCACGTCTTTGGTTTTAATCTATGCACTGAACCCAACTATTTCTCAGTGTTGTGTTTTTAGTACAAGAGTAAGTGGTTGAATAATTCAGAAGTTTGTAGAAAAGCTACGACTGCTGTTGTTTGTATAGTGTTGCTCATCAGCAGAAGAGTTTATGTATAATAAAGTTGGTGACAATGTAACTATAGGCTTACAAGGATTCTTGTTGAAGTTGCTTCAGGCATGTAAACTCTTAGCTGTCATATATGAAGGTAAATATTTTCCCTAAAACCTCTTGATTTTGAATAGATCGCTCTTCTTTCTTCAAGAGTACAGAAGGCAGGACTGATGACAAACAAAACAAACAAACAGCAACAACAACAACAAAAAAAAATCAAAGAACCAAACAAAACCACAAACACACAAAACCAGAGATAGAGGCTTTTTTTCTTTGACTTTTTTTGGTTTTCACTTGCTCTTTTTTTCAAGGAGGACCTATGTTTCCATAGTTGGTAGGAGAATACTATGCGCCTAATTTTGCTGCAATTTGTTTTTTAATGAAACTGTTCTGGACTTCTCTGGATGGAGTCTGGATCTTCTTTAGTGAAAGTTTGTTTCTTGAACAGCAGTCACTGTTATGAACTGCCCAGAATTTCGACATTTCTGAGACCTGAGTAATTCAATAAAACTCTCAGTGTTTGGCAAATGTGAAGTAAAAAAGGTCTGGAGAGGCAATGTTTAATAACGATTTAGAAGGAACATTCCTAGGAAGCAAAATCATAATAATTTTCATCATTTTTGTTATGGTGACTTTGAGTTGGGGTGATCCTTTAACATAGAATGACTATATAATTTTTTTTCCTCTCAGAATACTTCCTTTTACTCTAGTGAACTCTGTTAGAATCCAGGAGAATTTTGCAGTGTTCATTTTGAGTTTAAAGATCCTAATATAGCTTGAAAGTATGGACATTCCCCTGGTTTCTGATGGCCACTACTACTTAAATACTTACTGCATTAACCAGTGAATGTGGTGATAATTTTAAAATAAAGACTCTGTACAGTTTTCTAAAAGATGATTAATTCCAATTAAGAACATATTTAAAGAAGTTTCTTGTGGGCTTCTCTGTTCTAAAATATCAGAGTATAATTTTACCCTTATGGTTCATTATTTGTTTTTTCTAGGAATTCTTTTGAGTTCTTAATCTTATTAAAGGACTGGAGCATCTTTTGGGTGAGGAGAGTGTGAGAGAGCTGAAGAGGAGGCTTGGGGGGAATCTGACAAGTGTATATAAATACCTGACGTGAGAATGATTAACAAAGAGGGAGCCAGACTCTCATCAGTGGTGCCCACTGGCAGCTCCAGAGGAAATGGGCACAAATTAAGACTCATGATTTCATCTGAACAGAGGAGAGTAATTTTTTACTATGAGGTGGTCGAATACTGGTACACTTTGCTGAGAAAGATCATCCTGGTTGATAGTTGAAATGTAACTGCATAGGTGTAAATGATCCTGCTTTGAGCAGGGGGGGTTGAACTGGATTATTTGTAAGTGAAATGATTCTGTGATCTGTGGTTGCTGCTAACAGTGACCCAATGGCCCATACCATGCAAGAATTGCTTTCAGGCTAGTCAGGTGTAGCCGGTATGGTGTTGAAATAAGCTGCTAGTTCTGTGGTGCGCTTTGTTTTTTGCATCTGTCTAACATGTTTTACTCCAAGGTTTCTTTATAGCACATAACTCTTCAGGTACTATACTTTGGATGAGATATACTTTGTAGTTACTTGAAGAAATTGTACTGCTGATTATGGCCCAAAGCCAGTCGTAAGGTCTATTTGGTACGCTTGTATAATTTTCGTATCTTTGTGTATGCTACTTGTTCCTGCAAAAATTGTTCCCCTAAGTCCAATGAAATCTCACTGATATGATTTGGTGCTAAATGGAGCAGATCCAAACGTCATGCAGTTTTTCTTTTACGTGTTATGAGGCTTTGCTTAAAATGTATATGCACACTTTGAAAGACAACATTTCAGTCTTTGGGACAGGTAGGAAATTATATTCTCAATCAGTTCTTCTAAGATAACATAAAAATAATTTTACTTTTACGCTATTTATATAGTTACGTTTGTATTTATTTCTCTTCCTAAATCTCATGAGCTACCACTTTTTCATGGAAGTAGCAGAATATGAAAAGTATCATCAGGAGAGGGAAGCTGTGGAAGTCCCCAGGTATAACATCTATGTTTATTTCTGGGTGTACCTTCAGTAACAAAATGGAATTTACACTGGCACAAAAGTGCTTTAAGTATATAGATACCTAATTAGAAAGCAGGGGAGAACTACTAATTATTCATTATTCAGAAGGATGATGGGAATGTATTTATATGTATGTATATGTGTATATGCACACATATAAAAACATATGTTTGTGTGTGTATATGAGTATGTATGCATAGTTATGTGTTTTAACCAACAACATTCCAGAGGACAGTGGAGGGGAAAGATGACCTAGAGATTATTTATGTGTCAGAACAAGGAACATCAGAGCTTTACATCCTGAATTTCATGGTTTTTATGCAAAAAAGCATGGATTAGTCATACTATTACCAGTTAGATCAATTAGCTTTTTAACTGAAAGTGTAGTAGAACAGCTGACTGGAGAATGGGATTTGTTTCACCTGAGAATATATAAGATACTTTGCATAAAATAGTTCTACATTAAAATTAAGCCAATGAGTAGGAAAAATACTGAAAGCTCAGCCTTGGCTTACAGGTGCAATGGATTATCTCTAAGATAAATGGGTAGTAATCTTATTACTTTGTTATAATATGACAGAAGAAGTCATCATTACAGAGCATTTCTACAAGGTCTTGGTGATTAATTGCATGACTAAAACCCTGTCTTAAGTGCTGATGGTCTGTGCTATTTAGAGCAGATGCTACCACTACTGTGTTGCTAAAGCAGTTGTGTTTCAGAGCTGAAGCTTGACTGCAGACTGAACTGTGAGGACTCATTCATGAATATTACTTTAATGAGTTAAACAAATTTGTCCTATTTTTAAATTGCTGTCGGAGCACCAACACACAAACATGTTTCGGATGAAATTTCTGATTTAGAATATCTTGATTAAGTGTAATCTCATTTATTCATAAATGCATTAGTTGTAACAATAAATTCCATGGGAAAGAATGTGAAAGCTTACTGAAGTAAAATCAAGGGATTTATTCATTCACGTCACAGCTGCTTTGAGTATCATCTGGTTTGTGGAAAGAGTTGCTTCTTGGTGGCTTTTCGTATTGATTCATACTTGTGTAAAAATGGCATCATCATAGGCTTGAAATCCTGTTAGTTGAGAGTAACATTCAGATTGTGTTCTACTCAAACTTCCTATGGTTTGTGTTGAATTACTGGGATAAATCAGCTGTAGAAGGCTAAAAATGTTGCATCTCATTAATTTTCAGTAAAAATCACTTTCTGCAATCCAGTGGCTACCAGTCCTTTAAGCAAGAAGGGGTTTCATTGGTTTATCTGAAAAGGAGTTGTTCTGTAGAAGCCGTGGCTGATGTTTATGTGCCAGAGGGGAAAAAAAATTGTTTTCCATTTTAAAAATAGGTAGTATGTGCAAATGACAATTTAAAAAAATAAATATTTTAGTACCTTTATCAAACTGTGGACTTCCATGCCTACTGTTGTATTTCTGTGTGCTGCCTTACTATTTTATAAGGGCAAAACTACTGGTTTCAGATTATGCATTTGTACTTACTGCATGGAATAAAATGAAATTTAGAGGCAAGATAATATTTTGTAAGTTAATGGGGACTTAGTTTGAAGATGTCTTAGGATATTTTTTCCCTCTAGAGGTACTTTCTCTTGTAGCCTTTTTAATCCTTAGTATATTCCTGCAGAGTCAACTTGCAAAGATTATTCATTGACTGTTTTGTGATTCTGAATATTGTATATTGATTTGTGAGTGCCAGCTTGAAAATTAATTGGTGTGTTGAATAAAAAACTAGGTTCTGATTCAGAATACCATTATTTTTAAAAAGTTCTAGTTCTTAACCAGGCTTTTTTGTAGTTTTTTTGGTTTTGGGTTTTGTTGGTTTTTTGGGTTTTTTTTGTTGGTTTTTTTTTTTGTTTAATCTTTATTCTGCTCTTAATATTCCTATTTCAATAGGCTTAGCATCTTACTAGAAAACAAGCTGAAGTTAATTTTTCTAACTTGCTACACAGCTTCCTCTATTTTTTTCTGGAACATCTGTTTTTTTATTGCTGCTTACCAAGTCAGTCTTAATCCATGGTGTTAATATTTTCCAATAGGAAAAGAGGCAGGAAATTATTTTTATTTTTCTAAATGTGTTTATTTTTGCTTACAATTGCATGTCCTAGGGCTATAGTGTATGTAGTTTCTGCCAAATGTAAAGGAAAGGAAAAAGATGTTTTATGCTGTGCACTTAAAGTTTAAGAGAAGCTGGAACAGCATATTTTTACAGGCAGTAGTTTAAGAAAACTTAAGATATATTTAAGGGTATTAACAATCACATTGCTGTAAGGTGATCTTATGTGTAAAGCCACAAAAATTCAGTTGGGTGACTGTGAAAAATTCCTGTCATACATTTCTGAAGATACTTAGGCTGTACTTCATTTAGACAGCAGTGTTTCTGCTTTTGTTTAAAAACTGCTTATTTAAATAATGTAATATTGTGTAATGTAGTTCTTAGTTCCATTCTGTAATCACTAGTTGTATTTGTGAGTTTCTCTCTGTAGATCCTTTGTTATAAACACTCTAAATGATGTTCATCAGTGTGAACTTTATGCAGTGTTTATAATAGCTTTTAAAAGCAACTCGATGGAGTGGGAGGGGAAAGGAAAAACAACCAATTACAAAGACCTGTCAAGAAATCTCAAAATTAAGTAACAAGCAAGTTAAAAACCTAAAATGACTAAGGTGGCCATACAAATAGCTGATTGAACCCTGATAGCACTGAGACATTCAACAGGTCTCCCAGAAACCTTTAATACTTTATGAGTCTCATTCGTGAAGATGAAATGAATTTTGAAGATGACACACAAAGTACACATTATGTATACAAAATTGGTGCAAAAGAAATAAGCTTTCTTCCTGTAGTGTTGCAAGCAGAGTAAACTATGCAAACACAGTGACAGTGAAAATTTTGTAATCCTGAAATTCAGTGACTAAAAATCTGAAGAAACTTGATGACAAGTGCACAAATTAGTTACATTTTGTTTTTCTTCACCAAAGACAATGGTTTAAAATAGATGTTTGGATATATTTGAGATTTGTCAATCCTACAAATACAAATGCACTTCATGATTTGAATAGTACTTACTTTTTCAGTGGGGTGTAGGAAGTTTTCAACCCAAAAGCTCTAAGACAAAGGCACTGTTAAATTGAAAAGGACGTTTTTCAAAAAGGAAGTGTGTTGATCGCGTAGCTTTTTCATTGACTTCTATATCAGTGAATGTTGTTTTTTCATGTTCAAAACCTTCTAAAATGAAACTACAGTTGGTTAGTCATTAAGTACATCATTCCTTTAGATTTAAGAGTAGAGCATTTTCACTTTTTGTGAAAACGGTAATGGTCTGTTAATCTAAATTTGTAATTTGTATCGTAACCCCTCACATGAGGCTACTACAAGGAAGCTGCAGCATAATGATAGACTTAGTGTTGTTTGTTGCAAAATTAAGTTAAGTATCTGATGTAAATATCTGATGAAGCCCTCATTCCTAAGCTTGCATTATTTGGAAAAGTCCTGCTCAAATAATTTGCTTAGTATTGGAATGAATTGGGAAGTATATTTTACCATAGAAAACCACTGTAAATTATTAAAGCACCCAGAATAATGGAAAAGATCTTCAGATTTTTTGAGGTTTGTTCTTTACTGTACTTTTGTTTTTTCCTGCAAAAAAGTAAAAATTACAATCTTCAAATATATCAGTAAGATACTTTTCATTCTTTGTACTAGAAGCAGGTAATTAAATCTGTAGAAAGAAAATAATTAGGTATTCTGCAGTCTATTTTAAACATCTTTGAAAAGTAACTAAGAAAAACTAAGTTTATTAGAAAATTAATTTTATATTTAAGGACCGTTTCAGTTTTATAATCTTCAAATGCGGGATTTGCCACTGTCGCTGTACAGTGGTTCTTTCTTGGTAAAAATATAATTTTTCAGAGAGCCCAATAGGAGCAAAGTATTACTGTAACTGATGATTTGTACTTTATAAGATTTAAACATGCATGAAATTCTAATAAGCATAATTTCCTGTATCAACTATAAAATTTATTTTTTCGAAACATTCTCTTAAGTTTGTTTTGGACTACACGTACAAGTTTTATGTTCCTTTTGGTACTGCAGCTTGTTGTGAATATTGTTGGAGAAAGGTCTGAACATGAACAATTGCAAGATGGAGATCTTCTCAGAAGCAAGAGAAAGTTTTTACTGAATGTGTGTGTCTGTTTGCAAAATTAGTGTTCCATTGTTTGTCTGCCTCATCTTCCAGTAGAGTAGTCAGTTTTTCATCCTGGATTTTGAGATGTATATTGTTCTTTTCTTGTTAATGCTGTTTTACTGATGTTTAGTTACTAATACTTCCATATTTTACTGCATATTAGTTTTTATCCCACTCGTCAGTAAAAAAATTAGGTGGTGAAATAGTATGAGGCTAATGATTTTGATCAATTTTAGCAGATGTTTTCCTGCTATAATTTGTTTTCTCTATTGATTTCCTGTTTGAGGGTTGAGTAGAAGTGATATCCTCAGAATAAAAAAAAGTTGGAACAATAAATATATTATGACAGGTATCTGAAGGTTTGTTTACATGTGCTCTTTTTCTTATTATTAATGTATACATAGATAGACACACAGATGTACAAACATCTATGAAAAATCCAAGATATGTGTGTTGTTTGTTTCAACAGATTGGACAACTTGCTTTTAAAGGCATGAAAAGGCTCAACCGAATCCAGTCTATAGTTTTCGAGACTGCCTACAACACAAATGAGAACATGCTGATCTGTGCACCCACTGGAGCTGGGAAGACTAACATTGCCATGCTGACAATCCTTCATGAAATTCGCCAGCATGTCCAGCATGGTGTTATCAAAAAGGATGAGTTTAAGGTAGGAGTTTAATGAACCAAATAGCAGCTTTTTAACTTGTAAGATAAAATCTATTATGTGTTATACACAGAATATGAAATCAGGAAGTTCTCAAGGATATTAGACTTTTCCGAGTTAAAGATAAGGCCAGTTTTGATTTGCTTCATTATTGCTAAAGCTATTCTTACTTGTGTTCTAAAAATCTTATTATGTGAATAAAAAGCTATGAAAATGCATTTAGCTTTCATGCAGAACCAATTTTCAAAGTGATGAGGCTGTATAAACAAAATCCATTGTCCTTTAAACAGCTGCACACTTATCCAACAAAGATAACTACTTTTCATATATCACTATTAAGATTTTTCACTGTAAGTGCCTGGCATCATATTTCACAATAAATTGTGATTTGTAATGGTTGCCATGAAACAAACAACATTGTGGGGTTTGCTCATTTATCAAGTGAGTGTTGTTTTGGTGCAGATTGTGTATGTTGCTCCGATGAAGGCTTTGGCAGCAGAAATGACAAATTACTTCAGCAAGCGTCTGGAGCCACTTGGCATTACTGTGAAAGAGCTGACCGGTGATATGCAACTGTCAAAAGGCGAAATTCTGCGAACACAGGTATGCTTAATCTTTCCAAATACTGTTCTCTGTGTGTATATTTGTACCTTTTCTTAGGTACACTGCTCTTCAGGCTCCTTGTAACAGTATTGGTGAAGCAGCTGAAATATTATTACTACACCTGTAATTTACAGTGATTATGTACACTGTTATAAGTTCAGAATTCTTCAATAAAAACCATCTTTGAGAAGTTTAAAGTTTGGTCTGCAAATGATGAGTTCCTAAGAAATCCAAATGGCTGTAACAACATTGTTGCTAATATGTTAAAATAACATTTGCCTTATTAAAAAAAAAAAAAAACAAAAAAACAACCAAACAAACAAAAAAAAAAAAAAAAAACAAACAAAAACCAAAAAAAAAAAAAAAAAAACCAAAAAAAAAAAAAAAAAACAGCCCAACCAACCAAAAAAACCCAGCAACAAACAAAAAACTGTAGGTTCCCATTAATGGCTGATCTTACTGTTCCTCATTTGTCCTTAAAAAGTAAAGATATCACTAGGCTAAACATTTGAACATTCATAGAAATTAATAAAATTTGTGGGTTTGGCCTCTTAAATAGGACTGCATACATGGAGACTATTTTGTTTTAGCAGACACGTTTTGCCATATTTATTTCAGGGAAATGCTGTTTGTGTCAGTGAAATACCATTTTTCCAAACTCTTAAGATACTTGTATACCTGTTCTGTTCTTGCATACAGTTCTGTGATTACCCTTTCCCCTTCTGCCTGGTCCAAAAAAAAGAAAAAAGAACTGGTTGCATTATCAATGTGAATGTTTGTAAATGTAGTAATTGTTGATCCAGATGAGTGATATTTTAGCAGTCTTAGCTTTCAGGTATTTAACATTTTTATGGTAAGTGGAGAGACAACCTTCCACATGACAAGAATATATGTCAGTATGTAATTAATGATTAGGAGGACCGCTGCAGTCGTTATCCAGTATGAAGTTGTGAATAGCAATTAGAAGATGTATATGCATACATATTGGTACATAACCAGTATCAATGAGTGACAGTAAAATTGCTGGTACCTTATCAGAGTGACTTTGCCACATATCTACCTAAAATCAGAGTTTACAAAATTAAAAAAGTTTGGCAGCAGCTTTTAGTAATTGAAATTATTTAGATACACCAAATTACCATTTTAAATTGCTTCCTGATTCACAGTATTTTTCAGCTAGGGCACATAATCAAGTAGATCATGGTTTTAATAGAGAGAGAGATATAATGTGTAATCACTGCTGAAACTGAAAGTGACAGTAGAAAAACCTGCTCTGAATATAAGGACAAAGCTGGATGAACAGAATGAATGTAGAATGGAAAAGTGCTGTTTATGCTTGCTCTTCTAGTTAGCAATATAATTCCTACAAACTCACCTCATTATCAGTACTCTGGTTATATCCAGCAAAAAAAGTAAGAGAACAAAAGAAACAAGAAATATTTCAGGCTTTATTAAAAAATTTGTCTGGGAAATGGTTTAAAAAGCTGAAATTTATTACTCTAGTAATGGGAACTTATTGATATATACAGAGTGTTAACTTAGAGAAACTTAGTAACTTGAGTGTAGGAAGACTGTCTGGTTCATCATGCTCTTTTTATTTCATCCAGCATGCCACTACTAGCATAATTCTTAATTTTGTTGTGGAGAAGAGGCTAAAACAGATTGATGCATATAAGTCAAGAAGAAATAGAAAAGGGAGGATGTGGATAATTTTTTTTTCCCTGCCATGGACTCATTTAATTGCTTTGAAATTAGCTTTTTTTGTCTGAAACTTTCCTTCAAGGGATTTCTACAGTTTCCTATGTATGTCGTAGTATAGAAACACTAATCTGAAGTGTATTTGTAGTTTCAAAACTTTTGGGAACAGTGGAGGTGAAAGAAAAATGGTCTCCAGAAGAGGAAAAATTTGGAAGCCATTGTATTTGTGACCCAAAACTCGGTTCCTACATTTTCAAAGAAACTATAGTTAAAGTGTTGATTAATTTCAGTTTTGCTTGTACTCAGTTTTGTGTCTTTGGTCTTCAAAACATTGGGAAGGTTAAAACGAAAAAAAATATAAAGGCTAAAAGACTTGTTTTGTCTTGTTTGTCATATCTAGTCAGTCTTATAACTAATCAGAAATGTGGAAGGTGAGGATGAGAGATGATACCAATCCAAGAGTTACCAGTGTAATTGCTGTTACTGTTCTTGCAGATTCGGGAGTCCAGCAGTGTGCAGTGTTTTATTGCTGCATAACGAAGTGCACAGCAAATGTGTAGCATGTTAGAAACTGAGGAAAGACCACTTGCTTGTGCTGGATCTTGGTTATTGCCCTGCACATATACTGTTTACTATCAAAACTCATGAGCTTTCTTTGCTCAGCTAGGCACTTTAAACCACTTCATCCAAGCAAGTTTCTTTCACCATTTTTTACTCTGTATTAAATGATTCTTGCTTCAAAACTTCATTTTACTTGTCAGCCTCTCTAATGCATACATTTCTCAGAAAGGAATACTCTGATAGGTATTGCTGCTTTCTTTATACTTTTGGATTTGCTTTGCCAGTCATTGCTCTGCTCTGTTTTCTAGCCTTTAGTAGTGTAAGTAATGAAGTACTTTGTTTAACAGGAAAGCAGTTTTTCCTGAAAGAATTAATGCTATGGCAGGTAGATGCAGGCACACAGTTTATATACACAGGGACAGTAGTTTCATATATGAGGCAGTAAAAGGAAGAGAGTAGGATCATCAGCTGAAGTAGATGCTGGTATTTCAGGCTGGATATAATTTTCACAAGATCTCAACTGATACTTCTAGGTAACTGAAGGCCTGATAAATATCTCCTGTGACAGTTGTCTTCTGCCTGTTTTCTGAGCAGTTGCATTTTCACAGTCTTTATTTTTGTCCTAAGGTGAATCAAATCAGTCACGATGAAAGATGTAAAAATAAGGTGATTGTCAGGTATTAGTTAGAAGTAGTGCTTAAATGACAATCCTGATAATTTTCTGCTTCCTTTCCATCCTGCTTCCTTCATTCTTCATACTTTGCCTGTGTATATTTAAGGATATGTGTTTTCTAAGTTATTACATGTAGCTCTAGTGCTTATCCTGATGAGGAAAAATTGCTTTATCTGACAAATTGGTAACTGTCTCCCTTCTCAGGAATGCACCCTTAATGTACAGTGGGAACTACCTCTATTAATTTTTCTACAAATATTTTTAAGGGATATAAATACTAGCAAAAAAAAAAAAAAGGTGACAAGGAATTTAAATTTCAGTTCCCTTTATGATGGAATAAAATATTTTAAATATTTTTTTTAAATTCCAATTAAAAAGGTCTACAGCACATTTTTCCAGCAATAAATTTTCTCTGTGCTTTCCATGCTGTCATTTATACCCATCCAGAAGATAGCCATGTTTCTTGCTGCTCCATACTTCTATAGTATTATACATTATAGGATTTTACTTCCAATGCTATTATTGAATATTCATTAACATTTCTATGGTTCCAACACACTTCATAAGCTTTTAAAATAAGTTATTTCTGATTTTACTAATAATGAAATTGACTTAAAAAGAAAAATGAAAATAGTTTTTGTTGACTCTTCAGTCAGTTTTCCCCACATCTTACACATTGAAAGCCACAGTTAAAAGTTTAACATGTGGTATGTGTGTTCAAACTCTGAGACAATTTTCCTTCATAGAAGCATAGAATGGTTTGACCTTGCATTTGCAACAAATACAATGTAATTGTAGTTGTCCTTTGAAAGTTTGGAGAATACAGCTGGAATTGGAGCAGTATAGATTTATAAGGTAATCACCAAGTCTGAAAGCAGTGCCTTGCCCTGGGCACAGTGTGTTGTAAGCTGATGGATGAGTGGCATCATGCCTTAACTTGTGCAAAACAGTGGTAGCCTCTACAGAATGCAGAAATGCCTTCTGGCCTTAATACAAATTTAGTGGGCATCAAAAAATGTAGAAGATAATTTCTTTTTAATGTTTTATGCCAAAATAGTATAAAACAAAGTTAGGATTCTTGGCATAACATAGTAAAAGCTTATCAAACCTTTATAGACTTTAAAAATAGTTTTTGAAAATTACCCTGTTAAATATATTTTATTTTCTTTTTAAGGAAAGTTATTTTGATGTTTTATTGCACTTTCAGTTAGTGTGAATGTTTCTCACCTTTAAACTGGTACCTCAGCAGTTTTGTATTAGATGCGTTTTGGTATAATCATTGTCAGCAGCCTGCATTTTAATTCAAATAAGTACATATAAGTGAGACTGACATTTGGAAGTTGAAATAAGTTTTCTGTAATGTTTTTGCTTTATTTTGTGCCTCAGACCTGCAGTTACAAGCCAAATTACTTTAGTTGGTCTTAGATCTCTTCTTTTGCTTTGAGGAGTGCCTGACTGTCATGAGCCTTACTTGTTACAGATATGTATTATTGTTAAGGACAGATCACAAGTGCTATGTAGTAGCTGGAAACAAATCTGGTCAAATTTTGAAAGCAGTCTAATTTCCCCAGCCTATAAACCTCTATGTATCTCTGTTCCTTCATTCTCATATTGTTGGAGTTAAAGGGATTCAGACAGCAGGAAAAAGAAATGTACCGTCTTTTAACTAAATGTTATGAGAAAATGAATCAAACTGTAATTGTGTGAGTAGTTGTGATTCTGCCACTTCTGAAATATTGAATATTTTTTAACTTGATAGGAATATAGTTTTTTTTTAAAGAAAAGCATTTCTATTTTTGTTATGGTTCTTCTTGATCAACAAATTAATTATACAGAAAGCAAGGTTATTCATTTAAAACATGTTATTGGATTTTCTGTAACGTTTACATAGTATTCAGGTACTTAGAGGTCCACAGAAAGAGTTGTATACATTTACTGAACTGCAAGGCTGTGCCTGTCTACATAGGTCTGAAGGACATCACAGAAAGAGACACCTCCAAAACTGCTGGGTTTCTGCTGGACTCCACATGTCTCTGTCTTTTTTCTGTCACAGATTTGATAAACATTAATTTCATGTCTGATTGAAGAAGAGGATATCAGAAACAAATCAGAAGCTCCATCTCACCTTAGTCTGCTTTCAACATAATGTGCTTCTAAAACATTCTTCCTTAATGAAGGCACAGCATGGGAAAACTATAGGAGCATTTCACCCGTTAAAAAAAAAAAAAAAAAAAAAAAAAAAACAAAAAAAAAAAAAAAAAAAAAAAACCCAAAAAAAACTAAAAAACCCCCAAACACATAAGAGCAAACAAACAAAAAAAAATCCTTCATTCTTTATGAACTCTGAAAAATTCCGTGATGCTCAAGAAATCGAATTCAAAGTTTACATTTTTGCTGTCATGTCTGGGTAATGAAGAAAGTGCTGCTAAACCTGACTTGAATTGCTATTTAGAAAATGGGCAGCTGGCTGTCATATTTGTTCTCTTCCCATCAACCTGTTTAAACTAAAGTCACATTGCTTTCAAGTTGATTCTTAACATTGTTCACAGTTCATATGAAAGCTATCTTCACATTTTGCTAAGAAGCCATCCTTCATAGGTTTAGAAAAGATACTACTTTAATTTGCCTAGTGCCAAATGCTGAGCAGTTCAAAAATGTGAGTGGTTTCAGGGCACCCAGGTCAGAGCAGAAGGAGGGGAGGAGATGCTCCAGACACTGGAGCAGAGATTCCCTCACAACCCGTTGAAAGCTGTGGTGGAGCTGATGTCCACACTGCAATACCGGGGTCTTGGAGGACCCCACACTGCAACAGGTCAGTGGTGCAGTAAAGGAAAAGGCGGCCCATGGAGAGCTCATGCTGGAACAGGCACCTGGCGGGAATTGTGCTTGTGAAAAGGACCCATGTGGGAGCAGTTTGTGAAGGCGTATCCTGTGGTAGGGATGCACAGCAGAGTGGGGAAAGAGTGTGAGGGAAGAATGTGTGAGATGAAGTTATGGACTGAGTATAACCCCCATCCCTGAGATGTAGAGAACTTTGGAACAAAACAGTGAAGTTAACCTGGGGAGAAGGGGGACTAGCAGGAGGAAGTCTTTAGGTTTTGTCTTTGTTTCCTCATTATTGTACTCTATTTTTAATTTCCAGTAATTTTTTCCAAGTCAAGTTTGTTTTGCCCATGACAGCAGTTGGTACATGACCTCCCAGTCTTTTGTCTTGACCCATACACTTTTCCATCTTACTTTCTCCCCCTGTCCAGGAAAGGAGGGGAAGTGAGAGTGCTTGGGTGGGCATCTGCCAGCTGCAATGGTTGACCTACCACAGTTACTTCTAGCTCAGTTAGTTGTAGTTTGGGATTTTTTAAATAAAGTTAGTGCTCTCACTGGTGATTTAATTTTGGTATTTAAAATCCAAGTGAATTTTGCTTAGTTTATTGCAAATGGGATTAACTGGTTATTTTTCTATTTAACTTTACCCAGATGTTTATACTTGAAATAAGAGTAATTTAGAACAAAAGGGCAATTCTTTTTTAAGAGCACGAGTAATACAACAGTATTGGTGGTGTCATTGTAAACAGGGGTGCTGTAAATGAAAAGAGAATTTGTGTAAGCTGCATTTGCATTGGCAAATACATTTGTCTGATTACTGAAAAGAATGCTTTTCTTGACGAGAGGAAATAGCCTGAAGGACCAAGTGTATTTTGACATCTCAAAGATTAGCTGATGAATTGTACTTTTGATGGCAAGGCAGAAGTGAGAAGTGAAGCAGAGACCGCAAAAGCATCAGAGCTGAATAGGGCAAGTAGTTCTGAGAACAACAAATGGCATCAGGACCTCTGAGTAATATGGATGGTCACTCTGATAGATTCTGTCAGCTGATAGACTCTGATATTAAGTCATGAAGGCTTTATTCCCTATTGGAATCTGATACTAATAAAATGGAATAATGCTTTTTTCTCAAATTCTTAACTGCAATATAAAACTAATCAAGTCCAAAACTATTTGAAGCAAAAGAGGGCTATAAAGTTGAGGTGCCTGCTGTTTCATCTACAGCTTTATTTTTCTCATATACTGTTTCTCATTTCCTGCACTTTAATGGGGTATAGAGATGCTTCTAAGTAAAAGCAAATAGTGAATTGATTGCTGCTACTTTTCCTGTGTACATTTTATTAAATTTTAGAGCATTATATTCTATGATATTCTGCTGTGTATGTGCTTCTCACTTCACGGATATACAAAGCTCACTATTAGAGGCTGAATATGCATATACTGTTACTTTTCTTATTCATATAGTCAGTACATGAGCTTGTGATTCCTTACAGTAATAAGGATGATGTAATCTTGACATGCATATCACACTCATTCAAAAATGTTTCTATTTAAGAGCAAGAATTATGAATGTTTTTAATTCAGAATATTGACAGCTCTTCTCCCCGTAACAGTAATTCACACTATATTGTATTGTACTGCATTTTAACAGAAATAACTGTAGAACACTTTTTTTAAAAGGTTGATTTGTCAATTGCTATCCCATTTGTATTACCACAGCATTTTGTGAAAATTATATGAAGAACTTACACTGAAAAATGGTGTAGAATGTACAATCTAAAGTGTCTTTGAAGCAAGATATTTTATTTTCTTGTCTCTCGCTGCTTTGTCCCTATCTAATCTCTTTTTTGCTTATTCTGTATATTTTGTCCATCCCTGTAAGCACTTACTCTGATGTTAGTCTTTTCCAAGTGGCCTTCATCTCCTATTGCCTGCCATTGGTTTTTTACTTGGAGCTGTTGGAAACATCTGTATTACTGTTGACTTTAGCTGCCAATCTATTTCCTTCCAGGAACAAAATGATGCTTTGGATGTGTTAGATGCAATAAAATCTAGAAATATCTTTTGGTATGAGGAGTTAAACTTTCATGAAGTGGCCTTCAGAAGTGATGCAGTGATTACAAAGATCACAGATACTGAAAAACCCTCTGCTTTTCAAGTTGTTCATTTCAAAACCAGAGTTTAACCTGGGTAATAATCTCTCTTCCAGTATGCCTAGAATGTAAAGCAGTGCTGGATTCTATGAACACCCCTGGTTTCAATAGCAGAATATCCTCTTTTGATCAAAATTTGGACTGGGACAGGAAGATATAAAAATCTAATTTAAAAGAAAAAAAGGAGAAGGGACTTGCCTTTATTGTGAGAGAACTCCCTGAATATTCCTTAGTACAACCTTGCTGAAAGAAAACTTTCTTTTTTCTGAATTTTCAAAGTTATGCACAATCTAAAAAAAAGTCTTTCTTTCTCTAAATGAGGTTAAACCTTAACTTTCAAATAAAAAAATATATATACTGAAATATTTAGAACAGAAAGCCTTACTAAAGTGGAGGTCTTAGTCAAGAAGGATCAAAGTCTTTTTTACACAGTAGGATTTCTGTCCCAAAGTCATCTTCACTTCACACTGTTGTTTCCATATGTATTTCCATTATTTCAGAAGTTCTCATAGTGTGCAAAATAAAATTTTGCTACCTGATTCATTGATCATGCTATCTTTAGGGAAAAGTGTGTTTAAAAATCTACTATCCGGGATCTCTTTGATGCAAGGAGGCTTGATGGCATGCCACAGACTGTTACATTATTTTTTTCTGTCTTAATTTTTTTTTTTCTGTAAATGTTAATTGTATTTCTGAATTAGTGTTTACTTCTGAAAGCAAGATAATTAAAATATAATCAGAAGGGATATGTCTTTGTACATCTGCAAGATTTAAAATGCTGTGGGGTGTTTTAAAGTTTTAATTGTAGCAGTCTTTTCACCAGTAAGAAGTGTACATTCCCAGTTGGTAGCAGTCACACTCAGGTTTGTGACCAGTAACACTCAAGTCCTCAGCTGGGCTAAATTAATTCTCTTCAGCTTCTGGAGGGAGAAAATGGAATCCTGAAAGTGTTTCAGTGGATAAGCAGAAGGAAGAAAAGTTAAGTTACTCTCTTCAGAGATCCAAAATAGGAAATAACAAAAGGGAAATAAAGACATAACCTGGATTAAATTAATCTGCACTTATTACAGTCTGCAGCTGAGGAAAATCCTTATGTTTGAATCCTTATATTTCCCACTTCCTTGCAGCTTGGGCTCATTTCTGTAATGCTGATATGCCCAACTACCTCACCTCAGGAGCAAGTTTCCAGTTTTTTAGCACTGTAGTGTTGTTTCTTGACCTTTAAAGAAAAGGAAGGAAATTTTCTGGGGGTGCCATTTTTATGAAGTCTCTGGTTTTCCCAGTTTTCTTACTTCTTAAACCAACTTGGGCAAATAGTAAAGTAGGTGAAAAATATTGATGTTAAACAGCAGAGTGGTAACTTTGGGCCTCTGATGTTAATTCTTCAACTGAACTCTTTAACCCTCAGAAATAATGGCAGTAAACTATGTGACATCACATGTAGGATTCTTGATTGTCTCTGCTGATGAAACCTATTAGGAAATAAATAAAGTTTGACTTGTACAAGAGATTGCTGGATATTTTTCCCGTGGGTTCAGTTAATAAGCTTGTTGCTTGGTTGAAATGTTGTCTGCATTGTTTCTGTTGCTTTGCTGCTGGAACAACTACATTGCTTTCTCAGGCTGATGTTATCATTCTGTGCTTTCAGCACTCTACTTCCTTTTTTTTTGGCATCAGTCTTCCAGTATCCTAAAATTGTTGGAAGCCCTTCTGATTTATGACTTTTCCATTAATAAATGTGCCTGTGACAGCTAAGATTTTGTCAGTGGGGCAAAGTACTTATACATCATCAAACAGTAGCAGTTTGAATAAAAAATAGTAGTCCTTTATAAGGAACTGAAGGTGCTGTCTGTGACCTAAATTAGTTTCTGCATTTATGACTGATTTTGCTAAAATCAGTCTTCCGTGCTTCAGAAATTAGAATTGCTACTCTTCAGACATGCATTTCATTTTATTTGAAATAATTTTGTTTTGAAATAGACAGGTACAGTTGTTTATTTTGCTAACATGCCTACTTGCTTGTTGTAATTGCATAATCTGTAGACTTTTAGTGCAGGCTTTGACTAACCTACTTTGTGATTAATAATCAAATGTCACATACTATAATAAAGTGTGTAATTGACTGGCATTCTTTGCTTATGACTCACTTGGCTAAAATCTCTATTTTGATTGGGCGGAAAGGTGGGAGTTAATTTTGGGTTTAGCAGTAAAAACCTAGTTGAAACAAACCCAGATAAAATTACAGACATTTTGAACAACAGGAAAAAATGTAGTTTATGTATTCTATAGTTAAAGGATGTAAGGTGGAGTTGTTTTGTAATTGCATTCTTGGTAATGTGTTCCCTTTTATTGGAAATAATTATATTCATGCCTGTCTTGGCTACTAGAAGTTTTTTTAAACTGTTTTAAACCAAAAGTTTTGAGTGTTTTTCTTTTTTTTTTTTCCCTGTAAGTGAAAAAGTCTTTGGCATTGTACTTCAGCACTTAAATGTATTTGATTTGGATGAAGACCCCTTGCTAGAAGTATATACTCTTGGTTTTTTTCCTTTTCCTCTCCAGTGGGCACATTTTTTCATTACTTTAGGCTTTATCAGAGCATATTCACTTTTAATATATCTGTACTTTATGCACTTACGTAAATCACTGTCTCTGAAGAGGCTTGATATTAAAATTTGTGCTGGTTTTGGCTGGGATAGAGTTAATTTCCTTCATAACAGATAGTATGGACCTTGGTCTGCATTTTTGTTGGATACAGTGAAAATGACACAGGGTGTTTTTGTTATTGCGGAGCAGCACTTTCAGAGCTTTTTCTGCCTTTTTCCCCACCCCCCCCAGCAAGGGTACTGGGGGTGACAGGGAATTGGGAGGGGGACACAGCTGGGACAACTGACCCCAGTTGACCACAGGAATATCCCATACCACAGGGCTTCCTCCACAGAGCTGCAGGGAGGAAGGGGGGACATTCAAAGGGACCATTTGTATCCCCCAGTCACTGTTACACATGATGGGTTCCCTGATCACCTGCTGCCCTAGGAAGTGGTGAATGAATTCCTTGTTCTGCCTTGAATTCCTTGTGTGCACAGCTTGTGCTTTACCTATTAAACCCTGTATCTCAAGCCTCGCTTCTACCCCATCCCACCAGAGGGGACTGCACAAGTGGCTGTGTTGGCTCAGTTGCTGGCTGGGATTAAACCAAGACACAATAGAACTGAAAAGGACTAGCATAAAAATATAAAAAAACAAACAAAACAAACAAAAAAAATTTGTGGTTTGGAAACGCCATTGTTCCAGACCGCGGGAATGCTGTTGCTCTTTGATTGTATGGCTAAGACCAACAGTGTCACCTACAGGTGAATCAAGTAGGTTTCTGAATTTTTTCAAGTGGAGATATCAGACACACAAGATAAGTTAGTTATTGAAAATGGGAAGATCTAATAGCTTTCCAGTTAGTATCTTAACTCAATTTTGCTACTTATTATTGTTATGAAATTAAGTGCAAATACATAATTCAAAATATTTTTGTAAGCAGTACTAGCTAAAAAAAGTTTTAAATCGTTTTTTAATGTGTACAGGTAATATTCTGCCTATTTGCTATTTAAAGTCAAATTACACTGAAAATGCATGTAATTTATGACATTAAAGTACATTTAGTGTCTGTTTTTATAGAGGTCAAAATTCATTGTTTGTCAATGATTCAACTCAATTCATTGTGGCAGAATGTTGCCAAAGTGAGTATGAAGTAAAATGTTAAAAATATTGCATTGAAAATATCAAATTAGTAAACATTTTTTAAATTTGTGTTTGTAAAAGATTGCTTTTATATTATTGCATCTGTTTCTTCAATGCACAGATATTAACAGTGCTGAAGTTTTTCTGAAAATAGAAAATACAAAGTTAATGTATGTTAAGAGAGAAGACTCCTGTTCTTTAGCCTTTTTTAAGGGTTCAGCATCTTCCTTTCTCTGTTTCCAGGTTTGTAATTAAATTATTACTTTTTAAAAGGCCCTTCTTCACTTTTGCAGGACTGGGACTAGTTGAATCAAATTCTGTCCTGACATGATGGATTTTTATGTGTATTGCTGCAGTGATGTGACCACCCAGTGACAGCTGACTCACATGAGTTGCAAAGTATTTGTAATGTTTTAAGCTAGATTATGAGTGGCATATTTTAAGATAGTGGCATCATCAGAGAGGCTGCTGTGTAATAAAGATGTGTGACTGTGGGAAGAAGAAAGCCTGGTTGGAGCTGCTAAGTTTCTCCCACTTCTCCAACAGAATGATGAAGGTCCTAAGGGGAAGCTGCCTTTGAGCTTTCTGTTCTTTCTATTCCTTTTATACTATTTATTTCCTTTTATCCCCCACTCAAGTGGTAGATAGATAGATAGATAGATAGATAGATTGATAGATAGATAGATGATAGATGTGTGTAACACAGTCATATGGTCTCTGAGTTTGAAGGGATTTGAATGGTTTTGTGTAGATTCTCATGTCAGTTGTTGCTTTTAGAGACCCCAGTGTTAGGTGGTTACCTTACATAAGATTCAGTAATAAATTTGAGACTGTTTCTTGTGCTTTCATAGGCACCAGTTTTGATGTGTGCTGGTTTTACTGTGGATTTTTGTCATTTAAGAAAATACTTAAGACAGTGACAGTGAAAACCAAATGTTACTTCTTCATGTCAAAGGCACAATGCTAAGCACAAGATCTCTTTGCTGCTCCTTCCTTTTACTTGGTCTTTCTTTATTGTGTTTCAGACAGTCCATCTTATACTTGCCAAATTGTATTTGCTGCTACATCTCTCAAAACAGATAAATGTAACACTGATTGGGCAACCTTGTTATTGAGGTGGGGGAGGGAGGGAAGAATTCATAGTGTAATAGAAAGTTTCAAAGACTTTTAATTCAGTTGTGTGCCGATATACAAAAATTATAGATCCAGTTTAATAGCTGTAATATGTTCAGTTAGTTCAATACCTTTGTGTCATGCAGCATGATTCTTGTGTTGGAGTCTTCACTTAATGTCCTTCAGAAGCTGCATTGTGTGTAAGGGTATTATATGTAATGTAGCACATTACAGCAATATTTTCTGCACTCCATTGTAAATTGCCTAGCAAGTGAATGAGTTCAATAAGCTACTTCAGTATTTTTTTAATCTAGATGGAAACTCAAAGTCTGAAAGACTTTAAAACTCTCTAGCAATCTTTTGTACTTCTTATTCCTGCTCAATGCCTCCAAACTCAGGAGTGGCTCATCCTGATGATCAGCAAGTTAGACAAGAGTGTCAGGAGACCAAAAGGATGAAAACCAAGTATAAAAAGGAAGCGTGCAGGAGGTGGATGCAGGAGCAGTTGACCTGGAAGGATTGTAGTTGTGCATGTTGAGCATGAAGGGACAGGATAAGGTAAGAAAAAGCCCTGGAGCATATGTGAAGGGCAGTAAGAAAGGCTTCTATACAGCAGAAGAAAAATTGGAGAAAACCTCTGCTAAATGGAAGAGGGTACCTGATGACAAAAGGCATGGAAATGGCTGAGGTACTTAATGCTTTCTTTGCTTCAGCCTTCATGGGTAGCCCTGGTTTTCAGCAATCCCAAGCCCCAGAGATAAATGGGAAAATCTAGACAAGGACAATGCAACACTTGGAATAAATTCAGGTTAGGGAATGTGCAGAAAAACTGAGTATGATACAAGTTAATTCACTCTGATTATATTTTCCCACAAGTCCCGAGGGACATAGTCAAAATTACCATGAGGTCATTCTTGATTACCTTTGAAAAGTCACATTGATCCTCTGTGTGGAAACAGCAATTTTGCAGATGGTGCAAAACTGGGAGGAGTGGTTGACAGATCAGATGGTTGCACAGTAATTTAGAGTAACTTTGGCAGGCTGGAGAAATGGGCCAACAGAGATCTCATTAAGTTCCAGAGTTCATGCCATGTCCTGCACAGGAGTGAGGGAGTAATTTTATGAAGCCATCCAGGCTGGGGGCTGGTCAGATGGAAAGCAGCTTCCCAGGAAAGATAATGGATATTCTGGTGAAAAAGAAACTGAATATGAGCCAGCTCCATCCCCCTCATTCTGCATTTCAGAAGGGTTTTGCCAGCAGCTCAAAGGAGGTGGCTGTTCCTCTCTGCTCAGCCCTGGTGAGACACATCTGTGGTGCTGGGTCCAGTTCTGAGCTCCCCTTTATGAAAGGAGCAGGGACATAGTAGAGCAAGTCTGGCAAAAAGGTCTGAAGGTTAGAGGGATAGGACATCTGTCACATGAGGAGAGGCAAAGCAAGCTGGGGTCACTCAGGGTATGAAAAACCTCAGATAGATGTGGTCTGAGTACGTTGTGTATTTATGCATAAAAAAGACTGAGCCAGACCTCTGCAGTTTCCAGTGAGTGCAAAAGAGACAGTGGGCACACACTCCAATACAGGAAATTCTTTGTAAATCTGAGAGTTTATGTTTTTTTCCTGTGAGGGTGGTCAGACACTGAAAGTTTGTGTAGACAAGCTGTGGAGTCTTCAAAGACTGAGTATCACCTGAGAGATACTGGATGCATGCCTGTGTGCAGTGTTCTGCAGACTCCTCTAGGTGACCCTGATTTGAGCAGTGGGTTGGATTGGTAGATCTCCAGAGGTGGCTTCCAACCTTATCCATGCTGAAATTCTGTGAAAACCAAAACTAGTCTATTTTGATGGAATTGTCTATCTGATATTTACTGCATATATATGAGTAAAAGATGAGCAAGGAACATTTTAGACACTAGTTTGGCTGTTAAAATGTAGCCATGTAATCATTAAAGATGACATTTTGTCAAAAAATATTCAGATTTTCTTTTCTAGTGATGAAATGCTAATAAACATTTTTTCTTTTCGTGGTTTAAAAGTAAAATTAAGATTAAAAATCCTTGAAATACATCATCTGAATGTTAAATTGTGAAGTACAGTGAATCTCAATAAATAACAATAAAGAATGCCTCCATTTAAGTTCTTAAACTAATATCAGAGAATCTGAAATTGAAGTACTTTGTGGTATGAACTAACTGCTCATCTGCATATGATTAACTAATTAACTTATTCAAAACACCAAATAAAATATTGTAGGTTTTGTCTCAGGCTTTTTTGTCACTGAGGATCTTCAGTAAAAGTTGGAGGAAAGTAATTTTCAGAAGTGTCTATTACCATTAATATTTTATCTATGAAGAATTTAGAAGAATGATTTACTTCTGTTTGGTTTAATGGCCTTTTATAGCTGAAAAGGTTCTGTGCAAAAGGTGTCTACACGTCTTTAAAATTACTTAGTAACTGTTTTGCACTTCCAAATACTTTTTTAAGCACAGTAAATTTTACAGGGTGAAAATGCAGTCTTTTATAGTTAATGCAAATGATGCATTAAGTTAGACCCTTTTCCCAGAGTACAATTTAAATGTACTCAGAAGTCCAATTATCTTTGATTTAGATGTAAAAATTGCAGAATAACAGCTGTGCCTGCTGAGTGAATATTCTTCTGCAAAAAGATAGCTTATTTGAACAGAGTTGAGGACAGGTTGCTCAGGGAATGTTTGCCTCTTTTGGATCTTTTTCAAATTTAACTGCTTCTGGTCAGTTGAAAATACAAGTAAATTACAAAATAGTATCAGGGCAATTGAGATTTTATGTCCTCTAAGCTGTCATTTTGCACATAACTGAATATCTTGAATTTGTCTAGCATGTATTATGATTTATTTATCATGGTTGTCTGGCATTTATTGTGATTTATTTGTGGAACAAACCGCAGACATTACACTTCAAATTAATGCTTGCAAATAATTCCAGATAATAATGCTAAATTTGACTGCATTTAGAATACAGCTTTTTCTATACTACATCAAAGAAAAATTTTAAGCACCTCCAACACTGAAGAATCACTTTACATGCAATAACTATGATAAAATGTAGTCTAATTTAGAATAAAATTAGAATATATGTAATAGTAGAATAAAGTATTCTTATTATAACAAAAAACATGTTATCATGAAGCACCTAGTGGTTTATATTGTAGCATGCAGTACTAGCAGGGTATTGTATTAGTAGCATACTATATTACTAATATAGAGTAGAATATATTATCTACACTATATGTTATACATAGTTACCTAAGTTACCTATAATTGAAATTTGAAATGTGTTTTTAATTTAAATTTTGCTTACCTTGTAAGCTGATCTTAAAACTATACAAGGTATGAGAATTAATTTATTTTGTCCTTCTTCGAACACAAATGTAATATATATATTTCACTGTTGATAAATATTGCTCTAATTTTGTTTTACAACACCCTGATTATGGAGCTTTTTTAAACTTCCTGATAAATCTCCTTCAGGGCTTACCTCTCTTCATTGTTAAAAGATTTTTTTTTAATGGAAACCTATTTTAAACCTAAATCCTAATCAAACTTGATTACCACTTTCTTTACCTGAATGTCTGTCTTTCCCAGTCACTGCTATTTGCTTTCTGAAGTCTCTTGCAGTTGTAGCATCTCTGTTCAGACATGTTTATTTAGTCTAAGCATGAGTTTATTTAAACTTTTTGTAAAGGTCATGCTTCATTCACATTTAGTCATTCTCATTTTTCACTTCTGGACTCTCAGTTGGTTTGCACTTCTTGAAATAAGTTGCCCAGAACACAATGTATTGCCCCAAGATCGTATTGCTGCTGAGCAGTGGAAGCTTTATTTAGCACATCCAAATAGCAGCATTTCTGCTCCAAGGTTTCAATTTTTGCATCAGCAGAGCATTTTTGGTTCATGTGCAGACTGACCTCTTTCTCTTTTTGCTGTCCAGCTACTGCGTTGCCAGTTGTTTTATATCCTGCATTTGTTGGGTAATTATTCCTAAGGGTCAGAGTCATCTGCTTTGGCTTTAGCCACGTAAGAGTTAGGCAACTGGTCTAAACTGGTTGCACAGACTCATAGGGACAACACAGTAGAGAAAAGACTTCTCAGGCTGGTTCATACTTAGGTGGATGGAATGAATCAGCTAGAGGGAGCCTAGACATCTAATTTGAGGGTGATTTTTGTAAGTTAGCAGGTAAAATAGGCAAGATAAATCCTATCCTCTGTGTAGAATCTTGAAATTATATTACTGACTCATGCATTAATGCATCTGTTGAGACATTTTAAAATTCATACTCCATCATCCAATGTGTTTGCAGCTCTGTCCAGCATTATATCAATGTAATGTTTAGTGGATATAATCTGTAGTCTGTTACTAGGATTACTCATGAAAATATGCAATGATATGGAAGTGCATAGACTCCTGTGGAACTCTGTATGATTTGATCCTTTCATTACAACAGCAGACTCTTGATATTTCCTCTTGGTGCTTGAAGAACGCTGCTGAAATCCAAAGGGGATGCTAGTTCTTAGTTAATGTAACCAGAGAATATAAATCTGACAATCTTGCTGTCTGTTACAATAACCTTCAACATTGGTTATCATTAATATTAGAAGACATAATTTTCTCTGGGGTGTAAACTTGAAAGGAAAATTTTGTGAAATCACATTTGCACGCAAGCAAATGAATTGGTGTTTGAGTTGTCGTTTTGTAAACTGGTGTCAAAAAATTGACTTCTAATGCAATATCTGTTTAGTATCAGCATCTTAGCTGAACCAGGGCCTTTTTTTCTTCATCTTACACTTAGTATGCCTCCGTATCAGTGGTTGCAGTGATCAGTTTGCATTGTTTCTTGAAAAAACCTGATTGGTGACAAAAACACAAACTTCCTCCCTCTTGCATACAAATCTGTGATAGAAAATAAAACTGTTGAGTAAAAGGTGTGTGAAAAAGGATATTTGGAGCAAAATGTCACTGTTGCCCTTTGGTCCTTTTTGACATAAAGTTGGGTTAATCCACATCTTGGGGTAAAGCTTTACCAGAACAGAACAGAGGGGGGAAAGTCTGGGTAGTCTTAAAATATAAATAAATAAATAAAGGATTATTATGTCAACAAAAGTTATTCTGAACCTTTTAATATTTACAGTTAATGAGATACAGAGGACCCCTGTGATGAGTCTTAAAAGCATACCAGTATAAATAAATTGAAAAAACTGGGAGCTGAGGTAGTCTTTTATCTTTGTCTCCTGAAGCTGTGCAACCAGAGCCTAAAGTTTTCTTGTAGAACAGAGGAGTAATGACTTTGAAACCCTTTTCATTGCAGCTATGAAAGAAAAAAAGAAAAAGGAAAAGAAAAAACTTTAAAAACCCACAATTATCAAACAAAGCCACCAAGCAAGTAACAACACTGGATTTCTCAGAAACTTCAATTTCCAAGAAATCTCCTTGTTCTTACTTTTTCCTTGTCAATTCTTAAACAAACTAACAATCTTATCCCAAGTATTGCTATAATGATATATAAAAACATACGCCAATGTATTCTACAGTCATGTTTTGTTGTTATTCTGTTGTATCTCTTTTAGATATGAAAAAGGGGCTAGGGGAGAAGGAAATGCAAAATAACATTGTGCAGATTTGAAAACAAGCAGGCTGGATGCAGGGTCTCAAGAGACAGGCACTTGCTCAGAGTTGTCAGATTTGATTAAGGGAGCTTTTGGCATCAGTCAGACCTGACAGTAGTATATCAGAGGTTAGTAAAACTATAATTGGTGAACTGATTAACAGCAAAGAGGAAAAGAGGGTAATGTTTTGGATCAAGCTCCTTTAAAACATTTAGATCATTATTTACACTTGAAGTCTGAGTAGCTAATTATATATCTTACAATATAAGAGATGAATTTCACAAAATCATGCAAAGTGTTCTTCCTCACTATAGTTTTTAAAATAAGGTTTGTACTGACTTTAAACAGACTGTTCTGTCATGGGAAAAAAAAATACAGAGAGCAGGTGCTCATATCTTATTACTCAGTACAACTACTGTGATTGTAATATAAATTTTTTTCTGTAGTTTTGTCTCAGATTAAAGTAACTACTCCACATGAAAACTACTCCATATTCTTTTAGTGAGACTATAAAAAACTTAAGGTAAGGGCTTTCACATTAACAAAAGGAAATAACTAGTCATACTGGCTTATCCAGTTTATTTTTACTGTGTCAGAGTCTGTTGTATTGAGGTCTAAAAGTAGTACTGGAACTTCTAAATGAATTTTGTAATCTTTGGGACATCCAGGATTGTGCTGAAAGCATAAAATTTTAAATCTTCACATACAAACTTAAATCTGTTAGTCATAATTATGAAACTGAGTATGCAACAAATAAAGTAATATTGAAAAAAATCAATTCAACAGAACGTGTCATAAGTATCTTTCTCTGCTAAGTCAATGTGCTGGTACACTGTCAATCAGTTGCCTTTTCATTAGGTGGAATAGGTGGGTTCTGTAAAGGAATGAAACCACTGTGCATTCCTAGGACTCATTATAAAATAAAACATGCTGAACAGAGTTATGTTGCTTCAGTTAAAAAGTCATTGGATATTTTAAGTTCTGAGTGACAGCTGTTACAATCCCATGTTGATTTCTGTTGTTGATTGACAATTGCTGCTAGCTTTGGTGACTTACTAAATGCTTCTAATATGCATCGATATAATGCACCTCTTTTGTAAGTCTTCCTAGCATGATGAACTCAGTCGTCTATGTTAATAGTTCTTGTAAGTGTAGCCCTATTATTAAATGTTTCTAAGATGCCTATATGTATATATACCTGTATGTGTGTATATATAGTCTTGTATTATTACTTTAGACCACAAATACATGTTCAGATTTGTTAGAACATCCGCTGTGCAACTAAATAGGCATACTGCTCTTCTGCATGTCTTTGTATTGTAAGGAATCTGCTTTACTGGAAACATAATTCTGTTTTAACTTTGTTAAACACATCATCAGATAGTTGTTTCTGATCTGTGAAGAGTAAAATACTTGCATTCATTATTTATTACTTCCTACCTCAGATTCTTGTTTTGAATTGCTGCCCTCTGCTTTACTTTCTCTATGTTTATTCAACTCCCTGCCTGAGCTCCAGCTCACGTGAGGTTTTTTAAATGCTTGAATAAATCACAGAGTAAGAGTGCAATAAAAAGAGGAATAAAACCAGCATTATGAAAATGACTTGCAGGTTGCTGCTCTTGTAACATGTTTTGATGGAGTTTTACCTCAAAGAGTGCCAAACTGGTAATGAGTCCCTCATGGGGTGTGATATCAGTGATCTAATATTAAAAATTGTGAGAAACTCCGAAGTATCACTTATTAGAAGGGAAACATTTTTAAATTGTATGAAGCCCCAGAATAACAGCTCTGCCTACAGAATTGCAAAATATGCTGCATTCCAGTGAATGTCTGCTCTGGGTGGATGTGTGTAGTTGTGTGCAGTTTTACATGTCTCCATTTTTGCAGAAGATCTTGCAGTGAGTTCTCTGCCAGAACAAACCACCAAGATAAATAGTTACAGCATGAATTGAGTAAACTGTGTAGGTTGCCCGTGCCCCCTTGCCAAAAAGCTGTCAGAAGATGAGGAGTGCTGGCTGTGAATGAGCAAAGCTTCCCCTAGGATGAGGTAAGGGGAAGTTGTAGATGTGTGTAAAGGAGCAGGAGCATAGAGAAGACTGGTAGCAAGGTGAAAACAATAAAGACAAGCAAGTTCTACTAATAGAACTCGACAGAAGTAGATCTTTGAGAAAGTGTCTTTGAATAGTAACAATAAAGCAGCAGTGGCTAGAGCGGAATTCTTTATTGCTCTCCATTCATGGTGAATCACAGTGCTGGAGACAAATTAACTGCAGGTGAACGTAGAAAGGGGCTGGTTCACTGCCTTCCAAAGGTATTAGATCCACAGGGCTTGTATTTCATACATATGCTATATTTTTTCTTTACCTGTATATACTAATGAATTGGGCCTTAAAATTGTTTCTTCCCCAGCGTCACTGAGACACTTCAGAAAACAGTTCTGTTTGAAATTCCCCTACTGAATTCTGTACTGAATTCCACTACTTTGAATTATGCTTGATTTCATCACATTTAATTTTAGCAAGAGAATTCCTTCTAATCTGCAAATGATAAAATTCTTTCCAGTTGTATCCAATCATTTTTTCATGTTGTTAAAAGGCAAATTTCTGAAATACCTAACATGCATTTTCCAGTGTGTAATAAATATTTCAGTTAATTCCAGGTTATATCTCAGCTGTTTCTGTCTCTTTGCCTCCCCTTAGTTTTGGCTGTCATGTCTTCAGTGAGACTTTTTTGTGCTAATAACAAAGTGAGTAACTCCAGCATCATTGGTCACTGAGCTGGAGGAGCACAGGAGGAAGCCTTTAGAGAACAGATGCTCACATAGCCGCAGGCATCAGAGTGGCTTTTTGTGTAATAAGATTCAGTTTTCTTTTTTCTTTCCTAAGGATACTGTTATATTGAGAGTTACTTAATAGAAAGTGGGAAAGGTACAAAGAAATGTTAATGCAAAATGAATAAGAAGTGGCTGTTAAAAGGATAAAGCAAATAAAGGATGAAATTACAGTAGAAACTTGTATTTCTTGCAGATTTAATCCATGTTTTGAGAAGCAATATTGTGAACTTCACAGAGAAATATTAAATAAATTCAATGTTTGCTGTTTATTTATCAGAATTCTGATGGTTTCAAAGAGGAAGTAGTGCTTTTATTTAGGTATCTTAAATATGAAAATATCTCTGTTGTGCTGCAGGTGTGAGATGACATATGGTTATGATACATTTCTGGATTTTGATCCAGCTTTGGGAAGATAATTTAATTTTGGAAACTTCCCATAAGATAGAACCTTTGTTATTGTGATCATTTGGCATCCACAATATTTTCCTGATGCAAACGCCTCTGGATATGTTCATAAGTTTCTTCTACAGTTTCTTTATAGAAAGTATGATAGATTCTAATGCTCAGTATGTATAATAATAGAATTCAAACTTCCATGTCAAATATTTGAAAGTGTGTGTGTGCCATTCTATTCTATTCTATGTTTTCACTGTTTTGATATAATAAAGGAACCCGTATTTCCATCTTGTGCACAGTAAAGGCACTCTACTGCTGCAGCTCTGTTTTCAGTATGGCAGCATGCAGGCTTATTTTCGTAATGGTGCTGATACTCAGAATACCCAGTCTCATTACAAGGTACTTTTCTACTTTTTATGTTATAGAAACCTGTGTAACCACATATTAAAATAAACATCCTCAAGCACAGGGCATGGGGCTTTTTCCTATCATCTTAGTTGATGTTTACGCTGAGATCTGAGTCAACCAGTACTTTATACCTGGTTTGATAATTATCTGGCACATAGGAAGAGTGATCCAGGTCTTTTCTGATTATTTTATGGCAATTAGAGTAGTCGGGAAACTGGGGACGAGATAGGGTGTGCATCTGAGTTTTGATTTATTGTTCTGTATATGAAAGGGACAACAGGTCAGATGAGTGACAGATGAAGGCTGAAGTGGCTAAAAACTGTTCTCAAAAATGGTCTTAAATAACTTAAAAGCAGTGAATTTTGTGGTTTGGCATGTTATAACTAAGTTTTTTAATGTAGTTTGTTCTGAAATCTTTACATATGTGGTTTGGACCTGTGGGAGTGTAAATTTGAGGGAAATACAATAGTTTTTGTAGGCTCAGAGTGAGTGTCCTAATTATTCAAGCAGAAAACAGATACTAGTCACGGGCAAAATGTATTTGGGAGAACTTAAAAGTAGCAAGGAAATTCAGATAATTGAGAGTAAGCTATTGAAAATGTAAACCTTCAAGGCTGTGCCAACTGCTAGAAGTGAATGTTGGCCCCGTAGAAACTGATGGAAGATCATTTGATTTTAGTAAGGCAATAAGCCTTTTCAGATTAACAAAACCCCCAAACAATGACAAACCCCAGCATTTTCAACATGTTGATCTTCTGAAACTGTGGTGAAAATGTAACTTCCTTTTGCCATGAAATCTGGCTTCAGAGGGGACTGAAGAGAACCTGACAAAAATAATTAACAAATGATGCAGTTATAGAAAAATGCAATTTCACTGTCTCTTGAAATTTTGTAAATTGGTGTTGAAGTTATCAGTTAGTGTTGTCCCTTTTGACATAATTTTTCAAAGTGAAATAATTAAATTTTTTTTTGTTTGAGTTCTTTGCTGAAAATTATGTAAAACCATCTAGGGATATGTTAAATAACCCCAAAGCTAAATGACATAATTTTGAGTTTAAATATTTATATTATTTGTTTTAAACAGGTAACTTGTTTGGTGTAATAGTGAAATTGAGTGGCTCACTTAAGACTGAAGACTTTGTGAAAAGCCCATGTTTCCCTAACAGAAAAAGTCATTGTGGAAGAACAAACCATAATCATACATACATTAGGAAAAGAGAAGTGTGTGTGCGTAGAGAACCTTAACATGACAGTAAAAATACTGACAGTTAAGCCATTTCTATTCAGCCATATCCTAATACGAAAACCAGATTGAAGTATCTTGCATGAGTTGCAGTTCATTAAACAAATGTGGCACTTTATTTTCTAGCTATTTCAATACCGAAAGAGGTGAAGTGGTGAAATAGCAATATAAATGAACACACTTCTCAGTGTGCTGAGAACTCAAGTCCATGTAAAAGAAAAAAAAATAGTAAAAATATATTTTTAATATTTGGTTTCTGTGTCCTTCTCTTGCCCCCAAACAAAAAGCAGAATCCAATTCCTAAATCTGAGTTTTGATTTTAAAACTTAAAGGATAAAATATATTGTCTCTGAAAATTAATTATAAAAAGTAATGCTACTACTGCATTCAAACTAATAATGAGATTACTTACAATGCTGTCTGGTTTATTATTTTAATTGAAAAAAATAATCTTTGTTAGTCTTTGCTGATAGCAATTTCTTTTAGCTGATATTTTTAAATAACATTTTATATATTTGAATTCAGTTTATAATTGGCAACTACAAAACTGATCTGTTTGGGTGGGGTTTTTGAGATTTTCTCCAACTGTAATTTCTGTCTGAAAAATAAATGCAATACTCTCTAGCAAAATATTGTCTGGAGATCTCTTTTCACTTGATGTACTGTCTCATTTGGTATAGCTTTTAATTCAGGTCATTGCTTTGCATACATTGCTATTTTAAAATAAGATCAAAGTAAAACACCATTATAACAGATATTTAGTCATCACTCAGAAACAGAAGAATTAATGATACAATTTTAAATATATATCCTGATAACATGACTGACATTAAAAAAAAAGCTGTGATCTGGATGTTGTCAATTTAGATTTAGCAAATTAGCTAAGTAGCTTGCATTTGTAGTATTTCACACCTTAAAGCCTTAATATGCATTGCTAAATATATTTCCTCACTGTTTGCTAATTAACGTTCTGTGGAAGTACAGCTGCTAATATTTTGTGGTTGATATGGCTCATTTTAAAGTGCTAACAGCTGCATCTGTAGTAGTGTTACATTTCAGTTCATAAATTATGGACATACATTTTTACACCTACTATTTTGTACAAGCATTTGAAAAAATCTCTATTTGCTAACAAAATGCACCCAGTAATATTAAAACAAACCATGAAAATACCCCTCCAGATACCACCACTCTGACATAATAGTGACTCAGTGAGTCTTTCATGTGTAAAGTTTTAAATGTTGCAGGAAATTAACATCTTTTTTCTGTAATATCACAAACTGTCTTCAGGAGTAGCTCTTGGTAATTAGTAAAGACTGATATATTCTGATGGTAAAATAATTGGACTGGAACAATATTGTGTGACAGTGCAGGGAAAAATATTTTTCTGTGGAGAATAAATAAATGCTATCAGTATCTTGTGGAGAAGACCAAGAGAATAAAAAGTATTCATAAATGTGTTTTGTAAGAAACATTTTTTTTTTCATATTTTCAAAGAAACATCAGCACAAGCAATCCAGGAGGGTCCTGGAGTGTGCTGATGAGAACTTCTTCCTGTGTGGATAGGACTTGGAGGAGAGGTGCTTTGCTGTACCTCATAAAGAAGGAGGAACTTGTTTGAGGTTCTTGTATTGAGGTTCTTGTAGAATTGAAGACAGACTTGACCAATAATGAGACGTTGGAGTTTAGCATCCTGAGGAGGAGGAAGAGGAGGAAACAATCAGAAAGGAAGCTCACAACCCTGGGCTTCAGTCAAGCAGAGTTCAGCCACTTCAGAGATCTGCTTGGAAGAGTCTCATGTGATAAGGTCCTGGAGGGAAGAGAGAGTTCAAGAAACCAAGAAAGCTGGTTGATATTCTTCTAAGTTCAAGAGGGGCCCATCCCAATGAATAGGAACTTGGGCAAAAATGAGTGATAGAAGCTTGGCCTGTAGGAATGAGCAAGTTGCTCCAGGTCATACATAAAAATGAAGCATGCATACAGAGTGTGGGAGCAAGGACATGCAGTCTGGGAAGAACACAGGGACATTGTCTGACCATCCAGGATTGAAGTTAGGAAAGCTGAAGTCCAGACAGAATTGAATCTGCTCAGGAATATCAAAGAAAACAAGATAGGCAACAAAAAGAAGACTAAGGACAATCCTTTGCTGTCCCTTTGCTGAATGTGACAGGGGGCTAATGAATGGCACAGGACACAGAAGAGGCTGAGGTAATGAATGCCTCCTTTGCACAGTCTTTACTAGCAAGGCCAGCCTTCAGGAATCCTGGTTCCAGCAACTGGGAGAAAGTAAAGTGTACCCTTGGTGGAAGAAGATCTGGTCTTAAGAGAACAAGGGACACATATGTCCATAGTCTGATTGATTTACATCCACAAGTGCTGAGGAAGCTGGCTCCTGTCATTGCAGTGTCACTCTTGATAATCTTTGATCAGCCATTGTAACTGGGAGAAGGGACTAAAGACTGGAGAAAGGCAAATGTCGCTCCTGTCTTCAACAAGGGCAAGAAATAGGACCCATGGAATGCCTGGCTAGTCAGCCTCATATGGGAAAATGATGGAACAGCTAATCTTAAAAGAGTTTGCAGGTACATGAAAGACAAGAAAATCCTGTCATGAATAGTGTGCTTGACTTCGCCAAGGGGAAGACATGCTTGGCTAGATGGATAAATTTCTATCAAGAAATGTCTGACAGGTAGATGCGGGAAAAGCTGTATATGTTGTCTACCTAGATTTTGGTAAAGCTGTTGACAGTGTTTTCCATAAGATCCTCACAGAGAAGCTTGTTGATGTGTGGGCTGACTGAGCAGACAGTGGGGAGAGGCTGATACACCAGAGGATGTGCTGTCATATAGAGGGACATCGACAGGCTGGAGAAATAGCCTGACATATCTACATGAAGCAATGGTGTATGGAAATTACCTATCCAGGACTGCAGGAAGTTATTCAATCTGTTTTACCAGTGCAAGGATTAAGCTATCAGAAGATACAACTTGAAAGTGTGCCTTGGGGAGAAAGCATTTCATAGGCAAGTGGGAACTATCAGGTCAGCTTAGGTATGAGGGGAGGGTCTTAGTTGTTTACTGTGCTGTGAAGAAGGTTAAAAATATTTTATCACAGATGATTTTAGTGAAACACAACCATTAAAATATTATGGAAGTAGTTCATTCTGGATAGCTGTTTCAATGCTTTCATGTGGAAAATGTATACAAATGGGGCACAGCTGGAAGTTACTAGTTGATATTTCCGTATTGTTTTGCATACTGAATTCTACTAATGGCCATCCAACACATGTAGACGCAGCAAACTGTCTGCATCATATATAAAGTGGGTAAAACTTAAGATAACTTCAAGTTGTATATTGCATTTACTCTGCTGTGTATTAAACTACTATATTTTTATAAATTTGTCTATGCTTAATATTTCTTTTTTTTTTCCCCTGCTCTACTAGATGCTTGTGACTACTCCAGAGAAATGGGATGTAGTGACAAGGAAAAGTGTTGGAGATGTAGCCCTCTCTCAGCTGGTAAAACTCTTGATTCTTGATGAAGTTCATCTACTGCATGAAGACAGAGGACCAGTACTTGAAAGTATAGTAGCACGTACTTTACGACAGGTAAGAGTGAAAAAAAATTTTCAAAATAATTTTGTTTTGGTCAAGAATAGATAGATATCACTGTAAAGGGTAATATGCTTAGACAAGTAAATAGAAATGCTTAGGCAGTTTACAATTTATTTTACAGCTGTTCTGTTTTAAAGCTGTGTATTTAGAATGTGGATTTTTTTTTTCTTCTACTTTTCTTTCTGTATTATATCATCTATCAGATTCCTAAGATGCATGGTTTATTACAGTGCTGTTTCTTTACTTATAATTTATTTGCCTAATTTATTCTACTGTACAAGTAACAAGAAAATTAAACATTTTTAAGCAAATAAGAATGAGGCTGATGTTTTAACACAACAAAAACTGAAGTTATTTTCTTGCCAGGAATGCTTATTTTCAATTAGCAGTTTTCCTAGTAGAATTTCTTGTTTGTTTTAATTAAGAGTAGTGTCTTAAATCTAGGTAAAACTTTCAGCACTGCTAGAAAAATACTACATAATTTTTAGTCTAGCATAAATCGTCCTTTTGTTTTTCCCCATGATTTAGTGATATTTTCTAAATACCAAGATTAAAAATGGAAACAAGGAGAAAAGGGACTTTTTTTCTTGAATCTTGTACAAAAGAAGAATTCAGAGTTAGGCAATAAATAAGGTTGGTCTCAATGGTGGGATGTGCTTCTACAAGTAAAGTAAGACATGGAATTTGGGGATGAATAAAAAGGAAGGATTTAGGAAAAATAAATAATGGGAAGAGGGAGGAATGAGTGCAATTTTTTTTTTTTTATTCTGAAGAGCAAAACTCTATCCATACAAGTAACCCGTAACAAATTAAAATGAAACTATTGTTTTTATGGCTCTATTTGTATCATATTAAATGTTTAAAGCATTTTAGCTTTCAAGCTGCTTTTTTTTTCTTGGTAAGGCTACACTAACCTTGTTAAGGCTTTTTGAATCATCTGATTCCAACTCTGCTAATAACAGAATGAAATTAATGTCTGCTCCAATCTGGTACAGCAAGTGTAAAGTTCCTGTATAAAAAACATTATAAGCAACAATTCTTGAGCAGAATCGAAGTTTAGAGGACCTCAAAGGCACTAAACTTGAGCTGTTGATGTTGTATTTTCTTTCTTAAATGGTTTTGATAACCTTGTTTTTCCTTAGGTGTCTTTGTAGTAAACCATCTCAGGTTTTAGCCGGGATAATCATTTATCATTTATCATTAGCATTTTCTTCACGTCAGATTGCAAGATTTATTAATTTCTTACTGTGAAATTTTGTGAGACTTGTAAGATAGGCTTCAGCTGTCCAAAATAGATGTTGAGAGCCATTTTATCCGTCCTATATAACTCAGCTTGGCATTCCATTTCTGCTTTGTTTGGACACAAATCTCCCTTAGATCCTTCCCTTTTGTGTCTGTCAAGCCTGTGAAGTTAATTTAAGGAATATAAAATCTGAGGCAATTATGTTTTGGGTACTGAATCCTATCTTTAGTGCATTTATTGTAATATAGCAGTATCTTGCTTCAGCACTCATTTTTAAAATAGCTCTTTTAAAAAAGGGTGGTCTAATCTCCTAGGATTTCAAGGTTTGTTTTACCTACCAAGTTGGAATTTAATTCATCTGGAGCTGAAGCTACCCAGTTGTAACCCTTCCTTAAATGAAACAGTTGGGAAATAAAGCAATACACAAATCTTGAAACTGACCATCTCACCACCTTATTTATTCTAATTTGATAAGAAAGACAGTAATGGAGACCCATATGTATCTTTACATATGGGTAGGTAGGTACGTATGGTAGGTAGTTTAGGAGAGGGAAAAATTACAGTATAAAGGTACACTGAAAAAACCCACAGTTAAAAAGAAAGCAAAATTACTTGTAGAATTTTTTAGAATTGTGCTGTAGAAAACAATTGCTGGCAAAAATATTTCAAATTGCAAGCTTCCCAGAGAGCCCAGGGACATAGAAGCAGGAGATGTTTTGTACAACTGTTTTGGTTTTTAATATGAAAACAAATAATAAGAGGATTACTTTTTAAAATTACACTGAAATGTTATACTTCAGCATCTGAGCTTGCAGGCATAGTTCTATGAAGTGTGCAGTATACATCCACAGCTGTGAAGTTACTGGAACTTTTATGCAGTCACTAAAGAAAGATAACATAATGTATCTGATTTCAGAAGAATTTCCCTGGAGTTAGTGAAAGTGCTGTTATAGATGCCCAAAGTGTAAAAAAAAATCTAATGTTTTAATATTACTTTGTGAGGAAAATAAATATATTGTTGCATTTCCTTGGTTTTGTTCCTTGCCCATAATTCCGTATTTTATTTCCGTAATTTTATGTATTTTGATAGAAATTCATAAATGTCCCTGGAGCATGAAAAAAAGCCAGGATAATCAGCCCATCCGTGGAGAATGTCTGTCTTCTGTCTTCAGTGATTTCAATCTCCTCTCCAGCCTTTCTGAAAGTAGTTATAGAACTTACTTTTCGTTGATATCTATAGAAATATCATACTTGTTCAGTATTCATGCACACAAGAAGTAAGAATAATTGTTCACTTCTTGAAAAACAAAAAATACCCTAAGGACAATATTAATCTGAAATATCCTTGTGTCAATTACAGCACTGTAGTAATTGCTGAACTCAATTACCTGATTTGTATACTGCTTTCAGACATCCAAAATATTGACTATTTTTTCTCAATTTGTAGTAGAGGGACAAGTAATTCAAAGGAAAATCCATTGCAGAGTAGTAGTCACTAGATCAGAACTGGAGGCTGTAGTAACTGAGATCTATTCTGGTAAATATCACTGACATTTTCCCACTTTCTGTACTGTCACTTCTGGCTCCTGCCGGAGACAGTGCATTCAAACAGTATAATTTTTGATCTGACCTGGAGCAGTTATTTCTTGTATCACTTCTAGAACAGAACCGTAATAAATTCCTTTCAATACTACTTCAGCCTTTTCCATAAATCACTAATAACAACTCTAATAATGCATGTACCTGTAGTTCCATCTGGATAATGCTTCCCTAGCTTGTGTCTGAGTTCTGTCTCAGAAGACAGTGTGGGGCAGGATGTATAGTGTAGTGCCTTTTACCTTCTGCAGGGTTTGTTATCCTGTCTTAGAGAAAAAGCATCTCTCTTGTTTCGTTGGAGGTATGAGAGGTATGGAGGTATTTTGATTAGATGAAAAAATTCTTTTTAGGAATTAGTATTCAACTAATATTTGGGCCTACAGCTGTGCCAGAAAAGAATGTTTTGAGATCCGTATTGATATGAGGTAAAAGTACAGCTATCCAAATGCATTCTTACAGCAGGAATATCCTGATGCATTAGCAGGTCTGTCCTAATTTGTACCTCAAAATACTTGAATGATTGATGTAGTTTCCCCCAGATGAACACTGAGTCACACCACTTACTGTAAGACTTTAACACGCTCGTTTTAACTTATGGCATTTTTTAGAATTAGGTTTTATTTAAACCTGGAAGGAGCATATATATTGGAATTGCTGACAGTTTTACTCATAGCAGAATGAAGGGCATATTTGTGCATGTTTGCACTTTTAAAATTTTAGAGAATGTTTTTGCAAGTGATTTAAATTGACTTTGCTAAACATTTTGGTGGGAAAATTGCTCTGAGCTCTGTTATATACTGTAGGTATAACATCAAACAACTTATTTGAATCCAATTTATAGCTTTGATGTTTAAAGTTTTAGTCCAGAGCAAAATGCAGATGTAAAACTGAAATGCTTAAACTTTTTAATCAAACTTTCCACACTACTGTAACATACTAAGGTTATTAGCTTGAAAGAAAAAAATTTACCATTTTTACAGGCCACTGAGGTATTTTGTTATAATTATTCAGAGATTTTGATTACTTCCTTGCTGCTTATGGGTATTTTTTCACAAAAAAAGCATACTGAATGCTACATTTGAGTTATACACAAGCTTTGATACCTATTCTCAATATGTGAATAATAAATTAAATAAAAGAAAATCCATATTAAAAGCTTTCTCAGATTTTGGGATACCAAAGCTGCCATCTTGGACATAATCTTGGACAAATATCGTTCTCAGCACCATCTCATTCTTCGAGTTAAAGTTTCATGCTTTATGTTTTTGTATTAGATAACAAAGTTACTATAGATGGGCTAACACAGGAGTACAAGGAATACAGGAGATTCCTGGAATACATTGATGAGAAAGGCCTCCTCCAGGCAAAATCAGAGGTGCTATGCCGCACCTTTTACCCATCAAGAAAGGAGGGGCTTGCTGGGGAAGTGAAGATCAAAGGCAGCTTTGACTGCAGTGGCCACAAAATGTTGGAGTTCTTCTTCCCCTGGAAATTCTCATGTTTCATTTCTGAGCTTTCTTTCCTCATGCTCCGTTATTTAAGGAGCTTTTCCTTTCAGCTGTAATGTAGTTTTCTTTGGTCTTTCTTAGCATTTTCAATATCTGTAGTGCCTTATTATCTCCTCTACCTATTTTTTTTCTGTCCCTTCGTTCACTCTTTTACCTCTTACTAGAGATCATTGGCAAACAAGTTCAGGTGTTTCTCACCCGAAGCCAAATGTCTAATTGTTACCAAATTAGGAATTTTTATGTGCTTGGAATCCCATTCTTGATTTTGATAATTTGATCCGTTTAAAGGAAGAAAAGTCAAGACTGCCAGCTAATGACATAAAACTGGGTTAGATCTGTCTATCTTCTATCAAATGGTGGCCGACTGTAGTTCTTATAAGGGTCTTTTGGGACTGGAATGACAGTGGTATTTCATTTGGTTCTTCAGTTCTCATCTTAAATGACTTCTATTAGTCTTTTGTCTCTTTGATATTCTATATATAAGCTAATCAAGTTACTCAGCATCTTTTATTAAAGGATAAAACAAACAAGGTTACTGAAGCCTCCTGCAATAATTTTTCCATTTCAAACTATAGTGTTGTGGGGCTTTTTTTCACTGGGCTTGCCTATATTCACGATTGTATTTGTAAAACATGTCAGCAGAGCTGGATATAGATAGAACTTTTGTGTTAGTTTGATTCTGGCAGATACAGAGGTAGAGAGATTCCCTTCAATTATGTAGTTCTATCCCTTTTATACCTTTAAGAACTGTATGTACTTATTTTGTTCACACATCTTTTTTAGAGCTTGCATTACTTGTTTGTTAAATCCTCAAACAAACCTCTTGATAGTTGCTGCAGGATTAGCTCATTGATATAAGAATGATTCCTGAGAATAGTGTCTCATTTTGCAGCTATGGCCTGTTATGAGCTAACTGAAAAGAAATTTAGTTTGAATGGAGCTATCAGCCTAGATTTATCTGTTTGGCTGACATACACATCAGTTATATTAATTCTACCAATCACCTGCCTTTCTTGTCACCAGTAGTTTTGTACTGCATATCATCAATAAAATTATTGAATAGAGTTGGGCTTAAAAAGCAATTAGAGGAATCCCTTTTTAATGGCTATTTTTCAATTATAAGTTCTTTTAAAATCCGTCAGTTCATCAGCTTGTGATAAATTTAATACATATTTTCTTGCTACTCTGTGATGTTATTTTTAGGCAGTATGTCGTGCAGCCATATGTCTAATGAGTCTTACGTGAGTCTATTTTGTTATCTTTTGTTGTGTAAAAAATTACTTTTTAAAAACTACTTTTTTAAAACAAAACCTAATCTCCATTGTTTGGAAAATGTTATGTATCAGACATTTTGATTAATCTTCAGAATCTTTTCTCTTACTGTGCGTGGAAGGGATGTCAGGAAGTCATTCTGCATCTCATTTTTTATTACTGATAGGTTACTGTTTTTCCAATTTAGTGATACACCTATGGAGTTTAAAATGTAATAGTGATTGTCATACATTTTGGGGTCTTAGATATTATGGTAAAGCAGTGAAACTAATTTATAAAAAGGTTCAGAGATATTTTTTGTTTCTTAGTTTAGGAACAAAACAGTAGGCAGAACATGAAAAGGCATTCTGTCAGTTAGGAAAAACTGACATTGTGCCAGGTATAGAAATCTCTTAGTCGACATATGCAAAATGTCATTTCTTAAGACAAAGTAATGCATACCTGATATTTAGCTGAGGGAGACTAATATGGCTTCTAATGGTGCTTTCTGTGTGGTTACATTTTTTCAGTGCATCTAGATTTTAAAATATATTCTAAATGGAGGGCTGAGATCACAGTATTTTCAGGGTTCATTGGATGCAGAGTAAAACTAATAAAATTACTTAACTAGATGGTTGCCTAGTAACAAATGCATTCTGTGCAGAGTGAGTTGTAGATAACGTCCTATGTAGAATCTTCAAAACTGTATTAGTAATTGCATTTTTACTATGTACTTAGGTTTTTCAATTTCACTGGTTTTTTCCATTTCTGTTCTTAAAACTAGACAACTGCACCTATGTGGACTTATTGACAATTTAACTCTTTCATTACTAGTAAACAATAAACAAATAAACACTGATGAAACATTCTAACAAACTTCCTGCTTAGTAATTTTGAAACATTTAATTATTTTTTTAACGTTCTAAGCCCTACTCAGTTATTTCTCCATTTCTTTTTCTCCTTTTTTTGGATCAACAGCACAGATCCTGTGAGAGATTGAGACACAGCCATTCTGTGGGTAGGGTAGTATCCAAGTAATAACTAATGTAGTACTTCATTCTTGCTACCACTGAACAGGGCGTCCAGGAACCTAATGTAAGGTTCATCTTCTTGCACATCTGCACTAAAAGCTAAGAAATGCTTGTGTCTAATTTTCTGAGTGTCTTGTCTTTAGTGTACCTCTGAAGGGCATAAAGACTGACTGCAGAGGGTGTGTTGAACTGATCCTGGGTCATCTGATTATCAGATTAATTTCTAACCAGCAGACAATTCTTCAAAGATTAAAATGTGTAAACTTGTCTGCTTCACTTAATTCTGTGCTCAAGTTGAACAATCAGAGATAGGATTTCCAGCTTGATTGTAATTCGTTCTGTGAATGTGATATTTTAATACATGGAAATGGGAAGGCTGCCAAGATCACAAAGTTCAGGAAGAACTTTAGAAGTCAGATAAAAGAGTATCTCTGTGCACACTCTGTATGCTCTCAAGTGGCGGCTGTAATGTAACGATATGCAAATCTGAAAACCTATTAGAAGAAAATGATCCTGCTGTGATCAATTTACAGTCCAGAGAGGCACTTCCCATACCTGATCCTTTATCATTTACAGCATAAACACAGATGATGCTTGCATGGAAATCGATACTGGGATAGCTATCTTCTGATTATTTTTTCTGCATACATGGAATTTCATGGTGTGGTAATTGTGTTCTGTGAATGCTGTCAATTCTCCAAATGCCATCAAGAATGTTTCTGAATTAGATATACTAGTTAAAGATGTCAATTAAATATAGCAATGGCAATTTCATTTCTCACTTCCAGTGTAACATCAAACCAGTAAGGCATAGTAAGGCTTTTAAAGAACCTGATGTGCAAATACTGTGTCAGTTCAGGTTTGCAAGGAAAGCCTCCTAAGTTTCAAATGGTGCTTATTATTTTACTGGCATGATTAAACACATATAAAGAATGAAATGTTGGAGGTTGAGTTTCAGTAGTAAAGAAAAGGCACTTAGCTGCCTACCACCAGCCACCAATACGCAATGTAAACAGAAAACTCTGTCATCCTGATTGTGTTACCAGTAATTTCTACTGCCATTTCAGGAAAAGGCTGTGGGTTCATGGTTTAATGTATATGAAGGTATAATCTCTAGCTGGGAATTCTAGGATTAAATAATAAGTGATCCAGTGGTTGAAAAAAATACTAATTTTTGAATTATATGTATTTATAAAAGGCATCTGTACATTTTCAAGGCTTATTGTTCTTTAGAAGCACCTGAGAGTAAAAGATGTTAGTGCTTGCTTTTCAACGGGAAGTTAGAAAAGTAGTCGAAAAATGTATGCAGAGAACTCTGTTATAAAAATGTGTTAGAATTCCAAAAACCATTATGGAAAATCAAGTTTCTGTAGTGCTTGGATAGATGAATAATAGATAGAGAGTTGAAACTGAATTATAATCACAGAGAAAATGCAAAAAATAAATCATGTTATGGTTGCATATTCAGGTAGTCTTCTTTATTTTTTAAGTTTAGCACAGTTTTAGTCACTGCTGTTTTTATATTGCCATGTATAATTAAAAGAATAAAAGCCCCTTGTTTTCTACCAGCATGTGATGATGTGCATAAACTAAACACATAGGCTTGAATTTGACTTGGACATAAAATAATTTGAAGGATTGTTATGATACATTTTTTATTTTAGTGTAAGTGTCCCTCTTTTTGCATCTTGATTATTTTATATATGTATATAAATTATATATATTTTTGGTGAGCAAATACAAAAGTAGATAGTAAAAAAATAAAGGTTTTTTTTTGTTTTCATGGCCTCAAAAGAACTTAAGGAAATTGATGGAATGATTTCGAGTCTTATTAAGGTGATTAGAGGGATGGAGTACCTTCCCCTTGGGGAAAGGCTGTGAGAACTGGGAGCGTTCATCCTAGAGAAATAAAGGACCTGGGTCATCTTACTACCTTTGAGTACCTAAAGGGCACTTAAAAGAAAGCTGAAGCAGGACTTTTTACAAGGGCATGTAGTGATAAGACAGGGGGGAATGGCTTTAACTGAGAGTAGGTTTTGTTTGGATATTAGGAAGTTTTTCTTCACTGTGAAGGTGGTGAGGCACTGGAATAAGTTGCCCAGAGATGTGGATGTCCTATCTCTTGAAGTGCTGGGGCCCTGAACAACCTGGTCTGGTGGAAGGGGTTTAAAAAATGTGTTTGAAATATATTAGTAATCTTAATTACTTACTTGTGTTAACTGTCAGCTTCAGTTGTCATGTGGAGTGTTAATTTGGGGTTTTCAATAAGATCCTTAGCTGCAGGGTCAACTGCCAGGTCAGCAACATTAAGTGGCTTCTTTGTTTTACTAAGGTTTTGAAAGTGGCAAGTCTCAGTAAATTGTAACTGTTCTCTAGGCACTGTTTTTATTTTAAAATAAATCTTTGAAAAAACATCTTACATTTAATTGCCGTAAAAATACATATGTCCATGGTTATTAAGCAGTGTTCTTGTTAATTGTTTAAATACTTGAAATGCTTTCTTGCCTTCAGATGGAATCAAGCATACTTTCAAACTAGTGCTTTCAGGCTCTTAGGAGATTTGAAAAAAAATATTGTTATTGAATTTAGCAAAATCAAGTAATGTTTTCCAGATGGGAGCTCAGTTACAATTTAAGATTGCTGTACTTATTAGGCAATTGTGAACAATCTACAAGGTACATATATCAGCAAGTGGTAATTGTGCTTACAGATTCAAGCTTTAAAATAGTGCATAAGCACTGAGTAAATGAAGACGCTTGCACCACGGGTGCCCAGGTGCTGGCTGAGGGAGCTGCAGGGTGGCTGAGGGGGCTGAGGGGTGGCTGTGGGGAGGGATGGCTGTGGCTCAACGAGCTACACAATGTGGCCACTTCCAGCGGGCTCCAACCAGCCAGAGGTGGTGGCACCTCTGCTAAAGCATGGCTAAGAAAGGGTAAAAACACTGTGCAGCAGATGGGATGGCAAAAACACGAGGAACAGCCCTGCAGACAGTAAGGCCAGTGGAGAAGGATGTGGTACTCCATGGGACCATGCCAAAACCAGGAAAACCCAAACAGACAAAGGAGGAAACAACCCACCTGGCACACCTCGCCCACCTCAAAAAAACCCCAAACCTCCAACACCTCAAAACTGTGTGCTTGATGATGACTGTTGCCCTTAGGTCATCGCATAATCCAGCCGAAAAAAGTTGTGTAACAAGTGAGAAAGCTTCCTTGTGCTCTTGAACACTGCTTTTGTTCCCTGTAGATGGAAGACTTCAGAAAATGAAATCTCACTTGTCCCAGTTTGCATATCATATCATATCATATCATATCATATCATATCATATCATATCATATTTTATTGTACATGGAGCTTTCCTTTTGCAAATGTAGACTTGGTCTGCAGATTTTCTGTGTCATTTAGTTGTTTGCAGCCACAGTTTTAGTGTCCAGAATTTTGCCACAGAACATCTGTTACCCGGCAATGTAGTGGTTTACTTTGTCTGCTTGTCGTCTGTGGTGTTTGGGTCCATGGTTCCTTTTGAGATTTAGTTTAATATTTTGGTGTGCTTCCTATTCTTCAGGTCTGCGTTATGGTGTGGTATTATTTTGTCTTCCATGTGAATGCTCTCCATTTACTTTTTAATCATCTATTTTGAAGACTTGTAATTTAACTGTTTTAATTGCTTTAATTTAACGAGCATTTCCTTTCACTTTTAACTCAAAACAGGTGAGTAAATCAAAATCTAAGTAAAGCCTCATATTTTTTGAACAGGATTTAGCCAGGTGGAATTTACCAGCCTTACTCATCTTGAGATATTCACCCATTTGAGACTAGTTGAGACCATTATATGTGGCTTCAGTTACAGTGTCTAAAAAGCCTTTATAATAAAATTACTGTGAACTCTGGTTTTAAATAATTATGCTAGTTGTGAGCCAGCCTACGCAGCTCCTAATGTTCCAGAAGGAAATGGGAAAATTCTTGTGTACTTTGTCCATTCAGGTCTTCTGTGTGCTTTCATTCTTTTGAAAATTACCTGAAAATACATATAATATGGAGGCTTTTGTATGGAACAGAGCAATTAGTTGTAAAGCACCATTTCTGTCCCTTATTAAATGGGAAGGCATGTAAACCAAACATTTGAGGAATTAAACATTTTAATAAAGAAGAAATTAGAATAAAATGCCAGTTCCAGAGAACCAGAATACATTGTCTAAGAGAGTAGTGGAAGCAAAAACCTAAGACGGAGGAGTGGCACAAATTTCATTCCTTTTTCTTCCAGAATAGTGGTCTGATGTGGAGTAAGGAAGAAAAGACACCAAATCATGTGTCACAGTTTTGCCTATAAATTGGACTATTCCTTCTTAACAAAGCCAGTTTTCTGCTATTGTTCCTCTATGTCAGTAAGTCAGTACTTTTGGAGGGCAAAAGTACAATAAAATAGAAAGATGAATAAGCAAGATTTGATGGAATTGCAGAAAGCACTGGTTTCTTCAATACAGGATAATCACCAGCTCACATGTATTGTTCACCTTTTGTAGAAAGTGTTAACTGTTTCTTTCACATTAATGTTTTATAAAGGATGTTTTAAAACTCTGGGCTTGATTCCTTGGCTTACAACACTTGGAAAATTTACAGTTTTTCTGATTTTTTAATAGGTTGAATCTACACAAAGCATGATTAGGATTTTGGGCCTTTCAGCTACATTACCCAATTATCTTGATGTTGCTACATTTTTGCACGTCAATCCCTACATTGGATTATTCTACTTTGATGGGCGTTTCCGACCTGTACCTCTGGGACAAACCTTTATAGGGATCAAGACAACCAATAAGGTAAGGAATTGTGAGTGCCAAAGAAAGGGTTGCTGTTTGTGGACTCTTTTTGATCACGCTTCATGCATGTATGGGGTACTTGTTTATTATGCTACAGGTGTTTTTTGAAGCATATTTTCTTTTGTATAATGATATACGTAATTGAGAGGTGCTTTAAGAATCTTCTTTCTTCAGTTTACCATACTTGTAAGCATGCCTTGTTGCAGTTGGATACAAAGTTATTTAACTTTGCATTGCCTTTTCTTCACTGCTCAGTTTTTCTTGAAAAAGAAATCATCACCTTCAACTGCAGAGTCACGTTAGCAGCTGATTATTCTGCCTCTTACATTCCAATTTCCATGTGGTGCATCTTTTTTGGCTATAAGGATGCATGAGGCATGCTATAAGAAAAATACTCTTTTTTAAAATCTGTATATATATTATATAATATAATAATAAGAGGAAATATATATTTTTATATATATATATAAACAACATGCATTAGTACTAAAGTTACTGATGAAAACCGTAGCATGCTAAGCCACTAATTATCATATGTACATATTTGATAGAAACTGTATTTAAAGTAATCCCTAAATAAGCTTCTTTACTCTTTGTGCTGTTGCTCATTTTGGGAAGCATTAAGACAATAGTCAGGTATAATATTCTTATTAAAAATCATTAGTGGAGTGACACTTGACATGTAAATTATAATTCTTTAAATACAGGACTTTATACAAACACTTTACATAGATTTCCCGTACATCTCATTATCTTATAATTAAGGTTTATATACTTAAACTTTTCAAAAAACATTGTTCACATGTGATTTAAATTAATAGAAATCAAGACATTTTCAATCAAAAATTAATTTTGTGGCTTAATCAATCATAGCATTTTATTTAGTTTTTGTTAAAATGGATATTGCCTTTCTTACTAGATTATTTAAGTAGTCATTCCATCTGCAGTGCAGGAGAGGAACTTATTTCACAACTGTGGGGGTATGTTTCAAATCTATATGCATAAGACTAGTTTACCATATGGTGCTTACCATGATTTGCATATTTTAGTCTTCATTAATTGCTTTTAATACCTTCACTCTTCCTTGCTGTTACTTTCAATTCATCTTTCACTGCTACTTGATTCTAATATTAATTTATTTTCACTATATAGTAAGAAAATACTTCCTTTCTTCATACTCACTTTAGAATGTATTTAGGCTTCAAAAAATCAAAGATATAAATAAATCTTGTAAAATTTGAAATTATTAAAAACCAGTAATTTTCCAAAGAAGCATAAGGAGATAAGGAAATATTAGGAGGTAATAGTTATTCTGAAATGTGAATACTTGGCAGACTGTTTTGATAATACCACAGCCAGGAGATCTTTTATTTTTTGGAAGACTGTCATTACAATCTCACAGAGCAAAATATATTTTACAATGAAGATAGTACACTTTACAGCAAGCAAAACGTGGAAGTATTAAGCCTCTTTGAAAAAGGATTGTATTGAGGATAATACTAATACTAAAGCTGCCTAATTATTGCCAATATCAACATCCTTGTGGTCTTCATGAGAGGAGAAAAGCAAGGTAAGAAAGTCCAGGATCAAAAGCTGCTATTGCAGACCATCAGCAAGTGCAGTCAGTGCTATGTCTGGAGCATACTAATGAGTTTCAAGGAGACAGAAGACTGTTAGTTGCTTTAGGTAAATGCTTTGCCACAGTTTGCTGAAATCCTGCATCCAAAAACAACTCCCCCAAAATTTGGAGCTGATTAGCAATTTACAGAGCCACGTGCAACCTGCAGGCAAGCTTTCAAAGGCAAGGACAGCATGATGTATTTATTATGCATAGAAGTTTTCCAGAAAAGCTCTCAATACTCTGTATGTTGAAATTCTTGGAGCATATGGCACTAAGACTTTGACTTCTTTAGTCAAGGTCTGTTAATGGCAGATGTTTTTCTTTAATATCAGTCTTCTTTCTTTAGGCATGTTTACGTTTTTGTCTTTAGGTATAAACACAAAGAATATGTAAAGTTAACTTTATGGTATGTGTACATATGTATATATGTTCATGTATCTTTATGCAGTGCTCCTGTAAGTTTCTCCTTAATAATTTTCATTTGCTATTATTTGAAAAAACATATTTGGTAAAATGCTAACTTCTCAATTTAAGAATTATTAGACTGAATACTTGTCTTTAGCACATGTGCCCATATTTTCTCGTCTTTTTATTACTATATTTGTACAGTTTGCAATACAAATATTCTCTTACCTATAGAGCTGTTTTAAAGCTTTGTTTTTCAATTTTCATCTATTCTAGTATTAAGTCCAAGTATTAAATTTCCATTTTGAAATATGTACCTGCTTTGCTTTTGTAGAACATTTCTTTGTGCCAAAACAATTTGGTTATAAGACAGGATGCACAAATGAAGAATGGAATTATTGCTATGATATTTGACTTTATTTGTTTATTTTGATTTATCACAATGTTAATACTGAGGTGGATTCAATAGATATATGCTATTTATATTGTAATGCATTAAAGAAATTTAAAAAAATCTTTAGAGTAGGTTAAAGAATACTGTTGATTTCTGCTGGAATCTTTATTAAATATTTTATTTATCTATCATTGGAAACTCTTTACATGGTACTCACAATGTTCTCTGTGCATGACCCAACTATGAAGAAATCTCAGTTGTCTATGGCAAAAAAGCTATCAATAATTTCCTAGAGATAAAAAGTACATATGTATGCGATGTAAAAACCATTTTTATATACTAAATAGAAACCCTTCATTCTAGATAAGATATATTAAATTGATATTTCCTCAATATCTTGTAGAAATAAGATTGCTTAATATGAAACAGATAAATTAAAGAACTGGGTTACTTCTCTTTGGTCATTAAAAAACACCAGCAAAGTCACATAATAAATTTTGTATTAACTGCCCTTACTCATACTTTATCTATGTATTTTCATGTTTTATTTCTGAGTTTAAATGCAAAATGCTATTGTTGGAATGGGAATTGATGTACTGTAAATTTAATTGCATAATCAAATTTATCTTTCAAGGATCATTTTAAATGGCTTGATACATAGCAGATAATCCATAAATATAGAAATTATTTTAATATGGATGTGATGTTGCTTTTTCAGGTGCAGCAGCTGAATCATATGGATGAAGTATGTTATGAAAGTGTGCTGAAGCAAATAATGGCTGGACACCAGGTATTTATTTTTTAGCTTACTTTCCATTCACAACATACATAAAAAAGTTAAATCATCACAGTGATGTATTGAGAATTATTCTTTTATAATATGTCACTTCAGAGATAGCCTCTAACCCTAGAAACACTTCATAGAAACAGCAAGAAAGAAAATGTAAACTGACTAAATAGTGTTAGCTTCTAACAGAGGTCAAAATTCACAGTACTTGATATATTTGTAAAGTAATTAATGTGTATTTATGTCACTTTTTTTTTTAATTACAAGGCAAATTAGGTCAGTACTTTAGACACCTTACAACAGGTACACTTAGAGATTAAAAAAATCAAAAATTAAGCATTTAATAATTCTTCTTAGACTTTTCTATATCTTTCAAAATCTAGTCTTTTGTGTTAGAGAAAAGAGAATTACTCAGCATTCAAGATGTGGTGTGTGAGGGCTCAGCATAAGTCATTCGAAATATTGTGGGGTTTGTGTTTTGTTTTCATTTTAAATGAAGTAATCATTCATTTTGCTTTATAATAGAGGTTTGTGCAGTGAATTTTCAAGTCTGACATTCCTCTCAACTAAGAATATGGGCCTAACTCATTTACCTGAATAGTTTCTCATTCTGCTATGATTATGGTCCTGAATTATTCCCACACAATGTCTTATGTTTTTTAGAACTTTGCACATAAAGCAGGTATGGCACCTCGTCAAAGCAGGAACAAATGCTAGCACTCTATGATGCTTGAAGGGGTTTTATATACAATTGTATAAAAGAGGGAAACTCTGTCCTGTACAGTCACACTAAGAAGTGCACATTTTTTGCTTTTCACAAAAAAGTTCATTGAGTTTTTTGAAAGATGAAGAGTTGGTTTATGACTTGGGAAGGGAAAAAATACTTCAGCAACAGGCTCCTAGTCCTCCTGCCCCCCTGCCTTGCTTTATCTCCATTCTTCTACTTATCTTCTCTTGTTGATATCAGTTATTGTTGTTATGTTCAGAAAACTTTCATGAAGATTACTTTTGGAAATATTTTTATTTTCTTGAGTGAAGACTGTTAATGAAATTTTTTTAGCAGCACCAAGGGAACTTTTGTTTGTGTTCTCCTCATTGTCAAGTATGCAAAAACATTACCAAATTCCTAACACTGAAGTGCATTTAGTTTCTTATCTTTCATTTCTTGTTTTGATTTTGTTTATTTTCACTTGCTGAAGTGCAAGTGGCAGAGTCTTTAAATCAGTAGTATGTAAGTAATGTATCTTGGATTCCCAGCAGGGAGTCTGTATGCTGTTTTGGTATATTTACTGCACCTTTCTTCCCCTCTCTTTTCTTCACACTGAGGAAAAAAGTGACTGCAAACATATATGATATTATTTGAAAAGATTCAAAGACAGTAAGTTGTTCAGTTCTAGTAGGAGATGTTTTTGTAGCTTTGCTTAGGAATAGTTTTGATTCTTGTGCTAGCAGCTGAAACGCATGAGTGTTTTGTTTTAAGGCATGAGCTACAGTTTTAAGAGGTGAAGAGAAGAACTGTAGTCTACTTAATGTTACAGTTTCAGCAAAGGACACTGTTGCTGATCTCAGTTTCTGAAAACTCTGAAATTCTGTATTTCAAACCAACAGCCATATAAGTGCAATTTTGGGCAAAGCAGAAGTGTGGTTTCTCTTGCTATATAAATGCTGGTTTGATTTCAGAACACTTTGGTTAATTTGATCCATATGGTTGTAAATTTTCTTTGTTTGAAAGTGTTCATTCTGCTGTGTCACAGAACTCTCATTTAGAACATCTAAATAGCACCCACTTACACTGCACTTTTCTTGAGACTCTTTAATTCATATTGGTCTTGATATTTATTAAACAAAATAACCTGAGAGTAATTATATAGAAGTACCAGTATACAGGCTTTGACAATGCAGAATCAAGCACGTCAACTCATTCTTAATTATAATATGTAGTACTGTACCACATGAAAAATTTGAGTTTTCCATTTAATGAGTCTGCTATGACAAATGATCTGTCTGGTCATTAGACCAACTGCAGATGTTTACAAAGTGGAAAAAAAAAAAGGTCATGTAGATATATTTACATTGAGATGCCTACCCCATAGTGGAAGATGAATATTATGAGCAAATATGATTAATATTACACTAGAAAGGTTTTCTTCAGTGTCTTTTCACAATTTTGAGAATGCCCTTTGATTTTCTAAGTTTCCAGAAACCCATTACCTTGTGTCCACGTTTCACCATAGGCTGTTATCATCAGGCTCTGTTACCTTTCTTAGCTTGTGTTATTGGAAAAACATGTATTTATTAATATTATATATGTGCAAACTTCATATGCTTTTTAACAAAGCTGTGGTTGCTTCTAAATGTATTTCTTAAAAAGATGTTTTCATCTCTTCCCCCCAAATACTTAAGAAAAAATTTCCATAGGTGTTGTGTATCTGTATGACATTCAGGACATGGTTGAGATTTTATATTTATTCAGGCAATAATGTATGACAGACACAGATTTCATTAGCAATGCTCTAGAGAGCCTAAAACTTCTGTTCTGTTTTATACTGAAATGCAAGAAAGAAATACCAGAACCAGAGAAAAACACTTTCCCTCGCTAAAGTTGCTCGAGTTTATGTAGATCTTCCTGTGACGATCAAGCTTTCACAATGTTGTCTCTTAAGATTCTTGACCAGAGTCTTTGGACCATCCTAATAAATTAAATTCAGCATTGTTTATTTACAGGTCTGTTAACTCATTCTCAAAGAATTCTATCATGGCAGAACTAAATAATTTACTCATGGAATTGATGCTGATGTGTCACTGTCATGTTGTAGGTTGGAGTGTGAGGTTTGGCTACAGTTACACATCCGTGTGTTTTTATTAGATGTATGTGTATTTTCATTTTTTAAGGCTAAGGTTGGTTGCATAAGGAGTAGTTGCATTCTATAGGCATGTGTTTTGACAGATGGAGAGAAGCTTTTTATGTTGATTTTTCAACATTCATCCTCTGCAAGACTTCCAGCTCTTCCTGGCTACTGGGAAATTAAGAATTGGTGATTCAGTCTTTAATTTTGATCCATCTGCTCAAACTAATGAGATATCTCATTTGTAGGCTTCACTTTGAATTACCAAATGCAACTGAAACAATAACATTTGTCTCATAGCACAATTCTCCTCTTGTTTAACTTGAGGAAGTTTGATAAATGGCTGGCCCTACTGACTTTTCTGGGGTTTTTGTTATAGAAACTTCCTGTTGTGACCAAAGAAGGTCAGAAAATGTCCCAAAGGTTTCCAAGTACTTTTCAAATCAGTGTGCTCATTTGGAAGATTGCTAACAGTGTAGAAATCTATTGGAAGTTTTCTCTGGCATATTCTGCCTCCCAAGGCAGCTTTAAGTGAGAACCTCTAGTGCTGTTAGGTCTGCTTTTATGAGACTGTCCTTCTATGCTTGATATTAGTTGGTGAATATTTGTTTTCATGTCATACTTGAGATTTGTTGTGTTCTGATATAATCTAAAAAGATGTTAGATCTTCCTGGACTAATTTGCTCCGTCAGAGTTTTATTTCTGACAGAGTTTTATTTCTACCTCTTAATAAACCAAAGATACTTTAAATTAAGAAAGAAAAAAATCACTCACTCTTTGTCAGAAAATATGGCTCCATGCTCAGTTGCAGGTGGAGTATTTTTCCAGCATTTCTCTTCTGGGATGCTCTTAATTTGAAGGCTAGGTGAAGGCTAAGTGACTGAAAATTATCATTCCCTCAGTGTTATTATAGCTGTATTTTTTCAGACTGCAACCAGTAGTGGGCCACATCAACCAAAAAGATTATTTCAGATACAAAGCTGAAAAAAAAAAATTCACATTTTACAGCCCTGTGAGAAGGGCATCTAATGGCAACAAGTTCAGGGGTGCGTGGCTGAAATGTGAAGAGTTAATTTTTTTCTTTACTTCACTGGCTGGAGGACCCTGAAGCAGCACCTGGGTAGCAGAGACACACGAGGGGCAGTGCAGGCACTGCCAGGCTCAGCCCATCCTGGTGGGCAGTGGGGCTGCTGTTCACACCCATTTGTCACATGTTGTACTACCCTGCTGTGGTCTTCATGTGCTTTTTATGACTTCTGAGCTTTGATCTCTCTCTCAGGACAGCAATCTCAGGCTTGTCCATGAGAGTGCCTCCAAGTCTCTGTGAACACCTATGTTGTGTCAACACAGATATTCTACTTCTCAAAAGAGAGGATAAACAGCAGTATTTATATATACATATGTACAGTAAATATATATACAGTAAATATATGAGATTTCCCATACTGTTAATCTCCGGGCCTAGGCAATCCCAGCTGCAAGGTCACTGGAGTGAATCTACCATCCTCCTCACCATTATTCCAGTTTTAAACTTTTCCTTCCAATAACAGTTTAGGACAATGCATATCATACTGTATATATCAACAGTTTATGACAATAACATGACACTCTTGTCATGTTATGATTTGAGCAATTTGAGAAATTTTTATGAGTTCTGAGAAATAACATAGTATGTTTAAGATTTTGGGTATTTCTCTAAAACATGTAAATTATTTATTTATTTCTCAAAATTATGTAAATTTTGATTTCATGTTAAATTCCTTTATCTAATATATTGAACTGCTGCTCTCTTTGTCAAAGTTCTGTTGTTAAAGTTGTTTAAGTTAGTATCCTAGGGAGTTAACTATTTTTCACTTTGACTCATAAATTCACATCCATTATGTCTCCTCCTTTTACTGAGCTTTTGCTGGTTTATCTCTTTAGCTTGGTTACCAGGAGATGATACCACATTTCTCCCATTGCCCCCATCACCTCTTAAATATTTTTGCTGTTATGAGTATGTCAGAACCTTACTGTTTGCTATCTTTTCTTTTTTCTTTCTTTTTTTTTCTCTGAAATTCTTTCAAGCAAAAAAACTCATAGATTTATTGAATTACCAATTAGAAGAGTTGCTGAAGTCTTTGAAAGCTTTTGAAGGAGGTTCTTCCTCAAAATGCAGTCATAAAACTCTTTCACCAGTCTCCCCAGACTACACACCTCTTTTGTTTCTCCTTTTTTTTTGGTTTTTTTTTCTTGTAAGTGATTCTCTTTGATATTACTTAAATCTTCAAAAGAAATCCTGTGTTTTCTTTGCCCTTGGTGTTCTTTCAGCAAGAAAGGTCTCTTAGATTTTCTCTCTGCACCTTATTCTCCTGTGTGGCTTTTTTTGCTGACTTTCAATACTCTGTTGCTCATCTTCAGTCACAGGTATCTAGGTTTCAGTCCTGGTTCCATATCCATTGCACTTTGTTCCTGTGCCATTTTGTCTGTTTATGGCAGTTTTTAACTTGGAGTGCCTTTGGCATTCTCTTGTCTTCTGAAACCTCTTTTCCTTTTTAAGACAATAATTCCTGTTTTCCCACTGCTTTCAAGACTTTTCTGTGTAAGTCTGACATGACAGTATCTTTTCTTTCACTAGGTCTGGTACTCAGGGAAACTCTAGCAGTTGGACTTGACATTCCATGACTGTGCCTTCTGGCTCAGCTTATTCTGTGATTCCTTGAAAGTTCATTTTCTCACTCAGCTTGGTGTTTTCAGTTCATAGCAAAAACTGGCTGTTCTGTAGGAGCTCTGACACCTTTCTGTGGTTCTCATTCCCTTGCTGTTTATGGTTCAAGGTGTCAGTACATAAATACTGAGGAGACATTATGGCTTTACAAGAAGTGGTTTCACTATGCAAGGAGCTTTTCTAGTGGGGAAAGATGTCAAATTGTCTGTTGCAAAGAACTTGGATTTTTGAAATGCTGTATGGTATTGAAAGCCTCAACACAACATCAGAAAGGGAATGCCGTAGTAGTAATTGTACAAAATTAGCAACAACTCCACTTAACTAAAGCTAATAACTGCAAGCCAATAGAGATGCAACAACCCTTTTTTGAATTAACATGCTAGAAGTCTCACTACTGGGATGAAAAATATGGATAAGAAGTAACAATGGACAGCTTTGCACAAACCATCTGTTCTTGTTGAGGCATTGTGAGTGGTGATTTCGAACTGCCCATTTTGTGCTTATTTCAGTTCAGTTTTTTTAATCTTTTGAAGAAAGTGCTTTTTGAAGTACATTGTTAGTTTCTGAGCTTTTACTCTTCTCATTTGAGCTAGTTTTTTTAGGTTTGGCTGGACTGTGTTTTCTTCCGCTTTTGACATATTGTCTCAACTGCATCTGATTTACCTGTCACAAGCTCTTACCCTCTATCTTTTAAAATTAAATGAATGTGCAGAATACAGCCATTTATAGCTGTAACATTTTTAATTAGTCTATTCATTGGGTGGTTACTATGCAGTTTTCTGGAGATCAAGATTGCTTTATTAATTAGAAGTTATGTTCTTAATTAAAATGTTGTCTTACACTACTGGTCCGCATTTAGTTCATTAGAAATAATTTTGAGGTGCAATAATTTTTTTTTAAAGTTTTGGAATAATTTCTAAGTGTCACCTTGCACAGATTTTTAATAGTTTACTCTTTCAAATCAGGATTTCTGTTGTCTCAGATCAGAAACAAATTAAACTTATATAGTCAGAACTGGTTCTGTGATGCATACTGCACATAAAGCCTTCACTTTGTCTGTAATTGTTCTCTATGTACAACAATTGACTTGAACTTTGCAGTACTTAGAAGTGTCATCTTGTTTTTCTGAGCTATCTTAAACTAAAAAAGAAACAGAGTAGTTAATTTAAATCTATTATATTAAATTGTCAGCAGTGAATTTGACAGGTATTAATTTCATCCGTAAAAATGATGGATTAAATTTCTTTATTATCAGTTTTCCAGCTGTTATTTGGCTGCAGAAGCCGTGTGAAGATAACAGTTTAATAAGCTTAGTTACTGGAGCTGTTGACAATGCTTTTATAGCCATGTCTTGAGATAAGATTTAATAAAACATTATTTTCTTCAGAGGTCTCTCTGGGACTTAGTACCTTGAGAATTAAGCTTTTCCTAGTATTTTTTTCCTTGGTGAAATAATGTTTATAGCATGCTCTGGAAATATGTCTGAGAATTTACAGAGTTTATTAGCATGTATTCTTCATCTAGATTGTTTTTTTTTTCCTAGATTTTCATTTTAGAGCTTAAAGAGTTTATTTCAGCTTGAGTTTTTGTACCTCTGTATCTGCACAGATTGTTTATCGTTCATCATCTGGTATAGCTTATTTGCATATATATGTGTATATATTGCTTCTACAGTTATATGTGTGCTCATGTATGAATAAAAATAGACAAATACAGAAGGTAAAGTGATCTGGCAGGATAACTGAATTATGACTGATGATTTTAAATGTTATTTCTTTGTCAGCAATACAGAAGGTAAAGTGATCAGGATAACTGAATTATGACTGATGATTTTAAATGTTATTTCTTTGTCAGCTGATTAAATGAAGAATTGAGGTTTTGTATCATATTCTTTTGCAGTTTTTGCACAATTAGGGCCCATTTCTATGTGTTGTTTCTTTAACAAAATCACAAAGTAATTCAGTGATGATGCACTATTTTTGTATTCTGCCTGTTCATAATTTGTTTATGCTCTTCATTTCTACAATAACTGCCTTTTCAGCTTTAAGGATATAGTAGTTAATATAATCTTATACCTGTATAAATGAAGTTTTGTTTCCTACTTTAATTGAAAATAGTATATTGATGTGCTGTGCACTTCACAAAGTGCTTTATACCAGATGTTTCATATTATTGTCAAATGATATGTATGTACTATTTTTCTCTATATTTTCTGGCCAAATTCGTTTGACTTTCAACATATACCTTGTCAGCTCTCTTTATGAACCACTGAGAAATTTGCTGGAAATGGATGCCATAACAAGTTATGTGTATAAAACCCCATAATTCTTCAATTAGGGAGCCTTCTAAATGTTTGTGTGCAATGTTTCTCTGCAGTATGCTAATTTTTGCATGTATGCTTGCATTTATTTAATAGTTTGTCTGTATATGTGTACTCAGGTGTTCACAATGAATTTATTTAGACCAGAAACACCAATTTAATATCTTCTCATTAATTATGAGTGCATGAGGTCTTCAGCTGATGTCGGCAGTGATGCACAGCTACACAGTGTTGTCTGTATTGGTGATTACAGCTATCTGCTACTATTTAGAATTATTCTTCTTCTGATATTATAAATTAGCATTGAATCATTAAAACAAAAAAAAAAAATCAAATTTAATTCCAGATTAGCAACTTCTCATAGCCTAAAATTTTATTTAAATGAAGCAATTGATAGTTACATCCTGAGCCATTTGGCCTCTTGTGGATGACCTCTAAGTGTTGAGTTGCAGATTTACTGCATGCAAATGTGACAAAGGCAGCTTGACCAGTCTTGCAGCCATATATGATGAGTTTTAGTAGCTCTGTGTTAAAAGCTGTTTTTCAGGTATGACACTGCAGAGCATTAGCAGTCTAAAAGATTGTGGGAAGTTAAGTCTGTAGATTTCTGTCAGCTGCACATTATTTTTCAGTAAGAATTCAATGGCAAGGTTAAATGATACTCCAAAGGATACGCTAAGCATTGCCAGTGGTTCAAAGCTTTTGAAAATTCTTGCCCTGTAGCTCTGCAAGAAATGGATCTGTGTGCTTAATTTAGCATCATAGTATCAAGTATGTCAATAAAATATCTGATTTTTGTCAAAACATCTGTAAATTATTACCAAGTCAGATACTGTCCACCAGGACCTTATGCCTGTCACAGTTTTTTAACAGGTGTAATCTGAGAATCCAATGGTAATATCTTTGATGGGTTTCAATTAGAAATACACAGAAACATAGGTTGCTGTAGAAAATAAAATATTTTGAGGAATCCACGAGGATGGAAAATAAATTTTCACTAAGATGCATCAGGAAATTGACTTTATACTTCTATTCACTTTCCAGACGATGAAATTTCTCATTTGTGTAATTCTGTGGTGTTGAGAGTTTTCTTTGTGGCTACTGAAAAGATGATTCCAGAATATATTACGTTTGGATAATTGCATGCCTTTTAATCATGAGGTATTTATGATACTCTTATTTAGGCCAGGAGATTTTGAGAAGGACTAGGTATGTAGCATGTGGTTTTAGGAACAAGATTTGATTTGTTCAAGCACAGTTTATTACCATTAACAATAAATGAATCATTTAAGTTCTTCATAACTTAGTAAGTTTCATATGAAAACACTGCTTGTACTCGAAAGCAGTTCTTTATTTTTCTGACGATATAGAAAACTTGTTGATTAGGAGCAAAAATCTGGATAAAGGTCAGTCTTTAAATCAGTGCTGATAAAAAATAAATTAGAAATCATGACTGTTCTTTTAGTTGTTTAGTAGATTTATGTTACCCAAACCAGAAGACAGAGATGGCCAGTGGCAATATGGCAACTTTCTTAATCTTTTTTTGCTTAAGTAAAAGCAACGGGAATAGTCTCCAGTATCTTCTATGTTCCTTTCCTTTAATAAATCTGAATAGAATCTGCTTATGACTACCGACTCCTGGGTCATTTTGCGTATTATGAATGTTAGCCATGTGAAAATAGGTTTGAAAACATAAGAAGAGACATGGTGAACATGACAACTCTTAACCTAGACTGATATTTGTTGAAAATATAGTTTATTATACAACAGAAACATATTTTGTTATACAAAGTCAAAATAGTTAGTGTCAAAACAGGACAAAGGGAAATGCTTGAAACAAATTATTCCATGATCCTGTTTTTCTAAAAAAAGATACAGTGAAAAGCTACTTATAATTTTGAATAATAATTGTCATTCAAGTCCACTGGCATCTGCAAAAATGCAATTGTTAACTGCCTAATGACATATATTTGCATAGTAATAGACTAGCTATTCTTGCTTAATTTTCTATACAAGAATAGTTATTGCTATTTCTATTTCTATCCTGCCAATTAAAATTCAGAATAATTTCTACTACCTGTAGAAGTCAGTAAAGTATTTTTTGTTTGTCTTATTTTTAATTCACCCTCTGCTTTAATTTTCACTCTATTCATTTTTCCTCTGCAGCTTGTGATATATTTGGCTAATGCTACAAATGGAAGATAGCACAAATCGTATTGTAGTGTTCTGAAACAGGTTTTCTTTAGTGGAAAATGTATATAACTGTTGTTTAAAGGCAGAGCCGTCAAGTTTCATGTGGGCAAGTAATTTTCACTTGAAGCATCCTCCCATAAGTGCTGCTGCATGAACCCTGGCTGTTCTCCAGTGTAAAAGTTTGATGTCATGGCAGTCTCCTATTTTAATGCTAGAGGCTCAGTGTCACCTAAACAGTCCATAACTGTTTTATCCATAGCCTTGAAATACATCCATATATCCATAGCCTGGAAATGACAGCAAGCCCTTATATCTTTCAGTTTTACATAGTGGCAGAGGACACAATGTCATGTTTTAAATGGGCATAGCTGAGTGCCTCTCTGAAATGCCTGTGCACTGCTACATGCAGCATATGGAACAAAAGGGAGAAATTAGGGATTTGCATCTCTAATTGCTGAGCTAAGATGTTATTGAGATCAGAGATGTGATGTGATGCCTCACATGACTGAGTGCTGCAATGGGTGGAAACAGAATCTTGAGCAAGGTCAAGGTTAGGGCAGCAAGAAGCCTGTGTGTGAAAGCACAGCGGGGATACCTGGAACTCTGCCTAGGGATGGATGATGAGCCAGCTGAGAGTTTAGGAGGAAGGTTAGCCAGTAGATAGACGTAAGCAATGCTCTTGTGGGATTTTGATACAAACACTGCTCAGGAATAAAGTAAATGAGGCCTTCTTCAGACAACTAGAAGCCGCCTCATGTTTGTAGTCCCTGGTCTTTTGGGAAGACTTTCCCACCACAATGTCTGCTAGAGAGACAGCACGGCAGAGCAGAAGCAATCCAGTAATTTCCTGGAGTGCATTGATGACAATTTCCCAACATAGATGGTTGAGGAGCTGATGAAGGTTGATGCTGTGCCGTACCTTGTATTTACAAAAAGGGAAAGACAGGTTGGGGATCTGAATGCTGGGAAATGTTTTGGCTGCAGTGACCATGAGATGGTGGAGTTCAAGGTTCTAATGGAGAGAACCAGGCAAAAAGTTGCACTGTCCTGGGCTGCATGAGAACACTTTGTCCTCTTCAGAAAACTTGAAAGAATCCTGTGGCAGGTAGTTTGGAAGAGCTAGGGGATTTTCAGGTATCAGATCTTCCAAGCTCAAGAACAGTCCATTCAGATGTGCAGAAAATCAAGCAAATGGCCCAAGGCAAGTGTGGCTGAGAAAGAAACTGCTGACAAACATGATAAGGGAGGGTAAAGCAGGGACAGAAGACCCAGGAGTAATATAAAACTACTGTCCAAACATGCAGAAATAGGATTAGGAAAGCCAAATTCTGTTTGAAGGTAACTCTGGCAAGGTATGTAAAGGGCAGTAAGAGGGGCTTCCAAAAGTACAGCAGCAGCAGCAGCAGGAAGGCAGCTAAGGAAAATGATGGCTCTTTACTGAATGGGGCAGCAAACCTTGTGACATAAAACATCTGTAACACTGAGTTATTCAATGTTCCCTTTGCCTTGGTCTTGCTAGTAGGATTTGCCTAGGAATCCCAGAGTCCCTGAGGCAAATGGGAAGATCATAACAAAGACTTCTCCTTAGTCATACCCTTACTGTAAGATAAATGAAAATTAAGAATAAGAAATATAGTAGTATTTCAGAATTTGTGTAATAGAGCATTTTTTTACAGATATATGTAGAACACACAAGGCAAAATGAAGGAAGGGCCAATAGAAAGAAAATAAAGAACTTCCAATATAATGTCCCTATCAGAACCCTTTACATAGTTTCATGAATGGCATGAAGGTGAGCTGGGAGAGGTTTAGGTTGGATATTAGAAAAAGGTTTTTCACCCAGAGAGTGCTTGAGCAATGAAACAGGCTTCCTAGGGAAGTGGCCACAGCACCAGCCTGACAGAATTCAAAAATAATTTGGACAATGCTCTTGGGCACATGGCGGGATTCTTGGGGTTGTCCTGTGCCGGGCCAGGAGGAGGATTTTGCTAATTGTTGTAGTTATCTTCCAACTCAAAAGATTCTGTGATTCATTAGCAATAAAACAATTAGATGGGACTGTACAATAAAACGTTCACTCAGGCAGTCATATTTTAAGTAAATATACATTTCCACATTAAATGAAATACAGAAATAGAAATTATAGGGCACATGTTTTTAAACAGTACTAATATTGTAGATAAATAAATGAACAAGTGCACACTTCAGAATATATCACCTTACTGGTTTGATTTGCTGATGAAACATTATATATGTCTTTGTTATTAATTAATATTTTCTGTTAAAATATTGTATGGTATTGTGCAGCTTTGTTCTTCAGCACAGTTTCCAAAATATGTCTCTTTTATTTTGACGTCTCAACCTTGAACAAAAATTCATATGTTCCAATCCACATTATTTAATGTTATGTGATGAGTAAATGCAGTCTACCTTTAAACTGTGAATTTTTTATAGAAAAGGAAGGATATAAAAAATGTCTCATTAGCACTGGTTTGTAGGCAGTTTAGTAATCCTTCAGTTTCCTGTAATAAAAGATCTTAGTACACATGCAAATTATATCAATATTTCTTTTAAATACAAGATGTACTTAAATTAATTAAAATAATTAGAAAGTAAATTCAAATTCTCTTGTTGCCTTAGTAAGTGACAGCCTGTTCAGCTTTTTCCATTCCTGTGGTGTTGTTTAATGTGCAGAAAGACTTTAATTTGCAAAATACAAAAATCTGCTAAAGTAAAAATAAGATTTATTATTAAATAATATTAAAAGTATTTAATAAATATTAAAGCTTAAAACTACTTTTTAAGCTTTAATATAGGTCAACTTATGAAATTTCTTATTTATTGCTGTTTTTTAGTTATTGGTTCTGGATAGTTCTTCATGAGTTACTGGATTTGGTGAGAGGAATGGGAAATCACATTTATACACTGCTATGCTCTTAGTTAGATCTAGTAATATAAGATATCCTGACTTAGCATCATTTTTGATCAAGAACCATTAGTGAGCTCTGTGTGCTGTTTTCATGTATATTTTGGATGTAATAAACTTTTCATGCTGTAAATGTTGGGCATTGCAATTTTGAACTGTATCTTGGCAGTTAGGGAGAAATCACAGCATGAGAGAAAAGCAGGTTTGTTACTCCTTAGAATTAGGCTATATGTTGGTGAGTTTACTTAGCCTGTAAGGTGGTTCCATTTAATGATGTGGAGGAAAAATGTTTTTAACTTAAATAGGTAAGCAGTCCTATTTAGCAGTCCTAAATTAGCAGCCCTTGGGGAAAAAGTGTTGAAACCTTTTTAGGAATTAAGCTTTGTAAAATACTTGGAGGAGTTTTCATGCTGACCTCAGGGCAGAAAATGTTTGGACAGATTAATCTGTTGATCAATATCCCTAACCATTCATTTTCAGTAGAAGTAATACCCAGATCAAGAACCACATAAAAGAAGGTGTTACAAGGATTTAGCTGTGTGAAGCCAAACGGTGTCTTGAGGCTAAAATATAGATGCTTGTTCCTTTACTACATAATTAATATCAACATTGAATTAAATAAATTCATTCTTTAGTCTTAGTTTATTTGAAGGGTGTGATGCAAAGTGGCTGGCAAAACCTAGGCCTTCTCTCATTGAGGAGAGTGTTCAGTAAGAGAATTGCTGAACTCAAGCATTCAAGTGACCAGTACTTTTAATAGGAAGATGGAAAGATAACTGAAAGAGTCAGCATGTTTCCCTAGAAAAATGATGCAACATTTTAAGGCTATCATAGAGAATGTCAGTTTGAGATATGTATTTTCCAGTAGGAAAAGTTAATCCAAGCATCTTTGCTGTCCAAGGCAGAAGAAATATATTTCAAGGTATTTCAAGTACCTGATTATACATTTTTAGTAATAATAGCCCACTTCTCTGTGCTTTGGTGATGCACTAGCATGTTTCATAAAGATTAAAACCTGGAATGTGCAACTGTTTGGGGAATGCAAGCAGTTCCTGCTGTGAATTTTAAACAAAGTTTTGAGTAAAAGGTTTGATTTGTTTTATACTTTGCAAAAATTCTGAGGAGGTAGCCTAGCTAGAGACATTTGCTTTCTCCTTTCTTGTGTATTTTTTATTATTTAAAAGCTTTGGTTTCAGGAGAGCAGCAGCAGACACTTTCAGCACTAGGGTTATATACACCAGAGCTGGCTTTGAACTGCAAAGTACAGATCTAATTACACAGCTTGTAACTGTGGAACCACTTCTCTCTATTCTAAATTACTTTTCCTAACTTATTTGCATAATGTAATGCACAGAGATTTTGCCACTGAAATATAATATTCTCTGACACAGTTAGGACAGGCTAAATTAACCCTCCTAAGACTATATTGCTGTCTTACAGTATATTTGATGAATGTTTACTGACTTCATCGGGGACAAAAACATCCAGCAAGGTGTTTTATGTCAATTTTTAGCTAGGACTGGTTCTTTAAAAACATGTTGTGATGTACAGAGATTACAAGATGTAACAGGATGTACAGAGATTGTTGTGTGTCTGAAAAGTTCTTTTTTTTTTGGTCAATAATTTTGCAATCACTTTAAATTTTTTCAGGTGTTGATATGTGATCATTTAATACATAAAAGCCAATGAATTCAGCTGTACATTATTAAACCAGTAGCAGATAAATATCGAAGAAAAGTGCCGCACATCTGAAAATTAGGTGTCCATAAGAACTGTAGAAAAGCTTCTGAGTAGAGGACAGTTACACAATGCTTGTTTCTTAGTTATTGTCTGCATGCTAAGGTCTTACTGAATGAATGATTGCTGTGGTGTCAGAGATTGTCATACATGTAGGCAGAAAATACATGTAGGTAGAAAGCATAACTGAAGTTTTCTTCCAAGACTCTGCTAACTAAAAGCAGAAACGTGTGCTTTTTTTGTTTATACTTGATGAATTTATTGAAATTTATTGAGTATAATAGGCAGAAGAGAAAGGAAACTCAATGTTGTCCCAATCCATCTGTCCCATTCCGGTTCTTGAAGCGTGTATACTGAGTGCCTCTGACTATCAACATTTCTAAAGCCCACAGGGTTGTTTCTAGACATACATTATGGCAGGCAGTAATCAGAAAGAAAGAAAGAATATTTTAGTTGTTTTTAGGTAAGAGACTCCAACTCTTTTTTGAGATCTCTTGATGTTCTCAACAACATGAAAAAAAAAAAAGTAAAAACATTTTTCTCAAACAGTTTAATTAGTGTTTTCATGGCTTTTGAATATTGCATTAGTGGTCCTGCTGTTAACAGTGGTAATATTCTTGTGGGCTTTTAATTGTGGGCATTGCAGAGTAGTTCTCTTCTGTTTGATTGGTGGTTCTTTTCTCATATAGCCAAGTTGTAGCATCAGAATGTTTATCAGCCCAGTATTTGTTTCCAGATCATTTAGGATGTGTCAAATAACACAACTCTTTACATCAATGTTAATCTCAGTACTTTGTGAACATGAATTATTTATGACCAACAATTGTTCTCTATTTTTAAAGACTTAAGAACTTTTAAAAATACAATCTTCTCAAAAGCTCTTTGAAAATATTGCATGCAATATAGGCAGGTTCATCCTTTAATTGCCTTTGAATGCAATTAGTTTTCATCGATATGTCATGTATTAACTAGTTTTTGCCATTCCCATAGGCAATATTTTGTAATTAATGTGTTTAAACCTTTTTTTTTATTTCTCATTGGCCCTGTTTCTTTCTGCCTAAAGGTGATGGTGTTTGTTCATGCTAGAAATGCTACAGTACGAACTGCTATGGCTCTTCGAGAAAAAGCGAAAAACAATGGTCATATTTGTCACTTCTTGTCACCCCAAGGGTCAGAATATGGACAAGCTGAAAAACAGGTAAGTGAATAATTTACTGTGAATAATAAAAGACTGGTAGTCTTTTCAGTCTTAGAATTGATATTTTTTGCTAGACAGTCCAGCATGGGAACAGATGCAGCATTTTTGAGCTTCTGGGAAGATTTTGCTTTGAAAAGTCATGTGAGCTTGCTGAATTGAATGGGGGAACAGAAGGAGTAATAGTAAAGGTAGAGCAAAGTCCTGTTATTTTCAGTTTATTAAGATAAAACTGGTAATTGTCTTTTATGCAACTTGCACTACTTGACAGTAACCTTCATCTTTGCAGCTTGGGAAATCCCTAAACCACCAGTTTCTTGGAATATGCCATTATATCTGCTGAAAGAATATTTCCATAACAATTCTGTGCTGTGTGTGGCATTTATATTTGGTGATATCAACTGAAATCTAAAGATTCGATTTAGCAGTGTCTTTTTAACATCCCATGAAGAATAAGGTTCTTTCTCTTTCCACAACTGATTTCTCCCCATGAACATAGAGGAGATACTTACTGTAAAAGTTTTAATACATATGGGAGATACCTTCTTACACTGGTAAATATATCTATAAACTCTTCAGTATTTTGGACCTGTGAATTACAATCTTCTGAGGGTTTTAGGTTCTTGTGTCTGTTGTTAGTTATAATAAATATGTTACTTTATTATATACCTCTGAAGAGAATGTGAAAAGATTCATTCAGTCTTAGTAATTATGAATGGAGCATAGATGTTACAGTTGGCAGAATCAGATTTCTGAAACATAGAGAAATCAGGATAAATTATGTTCTTTTTGGCAAGATGCTTCTGAGAGCTATAATAAATATTTTAAAACTATGCTCTTATAAGTTGATGTCATTATATTTCATAAAATAGCATATTTAAAAGCCTCTCTTTTTCTAGCAGATGCTAGTATCTGCTGTATTGTAAAAATAACATCAAACTTGAACTTGAAGACCCCAAGTTTCTACTATAACACTAATTAATGCTGAACCTTTTTTCATTAGATTTCTTAGAAAAAAAAACCTGAAACTCTTCATTTATTAAAAATAATGTTAGTTTTTTAATGGTAATACAATAAAAAAATTAAGCTATTGAAAATACTAGTATTTATTTAGACAGTCAAAATTATTGCTAAAGAAATTAAGAAAAATTTTATGCTTATTTCAGCAGTGCATATTTTGTGAGATACCTGTCGAAGTATTCATCCAACTCACTGTGTATGTCAGTGAAAACAGCTCCTATATCTTTACTTTTACTTCTCATTAATTAAACTATATTAAATGAATTAGAAAGCATATTCCTGTGTTAATGGAAACCACAAAACTGTCACAGAGTCACTGTTTGGAATATGTGTGCTATGAATGCGGTTTGATGTGCTGCCATGCTTATGACTTGTGGATATAGCAGTAGATTTCATCTCTGAGGCAACACACCAAACTGGAAAACACAGACAGGGAAGTGGAGGAGAGGAAGTTCTGTTCTCTATTAGGCTGATCTTTGACTGTGCAGAGCCCCACAGTGAAACTGGACATGTGCAGCTCCTGTCTGCTTCAAGGTGGGAGCAGGAAGGAAGGTTCTGGCTGAGATCTGTTGTGGACTATCTGTCCAGGCAGACTTAGTGGTTGTGACTTACCCTAGTGGATACTGGCAGAAGTCTCCCCACTTCATTTTCAACCACTATCTGGGATAGTGGCATTATTCAGGCCACCCATGAGGTTCATAAATTACACTTAGAGATTGCTTTTGAGTTTAACCAGGTCCCTACTTTGCTGCTCAAGAATTGGCGACTACCATTTCCATGAATGGCAAATTTCATTGTAGTGATTGAGCTCAGTATTCAGAGGAAGGTTGTGATGGTAAACAGTGAGACTTAGGACTTTGGTCTTTGGCTTATTTAGAGAATTACACAGTAGAATCTTCTGGGAAGCTGACATGAAGGAGACAAATCTCTCTGCTTTTACACTGAAGAAATAGCTTGAATTGGGAGGTGTTCACCTTCACTGAAAACAGTGATGACTTGGCATCATAATTCAGGAAGTGAGGAAGAAACTGGGAAAGAGAGAGGTAAATGAAAGTGAGTACTTAAATTGTAAGCTTTACATGCTATTCATAAAAAATGCAAGTAAAATATTATCACTGTATAGGTTCGTGTGAAATGTACTTGCTATTCTGAGTAAACTCCCAAGAGAATTTGAATTCTTGTGTGGGAATACTACTTTTTTACCATGAAAATGTAAGCATCATCCCTTTTCAGGAAAAGCTGTAGACATGATCAGTACTAATGGTACACACTTCCAAGTGTTCTTACAGAGAAACATGAGGCATGAAAGTGTAATGTGCGAAATTATGGAATCTTTCCCAATAGCATTTTAAAAATTCTTAAAAATCAGTACCTAGGAAGAATGTGGAAGATGAGCTAAAATGCACTTATAAACCAAGCTGGTGATGATTGTCTTGGAAAGCAAGAACAAGTGTGTCTGTCAATAACTGAACAAATTTATAACCAGATAAGAAGGAAGAGGTGTGAAGATCAGATTGTCCTGGTTCCAGCCAGGATTGGATTAATTTTTTCAGTAGCCAAGAAGGGAACTGCAGGTTATTCTATACCAGCTCACATCATTGCTGGGGGCAGGTGGAAGGGAGTGTCTTCTGGGCAGAAGGGGTTCCTTCTGGTCATTTAGGTGCCGCAGAGTAGTCTGGTACCAGTTCCAGCAATCACACGTGAATTTTTCCCCTCTTTCTTGTACCCTGTGTCATTAGTGTTGTTGCTGTTACTGTTTGTTTTCTTCCCTTACTGCTGTTTCCAGTAAATTGTTCTTATCTCAGCCCATAATCTTCACCTTTTTGCCTCCAATTCTCCTCTCCAGGGCAAGGGGAGGCTGTGGGAGGGGGAGATGCAAGCAAGAAGTGCATGGTTTGGAGACTCTCAGTGGAGAGCAGTAAATTGGGGAGTATTGTCCCTAAACCACGACATATAGCAATGAATGAGAGGGAACTGTGTTCTCAGGCAAGGATCACATAACCTTCTTGGTGTCTGTCTGGAGTCTTGCAATGGCTATGAAGAGATAGGAGAACTTTAAATTCTTCCAGTGATTAGTATATGTCATATGCACATATTACATGAGTGTAAATTCAGATTATTTTACTTCTTGTGCATGTAAGTATGTTCTAGAGACTGGGGAAAAATATTACTTTTTTTTACTGTGGTTAGTATTTTACGCAAATTAGATACTGCAATGTATTTAAGGGCTCCTTTACTGTCACACATAAATAAATCAGTAATGGGAATAATAAAAATAGAGTGAAGGACTAGTCATACTAAAATCAGTAGCAAAATACCCTCAGTAACTTTTCCCAACATACTTCCCTTTGTCCTCTTTCAGGATCCATTCAACAAACAAAGCTAAATTATACTCATTTTATTTACAATAAAAATTAATTATTTTGTTGATTCTGGCTCTGTTGCCTAATACCTGTTGCCTAAAAAAGGAGTTTTCAAGATATTGAGGGAATTTGTGGTTTTGTGTTCTCTGTTATTCAGAAACTTGCTGTTTAAACTAATATGAATATACTGTATTGAAATAATTATGTCACAGCATGTATCTTTGAGGCATATTTTTATTTATATACAGTTAGCACAATAAAGATACTAATCAAATATATAGTCTGCCAAGTTCTATATATCTAATCAGATATATAGTCTGCCAAGGCAGCAAATGTGCATAAACAGCCATCAATAATCATAAAATGAGTAATATGCTAGCAACATTTCTCTGAGCAATTAAGGCTCTTACATATGAAGACTTATGAGTACACCAAAGATTTCAGTGATTAGAACACGTGGTGGGTTGTTATTAGAACTATTACTGTTCAATCTAAATTTTCTTTTTCTTTCTTAGCAGTAAATATTTCCAACTGAAGTAGCTAAATTAAGAGCAGTAATGTACATGCATCTTACCAAAGGGTTTTACCATCACGTATTTTGTCATAGGAACTTTCAGTGCCAGTATTTTTACGGATTTCAAAGTGTAACAGATAAGCTAAGACACAAGGCATAGTGAAGTCAAGATGGGTATAAAGAAGTTGGTTATTTTCCTTACCTTTCTGCTTTCTTTCCACTAACCCATCCTGGAATTAAACACCAGAGGCTGAATCAAGTACAGTGCCTGAATCAAGTACAGTGCTACATTCAGGTAGCCTGAAAGTGCACAGTTTTCTCCTTCAATGGTAGTTCTAGTGCTGGAGAGGTTTACTGGTTAAGGTACAAACTTCAGTGCCACATAGGTGTACACTCAGAGCCTGCATTTAAAGGCCTAAGTGACTGTCAGCAGGAATTGAATCTGTAGTTTTCTACCATTACAACTGTTAGGAAAAAAAGAAAATGCTACTGCGGACAACTGTGGTTCTAAACAGAAGAACAGAAGTCAGAGTTGTACAAATACTGCAGGGGCACACTAATGGATTCATAGTTTTTGTGTACAAGAAGGACCAGCTGTTGTGAAATGTTTATAATGTGATGTAGGGAATTGAGCAAGGCACAAAATTCTGTTTGAGCTCTAGTAACAATTCCTAAAATGTTTATAGCCTTGACATGTATAATTCTTCATGTCTGAATTGGCCTGCCTACTGCTCTAGACCCAGGATCTTAGGCTAGTTCTCTTCACTGACTTAAATTTTTTCCCTGAGAAAGTTTTTATTCATTTAAATAGCAAATTATTGTTGTTAGAGGTAGAGCAAGCTACTTGGAAAGTCTTTCAGTGGCAAACTTAGAATGGCCAAGAGTTTATACTGGGAGGAGCATTCACACTCCTCTTTCTTAGGCATTTGCTGTTCAAAGGAACTATTGCTCCAGACAGACTGCGTGTCTGACCTGGCACAGCAGTTCTTACACCTTACACCATAAATCAGATACATTTTATGCAATAAGTTGGTTATTAACATAAAACACAACTTTTAAGAGCATTTCTAGGTTCTTTTTAAAATTCATTCTCCAAAAATGACCTGGTTTCTTTGTTCCTGAAACCTCCAAACTCATCTGCAGGTGAGCCAAATGGTGGTGTGGAACTGATCTGTCCTTGCAAGCACTCATCATTCCTTCAGAGTGTTTTTATTTAAAAACTGTACCTTTAATCAGCATGTTCATATTTTAAATTTTTAATCACTTGTACAAATATTAAATATCCGTAGGTCAAACTGGATCTCTGAAGACATTGACATTCTGTCATGTGAAATTTCCTATATACAATTAATTTCTTCAATCATCATTGCCTGATTTTAATGTCTTTAATAAATTAAATTAATTTTATATAGTACTTAATTCCCAATGCTGCATCATATAAATGAAATCTCTGACAGAAGTTTAACTGTATTATATCAGTGCTGTGTGATGCAGAGTGATTAATCTAAGCTTCATAATGGTAATATCATGTTTGTCTGACAAGAGCTATCTTGTATAAATGGATGTTTATTGGCACTGTTCCCAAATTTATCAGACTACAGGCCATTCAGTCTTGCCATTTCATTTGACATGAAATTTAGCAATACCTGGCAGAGAATAATCTTAGTAATGTAATACAGTCCTTATTTTGTATTCTGTATGCAGTTTTTGCTGTAATGGATAAATAACATACTTAGAATCATCTGAAATCCAGTATATGACTCACAAGAATAAGTAGTACTCAAATCATGCATGTTCTATTCTAGACACAGCAAATGGAAGCAAAGGCTACTTCATAGGATGTACTAAAAAAATAGAATAGTTAAAAGCACTGTATTCTTTATTGGCCTTAAAAATTTGAAAGCAATTACTAATCCTCTTAATTATCTGTCAAACATTTTTAAACTATTAGAAATTAATTTTTAGAGAGCATTCATCAAATATTTAATGTGTAATCGTTTGCCTGACATTTAATTATTTCAGAGCAATCCTCATTTTATTTTTGTTTTACTAATAACATATCTAATATTTGATATGCCATTAAAAAAACTATAAAAATAGAATGAGGATATGCATTCAAATACATTAGGCTATAATAAATGTTAAACATATATTGAAGTTTCCTATTTGTTTTATAATTACTATATTTTTTATTTGTGAAAAATATTTGCTAATTGTCTCTCAGAGAAGGAAGTGAAGTGCTCTGTATTTCTTCCATGGGATATTTTATTCAGTAGTCCTGCTTGAAGGTCAGAGACAAAATTCATGATAAGATGTGGTCCTAACAATTCAGGTGTTAAAGAAAAATTTGTTCTGTATATAGAGATTCCTCTGTCCTGATTCATCCTGAGCTGTGGAATTTAGCTTTGTTATTCAGATGGACACTTTGATTTTGGGGAGGCCTTTTTACAGGGGGATATATTGTGAGCAATAGAAAAATATTGCCTTCAGGTTTTTTAGCAGTATTCCTAGATATTAAAGATAAGTGTTAACTGTTGTAAACTGAAATAAAAAGTTGACAGAAACAATAAATTTCTTTATGCTTTTGCTTTTCCTGACCTTTAAAAAGGAAAACCGCTTGAAGTTTGATGTATATTTTTGTTATTATAATAGTTACTTTTTTATGTGTCATTCTAGAAGTTGTGTTTGCACAGCTTTAAGTTTGTAGTTCTGTTTTCAGCTTGATGCTCTGTGTAGTCCTGTGTATTGTTTACAGTCTGCTGGAATGTTCTAGTGTTTTTATTATGCATCAGAAGGTATAAAATATATGGTATAGATTGAATTCTGTTATCAGCTATATTTCTGAAAATTAGTCTCTTATCCAAGGATTTCAGACTTCTTGTCTTGTCTCTCAGGCTCTGATAGTACATTACTGACGTAACAAGTAACAGTCTTCTGCTGTCCTGTGAAAAAATAAAATGGACTTTTCCTCTCCACTAATCTATGGGCTTGATTGTATATTCTGTTTTATCTATCATGAGTGTCAACTTGATATGCAACAATGCTTAGTTTCAGCCTGTTTATCACTGGAAAGCCACCTCATGAATATTTGTTCTACTTCCAGAAGCTGCACCGCTTTAGTAATGGATCTCCTAAAAGAAAAATGGGTTAGCAAACCTTTTTCTAGAATGATCTCTGAGGTTGCAAATACAGCTGACAGGGGTGCTGATGTTTTTCTTCAAGGAACTATTGAAAGAGGTTTTATGCTTTTGTACAGAGCTTCGCAGCTATTTCAGAGTTATTCAGGCTAAAATCAGTAATGGATTTAACCCCTGTAAATAGAAGATTTAATGCCTTTTCTTACTAATCCTCCATGGAAATACTCTGATAAACTCTGGGATAATGTGTTGCCTATAGCATCCCCTTTCATTGTTGACAAAATTCCTATTAAATATTAAATGTGCTTAGGAAGATCGTTTGAAACTGTTGTCATATCTATAACATGATTAAACGTCTCTCCTTAAATGAAGTCTACCGCAGCCTTCTGCAAGGTAGTGCAGTCTTTGCATTCAGTAAATTCAGACCATAAGGTAAATAAATTTTTTTAAACATCTTATTAGTGCTTCAAAATATAGAAACTGAAATTCAAAGTTATACTATTGAAAAGAATGTCTTTAATTGGTAATTCTCTTTAAGACTTCTTTTAAATGACTGATTAAAATATACTGAAACTTCTTTCTCTGTGGGATGTGGGAAGAATATTAGACTAATAGAAGTTCCTTGATGTCAGGCTATGACATTGCTTGCTTTAATGAGTAGTTATTTGGTTGATGCTGCAGTTACAGGGGTTTGCACAGTCAGTAGCAGCACATGTGTATATTTTCTTTTAAAATCAGCACAAATGTTGATATTACTGTAACACCAACTGATTTAAATAAGTGAATGTATTAAAGGTTTAATACCTTTTCCTGTTTTCCTATGCATTCTTAGCTATTTCTTATTTTTACATAAGCATTTGTGACCTCTTTGTCTTTCCTGAAATTTTAACTTCTTTCTGGGCACTGAGAAAAGCCACACAACATTCCTTTTTCCCTTGAATGTGAAAATCTCCTTCAGTTAGCTATTAGGATGCTTTAACATGTAATCCAGATCAAAAAGTTTGCTATGTCTTTTCCCAGTAGTTATTAATCAACAGCTTCCCTGGATAAGAGGATTTCAACTTGAAATCTCATTCATTGTATCAAGTATATTTGGATATTGAATAGCTGTGCTAATCATAAAGCAACAAATTATCAGCTTTTGAGACATTTGGGAGGGAAAAGCAAAAACAAAACCAGTATGATTGTTTTAATATTCACAAGTTTGGGGACCAGGACTGCATTCTTTGTACTTCAGTAGCACAGCCTACAACCTGCTTTTCATTTTTGCCAGCACTTGTTTTCACCATGTGTAATCAAGTCAGGTGTATATCAAAAATATGTGAGGTATCTTGAATGGATAAAGCTCCCTTTTCTTAATTTTGTTCTGTCATTTAACAGGCTCAAAGGTAGCCAATACCTGGTTAGTGGTGAGCACTCCAGCAAGAAGAAATTATAAATATTCAAGTCAGCATAAGTGCTCTCTGCCCTAACCCCTTTTCAGCCCAAAGAACTTGGTTGCTTCAGCCAGTTTTCAGCTGCTTTCAATCCATAGACCCCTAGGTCTTGCTTGCTTTTCCGAAGTGTGCCAGTTAGTCCTAGTTTACAGTGTGTAACTTTATGCAATATGTTCACAGTAAGACTGTAGACAATTTTTCAGGCACCTTTTCTGTATAAGATGCACCAAACCATACTGACAAATTATTCTGATCACATGCAGTTTTAGTACTTTTGTATGGGAATCATATGCTGACTAAAAAATAGTGTTTAAAGAGATCCTATCTACTTAGCAATTCATTTGTCAGGAAATAGTGTAGCTACAGTAATTATTAATAATGAAGAGTAATAATTGAAAAGTTAATAACAGTTGGAAGGGTTTCTGCATTGTACGCTGACAGTCAATGCTGCTTGTTGTTCAGTTGTACTTTGTATTTCATGGTGATTATATTGTCCTCCAACAGGCTTGATGCTGCTCAGTGCTTGACATTCTTTTAGAAAACGTTTGATTTCTTCTACAGTAAATAAAGAAAGTAAATTTTGCGAGGTCTGATGAATTGTATTTTATTTTAGGTTTTTTTCTAGCAATCACACTTGACTTTAAAAAGTTCATCACAAAGTGCTGTTATTCAGGGTAGTAAATGAAGGATGCAATATCTTGAGTTTTTTTAAGTGGTTGGAGATTGTTTTAAAAATTCAGGCCATCAGAGAGCACCCTTTGTAGTTGTCTTTACTGAAATAAAATTCAAAACAAAACCTATACTTTACAGTTATGCTGTAGAATAAATATATGTGCTTTCTTCTAGAATTGCTTGATGTTTTTCTTTCAGAGTATCACTGTTAACTGACTGTGTCCCCTTTGCTTCCTGAGGATTCATGTAATTTTTTTATGTTATGAAACAATGAAGGTGTAGGATATCTTTGAACGGTTATTTTTTAAAAAATTTAAGGGTCTGACCCATTATAATTGAAAAATACATTTTTATAAACACCTAAGATGACAGAAAACATCACTGCAATATTGGAGACTGTCTCACACTGTCTCTTTAAAAACATGGTTAGAATCAGTGCAAGTAAATAGATTCACCAAGGTACGTTTAGATGCTTGATTCAGGTTTTCATTTAGAAAACATGATTTTGCTAACAAGTGGAAAAAATACTGAATTTTACTTAATATTCTTGATTACATTTATTTTCAAAATAATAAAGCTTCTCAAATATTAGTTTCATTATGGTTTGATGGAATTGTCTAGGTATGTATATTGACTATTTCAGTTGTCTTTCATTTTCCACTTCCAACTCCTCCAAATACCATCATGTAGGCAAATTTCATTGGGCTTTATAATTATTCCTTTAGCTTATTTGCACAAGATATAGAGTTGATCAGAACTGGACAGACTTTTTTTTTTGTGCTGAAGCTGGCAATGACATCTAATTAAGATGAACTGGGAAATAATGAGTAGAATGGGCATACACTTTTAAGACTTTTAAATGAAAGAGTAATTCGAAGAAAACATAAAGAGGGAGTGATTTCAATTGGATCCACATTCCAGTAATTCCACATACTGAGAGCCAGACATGCTTTGGAGAGAACAAAATAAGTTAAAAAGTAATTAAGCATACTTCTGGAAAGTTGTAGAGATTTATTTTTAGAGAACTGCCAAATCCTTATTGCCATATATTTCTTTCTGTAGTCTAACTTTGATTACATGTATAGTCAGTTTCTTGTTTTTAGTACATCTTTTATATCTTTTATGGAAGACTTGGTATCTGCATGACTAGTTGTATCTTCTTTTATCTTGGTTTTTTTTAATTCATCTTAAGATCCTTTGAGCTGGAATTTCAAAAGTCAGACAAGAATCAGAAGAATCCCTGCTTGCTGGGAATCATTGTCTTATAGGAAAGCATTTTGTTGTATAAAGCCACAAACTGCTACTCTTTAGAATGTACAGATACCATTTCATGTCGCCTTTATCAAAGTAAAGGTAGAATTTTGCCTAAATTTGCCAAATCTCTTTTGAACAACTCAATTATTTCAGAAAATCTTTTATTGTTGCATCAAAATGAAGAGAAACTGATTGTAGAGTGTTTCCCAAAAAACATAATCTGAAAACCGGTATTTTTTTCCCACAACTGAGATTTTTTGAATGAACACCATATAAATATGCATTTGGATAAAGCTTTCTAAATGTACCATGTTGTAATTTTTGGCTTATTTCAGTAAAAAACTAGAACTAGAAATTATGTATTATGCTAATGGGAACTAGAGTAACAGCATCATGTTTTTGACAAGTGTAGAGTATACACAAGCTGGGCATGAACTATAATGAAAACCGGTAGTTGACAAAACTAAGCTTACTGTGTATTGTGAAATGAAAATAAAATTGCTAAAAATATGGAAGACAGAATTGGAAGTACACAGTTTGTGAGAAGATGCTGGAAGAGTGCAGATAGGAAGATGTCAATATTAGGAGACTTGCGAATTTCAGTGCTGAACTATGAATTCTTTAAAACATTTATGTTCCCCATTCTACCTATCACACTTTCATGTCTGGACAATACCAGGGCAAGTAGATAATTAATTTTAGCCAGCAAAGCTAAAAAATGCAAAAAATTAAAATTTTTAGAACTTGAGAAACATTAGAATATTGAAACATGTTTGAGGCATTACTGAAAATAGTTATTTGTACGTAAGTTTTGCTGTATTGTGATGGTTTGCCACCTCTGGAAGAAAACTACAGAAGGGATTTCAAAATTTTTTGTACAACTCATGTGGTGAGTCTTTTCAGTGACAGAAGGCAGAAATTGTGAAAATGTGAGTCACTGAAATGTCATCATAGGCCAGCCAGCAAATTCCTTAAATATGGGGAGACTTTGATGAAGCTTAGCAAGGGTTCTAAAAAAAAATCAGCAAATTGTCCATGTTTTGCTGTATATACAACAGGACTAAAACCAAAATAAAGTTTTCATAGCTAAAACTAGGTTAAAAAAAAAAAAATATATACTTTTCTCTGACAATAAAAAAATATCTTCAGACAAGGAAAATAAATATTTGTTACCTGGGGAAAGATGTTATGTGTACATCTGCTGATTGCCTGAACACTCAGCAAGATCTGAAATAATCCACCCTGCACAGCAGCAAAATACTTGTGAGCAGAAGAGCTTGCAGCACCTTGGTTCTTTGAGGGGAGATGTTTGCTGGTTGCTGCTCAGTTTTCACTTATAGGTTTTTTTCCAAACAAGGAAATATAAGATCTTATCTCTTTGAATAAAGATCTTGACCAGCATTTTGAAGAAGCCTTGTTGATCTCTGCTAACTACTCTGAGTATCTGTCCTTTTCTATTAGGGATGTTGTATAAGCTAACACTATGTGATGAAACTTGAAATTGCTGTCATTATTGCTATGTTTAAGGTTATGACCTCTAGTTAGCAATTAAACTGCTAGGGATTCCTCTCTGTCTTTTCTTCTTTTTCTAAGACAAAAACTGGGACTTGCATATTTGGAAGTTCTAAAATATTGAGAACTGTTGACAAAATGTTAAAAACCTATAATGGAGGGCAAACCCTGAGGTTCTTGAATTTGGAGTATCAAAAGCATTGCAAAAGCTTTTCAAAACTCTTTGTAATAATAATAATAATAAAAGCTGGGGAATTAAAGGCCATTGCATCAAGGATGAAAAATGCTGCACATTTGCTTTCTGTGAGGATACCTCTGGCTTTGATATGCATGAATTTTGTAATCAAATGTAGAATTCTAGGGCAAAGTCTTTAATTCTGGTGATCACTTTTTCCAAGTATTGTGCTCTGTATGTTTATCAAGGACAACATTCAGAAATCTGAAGTGTTTGAAAGTGTTAATATTGTATTTCCATGCTTTCATTTAAACTGTGGCATTGGTGAATAATGGAACAGAGTCCTAGCTGGTTTACAGTTGAAGGATCTCATTGGAAAACATACTGAAACTAATGGAAAATAGACTGTTGGCTTTGGAGTAAGCCCTGAGGACACAACTTAATACAGCACAAAATAGTGTTTCATAGAGAAAACACAGCACAGTGTTTAACTTTTTGCAGGTGTGAATATTCTGCAAGCTTCTGGAACGAAAAGCAATAAGAAAATGCAAATTTGTCCCAGTGATTCAAGGATTTAAAACACTTATATAGATACACCAGTATATAGATACACCAGCATTGCTTATAATTCTTTTAATGATCCCTTACACTCAGAAATTATTTTCTGGGCTTTTGTTCAGTTGTTATACCCTAGTTAAAAAGTGGTTTTACTGCCTTGTAACATTGAAAACGTACCCAGTTTCCTCCTCCATTGGCCTGTAGTTACAAAACTGCTGTGATAGTTATTTTCAGGTATTCCCTTAAATTTTGTTCCTCTGAAGGGGCATATTCCTTGAAGTAACCACCAAGATCTCTTGTCTGAGAAAAATATCCAAGATAATTGTCCTAAGAGACTCCTGTATTTTTTAGAATGCTATACAAATCTGCAGTTCTTTGATTCAGCGTCACATGTTTACTGAGTACTGTCAGATTTACTGAGCTGGCAGTCACAGCCCTATTTATTAATTTTTCCTACTTGTTCCAGTTTCTTTAAATTTCAGTTGTTCACACTTGTGAGGAGAACAGATATTGAATAAAAACAGATATTTTCATAACAAAAATAATTAATGAAAGGGTGAAAGATAGCCAGAAATACCCAAAACTGTTAATAAGCCTATAAAAGGGGAAAAAAAAGTGATATATAACTAGCTAAATAATATAGCTACAGCATTTCAGAAAAAAACAAACAAGTTCTATAATATGCTGTCCCTGCACAAATTCATGTTCTAGGTAGAAGCTTCATAGTTTTTGTCATGAAATAGAACTAGTACTGGTAAATAGTTGAGAACTAATTTAATCAAAAGCAGTATAAAAGGTTATTTCAGTTATGTATATATGAATTCCAACTATAAAAGCTTTGGTTTGGGGGGAAATAGACTGCAGGAAAATTATGCTGTTATGGATTGAGCCTAGAAACCTCTTTGTTGGAATTTAAAATATTTTCAAAGTATTTTCCTAGTGTGGAAATAAACGTGTCCTAGAATAAGGGAGGTGAAACATATCAGTTCAATTTTAAGAAAACAAAGCAAATGGAGATTTTTATTTCATGTTTGGAGTCACAGTTTTCAATGCTGAGTATTGAGAGCCACCTTGTGGCAGTGCCTTTAAATGCACATCAATGGCCCTGATTTTGTGGTCGGCAAAGGCCCTTGATCCTTGTTGCACTTCTGAGCATTTTGATGACTGAGAATTAAAATGCCTTCGACTTCCAGGCGTTTGCCTGAGGTCCAGCACTCGTCTTGAGCTGAAAGACGGATTGTTTGCATCTGTATGAAATTTCTAAGATGATTTTTTTCTTACTCCCTTTTTAGTCTTTCCTTTTTCTCTTCTTGCATCCATTAATAGATGATATCATAAACACAGGACAGATAAGGTACGAGTGTAATAATTATAATGTGTCATTTACTTGCATAGTACATATACATATTTATGTATAGTAATGTAATACAGGCTGCATTCACTTTTTCTTCAAATATATAAAAATTCTTGAACAATGCATATTTGAGGAAGCTTGAAAAATTGACAGTTTTAAGCATTTATTATTCTATGTGTTTTACTCATTTTTTTGATTACCAGAATAAATAATAAATAGGAAAATCAATATTTTTTATCTTTCAAATTTGTATTTACCCTTATGAAATATATATTTTTGTAGCTTCTGGCACCAGAACAGGGATTAGATGGAGAAAATGCATGTGTATTAATTGATTACATTTGAACATAGATTTGCCAAATGGCTCCATGAGTTTCTGTCTTTTTTTGAGGGAGAAATGTCAGCTTTTTTGTGACTGTAAAGTGGCTGATGTAAATATGAGAGTTCATAAGTTAAAGCCATAATCTAGATTTCCTTGAGTTCAGTTTTCTGTTCTGTAATTTGAAGTATATACTGTGTGTAATGGTGAAGGTTGAACGAGGGCCAATACTCTACAAAGCATTTTCTTTTGGGATTTTGAGGGAGTAGGAGTGAAATTCCTCATAAAACTTATATTTTCTGGTATTTATGGAAATCTCTTTTCCCCTATGACTGAATTTTTACGTAGTAATCTCAGACAACTTCGGGATTTCACGGTCAATTCATTTTATCAAATACAAAAAAGTCTGGAATTTTGCTCTCAAACTAAAAATTAAACCAATAAGTGTAGAGAATTGGACAGATAAGAAAAAAAAATCACTTACCTCTTATCCTTTTTCTTCTTAGGGAAAAATTGAGATTGAGTTGGCATTTAATCCCATTATTTGTCAGACCACAGTTTGGGAACATTTTGATTGGAGTATGTTCTTATCAGCTTTGTCTCATGGAGAAAAACTGAGTTTTGTCATACTTTCAAGTAGCACTATGACCTGTACTGAGTCTGGTGATGCCAGACTGTGAATTTGCGCATCTGTTTGTGCATCGCCAAGGAAGGGCTATAGGAATGTCATTTTGGGGTTGCATAATTACATTTGGGGGTTCTGACAAGTCTGAAGTGAGTTTGTGATAAATAATGTCCCCTGATTAAGTTGCCATTGTCATCAACAGAAAGGATGTAAAGTTTCCATTCCTATTTTTACTATGCTGTTCCTTAGTTCTGTTATGTTCAGCATTTAAGACATAGGATGATCTGATTAATTTTAATGTATGAGTATCAGAATAAGCAGAGATTAGAGTGAAGGCAGATAATTTAAGTTCCAATTTACTTGGAATATTGAGTGATAATTAAGAGCTATTAGTGATATGTGCCATCTGGGAGTGTTGGGAAAATGCCACCTGAGTCAGTTACAATAGAAATTTGTTGCAATGGAAAGTTATTTGAGGGTTTAATTTGTCTTTTATTCTTTCTAGGATAATTCTTGTTCATTAGTCTAAATTTGAAACATGGAGTGCTTTTCCGGCTGAAATTATAGCACAGGGGTTTTAGGAGACTGCACATGGTAACTACAAATGTGTGATGTGTCTGAGCTGCTGTTGCAGTTGGTGAAGTTCAGTGTGCTGCAGGCGGTGGAGCCTGAGTTCATCCATGAGCAGACATGGCAGAGAGCAGCAGCACTGCACAGGCTCTGCTGCCTGATTCCCACGGGCTGTGCAGGGTGCTCAGGCTCCTCCTGCAGATGTGCAGATCTCTGTGTAGACATCTGCAGACTTTTGATCTCAAACTGAACCCTGCCATACCAAGCTGATGTCAAGTGGCTTGTCTCAAAGGGTCACTCAGTTGCTTAGCTTTTACTTAGTGATTTCACTGCATTATACAGCCCTCTTAGCTTCCATACTAGCAGCCTGCAAATTAAACAAGTATGATGAAACTAAATTCTTATCTTAAATTATGCCTTTTCAAAGAAGAAATAGAGTAGGAAGTATGTTCTAGGTTGATCTCAAGAATGAAGAGGCTATGCCAAAAATTATAAGTCATCCAATTCTAGAGGTATTTTCAGAAAGACTGTCTGATAATATTATAGAAAACAGGCTCAGTAGGTTTCCCTCTAGCAAGTGGTCAGTGGGGTTAGCAGAGATACAACCAGTGTTACAGGTTAGTGTAGCCCCTCTCTTTCCATTCTGTGTAAAGTTTCTTTGACAACAGAATTGTTAATTCTATATTTGGTGCTCAAAAATCAATTTTAAAAAATAGCTGCTATCCAAACATAAAATGAACAGGAGATGCCTTTGTTGAATAACTTCTGACATTTAGACTGGAATTGACAAAGTCAAATATTCTTAGATGTGTAAACCAATTCCTAAAGCTAAGTGATGATAAGATATCCAGCTTTGCTTTGCAGTATGAATATGAGCTGGCAGTGTGCCTGGGTGGCCAAGAAGGCATCCTGCCCTGTATCAGCAATAGTGTGGCCAGCAGGACCAGGGCAGGGATTGTTCCCCTGTACTCAGCACTGGTGAGGCCACACCTCAGATCCCATGTTCAGTTTTGGGCCCCTCATCACAGGAAGGACACTGAGGTGCTGGAGCAAGTCCAGAGAAGGGCAGCAGAGCTGGTGAGGGGTCTGCAGCACAGGTTCTATAAGGAGCAGCTGAGGGAGCTGGGTGTGTTCATTCTGGAGAAATGGAGACTTGGGAGGGCATTATTGCTCACCACAACTGCCTGAAAGGAGATTGTGGCTAGGTGAAGGTCAGCTTCTTCTCCCAGACAACCAGTGACAGGACAAGGGAAAATGACCACAAGTTGGAAAAAAATTTCTTCACCCAAAAGGTTGTCAAGCTTTGGAACAGGCTGCCCAGGGAAATGGTGGTCTTACCATCCCTAGAATTATTGAAAAAATAATTGGATGTGGCACTTCACAATGTGGTTTAGTGGGCGTGGTCATATTATGTCAAAGGTTAGACGATGATCTTGAAGGTCTTCTTCATCCTCTCTGACTCTCTATTTTATATTATTGCTTATACATTATGTTGTTTACATTCATTGTATATGCAATATAGTATGTTTTATGTGAGTTTTCAAAGTGTAAAATGAGAAAATCAAGTGCAAGTAAAAGTTTTGAAACTATGTGTCGCGCTGATTCTAATTAAAAGTTTGTTCAGAGTTCAAGAGTCAAAGATTCTTCACTCTTTTTATTTTGATTTTAATTCATAATTCAGTATTGCCATCTTGAAACCACGGAGGACTGATATCCTGGTGATAACGCTGCAGTATGCATGTGTTACATAATGCCTCAAACATGAAATTTGCCTTGGCACTGAACCATGGTGTGTGGCTCAGTTCTGTACAGATCAAGTGCTGTCTTTATAGGTAAAAAAAAAGCTACTGATATGTTTTGAATATGTTTGTAGTGATATCTATAGAACTATTTTATGTAGGTAGTATTAGCTTTCAGTCTGAAAGTAGGAAAATCACTTTTATTTTTATGTGCTTTTACTTCAGCCTGTTATTTTTTCTACTTAAAACAATAAAAAGATACCGTGTTCTACAATGTTATCAAATAATAAATTATTTGGACCTAATAGATGTACTAATAAATATGTACACAACACTTCTTTAAGGCAAGGGTTGACATTGTTTACTATTTACCTCATGGGGATTAGAGGTTTCACCACCACAAATACAAAAACGCTCCTGCCCTGGGTTGGGGGATGCAAACCTGGTCTGAACAGAGCACCCTGCCAGCTCCACAAATGGCCGATTGCTTTGAATCACTTACCTTTCACATTTCAGTCTCTCACAGGCTGCTCCTAAAAGAGGATAGAGTTGTGAAATGAAAAGCTCTTTTAAGAAGACTAAATGTATGAAGGATGTAATGATTTTAACAGATACGACTGCTAATTTTGCAGAAGAACATTAATATAATTAAAATATTAAAGAAAATGAAGCTCATAGTGTGGCATCTGACACTTTTGAACAGTCATTAGCACTAATGTAAGGAAGATAAGTAAACAGAGTGTGAAAAATGGAAATTAATGAGGGTTGGAGAGGGACTGTGCAAGCAATCAGCACAGCAGCTCTCCTCTTACCTGTTTTGTGCTGCTATGTATTGTGTTAAGTGGGAAAGTAACAATCTCCTTACCTCTTCCCGTACCACATAATTTGGTCTCCATGGTGTGTTTGATATGTGAGATATTTTCTTGTATTTCCCTGGAGATTTACCTGCTATGTAAGACAATTAAAGTTAGCTTGATGAAGAAACTGTATATCCCTCTTTAAAATAACAGTATGTGAATTACAAGAGCTTAACAATTGCAAGCTCCTCAGTTTTGCAGAGGGTTTCTAATCTTGTTTATAAACCCAAGGCAGATGGATAAATTAAGATCAATGCAGTATTTTTTTCCCCAAATCTCTGTAAATATGTTATAAAAATTACTTCAACAAGAAAATGAAGTATTCCTTTGCTCAAAATATCAGCCTTGGGTAGGAGGTATACGTGCTAGGTTATGTAAATGCTTAAAGAACTGTAGATTTATAAAACAGTCTTTCAAAGCCATATTTAATTATACATAAATATGTTCATCTCTGTGGTTTCTAAACTTTACAAAGCAGTTGTCTTCCAGGCTTCATGAAGTATCAAACAAAATGTTAGTAGGTAACATAAAATACTGGTACTATAACAGCTGAATTTGAGGGGAGGGTTTTTTTAAGAGAGGAGAGTAAAATAAAAACTGATTTTTTTTCAGTAGAGTTTGAAAATATAAGGAATCTTGTAATTTAGCAGAGGTCTGTGGGAAAATACCCTACATTTGAACAGGATCCGGGGGTAAAATTTAGCTGTTTGGAAGTGACTGCACAGTGCTCATTTGTTGCATCTGCTGGTTTCCTCTGGCAGCAAGCTAATAGCTGCCTCAGTTTAGCTGACGAACTGACTCCAAATTCCCAAGTCTGCTGGCCATAAGAGCATAGTAATAGAAACCTTCTTGTTCTGTCACTTACTAGGTGCTGCTTTTGCGCCCTTTCACTTGCATAAAGACATCATGTTACCTTTAAAACTGATTTTGAATGATGTTCAATAGTCAAAGTCTTCACAGTCGTGCACTGAATTTGCAGAACTTGAGAGCAGTCTGCAAGTAATTTGGAATAAAACTAGTGAAAAAGACAGCATCATTGTCAAAGGTGTTGGTAGTAACTGGATGGCTGTGTTGAAAATCAGCATAAGCCTCACAGATGCCATTTTTAAGATGTATTTTTTCGTCCTGAGCGTGCAGGGGAAACGTTTATGAAACAGTAATGCAGTGAAATAATTCTGGGACAGATGAGGTTAAGGAAACCAGATGGAGCAAGCATTTGAGTTGGGCCAGAGGCACAAGGAATATAAAATTCATAGGAAATCAGGTTTTACTGGTCTTACCCCCTAAAAGTCTATTAGTTTCTTAATAGATTTTTTTTGTTTGTTAGTTCTGTATCAGGTAAATTAAGTAATCGCCACTTAATATAACTAAACATATGTTACTGTATAAACATTGCAATATGAAAATGCATAAACATGTGTGATCCTTCAAATCCTTTAGAGAGTTCTCAAAATTGCTTTTCTTGTGAGATTTGACATTTGGCAACCCTGAATGACAAAGATTACTAGGGAATCCCTGAAATTCTTCTGTAATAGCAAAGGCACAAGAGCAATAAAATGTCTTTAGAACTGAGACTTGTTTAATATTAACATACCAATTTAAAAAAACCCAAAACCTTTAAGTGATGCAAGTTACATAATGAATTTTCTTATGGGTCTTCATATTACACTGGTAGAGTGAAAACAGCTTGTTCCAGTTTGTTTCTGGTGTTTTCTTGTTAAAATTCAAGTTACCTAAGTTAGTTAATGAGTGGTGAATATAATTGTGAAATTTTTTAGTTTAGGAATTTCTGTCACTTTTACTGACTTCCAGGTTTTTTTAAAAATGCCTTCATAGTATTGTTATGCTTATCTTCCATCCTGTGTAAGACAGAATTTAAAAGAGTGAAGAAACCGAAACACAATGCCTAATCAAAAGACATTTAATATTTAATAGTGTTTATCTCTCTAAAAATTACTTTCCTGGTTTAAAAGAAGGTTCAGCTTTTCATTGTCATGCGTAACGATGCCAGTCTACAACTATTTGAAAACCATGTGAACTGTTAATTCATATTGGACATTTCCCATTACCTATAAGAATGGTGAGAAAAATTCCATTCTTCTGGAGAATCCTCAGTCTGTCACTTTGCATAGCTGTGAAGTTTAGTGGACATTTGTGGTTTAATTATGGAATGAGAAATACACCTGATGTTCACGAAATATTTTTCTTGCTGGTTTAATAATGTCTCTGTCATTATAGCCTTTGAGGAGGAGTTGCAGTAAAAATAGTTATGATATGTATTAAGTAAGGTGCAGCAGTATTGGAAAGAACTTTAAAAAGACTTTCTGCTTTCATTGTTTCTTGCTAAAAATACACTCAGATACATTCAATACTTGTCATGGCTCAGCAGAGTGGCAATTTTGAGTATTACAAAGCAAAAGTTGTGTTCTCAAATATAACAAATGTTTTTATAGGCACCATGCAGTATCACTTTCCTGTTGAGGCAGAAATATTGAAATCTTTGCACAGTTAAGCACAGCAACAAAAGGTTTAACTAGGTCTCCAGAGGTTGTCAGTATTCAAAGTGAAACTAGTAAAAATTCATCCTTGCTTGTCATCAAACTTTCTATCAATTTCTTTCCATGCTGTGTATCTTCCCCACCAGCTAGTTTTATAACACCATACTGCTGTCAGCAAAACAGACCAAGATTGATGTTTTTTTCATCTGTGTACTCCAAGTGGTTAGCAAATATGGCAACAGGACTTATTGTCTCAAAGGCTGGAGACAAATAGATACTTTGCTGTATTTCACACATTTCATACATCTGTTCCCAGAATGAGAGTGGTTGAATTCTAAATTGATGAGAAAGAAAAAAAGATTTTGACTAGAATTATTTTGCATGTAATTTAAAATTGTGATGTTATATAATTAATTCAATCTTAATTGATGTGCATTTCCATGTTGTTGTTAAACTGTTTTGACACTTGTCTTAATAAGATTTGAGATTATTTAGTCACAGATTGGTGTCACAGATTTGAGGAAGTCCAGATTTTCAGCACACTGAAGCAGTACACAAATTTCTCTACATAATTTTTATTTTACTTGCTATAAACAAGATAAATATGCTTATAATTATAAAATATATGAAAAATATTGTTATTTTCACTGAGAGGTGGTGCTTAAACTGGGTGATTATAATGAACATTTCCATTCTGTCTAAATTTACTGCTGGAATTATTTTTCAATCTAAGTTCTTAAACCCTTTTATCTGAGAATCAGTAATTTATTCACTTTTAAGACAGGCATTGCAGTCTGGCTTGAAGTAAAATATTAAGTTCCTTTGGTCCATGTTATAAAATTCTGGCTCAGTTTAAGATAGTGTATTTTCTATAGAAATAGTTTCCTTTTTTGCTTTATAGGTGGTTTTTTTTAGGCAGTAAGTGAGGTAATTGGAAACTATGCTTACATCCTCAGTGACTTGTCCATCTAAAATCCATCAATTGTGCATGGTCAGACTTGCATTTGCATTCCTTTCATTCTTGGCTTGTCTGGCTTGCTCAAAAATGCAACATTTTAAATATTATAGTATATTTCCTTAGCTTCTCTGATCAGTGAGGTCTTGTAAACACTTCTGTTTAATGCATTATAGATTACAGACTTGAGGAATCAAAGATTACATTAAATGCTCTTGCACAAGTTTTAAAATCTGAAGGCTCTTCCTCCTTTTCCCATAGAATAATTCATTCTCTATGAACCATGTAACTTTTCCAGGGGGGAAAAAAAAATGGGGCTGCTATGATGTAATAGTGTACTGTAAAAAGAACACACTGAAAAAAGCAAGACATTTCTGGACACCATATCAATCCCTTCTTTGACTGGTAGCCATCACTCCCTAAGGTACTGACTGGATGAAACACCACCTTATGCAATAAATGAGTTAGGATCAGTGATGATGAGGCCAGGGCAATAGAAAAAAGGTGCCAGAAATTCTGCCTTACACTTCCATCCTTTGTGAATCAAAAAGGGAATCAAAGTATAATTTATAGGCATTCTTTTTAAACTGTTCTGATTGGAGCAGTCCCACTACTCTCCTTCTGTGGTGTTTTTAAAGCACTTTGCAGAATTAACTGAGCTGATATCAGGAAATTGATCAGACAGTAACTCATAGGTTTAAAAAATTCTAAATTTAATACAGTGAACTTAAATCGCGAGAGGGAGACAATTAGATTATTGACTCTTCCAGGAGAGATTCAAACTGAAACTGAGAGATTCACATTTGTTTGTTAGAATTACCATCTTCAAATAATGTCTTGCCAGGTACCAAGTAATTATATCCCAGTAAAAGAGTAAGTGTTGAACAGAGGTACTACTTCAGGATAACTACACAAAATGAATAGTTAGATACATTAAAAAAGTGAAGGTGTAGAGAATGAGCATGCATATTCCTTAAGAAGAATAGCATATTGGGCAGCCTGCATCCCTCCAGAAATGATCTGCTGGGTCATGTGTGTCATCTTGGCGAGGAGAGCTCTCAGTAGGTTTTGGGTTCTTCACAGGACCCAGTTGCAGGGTGAGCAGTCAGTGAAGCTAATGCCTCTGTTCCCAGGAAAGAGCAAGGAAAATAAACTTACTGCTACCCCAAAAAATGCTGCTTTATCCTTGTCCTAGGAACAGCTGCTGATAGCTTAATTGTTATGCAGAAAATATAAGTGGAATAATAGAAATAACATTTCTAATGCATAAAAGGACAGTCCTCAAATAAAATCATTGTACCTCAAATGCATACTTTTTTTCTCCCTTTAGACTCAAATCTGTGTTTCTCCATACAATTGTTGTCATAAATTGTCAGATAGTTACTTCTTATCTTTCATAGTATTTTCTCTAGGTTTCATTTTCTTCTCTAACTGCATATAAGTCTCAAGTTTTTCCCTGTAACAAAAGGTTACTGTATTCTGAACTCATATTAAAAAAAACCCTCTAGTGGTCTTATTTACATCATCCAACATCTCTCTCCTTTGAAACAGAAGTTGGAAATAAAAGAATAAAACTTTTGCATATATAGGTCAATTAATATGCAACATGAATGTAGTAAATTCTGAAGAGCAAAAATGATGAATGATCATGCACTCCTTTGATAATTTCTTTCTCTCATACTTAGCTCTTTTATATTTATGGAACAGCAATAGGCCCATGGATGGACTCTTCAACTTCTGCTTTTTCATTCTGCTTCTGTCAGCTGACCTTTACTTCTGGAGTAGATTGACACTTTTTCCCTTCTACCCTGAACTCATAAATTTTGAAAGACAGTCAGTATTCTGAAAATGAGCCAGCAGAGCAGATTCAGCAGTTTTAGTAATATGAATAAGGCAGAGGAGACTTTTATCTTCTTAGGACTTAAAACAATTTAGGTCAGCCTACAAATTACAGTTTCAGATGTCTTGAGCAAAGTTACAAAATAGTTACTTGGGTGTATTTGACCTTTTTTCATCACACAGTAGTAGCACTAATGACAACTGCTGTTCATTGAAGGCTGCAGCAAAAGAATCCTGACTTTGTTTGCTACAGGTGTCTGTGATGTCTGAGCTATCTGAGCTCCAACACTCATCAAGTGAGGCTAATGAGGCCTCAAAATTAAGAGCTGCTACTTTGCAGGGTTCCAGGACAGTGCAGAGAATGGAGGGTGGGAATAAATTGCTCAGAATTGCTCAAACCAGTGAACAAATATAATGGTCCATTCTGAACTAACTGCAAGTGCTGCCCTATAGTGAACTGCACAGAAAGGAAATTATGATGATTGAGTCATATGGTCATGGGCATGAAGTTTGCTGTAGTAAGGAGATCATGAGAAAAATGCTAGAATAGCCTGTGCCATTTTTGTTATTGAAAGAAAATATGTGAGTCAAAAACTGCTTTATCAGGGGAAAAAAACACCCAAATTCAGAATTCCAAGCAATATGATAAAATGAGCATGCATAAAAGAAAAATGAGTAATCTACAGAAAGAAAAAAAATTATCATAGCAACTAGTGATGATCTACTTCGTTTGTCCTAGATGAGGGTAGCAATTGGAGATTTTAAAGAACCAACAAAACAAACCATAAATTCATGTTTCACTTATCAAGAAGCAATTTATTGGCAGCTTAAATATATATATTATATCTTATAATATATATATATATATTATAATTATTATATATAATACATAGAATCTATTATAAAATATAATATATATTATAATATATATTATATATATATATATAAAAATATATATAAAGCTTAAATATGAGAACCAATAAAGCTTCTCATAATCAAGCTTTATTGCTCTTTTTTATATATAAAGCAAGAAAAAAAGGTATGCTAAAAATTCCATTCTTTGGTTTGCTGTATGAGTATTTCAAAGAGTGTACACCTTATAGTTGTTATGAATAATGATTCCTTTGTGATACCAGATGCATGAAAAGGGTAAGGAAGGGTGTTATCTTTCATAAGTCTTTAGTAGAAAAGTTGGAATTTTTTTTCCTGCTATGTATGCATCATTTCTCATTAAAATTAAACAGCACATTTTTCTTTGTCTAATTGTCTAATCACATTTTTCATGTGTCTTAATCAAGAATTGCATGAAACTCAAGACATTTAAAGGAGAAATATAGGTGGCAGCAGGCTAAACTGGGAATTTATTTAACACATACTGTTTTAGATGCACACACACATGTAAGCAGAGGTCATAAATCTACAGCCCTCTTGAGCAATAAGGGAGGGGAAAGAAAATCAATTCTAATCAGGAGACCAATGCTATACCTCATAATAACAACTTCTCCATACACCTGAGGCACTTAGTAACATTTTGTATAAATTTTAAATAAAACCTCTTAGTTTTATTCTGTAATAGAACAAGGTGGAAGCAATATAACTTTTTATAGTTTCACTTCCTTTATTTAGTAGTTCTTGATTTTGTTGCCTCTGTAACCACTAAAATCCAGATTAAATACAAGAACCATGCACTTCATTATCACAAGAGTTTAGAAGGTTTGTTTAAAAGCAGATATGCTGACATTGAATTATACATTGTGTGAGCAATCTCAAGTGATTTTTATAAAATTGGATTATATCATTGTTCTTGAACTAACTTGTCTTGTATTTTGTAATCTAAAGTGAACACAAAATTATGGGAAGAAAATTCATTCAATTTCTATGCAGTTAATCGAATTATCCAGAATAACCAGCAATTTTATTTCCTCAGCATTTGTTTTTTTCTTGTGTCAAAAGTGAGCTGTGTTTTTTTTCATTTAATGAAGTTCATCATCTTCTGTCTTGGAAAAAAAAAATTCATATATTTTTAAACCTGTTAGCTGTGTAGATTGGAGGTCTAGGACTTCACAGATTCAATAAATGAACCTGTTCAAAGATGTTGTTTTAGAATGTGTGGTAGATTTTAGAACTAGGTTTTTATTCTTTCTAAATGCAACATGTAAGTTTATGTATTTTTGAACAGTTGATTAAGCTCAAGCTTGTAAGTATTGAGTTATAGTCAGACTAGCATCGCCATATCTTTATACATTTTCTGTCACAAACCTTTCTCCTTCCTTTCTTTTTACTGTATTCACAAGTTCCTTTATTTTAAATTGATGAAATTGCACTCCCTAAAACCATAAATAGTTTTCTTCTATATGTAGTATGCAATTCTACTATTCTTAGCCTTCCATTTGTATATTGCCCTGTCTTTCCAAATACATTAAACAACATAAGCCATGACATTAGAAAGGTGTGCAAATTTTAAATTGTGTGTGTTTGAGAGTAAGGTTCTGCTTTTTTAGCTAAGATTATAATATTTTGTTGTAATGTTTTTTGTATTGAATAATTGTGGTTTTTGAAAAGTAGATACCTTAATACATGTAAAATAGGCATGTGGCACCAACACAAAAAGTTCTACTAAAAAAGTGCATTTTTTGATGGTTGTTTAATCATTTATTTAAGAAAAAAGTTAATTCATAGTTAAATGGTTACACCAAGTTCCGGATATAATCAAGAGCAATTCAAATTTCTGTGTCACAGTTAGATATGCAGCTGAAGTGAATTTTCCACAACCTTCTGTGAATTTTGTTGTTGATAATCAAGAAAGGCAAACCTTGGTGCATTTGTGCTCTTTATGAAATATTTGGTTCTATTTGTGAGCTCATGAAGAATAAGCTTCATGAACTGCAGGGCCACTTTATCGATTTATTATTTATTCACTTTTAGGCACTATAGCAGTTAATTAAATTTGCCAAAAAGTCATGTGTAGTTTAAAAGCTGAATTTGATTTCCTTTAAACGAATAGTAAATAATTACTGCTAAAGCGGGAAAGATCAGATATTGAAAAGCTGGATAATTGAGAAACTGAGAAATGTGGTTTTCCTACAATATTTTTATTTTCATGTCCTCCTTTTATAATTGCATTCCCATCTCCCTATTTATTTCTGTGTTTGCAGAGATTTATTGTTCATGTTTGGCAGTTTGCCAGTACTGTGAACCATGTTTTGCTTTGCTTTACCCACTCTGTATCTCATAAATCAACTTTTCGTTGGCTGTGTGTCAGGAAATGGTAAATGTGAAGAGATAACAACATCAACAATAAAAACAATAAAAATCTAATTTTATCTAGAATTAATTCACTATAATACGCACAGCTGAAAGTACAGTGAGAGTCAAATACGACTTAACCTTCGTGTGGTTTGGAAAAGTAGAGATTCTCTATGAACAAAGATAAAGAAATCTGGTTTAGAAAAAGATTAGAATCATCATTACCACAGCCCTTTTGGTATCATATTTAGCAGAAATTGATTTTGGAAGGCAGTGCAGCAGGTAGGAATGTGGAGGAAACAGGCAGAAAATCAGAAGTGTTTGTGGCAAATTAGAGAAGTATATTGGTTTTTCATAACTTAGTGTTCAGTGTAGATGAAGCATGATAAAGCCAGCACACAGAAATAATGCTCGCAGAGCTCATACCCTGAAGGAGACTGGAGGTTTTGCAGACTGAGATTCCAGCCTCCTGCCTATGGGAAAGGAAAAACGAGCGGTAGATGAAACAGGTTGATTGTGTACCATGAATTTATTGATTCAGGCCATGCTGCACCCATACAATGATTGGTGGTGGGGAAGGATGTCCCCTCCTTAATGGTAAGTTTAGTGTGTGGCCTGATGCCTCAAGCCTGCCCAAGCTACCTCCACAGTCTGAAAGAGTTTATTTTAAGGAAAAATGATAAGAGAATTCTCAGTTTCCATGTACTCACTGTTGGTTACCTTGAATCTCCATTTAACTGAAACTACATTTCTGTACAAAGATTGAACTTCTTGCAGTCTTTTATAGAATTAAGTGTATTCTTTGGAAAACAAGTATCGAAATAGTAATTTAAAGAAAATCATCACAAACTGGCCTTGATGGAAAGTCCAGTCTTAATAGAAATAGTTTCTTTCTTCTGACTCATAACAATGTCCAAATGTTTCCTGAATTTTTTTAGTACAATACCTCTTGTTCTGTAATTAGAAGTGAATTTAATTGTTATTCTTGTCCACTCCAGGTACAGAGATCCAGAAATAAGCAGTTACGTGAGCTATTTCCAGATGGATTTAGTATTCATCATGCAGGAATGCTGCGGCAAGACAGAAGTTTGGTTGAGAGCTTGTTTTCTAATGGACATATCAAAGTCTTGGTTTGTACAGCTACACTTGCTTGGGGTGTCAATCTGCCTGCTCATGCTGTTGTTATTAAGGTAAGAGCTTCCCTACTCTGCAAGGGGTTATCTGTCTTAAAAGAAACCTGTGAAGAAGTATAGATAGCAAGATCTCTTGTGAGTTTTGGGCCTGGAGGGGAAATATCTGATTGACTTGAAATGTTATTTATATCTCATTAAACTGATTCTCTCCAGTGGAAGTGTAGTTTGTATAGTAAAGATTTAAATATATCAAAGATTATGAAAGGATTAGTTAAAGTACACTTCTGAAATCATGCTATATTTGCCTAATTTCAGTATTCAGCTCATCAGGATTATATTCATGTGTATTTATGTTAATTTTTATTAACTTTTCCTCAACTAGGGAACACAAATATATGCTGCAAAAAGAGGCTCCTTTGTTGACCTTGGAATTTTAGATGTCATGCAGATATTTGGTCGAGCTGGACGGCCTCAGTTTGACAAATTCGGAGAAGGCATCATTATTACAACTCATGATAAACTCAGCCATTACCTGACTCTTCTTACACAGCAGAACCCAATTGAAAGCCAGTTTCTTGAAAGCCTTGCAGACAACTTAAATGCAGAGGTAACCTTTGATTTGTTTAGAGAAACTAGCAAACTTTAAAGGGTTGACATTATTTGAAATAAAAATGCAATATTGTCACACTTAATAAAATTTTCATTGTATATACTTTATTACTGTTAGTGTATAGGTGTGTGTGTTCAAGTGAACTGCTACATATGTGAAAATGGGGGGTCTTTTGCAAAAGATAGTAGGTATTCAAGGTAGGATGGAGGGTCAAAATACCATTAAGATAAAACTAGCAACACAGGATTTGCCTTTTAATCAGAAGTGATTTTTTAGGATTTAGTAGATGTTCTGCGTATCTGAGAGGTAAAAGCCACCAAAAAATCAAAGCCTGTCTTTCTATATGTGACCAAATTCACATGTTTGACTGCAGTGTAAGAAGAATAATGGACTTGGCTTTAACTTTTTTTTTCAAAGGCACTAGACATTTATTCAGTTGAAGTCCAGCAGTTTAGCTAAACTGATATGTCCAGTGACATAAAACTGCTTATCATTTTGAAAGATGTGAGGTTTATTTGGTCTACTAAGAATAGTCTTTTAAAGATGCTTGTTACTTTATCTACACAATTCTTACATGTTTGTTTATTTTAGCTTTTCATCACTTTTGCAATTTTCCCATCTCTCCTTCTACCACAAAAAAAAAAGAGCTAAAATAAATGGAAGGCATACTTGCATTGGGCAGATACATTGCTCTCAACCATTTTCTTTTGACAATACTTGATGATCCTGGAGGTAGACACCTCTGAGTATTCTCTAAGTGGAACTGGATGGATATTCAGTTATTTAAAATTACATAGTAGCAGCTTACACATTAGCAGTAAAAATTTACATCCTAAAGTTGATTTTGTAAGTCAGGAATATTTGTGGTTATTGTTCAGTGCCACAGTAAGTCAGGAGAGAGTGATCTGGTTTTGGGATACCCTGTGCCTTTTCACTAGGAAAAAATCCAGCCAGATTTTATAGAATGGCTTTGTTCTTTTATTTGAGACACAGGAAGGAGACAGTGAAACAAGGGTTGGGTAGACTTTCCTTCACAACAGAGGAGTTTGCTACTTTTTTTAAATATTAGGAAGTTAGGCTTTTTTTCTGATTTTGTGTAATGGTAGTAATCTGGAAAGAACAGTGGACTTGTGGCTTTAAAATTACCCCAGATTCCGTTAAGTGATACAGTTACAGAAGCTGAAGGTGCAATCAGAATTTTGTTAATTACAGTGATAAATTATTGTTAGTAGAAATAGCAGTGGAGTATAATAGTACAAGCAAGGGCATGAAAGCAACATATGTGACATTACTATCCTTCCTATGCAGGAAAAATTAGTACCTGCCAGATTACAGGTAACCAATACTATGAGCACTGACAAGGAGCTATTGTGTTTTCTGGAAAGTAAGTTTATCATTTCCTTATAATTGGAGTCAGTCTAAACTTCTGTGTATGCTGATTTGATCTAAGATAGTGGAATTCTCTGAGAAAGATACATATGGTTTAGAAGAAATTGTTAAGTTTATCTGGAGATGACTATTCCAATATGCTGCACCATCCTGGACAAAGAACATGTCTGAAAATATATGCTATCATATGATTAAGTATGTAGTCTTAGGAAGCACATTCAATCTTAGTCATCTTCTGCCCATTGGTAGTAACAAAGCACTGTATGGATACAAAATATATGAGTTTTGACTGATTTGTTAGAGAAGTCAAGACAAGTATGTTGATTACCACTGTCATCTTCTCCATAACACAGCCTGTTGTTAGCACCAGGAAATCTGCACTGGTGGATAATAAAACAACATATTGTAGGAGCAGAATCTGCTTTCATTACAAGTAGTTCAGGAAATCCAAATGCTTATTCTCTAGTTATAAAGAGAAACAAATTAAAGGCCAGAAGCACTGCTGAATTGTTTAAATTCTTAATTTGTTATGGACACACCAATAGCTGAAAGAAGGGTTGATAAACTGAAGACAGCAGTTGGAATATGGGAAGACTTCATGTTTCCACAAGAATATGAAATGGCTTTTATCTAGACCAGGTCTCTTAGCAGAAATAAGGTAGATGGTAAGAACGATTCAGATATTTGGAGTAATACAGCACATAATCCTAGCCACACACTTGCTAAGGGGAGTCCAGGGCCTTGAATTTTTACCTAGACTTATGTGGTGCAGGAGAGAAAATTTGGGCAATAATGCAAAAAATTGCAGTAGTTCTAATACCCATATAAAAATAATTCTCTAAAAGCAGGAAATTATCAGAGAGGATGGGCAAAGGAATAAATCAGTGAAAGGAACCCACCAATTTTTCCATATGCTTCAGGAGACAACAAAACAAGTCAAGATTATATGACAGAGTTTTGTGAAGTAATAAATGAAGTAATATGGCAAAAGATTGCATCTCTCCTGGGACAAGAACCAGGATGTTTTGGCTGCAATGAGCCAGTGGCAGGCTTAGAAAACAAAATTATGTCAACTGGGTGGTTAGGCAGTGGAACTCTCTACAGGGAGCTGTTTCTAAACAGAAAAGTACCTAAGAAACTGTCCACAAATGGAATAAAAATCCATTTTAAGATACCAAGTACAAAGCCAATACCTTTAACTAAAGACCTTGAGATGCAATAGTTAAATAATTTGGGAGAAATGTGTATGATGCTTCTTCCTCATTGCTGCATTTTGCTCTTCAGCACTTGCTGTTACCTAACCTCAGGGACAGCTGATCTTGATACTTCAGTGCTTTTGTTCTTAGGAGAACTACAGAGTGGGAATACCTGAAATATATCCAGCTTTGTTGAGTTGACACCAAAATTAAGAATGTGTATATCAGCATGTCAGTCCACTGTTAACTCTCTCCTACAGATCTGAGTTTTGGTTTGGTTTTGTGGGTTTTTTTTCTCCTAAAAATTAGCAGAACAGTAAATGGTAAGTGATGATCAATGAAGACATGGTGATGCCCTTTTCCTTTTTTGGCTGAAATTTTGCCAGTGGGCATAATAGGGTGTAAAAAGAAATAAACCAGCCGGCAGTTGACCAGCTGGCAAACAGAAAATACCTACAGCTGTCTTTTCTGGAAATACAGGAAGAAAGATAAGATGCAGGGGATGTGGTTTAATTAGACCATAAACTTCAACTTATCTGGGAACTATCATCAATAGCTCATACAATGCAGGTCGCCATTCCTTCCCTAATGGTTTCCACCTGAAAGAGCCCTCCCTGACAACCACAGCTGGACTCCAGCTTGTTTCTGGGACAACTCCTTTCCCCAGAGAGCTTAGGAAATGATTTGCAGTGCTGGACAGTGCTGGACCTTCCCCAGGGTGTGTGCCTTCACTTGCATGTGCTTGAGATTTTCCTCTGAAGACAGGAATGTTGAACATGGTGACTTTTTACATCTGGACAAACCTCTTAATCTTTTGCCTTGAAAGAAAGGGTTCTCAGAAGAGATGAAAAATTCCTTCAGAGTCCTTCCTAAAAAAAAAAAAATCACTCAGGAGCCGGGTGACTGAATGGCTTATCTGGGTATGGGGCAAAGCACAGGAGATTCTGTCTGACTTAGGGCAATTCTACTAGCATTAATTATTTCAAAAGCTTCACAGGGATAAAACCGTAGTCCTATGGGGTTGAAATAGTAATTTAAAATCCACTGGTTTCCAAAGGAAACAGAAAATTGCTTCATCAGTTGTAAGAAAGGGTCCTTGATCTCTTACCTTAACAAATATTTGATATATATAGTGAAATTTTTCTTTGTGTAATCTGACTCAATTATACAACAATAACAGACAGTATATTTGTTAAAAAGGCACATATATGTAAAAAAGAATGTATTATGCTATATAGTAAGTTCAGTATATATTATTGGTAATATTTTTATGCCATTTTCTAATAGTCAGAAATATCAGAGAAAAAAAACTCATTTTTGAAGAACTGCACCCCAAAAGCCATGCTACTTATATCTGTTTACACTTTTTTGAAAATCAAAACCACCTCCTCCGAAATATCATTCAGCTTGATAAAGTTTGTGGTATAGCATTTGTAAAAAAAAAAGGGGGGGCCAAAAATAAAATTAATTATAAAGCTGCTAAGAGTGTTGTAATGATAGCAACGTCAGTCACTGCAAAATTAGTTAAAATTGTGTGATGCTGATTATTGCTGTAATTTAAAATGGGATAAATGAGTTGGATAAATGTATTACTCAAAATTATGTTGTGTGAGTGATGAAACACCATTGTTCACATTTGAACTGTGAAAAAATTGTTTTATGACAGCTGGTGCAATTGGGCAATACAATGTCAAGATAGCAAATATTTCTACTCACCAATTATTCGATCTGTAACTAAATGTCTAATACACAGTTGGGGAAATGCTGGAAACTTGGATCATTCATACTGTTTAATGTAGGATAAATTTTCAGTCCCTAAGAACTTTACTTGAACACTAGATGGCAGCAAATATTTAGAAATTACTCTGGGTTTTTTACTATATTATTGAAGTTGGGGGAAGAAGGAAACTGCAGTATTAGATTTTAGTACTGTATTTGAAATCCAACTGTATTTCACAATTGCTTTTTTTCCTTCAGTTTTGGTTTTAACTTATTAAATAATTAATCAGAATAGAGTAGAATAGCAGTAGAATCAGGTATTTGAACAAATGAGGCAAAGAAAAAGTGAGGCGTGTTTTGTTTTGGTTTTTGTCAGACTTAATGGTCCTCAGTAAGAAGAATATTACGTTTTCATGATTGTGGAAGTGGTTCTTGACAATGCTACTAGTGGACTATGTTTTTAAGCTATTTCAAGTTCTGCACTGAAAGATATTTGAGTCATGCAAAGAAACCAAATGCTGCAAATAACCTGTGTACAAATCAAGTAATAGTAACCTGTGGGCTCTATTCCATGTTCTCCCTGTAGTAGTCTGTGAATAACTGAATGCTTTTCTAGCTACTTCAGTGCATTATATAGCTATTGCCTTGAAAAGCAATACGATGGGACTTGCCCCAACTTCTTTATGCTTTTGAACAACAAAATACCACTTGAAAAGTGTGTTAAGCAAAGCCTAGGGTTACTCCATGCTATTAGACATTGATATTAACATGGTTTTGCTGGATTCAAGTTTACTTAAGGCAGATATGCCTTTCGTTGTTATTTTTTACCAGATATTTATGTTACTTGAAAAAGAATGTCAGTGTTGTTATTACAGTCTAGGTACTTCAGTCTGAACATGCATATGTACTCGGTTCTATAGGCTTTTTTTAATTATTATTTCTGCCAAGTCACATGGAAGATTTATATGAAATCCAAACACCAATAAAACAAAAATAGCTTTAAAAATGCAGTAATGGATCACAAAACTTTGGTAAGAGGGACTTTTGCTTGTTTTAACAAGTGGCAACAACCAAAAAAGGTTTGTTCATGGGACATGCAGGAAATATTAACTTCTTCTGGTATAATCAGGTTAACTGGAATTAAGCAGTAAAATGCTTCTAGTGAATGTAACCGGTACAAAATAGAGCTGAAGTTATCCAGTAAAAATACGTGTGTGGTCAACAATTTGGTGATAAAAGTATTGAATTTTCAGAAAAAAATAGTCAGTACAAAAAATGGGTTTGGTGTACCTGATTGCCTTGAAATATAAATAAACATGTTTATATATATATATATATATATAAATATTATCTGTTCAATTTTGTTATATTTTGTTATAGTCTAGCAGATACCTGTATGTTTGACTTGCAGCTACAAAAGGAGAAAACTATTTATAAAGACTGTGTTTGAAGGGATTGCCAAGTATGAGGGAGAAAAAACCTAAAGATTCTTGGTATCGTTTTATTAAGGACCTGATGGTGCTTTCACATTGTCATGATGAAATTAACCTTTTAAATGTACATTCTTTTCTTTTCGAGCAGTCTTCTTTAAATTACCTTGACCATATCCACTACAGAATAATTTTTGTTTGTTTGTCTTTTTATTTTTATAACAAGCTTGCTCAATAACATCTTTTAATTGCAAAAAAATTGTAAGTGGTGTAGGAAAGATCATTTATGGTCACTGTATTTATAGTATTTTGTCAAAGCAACCCATGTTATTATTACATGTTCACATGATAAAGTTGCATAAATTGGTCAAGTTATTATTTTAGGATTATTTCAAAATTCTGTAAATTGGGAATATCCCAATGCTTTCTTTATTCTTGTGCTAATACTGTAAATTCCATGTGTTTTCAGCCAAGTACTTATGCACAGCAGTAACTACATACTTAATTTTTTCTCTTCTCCTATTTCCAGATTGCTCTTGGCACGGTAACTAATGTGGAAGAAGCAGTAAAGTGGATAAGTTACACTTATCTTTATGTACGGATGAGAGCAAATCCATTAGTATATGGCATCAGTCACAAAGCTTATCAGGTATAAAATGCATTTTAAAAAAATCTGTAACCTGTTCTGAGTCTCTAATCCTTCCCTGATGTGAGGATAAATATTTGCTATTTCTACTTAACCTGACATCAGCAATTCTTTTAAAGTGCTTAGAAAAAGGAAGATATTTTCTGTAGCAGAGTGTTTTTAACACTGAATTATGAGGCCCCTTCTGTTCACATAAAAATACATTTTAACTGGTCAAGTTATGCTCCAAAGGACACCATTCATTCTTATCACACAGTTACTGTAACTTAGGCTGTTTTCAGTGTTTCAGTTTTGTAGACTAGATAGAAATGATAAAAGAAATCATTTTGAGTTGCTTGATTCCCATTCACCCCGTCAGTTTTTGTTTTAGAATGTTTCCTGGTATAATAATTTATAAACTATAAAATAAAAATTTTAATTGGGTGATATGTTCTTTCATATGATTTATTAATTATAAGATTTGTGTATTAATTTGTCTGGAAATTTTTTTGTGTATTTAAAAGCATTTCATGCTGTGATATAAATCAGAGCACATTTACATAAGGGTTTTTTTCCAAGTTTTTTCCATTACCTGTAAATTTTAGGAAGATTAATAGTTTACAGATTATCTAAATAGTATTACATTTTTCATTGTACAGTTGTTTATAAGCATTTAATGTTAACATAGTTGGACACAGTTAATTGAGCCTAATGCAGGGCAAACTCATAAGTGTATGTTAATTGCAGTTTATTTCACATCAAGGATCCATTTTGTGACTTCATCATTTATTTTGACATTGTGAGCAGCAGTTTGTTAGGTCATGGTAACATGTAGAGGTATATGTCAGCAGACAGTTGTTTGATATTTTTTTTGTCTCTGATAGTGGAAACTGCAGTGGAAATAGGTGTACTATTGCTTAAGGAAGCTTCTGCAGGTACATTTAGACCTCTGGTCATCTCAAATTTCTTTTCTATAAAAAGCCATATAGTGCATTACCATATGTTAATATAACAGTATATAACACAGACCACAAAGTAATAGATGAATGAGAATAAAAAAATTGATTTGCTAGCGAGAAGAATGTTGTTGTCCCACTAATATAAATTCTGTTTTTTTGTTTCACTAGCAAATTCTACACTAAAAGAAATGTAACCATCATGATAATAAGTGGTGAAAAAAGCAGTAACAGAAATATCTTTTAAAAATTTTAAAAATCACGAACAGGATTTTCTCCCCTTCCTCCTACTCTAGTGTTTCTGTTCAGCTGCTGAGAAAGTGAGGATTGTTCCACTAACCTTCTTTCTACTCCTTTGGATTTGATGTGCTAATATTAGACATGCATATGTTTGAATTAAGGCAGTAACGAATTATATCAATGTGAAGTGTTACCCATTCATCTAGGAGCAAAACCAATGCAAATTCGCTTGTTTTCTAGCTAAACCAGTTTTAAATGTCAAAGCTTATGTGTGATAGAATATGGATGCTCTAGTGCCAGATGCAGGTACAACCAAAGCTTTGGTCAGTTAGACCAGTCTGGGTATAGGTATCCAATTTTCATAATTGGTGTCTTACTGTATTTTAGTAATTGCAGGATGCCAATTTCTATCTCTGTTTTTACTGACAGTCAGTGTTATCCATTTAGATTCCCTATAACCCTCATGGATCACACTTCTAGCTGTTGAGACTGAGATCATGCAAACTCATTCCCCATTCCCTTTCCACTGGTGCTCATGACATCCAGTAATTATACTTCAGGGCACTCACATAATAGGGTGCACATCTTTGGAACCCCACATGTTGTCTCCAGGATCTTTCTGGGCTACACCTAGGAGCAGGCTACTGCAGGTCCACTGCTTTGATTTGTGATTTTTGAAGTTGTTTGCCAGAAATGCCAATAATGCCTCTTACTGATTCATGAAAATGGCCAAAATTAATGAGGGGCAGCAAGAGAAAATAAAGAGTGGAAGGAAAAAGTGGAGCAAATGCAAATGTTGTATTAGTGAAGGCAGTGGTATGAATTACAGGCATTTTCTCATACTTCTGGGGTTCCAATGAAAAGATGCCCGGATTAAACACCTTCTTTGTCTATTTTCTCCTCTTTTTGGTTCCATTCTTTGGTGTTCTGATAGTTAAGCAGAGCTTTTTATTAAAACTTATGTTTAGATATAAAAATTAAAGGAGCTTGTGCCCAACATTTCTGTCAGTAGATTAAAGGAAAATGGTGTGAATAATACTTTATAATGAATAGTACTTTATAATGAATAGTAATGTGCTTTATCATGCACTCTTAAATTTCCATATGCATACTCCAGACCTGCTCAGTTTCTTACTGTGGACATGACAAGGCTCATTTTAAAGAGAAGGGCTTAAAGCTGTTCTAGACTGGATCCTTTATTCTGAGGATTTCTAATTATGCAAGTTCAACAAGAAGGGTGCTAACCATGGATTCTCTAAACTCAAATAGTTTCATGGCTTTTTCAAGTTGGTGACCTTTCCTTTAAAGCTAAAACTTTTTAAAAAATGTTAGTGTGCTGTTGCAGCTTCAGCTTTTATGTAAGGCAAAAGATTGGCAGGTACTTTGGACTGCCAAAGGAGTAGGGAGTAATTTTGATATTTTTTTTTAATTTTTTCCCCCACAATAGTTTTAAGAAATGGTGAACATCTGGCATCTAGATCGCTTTTTTTTTACTAACTCTGCTCTGAAATCTGACCTCAATGCATGCCTTACTATTGAGAAAAGAAGTCTAGACCTTTGCCATCTTAGCTTTTGACTTGAAACTAAGGCAAGCCATAACTAAGGAGAAACAGCTTCAGGGTAACTGGCAAACATGGAATATTAGGAACTAGTCTCCCAGCTGCTTTGTGGAGATGACTACATTTGTCCGCAGCTTCACTGACCGTGAGCTGATGTACTTCTGCACAAAGGTGAAACTGGATCTTGGCCCAGGGAAAACCAGAGCAAACCAATGCACAACAATTCAGAAGCCTGCTCCTTTTTGCTGTCTTGGCCATGTATCTCTGTTTCGCATTTACCAAGAGGGCTGGTATGACTTCTTCTGTAGGAAATCTGAACTATACACAAGCCCTGAAATAAGAATACTGCCTGTGGACTAGGATGGAGTTTCAGTCCTTAAAACTAATTATTGCTTGTCTAATTAGAGCCATATCTCAGGTGCTCGTATAGCAGAAGGTTAACGTAACTATGAATCCCTTTTCACTCATCCCTGTCAGTGTGGGTATCCCAGGTGTCTGATGTGGAAACACACAATTATACAGCAGTCCTACTCAGATGGGAGTTTTGCCCAGCCTTTTCTGTACTAATGAGATAATGTGTATAATTAGTAGGACAAAATGTCCAAGTTCCTGAACTTTGATATGAATAGAAGTGATGTTGGGCACAGGAAGCTCCTTGGTGTGCTTTTAACATGAATGTTACTGTACATCTGTAAGTCACTAATTAGAATATCCCAATTAGCATACCAAAGGCTTTTGGAGATGTTAAAGTTGGGTTTTTTTTGCTAAGAAACATTTAAGCCATGCAATTTCAAGCTTAATCTATTATCACAGCAATTAAAGCCATCCTCATGTCAGCTACACAGGAAGGTATATCTTCAGCCATTTTCATAAACAGAAGGTGCCATAAGATGACATGTTTTTTTGAAGTGATACAGTAATGATAATTTAATGAAAAATATGTTATCATTAAAACATCTTTCAAAATTTTCAATGTAAATTTGTTTCATAATCATACTACTGTTTCATAAGTAGTATTGGTCTCCATTGTAATGATAGTCCCAAATAATTGTAAAAGAAATTTTATTCTGATTATTTTGTCCTGTACATACAGGACTCGGTCAGTAAAGTCAATATAACTGTTATTAGTGAGATCTCAAGAAAATTATGACTTAATAACTGTACCTTCATTTTACCAGATTTTTGACTTCGTGTGACTGCATTACCTCAAGAAAATTATATATTTAATATTTCTTTTATGCAAATAAATGTGTATGTTTTATGTCTAGATGGATCCAGGTCTAGAAAAGCACAGAGAACAATTGGTTATTGAAGTTGGCAGAAAACTGGACAAAGCCCGCATGATTCGCTTTGAAGAACGGACTGGCTTTTTTTCTTCAACAGATTTAGGCAGAACTGCCAGCCACTACTATATTAAATACAATACTATAGAGGTAAAAGATGATGTCCTGTTTCTGGAGGGTTTTTTCCTTCTTTTTTTAACATTCGCCTAAAATAGTTGTAAGATATTACAGAATATGTAGCTGATTTGTTCATTTTATTTTCAAATCATATTTACTGAAATGTGGGGGAGAGGAATTAGTAAAAAAGAAAGTAACTAAATATCAAACAATACTGAAAAATTAGACTCAGTAAAGTGAGATTTGAAATTTCTGTAGTCTTTTTGACTTCTTTTTGAAGAATTATAAGAAACATTTTGACATTCATGGTGTGTGCAACCCACAGGTAGGTGATAGTGCATTGTACTGTAGTGTCTGATAACGGATGACCTTCTCTGGGAGAAAGTCCTATCATGTTGACAACCTTGAACAACTTCTGGCACTGTAATCAGATTCTGTTGTAAACATGTACAAAACTTTGTATTGGAAACTTGATTTTATGTACACATTCATCTTAAAACATTTTTCTAAGCAAATAAGTTTTTCTTGAATAAAAGCTAAAGACTCAGCATTAATAATTTTTAACTGTATACTGTCACTGTGTATAATTAGTCTTACATATTTATTCAGTCAGAAATGTCCTAGACTTTTTTTTTCAGTGGCCACATTGCATGTCTCTTGATTTTGTGGTGGCCAAGGCACTGGGAGGGATTGTTTTTCTGAAACTGCCGAAAAGTCATTATGGAATTTGTTCCTGTTTAAATTGCATCACCCTGGTCTTCCAATAACTTGCATTTTAGCCTTATATGCCTTTTAAACTCTTGGCTAAGGTTTCTTTGTTTCCTACTATATGTGTATTTTTATTTTCAGTTACAAATCAATTCTTTTTATTTTTAATAGACTTTCAATGAATTGTTTGATGCTCATAAAACCGAAGGTGATATTCTTGCTATAGTGTCAAAAGCTGAAGAATTTGAACAGATAAAGGTAAAGTTAAAGAATGCCTTGAAGCTAGACACTTCTGTAGTACTTACTCCATAAATATTGCCTACAGACTCAAGTTTTGTTAAATGCTAAGCACCATTATAAAATGTTTTCTAAGTAAACATAATATGCTCTCACTCAAATTTGTACGTAGCTCAGCTTGAACTGTAGTGCGCATTTAATAGCTAGTTATGGATCTTTGAGTAATTCTTTAAAATGCTTTTAAGAACTTTTCAGCTCTTCAATTATTAACAGGTGAAGCTGAGTGTCCATTTGAATAGTGTGCCGAGGGATGAGATAGTTTCTCTGTTTGATGTTTGAGGCATTATTGGATGTCTCCCTGAACAGTTTGCTTTATCAGGAATGAGGCAGGACGTATTGAAGGGAACTCTGATGTATTTTCTGCAGGGAACATTATTAGATTGGCAGAACGATAAATTCTCACAAATTCAAATCTGAAATCTAGTAAGTTGTCATAACAGATTTTACACAGGCTAGAAGATTACTGTTCTATTGTACTCATTCCAACCTTCCTCTTTGCCTCCCGTGTGGGTAGAGGCAATACATTCCAAGCTGGCATGAGCTTGTTTGCCCATGCTTCCATCTCACAGAGGTACGAGCCAGACTCCACAGGGTTTGTTAGCTTGGGCTCATTGCCATTTTACCACAATTATACAACTTGCAGATCAAAGCTGGCTCCCATTCACCTGGCTCTGTGAGCTGGCAGTGTGAATCCCTCACCATCTACATATTTACATATTTGCACACATTGTCTGGGTATTACCATCTCTTTATCTAATGGAGAAATTCTATTTTGCTGTAATCTCTTCTATTACAGAAGATAATAAGCAGTGAGGTTTCACAGTCATACATGGAACATTTTCCAAGCTAGAAAGGGTTTTTTTTATGATAGTGATAATGCTTGACTAGGTCTAAATTTAGCGTAATTTAATATTTAAAAGGAAAGCATATGGAAAACATCATGTGATATGTTTCTATATTTTTAATAAAGTTAGTAGTGATGCTTCTTGACTAAAGCACAGTTTTTCTAGTTTACTTTCTCAGATTTATATGGCATGGCATCAGTGCACCGTCATTTCCAGATTTTTGTGATTCATTTGCTGTGCAGCTCTGAATGTTAAAATGAGTAACTGGTTTTCACAACAGCAGCTCAGAATTTGCCCCTCTGTGTGATGGAAATTGTGGCTTTTGATAAATTAATCACGTTTCCATATTGCCTTCATAAATTCTGAATTTTGAGATATGTAACTCATCAGTAGCTGAAATACAAATCTGGATATGACTTGTGCTGTGCAAGAGCAGAAAAAATTATCAAAAATGCTGTTGTAAGCAAAGCGTCGTATTCCCCTGAAAGTGGAGCCATTTATGATGGTTCTGTACTTCATGTCTTTCTTTCCTGTGGGACTAGTCACTAGAAAGTTAGGGATTTTAACCCAATTGTCTTAGGGTCTTTTGTATGTCAGGTAGTCAGGTCCAAATGAAAATTACTTTCAGATGGTTCCCTGCAGGGACTAAACATTTACCCTCTTCAAATAAGTTTTACACTAACAGACGATCAGTAAGTCAAAGAATATGTAGATTTATGCTGGTTTTGCCATGTAAGGGTCATCAGTTAGAATGTGAAATGTTATGCATTATTCAAACCATAGATATTAATATTTCTTTACTCACATTAAGACTTAATCTTATTAACAGTGAAAAATTTAATATGATGAATCATAGTACTTCACAGTTTTGAGTTTAAAAATGTATTATACCACATGCAAACTGTGTAACTATAATGAGTACATTTAATGTTAATTCAAGATTGCCCTAATCCAGATGGACAGAAGTTTTACTCTGGTCAAATAAAAAATAAAATCTCATCAGATGAAGGATGGCAAGGTCACAAGATTCAATTTTTGTGGCATATCAAATTTTTGTGTGTCAATGGCAACCTTAATAGATGGTGATGAATAACCAAATGTAATTGTGTCCCTATTAAGATAGTTTCATTAATGGTCTATTAGCTACTGCTTTTTTTTTTTTCTTCTTTTTTTTTTTCTCCTTAAAACTAGAGACTCTATTTAATTGTGATATAACTATGTTATAAGGAAAATTTGATTTCAGTGTAAAAATTTTTATCAAATTGCTTCAACCTCTTCAAAATGTGTAATTGTGTTGTAGGTAAGAGAAGAAGAAATAGAAGAGCTAGATACCTTACTAAATGATTTCTGTGAACTTCCTGCTCCAGGAGGTGTGGAAAACAATTATGGAAAAATTAATATCCTCCTTCAAACATACATTAGCAGAGGGGAGATGGACAGCTTCTCCCTTATTTCGGATTCTGCATATGTTGCGCAGGTAAAAATAGTATTTTCTACGTATTTGTTGCTGACTTCTGATGTTTTAATTCTCCCAAATATCTACAATTATATAAGTAGGCCCCGATCTGCACCTTTTTTGTACATTTTTGTGCAAATTTCTTTGAAAATCAGAGTCTTGTGTTTATACATGCATATGAGATATAACACTTGAGTAGAAAATTTTTTGCAAAAGGCTACCTTGGGAGACTATGGCAGTTTTTGTTAATTATAAATGTCATTTTTTGTTTGTAGCACCCATGTAATCTTATTCTATTTAGTTGCTCTAATTGTGATTGCACAGAAATTATATTCTCTAAATTTCAGAGTTTTCTTCTAAATGTGAAAAACTGTTGTAATCTATTTTTATGCTTTGTGTGTTTTTATACTTCATTCTGGAAAACATATTTCGTGTTTGATTTGCATACCTTGGTTTACTTACGAAAGATGTGCTATTGTACTTCTGTTGCCAGGTGTAATCCAGAAAAAAATATGCAGATTGTCATAACAGTCTATGTATTTGTTTGTTGGCTTCATTTGACACAAAGGGTTGATTGTAACACAGCCTCTTTAGTTACCACACATAGGCAGGTACAGAGTGGGATATGACACAGAGATCTATTTAGAAAACTGTGACCCCAAAAAATGGTACCTTTTAGCCCATCTCTCTCTCTCACTCTTCTTTTTTATATTTAATAGTCAGCAGAGATTGTTGCATGGAATTATTTCTGTCTCATCCTTACAAAACTGCTTTGGAAAGAGTTAATCTAAAAGCTGCATTTAGTTGGTACTAAAGATGAGATTTAAATATTCAAAATTATTCATAGTCTTTAGCAACATTTTCATAGCAGCATAACCTTTTTCAGAAATGTTTGTATTTTGTAGCATGTATGCGTATAAATGTGAAAATGATTAATTGATTGTACACATGATAAAAATTGTGGCACTTGCACAGGAAAATCCTTTTCAGTAGGATCCTTTTAATCTTTGCTTTCAAGGCAATTGCTTTTATTTGTCTGTCTCACTTATAGCATGTTTAGTGAGGCAAATGGTCTTCTTCTCAGATCTTCATAAACTGTATTTGTGGAACCAGTGCTACAAAGAGTGATTTTTTTTTTTTTTTTTTTTTTTTTTTAACTTGGATAGTGAGTATTAAGAAAATTTTTCATTCTTTCTAAGTAAGAGGAATGTGCTTCTTTAGTAACATATGCTTCCTATCACAACGAAATAATTTTCTATTTTTTATTCCTGTTGGCATAGCAGAGCCAGTAGGGAATGATTATATTCTATTCAATGAATCAAGAACATAATTCCTAATCCAGACATAGTACTGGTAGGGAAAAAAAAATTTTAAAAAAAGCATAGCTTCATAATACAGCTTGAAAAGTTTATGAAAGGAGTACCATAACTTAGGTTTTCAGGATAAGACTGACCTCATTCAAACTTATGTTAATAATTATTTTTCCAAGTCCAAGCATATTTGTACAGTTCGGTTATACACTATTCTCAGAATATAGTAAAATGTTTTTAAACATTCACTACTGTTAAGCTTCTGTGCAAATGTTGTGAAATTCAGTGTGAAATGGGATGCTATTATAGAAGCATAAACTGCAGAAATACAAAAGTTTAATTTCCATATAAAGTGAATTTTTAGGTGTCTGTTATATGGGGGGTACATTAAGTGAATTTGCTTCAGAAGTGATTGATACACAATAAATTTAGAACTCCATAATGTTAGCATAACTGTGATCAAAGTTCTATGGCAGACCTGACACTACCATTTTAATTGGTTGCACATGTTTCTTTTCATAATTTCAGAATGCAGCCATGAAGTAGTTCTGCCACTAGACAGTGATGGAAAAAATAGTATTCAAAAATGTTTGAAATCAGTTTGAAAAGAAAAATCTATTGTTACGGTTTGTCAGAGATCAGTCTATGGGATCCTTTTCATTTTACAAAGAATATTGAGAGAATTACAACAGTTTTGCCTTTTTTTTTTTTTCCTTTTCACTTTCCAGAATGCAGCTCGTATTGTTCGAGCTCTTTTTGAGATTGCCCTGAGGAAACGCTGGCCTGCCATGACATATCGGCTACTGAACCTCAGCAAAGTCATTGACAAGCGGCTCTGGGGCTGGGTGAGCCCGCTGAGGCAGTTCTCAGTGCTACCACCATCCGTCCTCTCCAAGCTGGAAGAGAAGAATCTCACCATAGACAAGATGAAGGACATGAGAAAAGATGAAATAGGTGAGAAAGCAGCAAGGCTGATCTGCTTAAACTATTAGAAAACAATGGGCAAGTAAGAACTAAATCTGAGCCACGCACCATCAACATTCCCTCTCTGGTCTGGGAGCCATGTAGCCACATCCCACACATTAATATGGTTTATCCAATAAAGAAGGTTTTTTCCAGTCTCCACAGCTTGTAAAATGCCACAGCTCTAAGGATAAGGCCAGTCCATGTCCTGTCACAGAACACAGATGGAAAGGAGATGTCTATTGATAAGTATTTAGGTATATATGTGTATATATACATATTTATGTTGACCTGTGTGCTTCCCTTTCTGCCCACCTTACAAAACACGCTACTATAAAAGGCATCTGTTTACTTTTGCCAGTTGGCACAATGTGGCCTTATTTCTTTAACTATTAACATGAAAAAGAATAAAACCAGATTATTACATCCAGGTATGCTATCAGTAAATGGCCTCCTTCTGAAAGACTGCATTAATTTTCATTGAACACAGAGAATTCATTGTCACTGGTGTCACTGCAACAAAACCTTAATGGAATTTTTTAAAGGATTTGACAGTCCGATAATGAGAAAATCCACAAGCCTACTGATAGACATAATGACAATTTCCAGTAAGTCTGTATAAACTGTTGTGCACAAACTGCCCACCAGCTGGTTGAAGTAAAAAAAAAATCACTTGTAATGCATTTCTTTTTCCATAGTGTATTTTTTTTATTTGGACTTCATTTGCACCTGCTATTACCAAACTGTTGATAAAAAAGCTGCCATTCTTTGAAAAATCTAATTTTAGAATAAAAATACCATTCATATTCACTGCTTAGAAGCTAAGTCATGTCTAACTTAATATTTCTTTCATTTGCAGGAGTACTATATTGCCAGTTGGAAAAATTTGTTATGTGCCTAATCTAGGCTGGAAATAGCTAAATAAATATGTAAAAGATTGCAGAATTAGAGGCTATATTTTCATTTAATAAGTTAAACCAAAAGACTATGACAAAATTCTAGATGCTTACTTTAGATGCTTACTTTAACTGCATTTTAATATAGTAATGTTAAATGTATTAATACCGCTGCATTTTATTTGAAATGCTAGCATTATAGTTTTTTATTCAGAAGTGTTATAGCACTTTTAAATTCACTGTTAATTTTTTGTGTATTTGATGCCTTTTAGTGCTTAGTGTTCTTTTCCATTAATTGTATTAGTGGGTTTTTTTTATTTTGTTGTTGTTCTTTGGTTTTGTGGAGCTGTTTTTAGTTTGGGGGGGTTTTTGTTTGTTTTTCTTTTGTTTGGGTTTTTTTTTAATTGTTCTTTCTCCCCATACCCTCACTTGAGAAGCAGGAAATTTTGTGTAAAAATACAAAGCCAGTTTTGCTTCCTTCAGTGTATTGGAACCAGTATTGACAGGATGGAAATGTATCTATATATACCTGCAATTTGTCTGGTTCTGGTTTATATTAACTTAGTTTGAAAGTAGATGAAACATGGGATTTGACTGTAAAAATAGGTCACTGCTGACCATACATAATGATATTTCATGTTCTTCAGCCTTATAAATATCAAAGTTGATCTGTGTATCTCTGTGAAGTAGTTGCTTGGCACACTTCCTCCTGTCTGATCTCTCTTTCTGAGGCATGTGAAGGAAGCCACCTATTTTTATTTCAAATTCTAAGCCGTGTTGAATTGAGGAAAGGCACAACTTCCAGGTACTGCCTTGTTTTCTTACCCCACAGGGCTAGTTTCAGTCTTAGTGTTTCTTGTTTTTAAAATGTTATGGAGACCTTGGAGATAGAGTAACAAAGACAGGAGCTAGCTGGCTAACTCAGCCCATGGCTTAGAGGGAGATGAAAGCATAGATGGGTGGAGCCATGTTGTGTGCACAGATCCTGGATGCCAGGGTACCATGAATGGATCAACACCAATCTATAAGCTATTGCAATGTAACCATGGAGTTTCCAGAAAGCCAGGAAATCACTGTGTTAGCTGAGATAAGCAGTCCTTTTTTTTTTTTTTCTTTTTTTTTTCAGAATGCAGATGACAAACATTTTGGAATAGGCAATTTTTTTTTTTTAAGACATGCCTATTTTCTTAGTCAGTTTTTGTTTAGAGCGTTTTGATATTTCTTAAATACCATTGATGGTTTCTCATAATGTGACTATTAAAAAGCAAAAAGAGAGAGCTTAGGGGGGAGAGAGTTTTATCATATTTTGTAGAAGTTGGGAGAGGAGCCTTATTTTGTCCTAGCACATAACTGTAAAAGAACCTCAGTGCTGTCCTGTACAAACACAGTTCACCTCAGACATTTAAAAAACAAAAGTGATTTTTGCCATGAAAAGTACACTTGCCTACATAGGATTTTTGAGTCATATCTTTGAATATTTGTAATCTGCCTTTATTTAACATGATTTCTGAAGTTTTACCTCTAAAAGCAAAAGCTAGTCCCTGTGCAAGTAGGCTGTAACACTGCATGTATCATCCAAGTGTACCAACATAAGGGGTTTGGTGTTTATTAACGCACTTGTTGGAGGTGCAATTGTTTTACCAACTGCAAATTAAACTGATTAAATATGTATTAAAACTTTTGATTAGGGGTTTGATTCTTAAGCGAGGTCACCATTCATTCCTTCAGAGTATAAACACCTGTGAGAGACAAATCTATCTGCCAATTTGTTAAATAAGAAAAAATGAAAAGAGAAAGTTGATATCAATTCTTAAAAATAGCAGTTTCAAGATGCTGTGCTCATAAATGTCTTGTAATTGCAAGAAAAGGTTTGTATCACCTTTTCATTTTGCACATAATGCAAATGATAGGGCTTCTTTTTAAAAAAAATTTCATATTTTTTAAAATGAGTAAGTATGTACAGAGCCACATAACAGTACCAGAAAATATCAGTAGCGATTGATAAGGTAGATTTTAACAGAGTATTTATGACCATCACAATTAAAATCTAAAATATGCTCCACATAACTACATTAACAATGTCAGTGAAAATGTAGTAAATAAGCTGTATTTTCCTAAATAAGCCAGAAGGTGGAATAACTTCAGTAAAAAAAGAAATTACTACTAGATACTTTGTTTTATATTCAAAAGGAAGAGAAGGGAAGAGAGAATTGAGCTGTAAAATACAAGTAGGACATTTTTCTAAATAAATAGAATCACTTTATTGCCTTAGTTACCATGATTACAATAGAAAATAAAAAAAAATTACAACATTTAATTTTTCCTTTGTCTCAGTTACACACTGGTATATTCTCAGAGATCAGAGCTTCTGTGAGATATTTGCTTATGTACATTTTTTACCTATTAAGTACCTTTTTTTCAGTTTTATGAAAAGCATTCTGTCTGCTTTGAATCACTACATAGAAATTGTAGAAATAAGTTTCAATTAAGTAAAAAGTTGGTATTTGTGGTCTGAAAAAGAATTACATGGCTTGATAAGAGCGTGGACTAAAAGTAAGTGAAGGAGAGGGAACTCACTTGACATAATATTTTCAGTGTGAATTCTTAATAGTTACTTTAACCCCTTAGTTATAGCCAACAAGGGGGTTAATACTGATTTTTCAAGGCTCTAAATTGCTAATTCAAGTTAAGTATTACAAAATATTCAGACATGCCAGGTCAAGAGAGTCAGACATTTTCGTACCCAGGAGCAAAACAAGCAAGCAATAATACTGCTCTCTAAAAGCCTATTTGAAAGTCAGAGTTGTATGCTTTTTCCTGGAAATGCAAATTCGTTACACCTAATGTTTTCTTGGCAGGTCATATGCTGCATCATGTGAAAATTGGGTTAAAGGTAAAACAGTGTGTCCATCAAATACCCTCCATCATAATGGAAGCAACGATCCAGCCAATCACCCGCACTGTGCTCCGAGTTCGGCTGAGCATCGCTCCTGACTTCACCTGGAATGACCAGGTAAAAACACAGGGAGGAGGCAAGAGGAGAAGATTTAGTTTAGTTTCAGTAAAGGAGATGATCGCTGCATGCCCATATCTTTTTGGATTTTTTAAATAAGCATTTATTTTAGCTAAAAAGCAAATTTGATAATAGGAATGGGATGATCTTTATGACTTTTGTTGAAGAAAGCAGGCAAAGATCATCTTTTCATTTCTGTTAAGTCTTGTAAGATTGGGCTGTGTATAACACGTTGAGGCAAATGCTTAATACTGAATATTTACAGTAGTCACACACAGATGAGAGTTATGTGCCCAGAAAGGAGAAGCAAGAGAAAGAGAGATATGAATGGCTCTCTGAACTATGAATGAATATCAAACACAGAAAAGCTTTGAAATGCAGTTCATGTACGCCAGGTTCTCCTGTACATCCTGGCTTCACAAATATATTCACAATATCAGTGCCTTTTTCTGCTGGGGCTTGTCTGAACAAAAAAAAAAACCTGAGATACGTTTGGAATTCTGTTCATCTGTATTTGATAGTGCAAATTTATATGAAAGGAGTTGTACCAGTTTCCCATTTAGCTGTACACACATCCTTTGATTCAGAATCTGTTCACTGGAAATACATTTAAGATAAATCTAAGTGAAACATAAATGTCCACATGGGGGCATTGTATTGTTGCTGTTACTTCAGAAACTTTCTGCAGGGAAAAAGCACACCTCCATGGGCAACCATAATTTTCTTATTTTAGACTTATGAAACTTATGCTTAAGATAAATTATTTTGAAATGTGGATATTAAGTATCTGTTCTTTTATTAAAAATTAATTTTAAAATCCCTTTGATTACAATTTTACCTTAATCATAATTAAATGAGAGTTTTATTCCACAAATATTTAAATTACTTTAGAATTTATTTTCCCTGATGAAAGGTGGTTTAATTTCTTGTGGAAATTTCATCGAGTTACCTTATAAATGGGATATTAGCAATCAAAATATAGAGTTTGAGCAATCAAAATATAGAAAGTTTGACTTTGCTTGCCATCTGTATTTATTGAAGAAATATTTTAATGGATTCTTAACATGAATTATAACATGAATATTTTTTGCCTTATTTATGTGCAGTACTATAGAAGGAAAATAAAGCATTACTTTTTAGGATTGAAACAAGTTTTTATTGTTCAGTTCATCCATTTTACCTGTAATCTGCTAAAGACAAAAAATTACTGTTCTTCATATTAAACTTTTATCTTAATACAAAGTAATTTCTTAATCCATTGTTAGGTTTTTCTAAAAAACCTAGGTTCTCTATCTTTACAAGTTGAAAAGGGGTCCACATGAAATTATACTATTATTTTGATTCTGAACTTCTAAATTTAGAGCAAAAGTTTGTCACAAGTCTATTTTCTGCCATGACCCCTTTATGCAGTTTTTCTGATGATTGCTTTGGAAATATTATGACTGTTGTATAAATTAAGCTTATGGAGATGTTTTTATGTGAATTTGTTTATTGGTAATCATAAAAACTTGGAAAAGTTTTTTTTTTCTATTTTAAATTTTTGTTATGTGGTGTTGATTTTCCTGTTTCTTCAGTAAATGAAGCTTCTATCACAGTAAATAACTAAAGCTGTTAAATTTTAATACTCTCTGAAAATGAATAGCTGTCCCAAATTCAAGCATAGACACTGAAACTGCTTCTCTATCATCATATTATTTTAACAAGCTTCTCAGAAGATGGCTATAGAAACTTACCAGTATACTTGTATTTGGTACAAAAGCGAGTTGCTAAAAAATCCCATCTAAAGAATTGCAGTAACCAAATAAAACCAGTTATGAAAACTTTAAATACCCTGCTTGGCTAACATTTCATGGCTTTAAGATTGTTCCTTTACCCAGATAATTAATTCTGTAATGATCTCATGACAAACTTTGTGCTTGATGTTACAAGAGAAAAGATGGTTTTGTGAGATAGGACATCAACTTGATCTTTAGTTTTCAGTACAGGGAGCCCTTAAGTCGAGTAAAAGCATGTGAGCCAAATCCCAGATTTTTATTCTATTATTAGAAGCAAAGGACTATAAACATACCCAGACAGAGCAATTAAGCCTTAATGCATCCAGGAGGAGTCCAGCAGAAATGCAGAATAATGCAAGTAGTGTTCATTCACTGAGTTATATATCAGACATGCAGTTTTAGCGTGATGGTTGCCCAAAATACAGACACAGGTATGTGCCGGTTCTTAAGAGCTCCCCAGTCCTTGACAATCATTACTGAAGATGTTGTTTCTTCTTCCCAGATTGTCCTGCTTACTGCATACAGTTTTTTCATGGGACTTTCCAAAATTAGGTTGCTATTACAGTTAATAATAAAATTTCTGAGCTTTGAACTTATTTGCCTTCCTTAGTTCTTCTTATCTCTCTTAAATGCTCCTAGACCCAGATGAAATAATAGTCTCACTGCCACTTTTCAAGATGTCACCTGCGTGTCATTTCAGTTTCACTGCTTCAGTTCCCAATAAAGCCGCAAGTGAAATTCAAATGTAATAAAAATGAATGACCGTCCATCTATTTGTCTATTGTGCAGCTGTGGTAAAAAACAAGAATGAAAAGCACCTTAGTTTTATTTTTTGTGCATAGTTTTGTCTTCACAAACGAGTACAGACTGTTTTCTGACACGGACACAGTAATGAATTATGCTGAAAATAATGTGTACCATGTGAATCAATACCAGATTCCTGGAGCATTAAAATTGCCATTAGAAGCAACTATGCACTTTGACTTTTTTTCTGTTAAGTTTAGGAAAAATTCCAATTTTTTTTTTCATCTCCTGGTTTTGCAACTTATCACAGTCCTCATCAGAAACACCAGAAATCTGCATTCATTTAGTATGTCTTCCATACTCCTTTACCATGCATTTTTCTTATTTTCCGAAATATTTACATAAAATACTTGAACATTGGCAAAGATTATTTATTCTGACAAAGAAACAAAAAAAAAAATTAATTTAGCATCATACCTAGCTATGATTTCTGGCATTACTGGCATTGCAACGTAAGGTACGCAACAAAGCAAAAAAAGTCCAGGTTTAAAAAGACATGTTGTGAGGTGGCAGAAAAATCATCAAGTAATGGCTCTATTTATGTTCTTCTCATTTCACCTGTAACAATGGCTACATCTACAGCCTTCGGAATGCACTTGCTGTATCTCTCTAGAGGAGAGTGGATGAGAGAGGGGAGAGCAATATCACAACTCGGTGTCCAGTTTTTTCCTGAGAGAATGTTTGTGACTGAAAAATGAGCAGACAGCTGCAAACGACAATCTTCTGTACAGAACCTAAAAGCAAAAGTACAGAGAGGAATAAAGAGAACATGTTCTTTCCTAGGAGCCTAGAGGGAATCCTTGGGACTAAGTGAATTTATAAACAGCTGAGGCACTACCTTCAGTTACATTGGCATCATGTCCATTTGTATTATATGTACCTTAAGCAAACCCTTATTGAAGCATAATCTTTAGGCAGTATCATCTGATTAAAAATGTTATTTTTCTGTTGCCTCAGATTTTTGTACTTCTATACTCCTTTATGAGTCTATGTCATTTAGAAATACATCCACTATTTCTGGAAAACCCAGAGAATCTTGTCAGAACTAAAACAAACATATCTTTTTTACTCATAAAGGTACATGGCAGTGTTGGAGAGCCCTGGTGGATTTGGGTAGAAGACCCTACTAATGATCACATTTATCATTCAGAGTACTTCATCATTCAAAAGAAACAGGTAATGGACTTCATTCAGAACCTCACTGCAAGACAAAAACAAAGTTATTGAGATGTGGATTTGGCCTAAGCAGATTTTCAAATCAGCAGTACAGCTTTTGAATTCAGATGCACCTGATGAGCTTGGACTTCCACAACAATGTTTTCTAAGATCAAATGTCCCTTTTATCTTCCCTCTTTGCTGACACAGTTATTTTCAGGTGATATAGAAAGACTGTAATGGTTTTGTCTGTTAAAGAACAACATAAAGAGCCAGCTTTTTTCTTATCTTTGGAAGACTATGGAAAAAAATTCATTCCAGGCAGTAAAATATTTTATAAAGATGTAAATATTTGCACACATACTCTATTGTTTTGTGTTAGCAATGCTTATGGAAGTGAGGCAAACTATGATTTTTCAAGTCACTGATTTTTCTGTGCAGTAATTATTCTCTACATGTTTGCACTAGGTCATTACTAAAGAGCCTCAGCTGCTGGTGTTCACAATCCCAATTTTTGAACCTCTTCCTTCTCAATATTACATTCGAGCTGTGTCTGATAGATGGTTAGGTGCAGAGGCTGTATGTATCATAAATTTTCAGCATTTGATTCTTCCAGAGAGACATCCACCCCACACAGGTAACTTCAAATTTGATCATTTTGCTTTTATTGCTCATATTGGGTTTCTTACGGTAGTGCAATTAGACTCTTACTTCTGCTTCATTGGAGAAAAATGTATGGAATTTCACTTTGTGATGTTTATTCTCCAGCTTTCTAAGCTTTTCCATTCCTGAACAAAATACAGGAATTTTGTTTTCATCTCAGTATAACACCAGCATTTTAGTTACTCCAGATTCTTTGTAAACCATAAGGAAACTGAACCTGTCATATAAAACTAAGCAAATCTCTGTGTTACGATATGTCTTACCTTAGTGCTTGCAAGCATTACCTTTCTTCTGGACTGGCTAAAAATATCTTAGACTGACTAATAAATGGCATTCAGCAAAGAACAAACAATGAAAATTTTGAAAATATGAAACATTTTCCTATTTTTGCTGAGAAATGTTTATCATAGTAAGTACTGTTGCAGCACTGAACATGACATTTCGTCTCATCAAGTTGTGTCCCGCCCCTCCCCCTCCTTTTTTAACACTTGGCACAGAAGCATATGTTTGTGTTTTGCTTCTTTTTTTCTGGATGCATAAATTGCTTTATACATTCATTGAGCCTGATGTCATTGTAAAACCTTTCCTCTGTAATTACATTTGGCTCATCTAACAGTCTGCTGAGTGCCTTCAGAAATGCACGGTTCTCATACATTGTTGTCCTTTGGCATGCATAAAGTCACATGTGTTTGTGAAGTGTTTAGCTATTGTTATACTGTACCTACGCTGTCTGGAAAAGCATGTGTAACCTTTTTATCTAATTGACTGATCACTGACTACTATTCAGAAGAAACAGAAAGATATTTACACATCACCAGTTATGGAGACTCCAGGATTTATGGTAATTGATTTCAATTCCCATCTGGTTCCCACTCAACAACGAAGTACGTAGAGGCTCTGCTAGGCAAAAAAAACCCTTCTTTCTCCTCAACAGAGCCCAAGAAATCACTGTTTCAGTGGGAATGATAAAACAGCCATAAGGTATCAGTGAAAAGCATGTGAAGAATATTAGGCATCATTGCCTCAGTAGATTTTATGACTCCCATATCATACCTTAATGTGAAGCACCCTGAAAAGACAAGGAGACCTCCAGCCACAAAAAAAAAACCAAACCCAAACTTCAAAGCAAGCATCTGCATAGCAGAATCACTGCAGTCTCCTTAATTTGGTAGGATTCCAAATCCAATCTGGTTATATATATCATCTTCCAAATTCCACAATCTCTAATTCTTTGGATAGCAGATGCCCTCAAGATATATTGAGAATCATATATTGAAAAGCTGTTTGTTTATTTATTAAGATTATGTCTTTAATTATACATGTAAAGAATAAGATGCAGAATTTAGCTGTTCTCATCTGATTTGTATTACTCCATCAACTTGGAAACTCCAGAGAATCCTTCCTTCTTAAAAAGATTTTTTCCCTTGAACTTGAAATACTCCACATTCTGTTACCATAAGAAGCTGGACATACATATGATCTAAGGCAGTGAGTTTAGAACTTACTACAAGTGGACAAAAAGAAAACAGGTATAAGAAAAAGATTAATTTGCAAATAGCTGGTTCACAGTTATCAGAGTACTTTAGAAATTACTAGCAGAAATATTTCAGAGCTATAAAACAACTTTTTATTTTTCTTCATCAAAGTGAGCAATTACCCAAATGTGTACTCTCTGTCATATGACATACTAAGTAAAACATTTTTCAATGTAAACTCTTTTTCACTAAATTACTGGTTAATATATTTATCTTCGTAACGAGCTATGTCATGTTATGGCATCTCTTGTCATCCACTTACTATTGTTTTGTGGTTTTAGAGCTCCTGGATCTTCAGCCTTTGCCTATCACAGCCTTGGGGCATCCTGAATATGAAGTCCTGTACAAATTCACACACTTCAACCCTATTCAGACACAGATATTCCATACCCTCTATCACACAGACTGCAATGTTCTTCTTGGAGCTCCTACAGGTTCTGGAAAAACGGTTGCAGCTGAATTAGCCATCTTTAGAGTTTTTAACAAGTATCCCACATCAAAGGTTTGTAAAATAGGTTTACTAGAATAATTTTGTTATGAACATTTTTTTCAGTAATAAAAGAGTCTAGAAGAAGCTTGTGGGGAACTGAATTTTACTTTCTCCAATTTATGTGTGTGTGGATAAAAAATGGTAGTACATTATGTACATTATGCTTTTATTTTAACTATTTATTTTAATCAGTTGACAGCTAGAGTTAAATCTACAAAAATGACATGCAGGCATGCTGGATTTCCTTTTCTTCCTTACTTAACAGCATTACCTGCTTTAATCTCCTTCTACTAGCAGTGGCAGTGTTTTATAGGTATTAGTTCCCTTCCATGTGAATACAACTAGCCTAGTCTCTCTATTATTTAAACAAATAAGTTGCAATTAATTACTACAAGTCAATTTTCTGTTCCAGCTCCCCCCTGTGTTTTAAATTCCCTAAAAAGCTGAACAACTCACCTTTTGGAGTTTTGTTTTCAAAGTAAATATATATCTGCTTCTCAACTTAGCCATATTGTCTTAGTTAACCACATTTTAGCTTTAAAGTCTTCCAAAAATCTTTGCATCTGACTGGGAGATTTTAAAAAAAATATAACGTTTCTATTAACAGAAACTCTATACATAAATTCCTTAATCATCTTTGAATTTAAATAAGTTCATGTCATTTCTTAGTCCAAGTGAGGCAAACAAGTCACTCATACACTTTCAATTTATTTGTGAGACATAAAAAATAGCCAGTTCTCAAAGGAATGCATCTTTTAGGTTTTAATAAAGCTGGAAGCCTGGCTATATATTTCAAAGAATGTATAAGAACTCTTTGTGTAGCAGTTTCTTCATTGTTCAAGAGCTTTAGAATTTTTAACCATAAATCTATAAGTAAATATGTTTTGTACATGTAAGCATATTCCCCTCTGCACCGCAGGCTTCTTTGAGAAAAATATTGTGACATTTTGCTTAAGATAATCAGCTTTTTTACTTAATTGGTATTTTTTATTAATTTATTGACATAATTTTTATTAATTTAATGACAGAACTAGAAATCAGGTAAGATTTCTTGCCAGAAATTCAGATTATTTCTGTTCCAGAATATTAACATGCAGATTTTATAGTCATGGCAACAAAACCCATTATTTACATAAGTGGGTTTTGGTTTTTAAAAGGTGTGATAAATACTTCGGTTCTAAGAAATTATTCTTTATCTGAATATTCTTAATTGCTCAAGGAAAAAAAAACCATTATTTTCAGACATTATGTCTATTTTAAATATAATTCTGCTGTAGGTCATTTCAGGAACTCAGACCTTATTTATTTCATAGATTTTAAGTATGTTCAAATCTCACAGATAAAGGTGTCTTGTTTTACTTCAACTTTTGTGCCTTTTCTTTTGCAGGCAGTGTATATTGCACCCTTAAAAGCACTCGTCCGTGAGAGGATTGAGGACTGGAAAGTCAGGATTGAAGAAAAGCTTGGTAAAAAGTATGTTTCTCCTTATCCAGTCAGAGAAATGAGAAGCAAAAGAGCAGCTCATCTAGTATGAGTAAAATCTCAAAATACTTATGAGTATTTCAAAAAGGGTTTTGGTTTTATACTGTCCTTCAAATTTCTAGTACTTGAAAAGTTCTGTCAATAGTCACTGATAGATAAAAACTGAGATCAAAAATGATAGATCAAAAGTGATAGATCAAAATCAGAACTGAGAAAGGGATATACTTTGATACCCAGCTATTTTAGTTCTCCTCCCTCGTCAGTATAAAAAATACAAAGCTCAGATCTCACTCTACAGTATCCTTGGAAATTGAAAATGTAAGTCAAACTAAGCTCTCCTTAGAAACCTCAGCTGTAAGGAATATACAGGACTTGCATGAACTGTATAACAGTAGTCACACTATGTCCTTCACATATAAATTAATATAATTTTATTCCTTGGTAACATTAATTTCTTGCTGATCTTTCCAGGTGTTGGAGTTCAGCCATTACTTTATGATCTATAAGGTATATTGGTCATGTTGATGCTTTCCAAAATTATAGTGTCCTGAATTAAAATTTTTATGCACAAGATGCATTATTTAGGGCCTTCACCTTCTGCAAATATAGTCTTTTTCCTAAGTTAAGCTCAAAGCACACCACAAGAGAAAGAGATGCTGCTCTGTGTCCATGAAATTATCAGTAATATTCCTGTTGTTATGACAAAAATGAGATAAAATATTTTATGGTACTATTTATTTTTTAAATTTACTATTACTTGTGACTATAATCTTTAACAGAAGATACACATTAATTTTAGGAATTTTTGTTTTATGTTCAGCTGGATTTAGAATGTGTCATTGAAATGTCTAAAACCCATTATAATGGATCCGTCTAAAATCATGGGTCATCACAAATGCTGCAAACAATTGGAAAAAATCTGCTAATCTTCTTCAAAAAGTAATCTGAGGCTAATCTCTGCACCAGTCTTAATGGACCTGCACCAACAAATGCAATACACACTGCAGTTTAGCCTCATTATTCAAACCAGAGATCTATGCAGAACAGCAGGCAGCAACTTGGTAGCCTCCATGAAAGCTTTCATCCTGTCTGTGACAGGATGTTATGGCTCACATTACATCATACCAGTACTATGTTATCTTCATTTTGAAGAACTAACTGTTGGTTGGGACTCATATTCTTCCTCTTCTTTCTATATGGTTTTGCAAAGGAATGGTATTTGATATTTATACAGTATTTACTAGGAAAACAAAGAGGCAGGTTTATTTACTTAAAACAATTTTGAAAATCCTATTAAATGTACTTGTCAAGAAGGAAAATTACTTTGCTTAATTTTGTTTCTTTCCTCTTTTAAGAATTTCAGTTAAGGTGTAGATATTTTAACATTTAAGATGTTGTAAAGCTTTGTAAAGCCAAGCCACTGTCCTTCTTGATTACAGGGTTGTAGAATTGACAGGAGATGTGACCCCTGATATGAGAGCTATTGCCCAAGCTGACCTAATTGTTACTACCCCAGAGAAGTGGGATGGTGTCAGCAGAAGCTGGCAGAACAGAAGCTATGTTCAAAAAGTTGCCATTCTCATCATAGATGAGATCCATCTTCTAGGTGAGCATGTTTCACTGCTTTTGATCAGAATCACTGCTAAATTTGAAGAACTGTGCTGGTACTTATGATGTGAATATACTTCTTGACATCTGAACCTTGCCTTTTTCTCTGTTTTTCCATTTTCTTTTCATTTACTAGGGGATGAGAGAGGCCCAGTATTGGAAGTCATTGTGTCTCGAACAAACTTTATCTCATCTCACACTGAGAAACCAGTAAGAGTGGTTGGTTTATCCACTGCTTTAGCAAATGCCAGAGACCTTGCTGACTGGCTAAATATTAATCAGGTATGAAAAAAAGTTTTCATGCAGGAAAGCAAAATAGCAATTGGTAAGATAATTCAAGGTTAAACTTGAAAAAAAATCTTCTCTTGTAGATGGGTCTGTTCAACTTCCGGCCGTCAGTGCGCCCGGTGCCTCTGGAGGTGCACATCCAGGGCTTCCCTGGCCAGCATTACTGTCCTCGCATGGCCAGCATGAACAAACCTGCTTTTCAGGGTAAGCAGCCAGCTCCTAGACCTTTTCCTTCTTTCTCTAAAAGAAAAAGGGACTTTACACAGTTCATTTGCAGCACATTTGCAACATGTGTTAGTGTATGTACTCTTGGCATGTATTGGGAGAATCTGCTCTGCTAATGGCCCGAAGCTATTTGTCTGAAACATAAAGTGTGCTGCAAATGCAACAAGTAACAGAGGAATGTAGTGTATTTAGAGCAGAAGAATAAAATTAGTGTTAGTGAAGGGGAAATAAAATGTGTTTTCTCTTAGTGTTTGACACCAGAAAGAAATATTCGTGTAAAAATATTGGAAATTTAGAAAGCAATAAAATCATTCATATTATTAATCTGCTGAGGTATTTTCATATGGACCACTGCATGTTAGCATTTAAAAAATTGTGAACAGAAGTTGCAAGTCAGGCTAACCTCCTATAATTCTAGTTTCAAAGCAATAACCATAAAATTCAAAATTTGTAGTGCATCCAGATATGCTTCTGTTTCCAATTTTTTATTCTTAACCAAGCTGGCAAGCAGTATAGATTTAAGAAAAGCTCTCTTGTATTTTATTTGAACATGTTTTGTTTTGGTTACATAAGGAATATTTATTATATCAATTAAAAATAACTCCAAAATAAATTTTGTGGTGTGAGCTGCTGTTGACTGTGAGGTGACATTTGTGAGGGGACTTTTTACCTGCTTTAATTAGCCTTATGACAGAAGCAAAGTATTGATTGTGGACTAGAGACCAATCTTGACAGCTCGGATTATTTACACCTCCACAAGAGCATTGTACAAAAACACTAATGAACAATAAATCTGTCTTGGACTGTTCTGCTACACCTGTTCCTGGAGCAACAAAAATCCATTAGATGTTGGTCTTTTAAAATATTTAGATATATTGGCATATATAGTTGTAAGATATAAATACACATGAATTATCCTATTTCAGTAATTTCACAACTGCATTGTGTGTGTGTATGCAGGAGCACATGCTGAGTAGTGTTCATGAACTGAGGAATAATATGTGCTGGTGGGCAGTACGAAATAGTTTTCAGAAATTAACAATACATAAATTTAATTGCTTGAATGAGAATTACATGAGAAAACACACAAACGGATTTATAAGTGGTTTAGAGAGAGTATTTGAAATTCTAGGTACACCTGTTTATACTTCTAGTGCTTGTTGATGTTAGAAAATATGTATAAATATAATTTATTGTGTGCTCTGTTCTCTCCTTGTTTGACATGATACAGTCAAGGTTATTTTAGCATTTTCATGGCAATACTTATTCCTGAGACCATAAAAATTTCCCTGCAACCTGAAACTTTTCAAAGATGGGCTGAGCAAGAAAATGCTATTTAAAAAAGCTGTAAACTCTAATTGGTTTAAATATATCGTAATTGGTTTAAATATATTGGACTAGTTAGTTTGCACAGAAACCAAGTTCTCCTGTACTGTAATGCCCACTTTCACAGCAGCTATTGAAAAGTCACTTTGTGCTATTTTTACCTTTTCTGGTATTGGTAGGTTGAAGTGATCCTCTGTAGGCTGACATGAGTTTATGCAGTTTGAGCTCTGCGTCAGGCAGAAAGCAAATTTTAGACCTTCACGGCACTGAGTCTGAGACAATGTACTCCAACAGTGTAGAAAAAACATTAACATACTTATTAGGCTGAGATAGAGAAATTCACAAGCTTGAAGTCTAGGAAGCTTGCCTAGATTTTTTTCTGTTTTGTTGGGGCTCTTTTCATAACTAGTTCTCTTCATTAGCTCACAGTGTTCACTGAAGTAGCTGAAGGGAAATTGAGACTCAAGTGTAGTTTTATGGCCTTTGGTTCAGAGGTGGTGTATTCTCACCTCAGTTGAATCCATCCAGCAGAATAAAGGCTCAGTAGATGTACCTCAGTGTCCTCTGCAGGGAAGTCTGTCAGCTGTCATGGGATTGCAAAGAATAACTCTCATTTTTGTCATTAAGGGGTCTAATTCTCAAATTCTCTTTTGCTCAACAGCAATTCGGAGTCACTCTCCAGCCAAGCCTGTTCTTATTTTTGTGTCATCCAGACGTCAGACAAGGCTTACTGCCTTAGATCTCATAGCTTTCCTAGCCACAGAGGATGATCCCAAACAGTGGCTGAAGATGGATGAAAGAGAGGTAGAATCATTTTACCTTCCTCATTTGTGCTTTGCTTCTATCTTATTGATGTTTGTTTGAAAAAAAAAATCATCTGAAACAAAAGAGTCATTTGAGGGTAGATCTTGAAAAAGTTGTGCATATGCTAAATTTCCCTATGTATTAAAAATAGTGACAGCATTAAGGCTATAGAAGCGTCTGTGCAAGAGCTGAACTTCAGAACACAAACTCTTTTATCTTTGTTTTTTCCTGCTTATCTTATTAATGCTAGTTCCATGGTCCCAGACAGCATATATCACATGGTGCAAGTCTTTGATACCAAGATAAGACAAAGACTAAAAGAAAGAGAGCTAGTGCTCTCTAAAGTTTACAGCTGGACATCTGTGACTTATAGATGTTAAGCTGAAATCTAAACCAAATCTCTTTCAGTGTTTTAAGAGAAAAGTCATCCTTCTCATAACATGCATTATGTATATGTATTTGCATATATATCTGTGTGAATATATGTACCTATGTACATACATGCATCCATCTATATTCCAAGATAGATAAATATACTGCAGAACCAATCATTTAGAAATGGCCGAGTCTTGTATATCAATGAAATAAATCAATGATATAAAAAAAGTAAAAAAAGCTTCTGCCAATTTTTTTTAATATAAAGATTGCAAAGTCAAACACTTAGATGTTAAACAATGCTAGCAGAAAGGCTTGGTTTTTATTCTTTTTCAAGAAATATAATCTTTAATTACATTTTCTTTTTTTTAAATCTTCTTTTGTTTACTGCAAAACGTGAATGATGGCTAAATAAGCAACCTTTCAATATTCTCTTTTATCTGTATTCTTCAAACTGTATTCCAGATTATATTTCTTTCACTCAGTTGAGCACCTGCTCTGAATGCAGTATTATTTATTTTACTCTACACTAATGGTCCTGATTATAGTATATCATTGCTGCAAAACAGGTTTTCTGATCAATACTCAGATTTTCTAGATTTTGGAGACTAGCTTTTTCTAGTTATTGCAAATCTTCTATTAGGAATTTCTGTGACAATTTAGGGTCAAACCACAGCAAAATGCAGGAATCGTAATTATAAAATCCAGTGTGAATACTGTATGACTATTTCTATATCATATTAATATGACTATAAATATATCGTATAAATAGATAATTTTAATATAATATTATGCAATTATAAATATCATATACTAAATGATATATGTTTCTAGATTATACTACTTGTGTTTGTTTGCTATTTCCCAAAAAATAAAATGGGATTTCCCAGAAATAAAGCATAACGTCTTTATTCTTTCTGTTTTGGATGGATTTTAAGATAGAAAATGGCTGTCTTGGCTGATAAACCACTATTACTAAAGCATATCTCAACTTGATGGTGCTTTTCTGGCTGTATAACCTCTATTTAATGTTTTCTTGAACCTAATAGAAACATTTCATATCCAAGTTGTTATTATTACTTAGTAGAGTACTCTAGTACCTTGTGCTGGTTCACTGCAGTAATCTCACCTACAATTAGAATATGCACTGGGCAGCTTGCCCTGAATGACTTGCATTAATATGAATAGTTTCCCCATAGCAGTCCTGGGAGCCACTGCTATTCTAAAAAAGAAGTATAACTGAAGCTTCTTCACTTGCTGGAAAAGGGTTTTCTATTAGGAGTCTTTGAATTTCATGTTTCAGAATAAGCCTCTGAAGGTTTTGAAATAGGAGCCAACAAGGACAAGCAGACTTTGCATTTATTAGTTTAATAACATTTGCATATGATTTGTATTTGAATTAATAAGCTGAATGTTTGGAGCATGAGATACCTACCAAGTTACTCAGTTCTGATTACGTAAATGTAAAAGACTGAGGATTAAGTTCTAAGTTGTTATATCTTACCACTATTATGCAGAACACAATTCTGTTTGAAGTACCCACAATTTCAAGTGGACATTTCTTTGGGCAATTATGGGACTAGTTTGTAGTTTTGTGTTTTAAATGAGCATGATTAGGCTGAGTTTCATTTGACATTGAAGCAAAGGACAAAGCTCTAGTAGTGCTACATACATAGGATATATCCTACCCAATTCTTTGATAATAATCTAATAATAATAAAAATTTATCATAATTTAAGGGGGGTTAATTAAAAAAAATTAATCTCAAGTAATATTAAAGTCAGAATTAGATGTGAAATAGACAAAATTCTCTCCAGACCACTATAAAACTTTTAAGTTTGAAAAGTAGAACTAGTAAATACTTTTTAGCAGGCATTCCACGTCTTAAACCCTTTTCCAGAATTTCAAGTGTTTCTCAAATCCATATGGGATTATAATGGACCAGTCAGATGAATTAAATTTTGTTGGCTTTTAAACAACTTTTTTTTTCCTGTCAGTTTTTCACATTTGGGGTTTTTTTTTGCCAACCACTATTCCTTTAGGGGGACTTACAGATAAATTACTTTATTTTCAAAATAGTTGTAATTCTTAACTGTGAAGTATTTTGAGACATAAGAGATTTTTCATGGTTGTATACAAAGTTAGCAAGCTGTACAGCAGACCATGGACGTTTTTCTTCAGTTGGCCTTATTTGTGTCATATTAATTTTGGCTGGCAAACGAGTCCTCCTTTGAGAACTCGTTAGTAAGTTTTGTTTAGTGGTGTAATTGGGTTTTCTACATGATGGCTAAAAGTTTGCTGTTTATGTTAGCTTCCCAGTAGAGTTCTTAATGCTTTTTGAAATGTTGTAAACAATGCCATCCATAATAGCTTCTGAAGGACTGATGTTGAGGTAGAGACAGATTCTTATACTCTTTAAAAGTGTTTTTGATTTGTTCTTCTTGTGATGGTATCTGAGAGATTCAGGCCTTGTTGGGAAGAGACTGGAATACAGCAGAGACCAGTACTGACTCTGTTAATGTGTTGTTACCAATACTAGATCTTTGTTTATCAGCTATGCCATCGTGTTAGCTTCACTCATCTCTGTAGAGCTTCTCCCTGTGGTGGTAAACCAGGCTCTTGTTTGAAGCTTGTGATGAATGGTTCTGTTCACAAACTTCCAGGCTGCTTTTCACAGTACTCTCAAATAACAGGCAAATCCACTTCCAATTTTTTGCCACCCAGCTCAAAAAATCAAAATCAGTCAGTATATCAATCAGTTATATTTCAAATGACATGAACTTGCATGAACTTTCTGGAAAACATTTGTATATAGAATTGACATAGAGAAACAGCCCTCCAACTGTTGCCACCAGAGTAGATAACAGCATGCCTGGATCATGGAGGAGGCATGCAAGATGTTCCTTCCCTCAAAGCAGTCATTATCTAACAGGTGCAACTGTATTACAGTCAAGAAGGAATTTTGTTATACAGGCATCTACTGAAAAATATATTTGTTTTAGGCAGCTCCATTAGGTTTTGGGAATAGTTCTTCCTGGACATTTTCCTTGAATTTCATGTCTGATATGTAGGTTTTGGCTCACACCCAATTATTCAGAAAGTTGAAAGGTATTCAAAAAGTTGAGACAGCAGTCAATCTTCATAAAACTGGCTGGTATTAATGAAAATTGCTGTTTCTTGTGCTGCTCAGTTTTGCAGTTCTGCTGGACCTGTTGCTGCACTAAAATAGTTAAATTTGTTCCATAGATTCTATCAACTATGTTTCAGGCTCAGTGCATGGTTTTTGTTTTTGTTTTTTTTTTTTTTGTGAAGAAATGGCACCTCAAAGACCTGATGCATTACATGTACTTTATTCTGACCAAGGAATTCTCCAATGATGTTTGAAATACCCTACTTACCAGGATTTGTAGCTGATGCTTTAAAGCTCACCCTTACATTTTCCAACTGCACACGCAGACATTCTTCAGGATTTAAGCAACACTGCTATAGTTCATCCAGAGTACGAGTGGGCAGTCTCTAGTTAAAAAAAATAGTTCCTTTTAAGGCTTAGAGATGTTTTTTAATTTTTCTGTTAGTTGCATTGTCCATATGCTTTCCAAAATTTCTGTCTTACAATGTGCCCTGAGACTGAGTTTATTTTTCAGCAAAGACTGAAGAAGCAGAAGCTGTTTTCCTTGCCATCTGCAATAATAGCAAGGATTCTTCATTAGACATCACTCTGTAAAGATTGTGCTGGTCATGCTTTTGAGGCACAGGTGCATCATGACAGAAATGTGAATGGGCAGTGCATCTCAAAGAGGAGACTGCATTGTAAATAGAGTGGTTCTTCATTTCTTTTTCTTGTTCTTTGATGCCAACATGCCCATGGAAAAAGAAAATGTTATGCTTACCCTGGGTTTTTTGTATAATCATTAGAGGATTTTTAATTATACACTTACTAGCTAAAATTCTAATTTGGGCTTGTCAGCCAGGACTGTCATGTTCAAGCTTGTGAGCCATTACTTATCTTGTTAAAAGGGACAATAGCTCAGATTATCGTTTTGGAGACAGACAGTGCCACCAGTTTCTGATGGTCAGCTTGGGTAAGATCAGTTATACTGTTCTTCATTAGGAGCTGACTAAAGAGGAACAAGTCCTTCTCTGTCAGAAATTGCATCTACATCTGTGGTGGCAGAAAATGTTGCAATCTTTTTACAACATAATTTATTAGAATCAAGTTTTCAGTTTATTTATTTTTCTCTAATGTTTTTACAGCCTTTTGTTTTTAACCTAAAACAAAAGTACAAAAGTAGTATTTATGGTTTATTGTTTGAAGTTAGAATGCAGTTCTCACCAGCAGACAAGCAGGGTGTTTTCTTATTTGTTTGGTGGAGTTTCTTTAAAAATTTATTCCCTGTCCAGATACTTGGATTTATTTTTCTTTAATATTTACAGTGCAAGGAGGGAGAAGAAATGTACCAGTGTACATAGTTTTACCACAATGGTTTTTGCATTCTGCTTTGTGCATCATTTGGCCATCTGCATCTTGTTAAGACTGTTCATTATGAAACCTCTAGAAATAACTAATATCTTTTAGCACAAAGATACCTGCAGAATATTCAATAGCATCCGTATCAGGCAATAGTTTTCTTCCACAGAATTCAAGGGCCCTTGAATGAAGGACATTCATTGACTCCAAAAGAATGAATCAGACCCATCCTGATTTTGCCATTTTAGACATGTGAGTGTATAAACATGTGTGCATCATTTATGGATTAGGACATGTGTGTTGGTACACTGTGGAAATGCACATGGCTGTATGTGTGAAAGGGAATTAAATTCTACCAATAGTCAGTTTGCATTGTTAATAAAAAAAAAAAACAAAGAAAAAACCCAAAACCAACAAAACAAATGCTAAAAAATGTTGGAAAGACAAAAGATGGTTTTTACTTCTCTAACCTTTAAATCAAACAACCTATTATCTCCATGTTTTGAGGTAATGTTGTGCTATAAAACAGGAATAGAAGAATCTCGTCTGTGTCATGAACAGGCATATTGCTGTCTTTTAAATGTGTCTTTTAGTGTTAAATGTTTTATTGTATTATTATTATTTAATGTATTATTATATATTATTAAATATGATTTAATAATATATCTCAACTGTTTAAAACACATTTTAAGATGTTCCCTGAATAATATTATTTGAGTTTTTTTAGGCAGCTTGTTCTGTGTGGGATAGCAATGAAGTATAAGCCAATTCTTCATCAAAAATAATTTTGTAAGATGATTTTTTTTTCCTGCCTTTAAAGATCAGGAGGGTACCCAAGAATGATTTCTAAGTGTTTCAGTCATTATAGAAGTTCAACTTCCTTCTACAAGATGTTGGTTTTATGGCACAAAAGTGTGTCATAAAAATTAACATTTAGTTATAACAAGGAGATGTTTTTATTTCACTTAACATCTGCAGCAGATGTGAAATATGTAATTATTTTTGTAAAAGACTTCATAACTTTCACGATTCTTTTGTTTGGCAGATCTTTCTTCTGTTGGGCATTTTAGACAATTGATAAGCATTATTCAGTGGCATATGGTCTGAGTCTGACGTGCTTTGAAAAGAGTAGAGAGTACTAATAATGAGGATTCTGTGAAAATGGGAAAACCAGCACAACAGATATGCTTTGAGAAAGTATGGGGTTTTAGCATCTTGAAACAATATATCACACTCAAAGGGACAGAATTGGGCTGCACAATCTGTTAGCTCATTCTTGTCCAATCTGGTCTCCTCCTTTCTTTTGGAGCCAGCATTGTCATCAACTTGCTGAATTATACTCTGACTGGAATGTATTTCAGGCACAGGGTAATGTATCTGCTTAAATGGAATCCTATCTTTCTACAAAAGCTTTTTAAGTATAATAAATTTAAAATATAAAAAAAAAGTTCTATTAGCTTAAAGTAAATGGTTCAACAGTTTACATATGTGCAGGAACAAAGAAAATGACTACTTAGTATTTTGACAAAAATCTGGTTTGTTTAGAAATTAGAATAGAAAATGTAGAAGTAAAGTTTATTTTTTAGAATAAATATTTCACAGTGCTACCAGGTTCCCAAATTGGTTTTCAGGAGATATTTTCCTTTGTTCATAAAAAAAAAAAAAAAAAAGCTATGAAAGATAGCCAAACCTTTCAGCATGCGTCTGATCCTGCTTGTGTAGGAGTCCAGGGAAAAATCCCTTCCTGGCATTAAGTTCCCTGCATTGGTGTTGTACAGGCATTTTTTTAATGCCAGTACAATGTGTATTTCCTTATATTATTTTAATATATTTTTTTCTGTTCTTAAGATAACATAGATTTCATTTATCCTTCTGTAAAACTACATGACAGTTGTTTTCAGAAAGATAAATAGTAATTGAGTCATAACAATTCAGAAATGTTAGATTTGTTTTATAGTCACAGTGCTGTGTCTGTTTCTGGTTAATGAACCTATTAATTGTGCCATTATTTCTTAATAGAAAGTTATAATATTCTTACACTACACTGACATAAGGGAGTTACATTTTTAAATAAATTGTCATGAGAATTTTAAGCCTTGGATTGTGCCTATGGGTAAAACAGTTATGTTTATTACAGTGATTTATGTGAAAGTAAGGGGTCAGCTAAAAATGACTAGGATTCCCTGCTGCTAAAATGACAGGATAGCAGTACATGTGCCAGTGCTCCTGCTAAGGGTTCTTTAGTTTTCCTGTGGTAAATTACACTGCTTTGCAGGTATGACTAACAGCACCACAGGCCGCCGCTGTAATACAAGTCAGAGGGGAAAAAAAATAACCACTGCTGATTGTAAAAGCAAGAAGAACATCTTTGAATAAATTCCCAGCAGTGTGAATTTAGGATGTTTTGTGCTGGCAACTCTATGGCAGAAAGGTTTAGCTCAGGTTGTGTACTGGAAATGGTTCCCGATGTAAAACCCCATGTGCTGAAGGAGCAGTCTAATCACTATAGACTAATCCCAATCAGCTAATTTGATCCCTGTATTGTTGTAGAGGAAAAGGGGGTTTAGATTCATTATTTTCCCGATATCACGTTCTTTTGATGTGAATACTGAAATTAATGTCTTTGGAATTTGCTCATTCCCTTATGTTAAAGACATAACTATCATAGGGTGCTGATTCTTGCTGGGGAGAAGAAAAACTAATTCAGCAATCTTTTGTCAATTCTTGAATGCAGAAATTGACTAAAATCTAAATGCATTTTTTTCTTTTTCACATATTTACCAATTTTGTTTCCTGGTGTTTTCATCCTAATTTCTTGTTTAATATATACATATAGTTATTATTTCTTAAAGTGTGTACATAGGCTTAAGGAGCCTATGCAGTACTAGTACCAATTAATAAACCTGCAGTAAAAAAAAAAAAATCATTCATAGGTTTGATAATATTTTTAGTATTTATGTTGATGGTCATAATGGTAGAGAAAATAGTGTATGTGTTCCCATTTTATCCAGATATTTTTTAGTCTTAGAAGAAAAACTCTCTAAGATGAGTTGTAATTCATGTTGTCTACACTGAAGTCACATGTCTACATGTTGACTAGAGAAATCAAAGGTTTGGGGATTTTATCTAGATAGATAAACTTTATCCTTTAACATATCCTCCTTTCATTCATCTCTTTACTCTCTTCAACTTATCTACCCCTCTTCTTGCTTCCCTTTCCCAAATGGACTTATCCCCTCTTCACTTCTCAATTCATTGGGATTTTTTGTTTCTGCTCCCTTTGTTTTGAGTGTTTCATGGACCCTTTCACTCTTGTAAGCACCCCTTTCTTTTATATGTGCTAGATCAGTTTATACAACAAACCTTCCATGTCTTATAGTACAGGAAGCTCTCAGGAGCATCCAGGCAACTGCATTGTGAGGGGAAATAAAGTTTAGGAGACTCTATTGACAGATGAAATTGATTGATCTGTCAAAAGTTGAACAATTTCTTGTTTTAATTAGTTTCCCTGTTACTGCCATCAGTTGTGGTTCCATTAGTCAATAGACTTTTTTAATGCTTTGCAATTTACTCTTCCTGACAAAATTGATTGATTTACAAAATCTTGTTTGTTTGTTTTAAAATCTTTTATATGAGCTGTTATATTCTCTAGATTTTCTTGTACCTTTTAAGGGTTCCTAAAGGCATGTAGTAGCAACATGTTACTTGAGTTTAGAGATGTGAATCATTTTATTCACATTAAGGTCTGCGATTTATAAAACACAGGAAATATTTAGAGAGGTTATAGTCTTGAACATCAGAAGTGAAACACCTCAGAGTCCTACATAGAAATGAAAATATCACTGTAGTCATGTGATGCTATCATGTCTCAGTCCTTTGGAGAACTCTGTCTGAGATGAGGCTGAACACTGTATCCAAATTATTCAGTTACCCTTACTAATTTGTTCTGCATGTCTGTTTTTTCTCTAACCTTGGCTATACCTCTCATGACCATGCCCTAAGTATGATTCTGCCCTAAGTATGCAATATCATCATGCCACTGCTGGTGGCACCAGGAAACCACTAATAAGAGCATAAATTTTTAAAAGTTCCTGGGTATAATTATATTAAAATCACATAAAGTAATAAAGGCCTTAGAAATAAAACAATACAAATAATTTTGAAGGGCAGAATCACTTAACAAGGCAGTTTCTTTCATTTTTTCTAAGAGGCTTTTCATGGAGGTCATCTGCAAAAAAAAAAAAAAGCTTATTGTCAAATTTATGATTTGAAAATGTAGGCAAGAAAGATAGTTAAAATGATGGTAGTAAAAACAATTCCAAGAGTCATTGACATCAGATTTGAAATAAGTAGTAATAATAAAAAAGCCCTTTTTATCTGGACTTCTGAAAGTTTTAAATGAACACACTTAATAGATGTTGGATTTCAGTACCGAGTTTGAGTCTGTAAATTACAAACTCACACTAAAAAAAAATTTCAAATTAATTTGCATTTCAGCCTGTGAATAGGAAGCTTTCTTGATGAATAATAATTACAAAATTATCAAACTGAGGAATAGTCTGTTCAAAGGCATTAGAGAGAGCCAAATTTATTTTTCATGACTGTTATTATGTTACTGGTTGCAGGGATTTGCTATGCTTTTATACCAGTCCTAACCCCTTTGATACTAGGGATTGCATTAAACAAACACAGAACAGAATGCACAGTATTTGCCAGACCTGTCAAGATATTTTCAGCATTTTCATTTCCTTGTCTGTGTTACTTAGCATGTCAATAAAGTCATGTGCCTTTTGTATTCCACCCCCATTGTTAATATAGTATTTTTTTAGACAAAACCAGTCTTTTCAGAGAGTGAAGAAGGCTCTGATTTCCTGCTTGTATAAAAAGCATAAACCAAATTATCATTGCTACAAAAACAAAGAAATAAAGATAAGAAACCTAAAAGTTTACAATTTCTTAGTAATCTGTTTTAAAGCATGCAATTATTATTTCTGTTACAGATGAATGACATTATAGTCACAGTTAGAGATTCGAATCTGAAGCTGACACTTGCTTTTGGAATAGGCATGCACCATGCAGGTCTGCATGAAAGGGACAGGAAAACTGTGGAAGAATTGTTTGTGAACTGCAAAATCCAGGTACACGTGTTCTTTTTGAATCCTGCTGTAATGAGTTTTACATGGAATTTTAAAAGTTGGCTTTTTGTTACATATACCTCATTAATCTTTCTTTTTGTCTTAGGTTCTTATTGCCACAAGCACATTAGCTTGGGGTGTAAATTTTCCAGCTCATTTAGTAATTGTTAAAGGAACAGAATACTACGATGGAAAAACAAGGCGTTACGTGGATTATCCCATTACAGGTACTCACATAAATTATGGAAATCTTCAAATCCTGAAATATATTTCAAGCGTATGCAAATGACCTGAATTATTTAGTAACTGAATTTGAATAGACTAGGAGAGATGAGGTAAGGGTTTTTTCTTTGTTTAATGCAAGTTGTAAGAGAACTCTTAAGATTTTATGTAATAATGAAAGTGTTTCTGTTTCGCCAGTCTTTTTTCATTCTAAACTCCTTTAATATGTATCACCCAAAATAGACATTAAACAATTAAAGGGATATATAAAGTATAAAGCCTAGTCTCTGTATCTAGTTAACTAGGAAATTGTATGAAAGGAACTTTCAAGTGTGGAGGGTTTTTTTTTTCATTTCTTAAACCTTTTCTAAATAGAAACAAATCTTTGACAGTAAACTTAGCCATGGTTTGAAATGCAACAGTTGAATCACACACGTATGAGAAAATAGAATGTATACACAGTCACTTGGTAGTAAATGAAAAACCTTAACTGGCCTGATATCTTCAGTGATATAAGGGATACTTCAGAAATAAGCAGCTAAATTAAATATTTGAATTTCTGGCTTGATACAGACTGTTGGTGCTTTCTGGCTCCAGTAAACTCCAGTTTTCATAAGCTGTTCTGCAGTGTTTTCAACAAGCTGAAGAAAGTGAACCATGGAAGAACTTTTTTTAGAGTTCAGACAGAGAGAATATTTGTCTGGATGGTACTAAGTTTGAAGAATGAGGACAAGCTAAATTTATTCCAGGTTTCCTGTTCTGTTTTCCCTTTCTCTTTTCTGAAGAGAAAGTTTATTATTAAATGTTCCTATACTACGCTAGCGATGTGTACACCTAAGGACAATCTAAACGGTATTTTAGGTAAATACAGACCTTGCATCTTTTTAGCCATGTACTGTCTTTTCATCGAGAGAAGCATAGTAACATAAAAAAAGCTCAAACTGAAAATACTACAGGGCTTGCTTCTTCAAGTAACCCATCACAGAGCTTAATTTAGTGGTTAGTGCTCTGCAGGAAACTTGGGATCAATTTCCAGACCAAACTCTCTTTTTCAAAGATTCTGGTCTGACCTGGGATCTTAGCCATGCACACTTGTATTTTGTGACAGACTTTGGCTGATGTAACCTTAGTGAAAGCAGTCTCTGCAGCGAAGTCGTATCGCGCTCGTGCCGACTGGGAGAGCGGTGCTGATCATTTATTACCGAATGCAGAAAAGTGGCGAGGAAAGAAATCAGCGGAAGTTTTCAATTTTGTGTTGAATCCATGGCACTGTCAGAAATCAGTAATAGAGAAAATAATATATTTAAAAGAATTCAGAGACTCAATAAACAGTGCAGACTTACTATGCTGTTGTAGGAATCTGTTGTACAAGTTCACACAAAGACTTCGGGGAATGCTGATACTTTCGCTCTTTATTAACGTTTTTAATTCAGGTATCTTCAACACTGAGTGTTGTTCAATTTCTGAATTTTCAGTAAGACTTGGGGCAGGGGAGGGGGTGGATGGAATACCACCATCTGTGATGGAAGCATTCAGATTTTGTTGTCTGCACTGCAACAGAAAATGCAGATTCCTTATTTTATAAAGAAACATGTGGTGTGGTTTGCCTAAAGCATTTTTATTTTTAACTTTCTAGAGAGTATTTATGCATCTGGAACTTCTGTAGATAGGTAGTACAGTTTTGCTGCAGCAATAAAATGAAAATGTAATTAATTTCTTTCTGAAATACTTCCAAAAGTTTCTCAATACTGTCTTTAATGCTGCCCTCAAGTTATGCCTTCAATGTTCCATCATGCTATTACTTGGCTTCTCCCTACTATAGTTACCTTTCTGTGTCAGGAATGCATTTGGCACCAAGAAAACAGCTGAGGGCACAATGAATCACTCTGGAGTGTTCAGCAATTTCAAAATAAACAAGAATGCTTCTTTGAGTGAAGTCAGAGCTTTTGGGGAGGACTTTTTCTCAGTTAACAGTCATTTATTTAGTCAGCCACTTGGATCATATTTAATATTTCAGGAGTTTAGTCCAGTGGTTAAAAGCAGCCAAGCAACATATAGTCAGTAAAGAAAATATTGGTTTTGGATAATTACAAAGTGGATGTTGGAAAAAATAATTTCATGATGCTTTTTGGTAAGTCCATTTCCTATGTGGTATTATGTACAATTTAATTCATCACACAGAATAGCAAGAAGTTGTTTCATCACCCTCCTGTGCACACACCTATTCAGAAGCAGCAGATTTAAACTAGTTTCATTCTACATCTTCATGTCACTCCTAAGCTAACTGATAAAAGGAAATAAACTGATAAAAAACATTGCTTTCTATATGCAAGTCAGTACACAAGTGAAAATGTGTTACTCAAAACTCACAAGTGGGCTGTCTGTTTCTCCTGTTATGGTCAGTTGATGTATCCCGTTCCTTACTTTCTGGATTTTCCTTCCTCAACAGAGCTTTGGGCCAAAAGCTTACTGATTCTTAACTGAAATAAATAATTTCAAAATGCCCAGTGCTGCAAGTCACATACTGGGCAGGTATAATAGAGCTCATACAGACTACACAAAACACTAAAACTTGTAAAATAAAGATGTAAAACTTATGTATTGCTTTCCACTGTTTCTTCTAAGTGAAGTAGCAGTTGCAGGTACCAGAAGGATTCAGAGCCCTGAATGAGACACAAAACAACCTATGCAGATGCACTTCTCAAATGAAGAGAAGACAAACAAATACATGATAAGCATGCTTATCCTTGGGGGCAGGTAGCAAGTTGAGCATATTTTGCATAAACTAGTATTTTCAGTGTTTACTGAAGTCATTAATTAGTATTTACAAATAATGCTGTGTAGATAGCATGTCTAAACGAGCTTTTAAATATGTATATTATGGTGTGATGTAAGGACAACATACAATATGAAACCATCTCTACTCCAGTGCTAATCACAAATATAACTTGTTTAAGTGGTAAATATAAAGTAGTGCTTAATAATTAGAAATTGCCTATACCATTTTACCTCTAAAATACTCAAAACCTAGGAAATCGTAACTAGCAGAAAAGCCTACATGAGAAACTTGTGTAAGTGTGAAGTCAAGTATTTGAAAATTAGGAAATGGTAGACAATTGTCATTGTGGCCTTCATGAGTTCTCTTACTCATCATCTTCAATTGCATGTGATAAAATGAGGGAGTTCTCTTACTCATCATCTTCAATTGCATGTGATAAAATGAGGAATGGATGTGGAATGGAAGGAGAGTAAAGGCAATTTATATTAGATATAAGCCTAGATTCTATTGCAATGGGTGGTCTTTAAGTATACAAGAAAAAATTGTCTCTGACAGAAAGAGATTGTCTCTGACAGAAAGAAGTTCATCATAACTTTATCTGAGATGGAAAAAAAAACTTAATAGTGTAAAAGCCAATAGGGCATACAAGGCCAAAGTAATGCAAAAAACCTATACTGTACATTGTACAGACATAAATACGTTTGTTTATACATCCAAACAAATATTTGATTTATACATTATTGTCTCTCTGGCAGATGTGCTTCAGATGATGGGGCGTGCTGGCAGACCACAGTTCGATGACCAAGGAAAAGCTGTCATTCTAGTTCATGATATTAAGAAAGACTTCTACAAAAAATTCCTTTATGAACCTTTCCCAGTGGAATCAAGGTAAAGATAAAGCGATCAGAAAAGCTGATCAAACTATAAGCAGTATTATAAATGAGGGATAGAGGAAATGGAAACAAAATTCCTGTGCTGCATAAGTCCTAAATGTTGGGGTCAAGAGGAAGACAATTTAAAAAAAGAAATTACCAATCTTTATGTATAAATGTCCTTTTTTGCATGAGTTTTGAAGCACTGCTGAGCTCATCAGTCCATTCCCAAATAATACCACAAGTGCCTCTCCATTCAGGAGTGTTGTCTCATACTTGCGAAAGCACAAACTGTTCTTCAAGGGCAGTGTTTAGGACAACTATCCATGATCCTGAAAACCCTATTTGAAATTCTGTGGCAAGTTACTAATAGGAAAAAAACAAGGTGAGTTCCTAGCACTTTTTACCTAAAATATTTATATCATTATAGATAACACATTCTTGAAAATCTCAAAAGTGCAATAAGTTCAGTGTTCAAGTTTACATGGTGTAAACTCTTACTAACACAGTTTTAACATGTCTTTCCCTACAAAATTGCAAGATTTTTGTGAGAAGTTCAGAAACAGCACCTTTTTGCAGCCTCTTGGAACCTAGTTGATGCAAAGTTTTCTGTCCAGCATAATGTAATTTGTGCCTTGGTTTTGGTATTTTTAATATATTTATTTGTTCAATGAGAAGCCAAACTAGTTACATTGGTCTGCTGTAGAGGAATCTTTCATGGAGCAGTGCTCAGACATCTAATAAAGCATGAACATTACTGAAAGCTTTTCTCTGTGGTGAAGAATTCACAGTATTGTTCTCCTAAGGAAAATTTATCCCTCAACATAAGTGATAATGGGACCTCTGTCTGCTCAGGAAACTTGTTGGAGTTTGAGAGGGCAATTCACCTTTGAAATGTAGTTGAAATGGGCTGGTGTATTTGAAACTTAATTTCTGTGGTGCACAGACAGACATACAATTTTTGCAAACAAAGAATGTGGAAACATACACTTCATTTCCTTAGGAAACCACACTTTTTTAACATAGAAATTGCACTTAGCACGTAAGTCTAGGAGTTGAACTGCTTCAAAATGATAGCTAATAAGTGAAAAGAGTGGTGTGATTAAAATGTTGATGATATATCCAGACTGCATGGCATTAGCATAAACTAAGAAATATTTCTATTCCTTGGGAAGTGGTGTTACTAAAGAAACAAATCATAGCTTCCATATAACAGTGGTAATCACATCTTTGTTCATGTTTGGAAGACTATAAATACTCTATATTACTAGTAACTCCATTTGTGTTTTTATATTTACTTTGTAGTTTTATATTTACTTTGATATATTCCAATTTTTATTACAAAAAAAAAGAATATTTCTAAATTTGCATATGAAGAGTCACATATTAATAACAATCTTGTTAAGTTCTCTGTATGTAACTTAGGTTTGTCTTAGTCTCTTTTATGATCAAGTATTTCATATCTTAAGAGGGATACGGGTTGGGATTTTTTGGGGGGTTTTCAGTTTTGGAATGCTTTCCCATCTGTTTTACCAAAGAGCAGATTTATCATCTTTGTGTAGTATTTCCAATTTGTAAAAGTAAACATCATAGTTTTTTTTAATTTACATTTTTCTAAAAGCCATTGTTTACATATTTAATTGTAAGACTTGAGTACTCAACTCATAATGGTCCTTATGCTCTCCCTGATTATGAGCCTGAAACACAGCACATGAGAAACAAAAGAAAATCCAGAAATCCATTTCTGTGGAATAGCAATTGAGTCATCTGTCCAGCTTCTGTTGGACAATCTGTGTAGAATGCCTGCAGTTCTGACCCTTAGAAGCATGCAGTCACCAGTACAGAGCAGTAAAACAGCTACTCATGCCAGATTATTCTTTACTTTTAGCAACAGGAAAAGAACATTGGGAGAAGAAAAAGGATATAATACAAGAAAAATTAGGTTGAACCTTAAGGATATTTGCAATTCTCTGATTGAACTCTAGCCAAGCATGATCTCATTAGATACCCTAATGGAGGTCTTTGTTCTGTTTAATGACTATTTTATTTTTTAAGAATCATTTTAAGCTGCTTTTTTTATTCTGTTTCTGGGTAAAAGTAGCTGCTCTTATTCTTTTTTTTTTTTTTTTTTTTTTTTTTGATAAAGATGAGGCAAAATCCAGGGCAAGCAGTTTTGATGTAATTTTAATAGCCCTGAAGTATTTGTCAAGTATTAGCTAAGCTATTGCCACTGTTTCATTTCCTGTTTGTCTTTCCATGTGATTCTCTATTGGATTAAATCAGCATGATCATATGGTCAACATACAATATTCAGAAGTTACAACTGAGTAGCTCCATCTGAATATGTTCCATGAATGATTTAAACTTGTGCATTCTTGGTCCAATCAAAAAATAATTTGAGCTTCATTCCACTATCATGTAAAGAAGATGACTGACCTTGCAATTACATTCCCCCTTCTTCCCCTCTTCCCTTTTACTGGAAGATAAATATATAATATTTTCAGATTAAAAGTAATAAACCTTCTAATGGACAACTCTGCAAAATATATTACCTGTCTTTGTGATTGTAAAGTCAGCTAAATCCTTTTGTTTCCTGTTCTTCAGCTTGTTAGAGGTGCTGGCTGACCACTTGAATGCTGAAATTGCTGCTGGAACTATTACATCTAAGCAGGATGCAATGGATTATATCACCTGGACTTACTTCTTCCGTCGACTTATAATGAACCCAACGTGAGTATACGATATAAAGGCAATTTAATCTCAAGGTAACTTGAGGTTAGAGTTGATGCAAAGGTGATCTGTCTGCTGTTGGAATCTAGAATACTTAACAATCTCCAGTGTAGGAGCATTGCTAGCCCACATGTGGATTAAAACTCGTGAGCACATATTTTTTATAAATTTTACCCTAAATATAAATGCATTTTTTGGCAGATAACTTTACAACTTAGTTACAGCAATAAAATAACCTTATTGAGAGGACTACATCAGCACCCTAAAATAAAATTCCAGATTATCACATTCCTTCGGATATTGTATTTATAATGCAATACCTTTTTTTTTTTAGCTACCACATTGGTATGTTCTGCTCAATTTTCTTTAGAAAATTTATTAAGACTTGGACTTTCCTAATAAATGAGAGAATAACTATCAGCTGTTTCTCTGTGATAACGTTTGCTTTCATTAGGGTACCCTGGTGAAACCATGTGTGCAATATTTTCAATGATTGCTATCATCCTGCCTAGCTCCAGCTGGTATGCAGATCATTCTGAGCTGTTCCACCAGTATAGCCTGCCTTTGCCACAAGGCTGTTTTGGGTAAATGGTGTGTTACCTGTCATGTGATCTTTCACCCACTAAAATAATGTGGCAAATAAAGAATTAACTGTTTAGATCAGTAAATATTTCTAGATGTACTCCAGTGTGTTGTATTTCTGAAATCATGTTAATGTCCATAGCATTTGGCCAGATTTTCCGCCAGGTACTTTATGGGCAAATGCTGCTGGGAGCCTGCAGGTGATAAAATAATCTCTTTTAATTATTTTTAAGTCTTCATTAGTTTTTAATTCTGCATCTAGTCTTATGCTGAAATCTCCTGCAAAACAAACAGAATTTCCATCTAGTCTTCTTGAGAAATAAAAAATGCAGAGCATTAGAACTGTAAGCTAAAAGCATTTTCAGTTTTCTTATTTGTTCATAGCTGACACAATGCATACAGTTATGGGGAGGGTATTTCTCCTCTGAGAGTTAAATTATGATTTTTTAAATGTTATATTTTGTACTTTTTTAGTATAAAGAGTAAGTACTATTACTTTAAAATATCTTGCTCTTGAATTGCTTTGGTAAAATGCTGTAGTTGATTTGGTAGCAAGCTTTGATCATGTGGTGTCTGTGGTAGGTACATTTTTTTAAGACACAATATATAGGCCAAAGGTAAGTGTGGAATATAGAAATATTATTTGATTTAATAGGCAATCTCTTCCCAATATAAAAGATTTCCACTTGAATATGAGGTGGGCATGTTGACTACTGGTCAGTTTTTCTCAGCAGTTTCTTTTTTTGTCATGGACAGCTAAATCTGGAGTTATCACAATTTCAACCTCAAAGCAAAAGTTCTGCTATTCTGAGGTGGGAAGAAAGTTGGGGGGGAGCAAAAAAAAGGAACTTCATAATGAGAGGTGGAGTCTTTGCAGTGAGAACCAAGATTAACACATCTTGACTAGTCACGCCCATCCCATGGCAAGATCGGAATGAATTATGAAGTTCCTAATGAAATTGGAGTCTTGCATTGGAACACCACACACACAGGTTGGAACAGTTGACAAGTTGAACTCTTTATCCACACAGGTACTCAGCATTCCTTCTGTACTTAGTCATGCAGGGAAAAAAAATAAGGATATTATTTACTCTGTCAAACAGTTTGTCAAATTATTTCTAGATGCCAAGTACAAATGTAATGGATGTGCATGCATTCCATTTGTTGACATGATTACAGTATTAAGTTTTATCCAAAGTTGCTAAACTTAGTTAGTAGTTTTCCTGGACCTACTCTCTGTGGTATTTTCAGACTTCCTGAAAGCCAAGCAAGCAATTCCAGCGTGGTCAGTATTTGAATGAGATACATCCAAGGAAAATTTAAGAGTTTTACAAACAGAAGTCAGTGTTTGTTGAGATAACCCTGAATAAGTTGCATTATGGTAATGGAGTTTACTGTGCCATAAAAGAGCATATGAAATGATTGATATTATCAAACAAAAAATATCTGTGGCTCTTAATAATCCAAAGCTTTTAGGTGTTTTAGGGTTTGGGATTTTTTGGTTTTTTTTTTCAAAAGAATAGGAGAACAATTGCTGGTTTTCAGTCCAGATGGTTGTGCAATATCCATTCCTTGTCACTTGACAAGTTCTTTATTCTTTATCATGTCCTGCCCCAAAGCAATTTTTTTTTACTTTCTCTCCACTGTGAAAGAACTATTTTCCAAACAGCAGGTGATTCTACCTTAGTGGTGAATAAGTAATTCCCATATGCATGATTAGTAAAATGCCTTGGGATTCATTGGCATAAAAGTCATTGCATGTGATGCTGTAAATCCCCAAAATAATGGGCTTAGATAATATGCAGAAGATTTATATTCTCGTTTATTGCCAGTTTTAGCTACTTGTATATTAAAGCTGCATAAACAAACGTAGGATCATCCTATTCCAATCCAGTATCATAAAATGCCTTACTGACTGCCTGCAATTTGTACTATTGAAGTAATGGTAATCTACCTTTGTTGTGGGATAGAGATCCGAGTATCTTTTTCCTCTAAGTATCCAGATTTCTTCTGAACATGAAGTCATTGTGAAAGTTTTCCTGGCAAAAATAGTAGATAATTTGTTAAAATTCTAATGATAATTGTTTTAATGGTGTGGAAAATCATTGCTTGTTAAAATTCTCCTTTTCATCAAACCATTTTAATTTTCTTGTTTGATAAAGCCCTGACTCTCAAACTCTATGGAATGGGTTTTAACTGTCTAGATAAGAGGTGTAATGGAGTTGTTGCTTTGGAGAAGGAGGGTAGCTGAGTACTAGTTTTGTTCAGATGCATGACAACTAGTCATGCTCATTCTGTTCAGGAGATGAATGACAGGGGTGGTCCAAATGAAATGTCCAAATGCAACTCCGTATCTAGAGTTTCTTCCCTGTTCTTCCCTTCCCTCAAAACAGTTAATCCTAAGTGCAGAACTTTTCACAGTTTCTGTACTACTTAGCCAAGTAGTACATGTACCCCTTTCCACATGGAGCTGTAGGCACTATGTTCTTTACTTAGTCAAGGTCATATCACACAGATCAGCAAAGGGCCTTGTTCTTTGCAAGGGGCTAGTTTGACAGGCTCATCTATCTCCATTCCTTGGCTGAAATACCTTGGGTATTTCTTTCTTTTACCCTTATAAAGGATTATAATTGCGACTTTCTATAAAAGAGAAATGTCTATGAGAAACATTTTCTGTAAATCAGGTTATGATGTTTTCCAGATACACGTGCAGTAAAAGAGAAATAGAAATTTACAACATATGTAAAGTTAAGCAGAATCAGCTTTCATTTGGAGAGTTAATTTTTAGACATCTAAGAGCACACTTCACATCACTATTAAAATGTGTGTGGCTATTTATGTATTTATATGTGAGAGTGCATATGTGTACATGTGCACACTTACAAAACCAGTTTCTGTGTAAAGTCCTTGTGAAAATCTGAAAAAATATATTTTATTATTTCATTCTGAGAATATCAGTTTTGTGAAGTTTTTTGGAGTGAATGAATAATACAGTATAAATTATAGTCTCAGACTGATGATGCCCTTATCATACATTTATGTTTTACTTTAAATTTCATTTTCTCAATATGATTAGCTGAGCTAATATGTGAATAAAACATATGAATACAAATTATGGTTATATACTGGTCCAATATATTTTCTGCTGTTATGATGACAGGTAATATCATGGTAGAAGTCAGTCAGAATGAAATACCTATGTATTTCGGTAACATAACCACACTTATTCAGAATTTTAGGGCTAATTTGGAAGTGTGTCAGAAGGGAGATTACTGAAGTTAAATTAGCTAAGATTAAGAGATTAAGTGGAAAATTTTGACAGTAGCTAAACTAGCAGAAGCTAGAATGTGCAAGTATTTTGTACTTTGTTGACTACTAATAACCATATTTTCATAAACAGATATTTCAAAAAGGACTTTGCCAAAGAACTCTTCCTCTTACAATGACATTTAGACCTATGTGCATGTACTGATACATATGCATGTATGTATATTTAATAAATGACTATAGGCATTATTATTAATTTAATAACTAGAGTTTGATCTTTGGAATTATTAGGGTCACAGTGATGTGAAAAGTACAGGAATGTAGTTCATAGTATAGTTTTACCAAATATTCAGACAGATGAAGATTTGCTGAGTCTGTCTGATAGGGAAGCCCCAGGCTGCTGAGTGTTTGAGCTGCCTCCTGCTTCCCAGTCTGCTGCATCTTGGGTGACAATACAAAGATGAAGACTCTGCATCTCTCCATCCAGAAAGAAAATTCTCATCATTTTCTTCCTACTCTTGGATATGATTTACCTGTAAAAATTATCTGTTGGAATATATGATAGTAAAAAGAAAAATCTTATCAATGTGTGAGCAAATTATGTTTGGTTATGACCTCTCATCTCTCATGAATGCATCTTTGGAGATAAACTGTCTTGCAAATGTTATCATTAGAAGCACTGATGTGGGGGTGAATACTTTGCTGATGTCAGAGAAATTGAACTTGGTTTTGTTCCTCTTAAATGACCACAATGTACAGTATACTAAAAACTGATTAAAGACAGCAATGTATCTGTTTCTCCCACCTAGCATATGCAAAGATATGGATTACAGGAAAACATGGTAGAGGTAAAATACAGGATGGCATTACTGTCTGCAGCGTGTGTGCACTCTGTAATGCCTTTTTGCAAGTCAGTCACGGACTCCAGAGTCAGTAATGCCTTAACAACAAAAGTGAGTTGGTGCTTAAGGTCAAACCTCTCTCTGGCTGTGAAGATTCATCAGTTGTGCCATATACTCTGTACCATTTCCATGGTGCTGTTTGAAGATGGCAGCTGCTGAAGCTGAGGAAAGTAAATATAAATGATGACTGCAGTAAAGAGACCCAGATTACTACCTATGCTCCCCATACTTGTTAATAACAAAATTCTGCTTTCAGAACTGTAAAATCTCAGAAAGCACACTTTCTTGCTATCAAGTGTATGCTGTGGATTGGCTGTTTCTTGCATTTGTTTCAAACGACCTACTAGCAAGTTTCTTCTTTAATATTTTTTGGCTGACTCTTGTCACCGATTTTCATTATGTGTGTCACTATTACCACCGTATAATCTGAACATAAAAAACATGGTGCTGTAACAAATGACTCCACAGCATTGACAGTTATAGCAGGACCATTTCAAGGCTGATGAAAAATTTCCCAGAGAGATCTCAGGTCAGGTTTACATAAGCTAAACAGGAAATGATTGCCACCATTCACATTAAATCCTAAATGTTTTGTGTAACTTCATCTACATTTTATGTTCCTGCACGTCTCACTGTCTCTCTCAGCTGATGAAATTCCACACTTCCTTAGATTAGAGAAATAAGTTCATGTTTCACAGTTTGTTGTTCTTGCTAAGCTCTACAAGGTTTTGGGATTTAAAATATGTTATTTAATAGACAATAAAAAGTTCCTTCAACTTTTGATTGTTTAAATTTTACATACTTTGTAAATTTTTATGATACCTAGGGGTTTGTTACTACTTTTTCCCTGTGGACTACTAATGGAAGTTAGCCTGTCTAGCCCATGTGCTAGATGCTGTTAGGATAAAACTGCCTTTGACTTTCACACCTCTCAGGGGACGAGTAATTGTTGTGTTCAAACAGCCTGTAATTGTGATCCCGCTGGCTTTCTCAGTACGCTTCTGGCTATTAGAATCATTAAACAACTCAGCACCTGTTAACAGCATTGTAAATATTCAACCCTGCTTGTGTGCAGGTTGAGTCCAATATAGGAGAAGGCTTACAGAGCCCAGCCTCATAAATTAGAGCTTCTGACAAGTCAATTATTGTGAAACTGGGCTTCACTGTGAAATAAATGAAATGGTGTGCTGATAAAAAGGTGGGCTGTCTGTTTATAGCAAAGGGGAACTAATGACTAGATGATTCAATGCAGTGAGCATGAAACTGCATTGTTTTTATTCTTTATCTGTAATTAAATAGTTAGGCAATATTGCTTCCTAGAGGAACTCACGTATTATGCAGTTTTTATACTTGGAACATACCAACATGAAGAATTCAACTTGCATTTTTTCCTGAGCATTGAAATCTAATGTCATGATACCTCTGTTTTCACTAATGATTTTAACAGTCTTTCAAGATGAATGGCTTTGATTTTTATTAGGGGAAAATGTGCTGAATGACCAAGAAGCTCCTGTGGGTGTGCTCAAAATTATATCTGCCTCATTACAGAGAGTAGTTAAAACATACTGGTACCACTTCACTCAAGATTACAAACCATTTAAGATTTTTCTTTACATTGCTTTATTTCCACTAGGCAGCTACATATTCACTCCTTTAAGTACAAATTACAAAACAGAAAATTTAAAATTCACAAAAAAATTTTTAAATATATTATAAATTCTTTTGTGATGATAACTTAGTTAACTGCAGTGAAATTCTGCAAATTAGTGAGAGAACAAGAGCACAAACCTGTTTGAATTGGTGTCTTAATTACATTCTCAGGAAAGAATTTCAGTGTATTGCCCATGTTCCTTTTTTCTGTTTTATCAGTATTCATCCTGAATGTTATGGTACTGCAAATAAAGGTGCTGAAATTATATGGTGGAAGTCTGAATACCATGACAACAAAGTGCCTTAATTATAAGCATTTCAGAGTATTCTATCAATTTAGAGAGAACTAATAATGAGTCATTAGTGGTTTAGGAGTATAAAATAGAAATTTTTTTCACCTCCTTAAACAACTTATTTAGCTAATTTGCTCAATTATTTTCAAAAGGTAAACAAAATTTGACAAAGTAATTCCTGCTAATAACCAGAAAATAAATGTGATTGGTGATGTCAGGCAAATAAAATGGGCAAATAGAAATTTTGACCATTTTGTATTATCGCTGCTTCACTTCATTTAAAAGGACACTCATGAAATTTAGTTGCATCAAAAACACTATCAGAATAATTTTTCAACAAATGAGTTTTCTTTGCATGAGGCTGATAATATATGGCTGGCTACTGCATAAAACGTGTAATTCAATACAAATATTTCTGTTAGTTTTGTTTGGTTTTAGACAATAGGTGTGTTGTATTTCAGATCGTCTCAGCATGAACCCATATAAAAACTCACAGAGCTGAATACTCCACTGCTGTGGATCTGTGCTTTGTAGTTCTCATGTAGCTGGCTGGTATCAGACATTTTTAAAAACTTTTTCTGATGATAGTACTGGTTTACTCCAGCTTTACCCAATTATAAGTGAATATTCGAAGCTTCAGAGAATTAATCCCATAATTTGGAATTAATACCAAGAGGAAAATATCTGGACATTGCAATACTGCTATTTAGCATTCAGGCTTTTTTGGTTCTGCTACTGCTATTTAAAGAGATGTATGGTAAAAAATTTGTTTAAAAAATAATAATGCAAATCAGATTATGTAAATTAAGCAGTTATGAAAGGACGTTTGTAGCTTATAAAATTTAATTCCGTCTTTTGAAATTTTCAAGCAGGAGCGTTACAGTAAATGATGTAGAATTTAACTCAGAGAATGGGATTCATCTGCCTGAATATAACATCCACAACTGAACTGGTTGTGTAAAGTTTTCTTTTTTTAATCAGTGATTACGTTTTGCTTCATCCTGAAGTAGATATTTAAAATACTTCAGATGAATAGCATTCTGCAGGTGCACATTTCTTTCCAGTGACAGTGAAAGGAGTTTAAAAAAATGAACTCGGGTGCAAGAGTAACTTTGTAAAATTGGCTAAAATGAATCTCAGCATGCTCTTTTGCAGCCTGTTGTTCACCTGCACAAAATAGCATTGAAAGAACCCGCTCTTGATTACAGTGGGGTTATTTCAAGTGGGAATGCTGAGTACATCACAACAGTAGTAAATTTTAGTAAAACAAGGCAGGTAGAACAAAGGAGCATCTTTCATCATTGCACAATCTCAGTAGTCTATTTCTGTCACAGTATTTGACAGAATTAAATGAGCAATGCCTACCTTTTTCTGCTTTTTAACAATTCAGTAAATCATCAGATTTTATCTTTGTTTTAATTCTGCTTTGAAATTGCATGGTTTAATTACTCTGCTTGAATTCAAAATTTTAAAGCCTTTCTAAGCATGCTCATTACTAATTGAACTTAATTGTTGCTTTCTGATCTGGTGCCTTTGCTGAATCTAGGGACACAAGTTCTTACTGCATTTTCATCTGGAGTAAAAGTTGTCACTGAAATCATGTTGGTTTATATGAGTAAAATCTTACAATACACCTCCACCTCTACAGTTAAGGAGTGCAAACTTCAGTCACTGTTTCTTTTTTATATGCTAACATAAAAAGAAAATGCATTTTGGCCCACTTTATGAGTATTTTTCCTTCATACAGAGAACTAAGCCATTGTGATGGTATAGTTTACCTAAACATTTTGTCTGACAGTGAGCATGTGAAGGAACCATACTAACAAATACCCTATTCCTTTTTTTTAGCAACTCTAACTTTGAGAATACAATGTCACAGAAATATAACAGCACCAACATTTGGATTTATATAAGTTTACATTTTCAGGAGATATTACTATATGCCTAGTTTTACTTTCAGAGTTACAGAATGTAAGGACAGTTGCTCTCCTGGGTGGATGTTCCTCCTTCATCTTGAAGTTAAAATACTGTTACTTGTGGTAGCATTGCTTGTTCACTTTCACACTTATCAGGAAAGTGTACCTGTGAAAGCAGGAAAATTTTCCCACTGACAAAATAGAGCCAGTCCAGTTCTGTTTGTATCAACCTTTCTATTAACAGATGGACCAATTGCCATCTTTCATATATACATGCTTGTCTTATGTTGGTTACTCCCACAAACCATTTAAGAATCATAGATTTCTTGTTAATCTTTATAAAGGACTGTGTTTAATTGTTTAATGTGGATATTTGCTGTTTCATGTGTATGTTGTAGAATCCTTGTAAGTATTCCTAGAAGACACTGTTGTTAAAAATCTTCAGACTGTAAAAAATATTCATGCAATGCATCTGCTCTCATTTTATCTAGTTACTATAACTTGGATGATGTGAGCCATGACACTATGAATAAGTACCTCTCAAGCCTTGTTGAGAAATCCCTGTTTGATTTGGAAGGCTCCTACTGTATTGAAGTTGGGGAGGTAAGACCAATCTGTGCCTTACAAGATTCAGTGAGATACACGCTCCTAGGAGCTGTGAACAGCAAGATACATACTCCTTGATGGGAGATGTTACAGTTTGTCTGTGTTAGACTTATTTGAAAACTCCTGTGGCTAAATTATAATGCTAAATTGTTTTTTGTGTTCTCTCTTAAAAGTAGTCTGAACATGCTTCAGAGTTGTGTAGGAACATGTTAGACTGAACCTCTTGGGAGCTCTGTGTGTTTGATTCTTCTTCTCGCAGGACAATCGCAGCATTGAGCCGCTGACGTACGGCCGTATTGCCTCCTATTACTATTTGAAGCATCCAACTATTGGGATGTTCAAGGATCAGTTGAAACCTGAAAGCAATGTTGAAGAATTACTCTTAATTCTGACAGTAAGTGCTGATATTTCTTAAAAATACATATTTTCTATTCTTAAAAACACAAGTATATGAAAAAATATGCAAAATAAAGAAGAGCCTTTCTCTCCGATCTCAAATTTAATTTTTTTTTTGTTTTGAGAAACATACCTGAATGATTTTTGATGTTTCAAGTGTTTCATCTTATCAGTACATCAAAATTACTTTATACAGTTATTTCTGTTCTTACATGGCTTTATAATGTGCAGGATCTATACAAATGTGATGTTTGTGTTTTCTAAGTTGAGTATATTACTAAACTGCCATAGGATTGACTGCTTACACTAAATCTGTAGCAGGACCATCACTTTGTCCTGGGACAATCTGGAAGATACAGCAGCTTTAAGGAGTAGGGGAAACATATGGGAAACACCTCCTTCCTAAAATGTCTGCTTTCCCTTTTCCCAGCCACCTCGCAGTCCTTGAGGTCATAACCTGCAATAACAGCATCTTCCACAGTTAATCTAAGTGTGCAGAGAAGTGCAATGCAAGGCCAAAGGCACCATGTATGATGCACTGTGTTAGTATTACATTCTCACCATAAAAGAATCAAGGTTTACTCCATTTTCCCTTTTAAGTACTTACCGAGTTACAACTACAGATTTTCCTTTTTCAACATGGTGTAATTCTACTTCTATAAATGTATTTCAAATCAAGAAGTGCCTGAATATTATCCAGGAAAACTTATTTCTACCCCTATATGATTATAGTCTCTGCTACATTAAATATGTTATATAAGTGACCCAAGTTCAATAATATTCTAAGTCTTACCTTCAAAATTTGAAGTCCTGTCTTACAGTATTTATATATCTTACTTTTGTATTAATTATTGTTTTGGCATGCTGCCAAAACATCTCTGAGGAGAAATATAAGTTAAAATAGTGCTCTTCAACAGTTTGCAACTCAACAAAACCTGATCAGCATTTCATGAGACTAGGAAAACCACTTTTCTAGTACAGAGACTTTTCTTCCTGATAAATTTAAAGCACCTGCTGCAAACATTCAGAGTGTTACAGCTCAGAAGTAAAGGCCACAATAATCTTTTGTAATGGAAACTGTTAGACAGCCTAAATAGGGGAATTGCTATCACTGACCCTGCAGTATCTGTTGTTCTGCTGCCAGAAAACATTGCAATTACACAAAATGAAATTCAGTGTATTCAGGTGAATTCAAAATGGTAATCATCCACAATACCTTGATATGCTGTATGTAAAATAACTGAAATTTTAAGAAGAAATACCCACATGTGAACAGAAGTTAACTAATACAGTGCTGAGTATTCAAGAAGAGTGCTTTACTCCAGCTGCTGTCTCTTTAAAATCTCCTCTCTAGTGAAAATTTTCTGCACCTAGACATGTCAGGATTTTTTTTCCAGACAAATTTGTTAAGGAAAGTTTGAGAATATTAGCAGAGATGGCATTTCATAACACTGCCTTAGCGGATGACCAGGGTGTGGGAGAGGAATGATGGAACAAGAACCTACTGCTGCCTGTTTGAATTTGTCTATTTGAACTGTGTGCATTAATTAATTGCAAAAGTAACTGGCAAATATTTCTATTGTAGATGAAACTTAGGACCCTAATGTTTGGTAGAGATTGTAAAATTTTAAGTTCATTAATCTTGCTTTAAATTTTTCTGATTTTTAATTTCCAGATAATAAAGTTTTGTAAGTTATCCATTTACAATCTCAAGAGGAATGAGAGTAAAAATAAAATTACTTAGGGGTCAAAATGCACCACATGTATAAATTTTAAAGATGAAAAGCATTTATGAATGATGGATGCCATTAGAGCTGATAGCTCTTGCTTTACTTTTTATGTAGATGTTGATTCTCATAATTACTAGTGGAACTACTATTCTGTCTTGTTGAAGGTGCAAAATGCAAGGGTTTTTTTCAATGTGATGTAGTATTGAAAAGAAATGCCATTTCAACAGTTACTGCCAAGGATGTTTTTCCCCCTAAACACTGTGCATTAATGAGTTTTATAATTGCAGCAGTTGCTTCACACCTCTATTGTTAACCAATGACATTACATCTGCCTCACTCCACTGTTGCCCTCCTCCTTCTTATTGAAGCATTTAGCGGTTTTGGCAATAGGGAATTACATGGCATGGGGTAAGTAGTCTAATTAGATATAAGTGAAAATCCTGAGGGAAAAGGATGTTTAAAAAGTAATTTGAAGAATCTCTTAATGATGCTGAAACTGAAAGCTGTAGCTGTAGTACAAAAAAGCCTGTTACCATTACAAAAATGATTATAATTGTGATTATTCTGCTGATTACTGTTTTAAAGTTTCAAATTTTGAACTGTGTTTTTTGAAAATAACCATCCAAACATTTCTCATGCAGTTGCAGGACCGCATAGATGTAACACATTATTAGTTGGAGTTTTAATTAAGCTTACAAACCTTTAGATATTTAGGAGCTTCTGATGTATATAAGGAAGGCAGATGTGAACAATTAGAAGAAAGTAAATCCTGATTTTGCTTTTTCAAATGGGATATATATACCAAATATATAATTAACTTGGAGAGTAGCAAAAGTTTGTTTAAAACAAACCGTGGAAAAAAGCAAGATTTTGTTCAAGAATTCAGAAATTTAGGATTGTATTAATGGAGTTAAATCTGAGTTTTACTAAGGGATTTTGAGTTTCAGATTGATATTTTTGCATGCTGAATGGAAGTGTTCAAAATTCAGGGTTGATCACCAGTCAATGATCAAGGAATCTTTACAACTCACGTGAAAAAGTAGTTGTGAGTCATCCAGTTTGTAGTGTTGGTGGATCTCTCAAAAAAGACACGTAAGAGCAGGATTTGTTTTCACTTAGTGGAAGACTACTCATAGTCTTCTCCAGTATCTGTTTTTTTCTCTGCTTTTATATTGTCTTTTCATTTTGATCATCTGCCACAATTTTACCAGATCAAATAAATTTTTTTCCCCATTCTGGTGTAGGGGTTGAGTATTCATAACATGAACAGGAGCATGCCACATGGGAACAGCCCAACAGTAATGTTGGAAATATACAGTAATAAGTGATTCAGATAGGTAGGTGAAAATCCCCTTGTGCTTTCCCTGCTCCTCTCAGTAAATCTGTACCTGAGGTGCTTGAGCTGTCTTGGGTTTGCAGTTAGCAGGTGGAACTTCACTTTCAGTTATTTTTGTCACTGGCTTGTACTAGTGGACTGATGTTTTGTTTTTTTCTGAGAGAAAATGTTTGATGTTTTTCCATAGAGCTTTCTTTAAAGCTTTCCTAACCGTGCTTAGGCAGTGGTAATCCAAATGAGCTTAATCACTGTTGAGTTATGGTGCTTCTTGCATTAAGTATTATTGATGAGAAAGTGTTCATGAATTATTACTGACAGGCTGGATTTCCCTGAGGTGCCTAAAGACTGTTTCCTTTAATTCTGATAGTTAGGTGCAGAGATTAAAAAGAGGTCTCGGTAAAAAACAATGATAGATACTTTAGGGTAATTCTTGTCTTTTTCTGCACAAATGTTTTTAAAATCAAATAGTAATTTGTTGTACCTTGAGGAAAGAAAGTCTGTCTTTCTGATTGATCAGGAGTGTGACACCTGGATCCACCAGTTTCATGATTTTTGGTGATTTTTAATTTATCTTGTTATCTGGTTAATATTTACAGAGCAAAAAATTTGTCATACCTGTCCATACCACACAGTAAAGGGGAGAACATCATTCCCATCTTTCAGCCCTTGTTTTATCTCCATGTTGTCCCTGATTTCTTTTTTTTTTTGTTTTTTTTTTTTAATTCTGCCTACAAAAGAGAACTGGTTGGTTTTCATGTGCCTACTGCTGTCTGTCATGTAAACTGTTAATAAGAGAGGGTTTTTTTTTCCTTAGAAAAGGGTGCTTAGAGAGAGAACATGGTATTTTTGTTATAGTGGAAGATCTGTATCTGTCTTTCTGTGATACAAACATAGACATAGAAGTTTGGTCTCCACATGCCTCTTCTCTTTATTTCTTTCTGAAAATAGATAGGGTGACACTGGCTTGTATTAGACTAAGTAATTTGGAATTAGCAGCAGAAAATCTGTCAATGTTGGAATCACAGTCTTGGAAGGTATAAGGAGGAACATGAAACAGGCACTCTCCGTTCAAGATACATAGACAGCAAATGAGTAGAGTTATCAATGCCTTATCTGTCTTTCATTACCTGGTAGGTATTTGTACTATGGGAACCTAGATAACTCAATTAACCTGTAGCTTTATTTCCTCTTCATCATTGTTGGCAATTTCTATTCCAACCAGGGAAATATGCAATTCTTTGTGAGTATTTACACTCTCAGTCTAAAATAATTTTATTTCTGTATGGGGATTCTGTTGCTGATTTGGTCTCCTTTGAAGGGGGTGCAAAGGTTTTTGACTCCGTGATAAACCATCTTTTCAATAGGTTTCCATTTAAACACCAGGGAAGGAGGAATTAATGCCTCACAAAAATACTGTCAAAAAAAGAAGCTGATGAGATCTGTTTTGTTTAGTACTTTCCCTGCAAGCCATAGCAGAAACATTGTTTTTAGGAATTTTTAAGATATTATATAAAACTGGGTCTCTGTTCTTTAGTCATTTCAGAAAAAAATCAGATCACTCTTCCTAAGTCAGTCAGTGTTTACAGTTAGTGTGAAATTACATTTGCATTTAATTTAGAAGGAAGTAAATGTGCTGCTATGATTTTCTTCCAGGCATAAAAGCACAGCAAAACTATATTCATTAAGTTATTCTTTTTTAATATGGCATTTCAGCATCAATAATTGAAGTATTTTATAATGTAAAATTTATGTCAGATGGAAAGCAATTTATTACATGCTAGCCTTTAAAGAACTTCCATGTCTGATTTCACATCTATGGTAAACTCAATAATATGAACATTGGTGCTGTGGCCTCAGCCATTGTTCATATTTTAATAATAGAAGAAATATTTTTGTGTATTTTTAACAGAAGAAAACTGTTACCTCCTACAATTAAATCTTTTCTTTACAATAAATCTGTACCAAGGACTGATCAATACATAAAGTTCATCCTAAACACAGACATTCCCTGGATAATTGACTTAATTTTTGTATAGTCCATATTCTCTGGATTTTAACATGTTAAAACATTTGTGCTTCAGTTCCCACTTGAATCGTGTAGATGGTATCACACTGTGTTTAATAGTTTAAATTTTAAAATGATGTAGGGGTTCATGAAAATAAAAAATACTGCAGTGCATTTCAATAGCATCCAAATTTCATCATCTATATCCAGTATATTCAAAAATATCTTGTACTTAGCAGAAAAAGTACGTATATGGATACTCCTCACGCATTTAATTAGTCTTGATTTTTCTGTTGTTCCAGTAGATGGAGCAGTTTTTAATGTTGCTGTAGTACTTGAATTTAGTAATTTTTTTCTAACATCATGACACAGCTGTTTCCTGGTCTTCTTTTTCCAAATGATTGTTTGAGCTTTAGTTTGAAGGCATAATATGCTGGCTTTCTTTCCAGGAATGCACAGTCCATTAGTAAATCAAGGTTAAAATGCCCACCAGTGACAGCTAACTCAACATGGCATAAGTCTTCCATTTTTATGGCATCAATAAGAAAGAATTACAGTCAAAACCAGAAAATACAAATCCTTTCCATCTCCAGTATACATGAATTTCTGACCTCCAATTTACAGGTCTCCTTTTTTCCCCATCAAATCTTGTTATTTAATATCTGTCATTATATGCCTGTTGGAAAAACAAAAACAAAAACAAAACAAAAAACAAAAAACAAACAAACAAATGAAGCAATACTCACAAATGCTACATTAAAACGTATTTACCTATTTTAAAGTTGTAGCTAAACATTTCTGAAAAACATTTGCCATGACAAAAGCCATGAAACAAGAACTGTTATCTTGGATATAATATAGGGGGTTTTTTTTGTTTTATTTGCTCTGATTGCAGTGCAGCATCCAAGGGAAAAGTTTTTGAAAGTGTATATAGCTGTGGTAGTAGAAAGCAGTAGCCTCAGGCTATATCTCCATTTCAAACACCTGCTTTAGTAGCTGTTTTTGCCAGAAAAATGGGGAAATAAATTCCTTTACCAGGATGCAGTTATAGCAGCAAAACACTGGTGTATACAAATGGAAAGTATTCTGAGAGGCAGGCAGACAGGAGCACTGTCCTGGTCTGGTGAAGGTGAACATTGGCTGCCGTCTCTGGCGAATCAGTGTTTGCCTATGGTAGAAGCAAGTTCAGTGATAGCAAGCTTGGCTTAGCTGACTGCTCAAAGCTGCATGCAGTTCAGCCATGGACCACTTACTTGTTTGTCTCTTTTAGCACAAGATTTCATTTTTTACTTGCTGCTTGACAGAATCGTAGCCACCGTCGTGCAAGGTTTCAAATTATGCAGAGTTGTATGCATGCAAAGTGTTCATACAGGAGCTGGAATGGCTTTTTTCATTAGTCATGTCATGTGGCTGTATGTTTTCAAAAAGACAATATATTTGTTGAAATAAAGTATGTGTTTGTTGGAACAGAACTGAAGTTCTCAACGGCATCTTTATTATGGTAAAGCTGCATGTTTTATAATCTGTAAGGCTGCTTTGAGCAATGGCTGTGTGTTCTCATGTCCCAAATGCTCCAGCAGGAAGTCTTACAAGCTCAGTTTGTATTCAGAAAGTCAGTTCAAGTTCTACCTGCTTTATTCCTCCCAGTTTGTAATTGAAGCAGGATAAGCAAATTTAGGCCTTCTGCACTCTGCTGTTCTTTTGTCTTAAATGGCTTCTAGATAATGCCTTTGCCTTTGATAGATTTATACAATTGTACTACAAGTTGTAACAGTTAACAATCATATTGGTAACTGTGTTCTCATAGAATACAGTTCACTTAAAGACACCAACTGGGCCATACAGACTGCTGTGTAAAGGCACAAAAATTCTTTTCTCTGTCAGCATAGAAAATATTGCTTGTAAAACTCTTAAGAGGATGATATTGTAGTTTGTTCTCTGGTTTGAACAGAAACTTCAGGCTAAGGATTGGTTTGGCTGAAATGATTACATCATACAAGATTGATATCCACCATATATTGTTCCTTTAGCATAGCAGTTAAAGAAAAAAAAAAGAACATAAGAGGATTACTGATCAGTCATTAATGAAGTATCTAACACTTGTATTTTCGTATTTGCATTTAGATTCTTTCTTTGTCTCATTTTCTTTTTAGTTTTGTTCCTGATGGGGGTCTGTCTAGCTTCAGAAATTGAATTTTACTTTAAATGTTGATGTTATGTATTATCAGATGAACTTTTAAGAAATTGACCTCTGCTATTTAGAAATATTTAAGAAATAGGCCTCTCCTATTGCCTAATATTTGGAAGATGTTTTATTTCACAGCTACTTAGGTAGGCTACCTGTAATGTTAGAAGAAATTGCAGAGGGATTTTTGCTACCCAAAGGTCTTAGAATTTGAAAAAAAATGAAAGCATTTGAAAAAAATTTGCATATATATTTGGAAATTTCTTGGACGATGGGAAGGTTACTTGTAGAGAACAAATGGTTACACATTTTCTTCACCTCTGCGACTTAATAAATATAAGACAGGCATCAAGCAAAGTATTAGAATTGATGTGTGGGGAAACTGTCAAAGTATGCACTTTTGTAAGTACTTTTTACTGGGGTAGTGCTCAAATTCAGCTTTCCTTGATTTATAGTAGGCCATTGTCCTCTTTCCATGGAAGAGTCAAATCAGACATCACCAATTTGATTGGGCTGCCCACATTCCAATTTCCACTTCCACCTCCTTTCCTTTCTATCATCCAATGGAAAAGAGTAACAAACCAGCAGAGATTACTTGAACTACTTGTTTTCAGAAAGAGGAAATATCTCAAGTCTATTCCTCTCACCTTATGGGGTGAGAAAACAGCTAAAATTCCTCTCCCAACAGGCCTCTTAAATATTCCTCTGGGCAGGATGTCACCATGTTTGCTTACGAAATGGGTGCATGCATGTCTCTCAACAAAAGATTTTTAGGTACAACCAATGCATACAGTATTAGGAAATTTTATCTTAAACATATTAAATCATTGAATGCACAGTATCTTGAAGGTTCAGGAGATTAATTTCAACTGGTTTATCATTTGCTTAAGGCAACAAGCAATTATAAACAACATGATGTGTAGATAATAGATTATTTTTTTCTTTTGTATGTGATGGTCTTCATATTTACTATATGCAGTCATATAAGATGCTAATTTTTAATACTTCTTTAGCTATAAGAATGCATGTTTGCTTTCCCTTGATTCACACAGAACAGATGGATGCTTGACTGCCTGCTAATCCACAGCTGGAATGGTTTCAGCGGTTTCCACGTTGCTGGGTTAGAGTGGCTTTTCTAGTGGACTGAGAGGGCAGCAAGAGAGGGATATCATTATTCATCAGTATCCCAGTGGGATCGCTGCCAGCAGAGATTAATTTTTTCTGTTATGCTTGTAAAACAAGCTCAGGTGGAGTCTCTAATCCTCAGGGCACGGGTGGCAGATCAAGGAAGATGCTACAAAGCTAGTTAATTTTCAGATTCTAGGGGAAACAGAAGCTCTGTTAGATGTATAAATACATGATTGCAAATTTAAGTAGCTCAAATCCAAATGGGATCTTTCTAGACATCTGGTCCTGAAAATCTTTGTTTCTTTGTCTTTTAAAAGAAGTTCTTAAAACTTTATGCCAGTGGCAAAATATCTTCAACTCTCTTTATCATCAGTTATCATTCCACTTTTTTTTTCATATACAGAGCTCACCGTGTATTTTAGATGACTGCCTTTATTTACATGTAGGCAAGACATGGTGCATGTCTGTGTAGGAACCCTGAGTTTACAGTGTTTTCACAAATTTGTGTGCAGTGACAATCACCAAGAAAAATTACCACTTGCCATCAAAAAAGGATTAGATTTGCCTTAGTAATGCATGGTGGATCCTATTTTGGCAATGGCATGTCCTGTTAAGGTTCACTGTGGTACAAGGGCATTTTTCCCATGTTATTCTTGGTATCAGACCTGTTGTCATTTGTAACAGAAATGTTGATAGAGCTCAAATCAAGCATCCCAAAACACTCACAAGTTGTCTATTTGTATAATAGACTTCACACATTTTTCCTTTAATGACTTTTTCGTTTCCTCAGTAATTACCCTTCTTTCTCACCCTTTTAATTACCAGTGTTTTCTATCTATGTATTTCCTTGTAGCTCTTGAGTTGTTCAAAACATTGGGTTAGATTTTCAGGCAATGTTAATTCACACAGTTACACTGAAATGAATGGAGATGTGCCAGTTTTTATCAGCAGGGAACTACCCTTATTGAAATTTACTTGCAACAGCTGTCATTTCCTCTTAGAGTTGTGGGTTTTTATTATTACATTAAACTATTTTCATTTAAAAGTGCTCAGAGTGAGACCAGTAGCACTGGCTTGCTGAAAAGACATTGCGCATGTAGGCACCTTCCAAGTTTCCCATATATTTCTGCCAGTTTGTATTGTTCTTCTGTTATTCTGGGCTTGAGCCTCTCTTGAACACAGTCTGCTACTCATTTCACCACATGATGACAGGTATTCACGCCTGTGAACTTTCTATTCCCTTTTGTCTCTGGTCACATAGTAGTCTAGATCCGGAATTTAATCCAGTACAAAAATGCAGCAGTGTGCGTTTGTGGCTCCCCACTAGGGGACCTGCCACAGGTCAGCAGATTTGAAATCTGGTTTTCAGCACACAGAGCTTTTACAGCTTGCCATTAACATATACAGTACGTAGGGGCCCCATTTCTCATAAAGAATTAGCTGCGCTTACTCCTGTCTCCATGCGGAGTGGCATTAACTTAATGCAGAGATCTGTTAACTTCTTCCCTCGGTCTGGGCTCTGCACTGAAGGATCCCAATGGAGGATCAAAGCCAAAGATGGAAAGTGACTGATCGCTTTCCCAGGGAAAGCTGTGTGCCAGGATTTGCTATTCCAGTTTTTATTGCTATCATCATCTCAGTCAGCAGTTGGGCCAGCTGATACAGCCAAGCTCAATTTCAAAATGCGGACAGACATCCAAATGGATCTGAAGTTGAGTTCTCGTGACAATGAGACTTTTGAATGTATACTCAGAGAGATTTTCCCAGTTTCCTGTTAGCGGATTACTGAGTTCATGCACTGAAAAGCTGTTCTGTAGTAGTGCAATACAATTCATTTCAGTACAGCCAAAACCAGTCAATTTTAAATCTTCCCTATAATATGACTTGAGATTACAGGGAAAGTAAGCAGTGGGTCACTGCCCCATCTAGATTTTAAGACTAAAAAAATGGAGCATGATAACACATTCAAAATGTGCAGGTTTGAAGCATTCTCATGAGAAATACTCAGCAAAATCAGGCATTTTGGAGAGGCAAAAACTCTAATATACCATTTACAGCAATAAAATGTAGTAATTCTCTCACATTATGAAAATTCACTTTATAAATGGAATTTGTACCATTCCATTTATATTTATTTGCTGTGGTCAAAGTATCTTATTCTAGGTGAATAATGTGTATTCAGTACCAGATGTTTGCTCTTATTTTTGTCCTAATTTAGTCTTCTTACGCATTTACTTTTTCGTAAACTGTGCAAGTATTACAGGAATACTTATAAGCAATAATTTAACTTAAAAACCTAAGAGTGAACTAAAGCCAGATCTATGAAAGTTGTACAGGCTTAATACTATAAAAGTACCTATACATTCAGGGAAAAAGTATTTTTAGAACTGGTTTTATTAGGACTGGCCAGAAAAAGTAAGACTGAATTATGACTGTGACCATAACCTTTTTGAAATAAGGAATGTGAGAGGTAGGACTTAAAACCATGAATTCATTCCTTGTTTTAGTAAAGTATGTAACTTAAATAGGAAAATTTCCTGAAATAGAATGGTTCTATGAGGATGTTTTTTAACATTAGTAAGAAAATTACAGTGATTGTATTATCTATTACTGTGTCTTCCCCTACACTGAAACTCAGCTTCTCTAATATGTTTAGGAAGCTAGAGGGAGGAAAAAAAAGGAAAATCAACATTCAAATTAGTACAGAAGTCCTAAGAAATTCTTTCCCATGTCAAATCATTGTTACTTTATAATAATCCTCCCCTTCCTCTATGCCAGCATGCTTGCATATTCTTTTATCAACTCCATGCTGAGGCAGAGGTCTGTAATTTAACTTTGTAGTTTAGAAGTTCCCAGATCTGCCAGGTCACTCTCTGCTACTGGTAGCTAATATTGCTGACCTCCTATTGCTCTGTGAGCAGTGGCAAAGGTCTTTCAGACTCCTGACCCCTGGTCATCAGGAATGTCATCAGCAGTTTGTAGTTTGGATGTTTTAAGTAAGAGGTGAACTTGTGAAATCTAAACCCTTTAGGGTGTTTTTAAGTGATCACTCAACTGTTTCATTGCCCTAGGTTGTGCTTTTTATGATGTCTGTAATTGTAAAATTTGTGGTGTTTATCATATGCAGCTATTTAAAAGCAAAAATCAAGCACTTGTCTATTTAAAGTTAAAAGTATGAGAATACAATTAATATATTGCATATTAACAATAATAATTAATAATTAATATCTCTAATCACTAACGAGAACTAAGAATTGTAAGAAATTCTAACTTGTATGTTCCTATAAAATATGTTTGTGGGTCTCCTGGTGGAAATGGGCCCATTAAATCATGAACGATAGTTACAAATTAATGTCTAAAACATAACAGATTTGCATAATTGCATGTTGATGGGTTTTACAAATTTCTCTCTTCAACTTCTCATGTCCAACTGGAAATTTCCAGTGTTTGTTCTGTTGAGTCTTAAATCTAGAGACAGAGCCCAGAGTAGCCCAGCCTCACTGTTTTGCTCTTCCCCAGTTAATTGGGTTAATGTTACACTTTGAATTCATACCTTTTTTTTTTTTTGTAATATATATCTATTATCTCTAAAAGTGCATTAAACACTAATTGAATAAAAAATTTTAAAAGTTTCTATTTATTTTAGAAAATACTGAGCAGGTATTTTTCCTTGGACAATGCTCTCCACCATATGCATCTGTTTCCCTCCTTTTCCAGAGGAGGAAGAGTGGTCTGATGGGGCGTTAAAGAAGTGACTGGAGCATTTCCCTATAACCTGAGTTGGAGGGGAGGGTCAGGACAGAGAGAGTCCCCAGTGAGGGCCCCCAGTGCCCAAGAGGGGACCCCCTTTCCCACAGCCAGGGAACTGCTGCCTGGAGGCTGTGCCTCTGACTCCTCTGTGCCCTGCGGCTCAGGGCTGGCACAGGGCTCTGCATTCTGCCTTTGCTCCCTGACAGCCACCAGCCCTGGAAAGGGAGGCATGGGAAGGCCCCAAGGGGAAGGAGCTGCCCTGCAGGGTTGGCTCTGAAATGCTGGATGCAGTTTGATGGCTTTGCCACATACATATTTAGTGGATGGGGAGATGTTGTACAGTATATGAAGACAAGGAGTTTATTTGTAAACATGGTGTCTGTGATGAGTGACAGTATCGTGTAGCAAATATATTTTAATCTTGCCTGAAAAGTGTTGTTGTCTTCTTTTGAACCATATTCACCAATTTTTAAGATCTCTACAAAGCCTCAGCCTGCTCTGTGGTTTAGCAGAGGCTGCCAGCCTGCCCTGAAAATCTGGAGCATTTCTTTTGAAAAGTTTGTCTTAAAAGTTTATTTTTACATGCATAAAACAGAGTGAACTGGCAGAAATTAATTTTTTTTCCCTTTTAGTCTATTATTTGAATTTTGAAAACACATGTCGTGTTCGTTCTTAAAACTTATAACTAGTAACATATGGTTGTAAGTGTCTTTTAACTGGAATATTGTCACAGACCTTTTATATCTAAGAGTAAAAAAAAAACACACGAGCATTTGGAAGTTTAAATTATGTCCCATAAAACCGAGGCCAAAACATATACGTTTAGAGGCTACCAATAAATTCCTTAAAATAGGAGTTTATAATGGAATCACTTACAAAGATAAACTTTTCAGAGCAGTAATTCTAGCAAGTACTTCTCCGATTCTGTTTCTGAATCTACATTACATTTTTGTATGAGCCGAAAAACTACTTATAAGTTAGGTCTGGTTTTTGGGTTTTTTTTTTTTGTTTTTTTCCCTCTTTTTTAAAGCTCATGTTTCCTCACCTTTATTCATTTTCTGAATATAAATGTAAGCTTGATTATCTTCTAGCTGCCTCTCAAGATACATCTGTGTAAATGTAATGTTTTTCGTTATAAATCAAACTCACACTCAAAAATGTGACAATAAAATATATTATAGATATATTGGTTAATTTAAAGAATGTTCACCGTATACACTTGTGCCATTCCTTTGTCACGTAACATGGTCTTTTTCTCTTGGGAAAATCATAGGCAAAGGAAGACTAGCTTGAGAGCTTTAGTTAACCCATTTTTAAAATTTTCCTTATGATATAGGTAACAGGATTAAATGAGATTTCTGTCAGCACATGAGTGGAGATACATATGTGTACATATATAAAAGTGGGAATAATCCCAAATGTTTTTAAGTACAGAATCTCAAGTATCCTCAAAGAAAAATTTAGAATTTTTGAATCTGATATAAGTCAGATGTTACCTAGCTGTTCACAAACTATCAGTCCTTGTTATTTCTTTATTTTGACCATGCTTCTTTTCTCTATCCTGTATTAGGGGTGAGTAGGTATCACCTAAATCAGGATTAGTACAGGTTGCTTCAAATTTTGTATTCCAGCATCTTCCTATACAGTGTGGCACAATGTGGCAGGTCTGGATGCTGCAGTAGAGTACTCTGCATCACTTTGTACAATGGATCAAAAGACAAGAGCCAATTATAGAATAATGTTACTGTTGAGCTTGTATTCACCTATGCATTTTTCCAAAGATCAAAATATGCTGTTTTCACTTGGAAAAATAAGTTGGATATTGGCATACCATTGTACTTCTGGTAGCAGAGAACAAAAATTCATAATGCATTATTAGTGTTAATTGCAGAACAGCTGTAAAAAATCACCCACATTTGTTTATTGTAGCTTATTAATACTATTCACAAATGTGTCATTTTTGCAGTACTTCTTACTATTACAGAACTATTACAGAACTTTATGTAGTTTAAATCAAGTTTCAGGTAAAAAGAATGGCATTACTGAACTAGCTAAAAATTATCCTCGTCTTTTCTCTTTTTTATGTTAGTATTTAATTTTAGTACTAGTCTGCTGCAGTACTTTTTATACTTAAACTAGCAAAATGTTCTAAGAATTCTTTTGGCTTATTTCTTTTGACATCAGAAAGAGAGCAAAATATGTTGAAAGTTTATTAAAGCTGAAAATCTGGTGAGAACCCAATATACTGATTGGGTTCACAGTATCTATATAAAGGAAAGGAACATACAGACAGTCAATTCTAAGGCAGTTTCAATAACATTGCTGAAGAAAAGTCTGCTGGTTCAACTCTGGAATGTGAGAAACTATTTTTGGTTTGGTTTAGACCGTCATTGTTACAAATTAATCAACTGCTCTTTAAAGTCTAGAACTCATTAACTTTATACGTTTTACTGTTCCCATGACTGAGCTTCACTTAAAATATTCAAGTTTGCTTTAGTAGTTCACCTTGGTTCCGTTTCTGTCTGTGGTCCGCAAGTATCCTCTCCTGCAGACAAAGTGGCAAGATGTACTTACTCGAGATTTAAAATATTGTAGGTGTAAATGTGGGATAAGTTTATAGCTCAGCTCTCATTATAAATCAGTAATTTTAGCTGAACTTCTACTTCTTGTGGGTAGAAAGAAAATCTGGGGGGGGGGGGCGGGGGGTAGGGTTTAACCCTGTGGATTCTGCAGGGCACGGTACTCACCATGTTGGATACCTTATTTAAATTTTAGTTTGGTCTGGCTCCTCAAATGCCTGATAGTACCACAAAACTGCAGAAGATATCTTTTAAAATAGTATGAGTTGTTTCCTTTTAGGGCTATTCTAACTGCTCAAATAAAGGGTGATGGTAAGCTGCATATTTGGAGCATGATGTCCTGTAGACAGGACTTTAAGATGATTCTGTGGCTGCTGTTATGCAGGAAACAGAATTCAATTACCAGAATAGCTCTTTGGCCTTGTAAAATGTAACTGTTGAGATTATGCAGGTCTGTGTGTGACATTTCTCACCGGCAGTGTGAGTTACTGTCTCCTATACGAGCGCCCTGTGTCACATGCAGGTTGAAATGTAAGTCTGAGATGACTCCTACACCCTTGAACTGATGCAGCAGTCTCTAATGCCCGAAAGGAGACATTATTGGGAAAGTCCATCACAGAAATGTAGGAGAGAGAGATGTGACATGACTACCAAATACACAGTTGCAGAACCTGTAGCTAAAATTCCTGGTTATCTCCTGGTACACACAAAGTTGTGCTTAACTGTGTAGGTGCTTGTAAACCTATTATTGTACATGGCCTGCAACAGCTCTGATTTAAGGGGAGAGGAAAGGAAAGTGAAAAATGCACAGAAGTGCTGTGTGGTTTAACTATGAAGCTTGTATTAAGTTTCTTGACTTTAGAATGAAGATTAATGATTGATAAGTAGTTTGATCTATTTCCTCACCCACAGAAGTAAGAACAGCGCTCAGATATGATGCACTTAAACAATATATATTATATATTGTGCAGAATAGTTGAAGCTACAGCCTTTACAGAACAGATTGAGATTTGCCATGAAAAGGAAAACTAAAATGAAAAAATATTGAGTGAACAGCAGGGCCCATTTGAGGTGATTACAAAGGATGTTTCTTTATTCTGTCTTTTCTTATGCAACCTGAAAACAGTAGCAGGGGGTTACAAGCAGAGTTCATCACAAAGTTGTCAATCACTGTCATTTAACATTTTGCAATGGAAGATGTCTTTATTCAAGGACAGCTGGGCAAATCAGAGAAACAGATTTGCAGTTAGTAGTCTGTCCAGCCTACACTAAGCAAACAAGGACAGGGCAGACACACCGGCCTCTCACATAAAAATATAATGGACTCTGCTGACCTCGGTGCCCTCCATTCAGCTTCATTCTCAGTTGTATAAAAGCTTCACTACCCATTCTCAATTTCCTTTAATTACCTACATGATGCAGATAAGAAAATGAACCTCACTTACTTACAGTCAATGATCACAAACAGGAAATTAAGTAGGCAAGTTGTTTAAAATAAGAGGAGTGTTTTGGATGTAAATAAAACATGTGCTGGGGAAGAATTAGGGAAAATGCATTTTCAGGGGTACCAGTTGGTCTGGGCTGACTTCGCTGATCCTCCTTCTTTCTGCTACTTTAAACTGCAAAGCAAAACTAAGTAAAAAAATCTCCTTGGTAAATATTCTTTAAAATATCTTTGAAGGAGAAGCCAGTTAAATAAAGAGTGAAGCAAACATGCAGCCTTCTATAGGGCTTAAAAAGATTGTGACCTTAGGTTCAGAGAATAAATGACCACAGTTTTCACAAGAGATCTAGCAGAGACATCCAGGATTAAGCAGCAGTTGTCTTTATTCAGTCTTCACTTCTAATCTGCAGTTGAGATATGAAATAAGTTAATGACATTCTGCTTTTCTTTCCAAACCTTAAATTGTCTAATGGTTACCATTCCTTTTACACTGACATCACAGTTTAGACATAGTTTCCTTGCACCATTAAAAAAAAACTTAGAAAATTTTGTGCTGTCAGTTGTCAAGGAGTAAAATCCAGCTATCTAACTGCTTTTAGGAATTGTCAGAAAAGGTTCTGTGTCTTAGGATATTAATGAGGGGATATGGTTCATTGTAAGTCAATTAGGTAGTTCAATTAGGTGTTCTAAAATTGCCATTTTTCTTTACCTCACTGTTCACTGGTTACTGTTGTGAATATTTCATTAATATGGATTTGCAGGAAGTCTGATGAAATTGAAGACAAAGTGCAAAATATTGAATCTGTAGTTTAAGAGGAATATAAAACCCTGAACACTTTAAATTAATGGTCTCTGCTAAGCCTGTAGTTTCAAAGACATTGCCCTTCAGGCTCCCCAAATGACTTTTTATTTTATGACAAAAGAAATACGCTCTCTTAAATTACAGGTGGAAAAGACATCACATATTATAAAACTCTTGCCTCACTTGCAAGTTTTATAATTCAGAAAGATAGTTCTCACTCCAAACTATATGTACAACGTACATACACAAGAGGATTTTGTGAAGGGAAAAATTGCCAATTAAGTCACAAAACTGATTCTTTAGCCTAAATTATCATTCTTAGGATGTTTCTGTTAAACTTTTTTTCAAAGACAATGGATTTCCTGACAGGAGAATAGGCATCTCTGCCTGGGATACCAAAACAGTTGTACTTGCTCCTCTCAGCCACTATGGTGTTGCTACTCATGATGGCATTTAGATTACATGTTGGTGGGCAGCTCCTTTTTGCAACAGTGAGAAAGTTCTTACACTTTCCTTTTGGAAGGAATAGCATTAGTACTACTCTGGGACACAGAGAACGTTTTCACCACCTGCTTAAAATTTTGCACTTTGATTTGATCGCTCATCATCAGTTGCTTAGACACTGACTGCTCAAAATATTGAAAAATATTTGAAAATAAGTGTATAAGAGCTATTCCAAAGCTACTGGGTTTTGAATACCAAGAGAAAAACTCAAAACCTGAAAATTGAAAATATGAGGTTTTGACTTCTTTTTTTTGTGACCCAATGAGGTAGGATGCCTGTGGGTCATCTTCTACTACTGAATGCATCCAATGAATATATTTATTTCATGGCATTTATTTTCTTCTTTCTTCTTCTCTAATGTTAGTATCAGCTATGTGGAAGGAAAAATGTTTGAAATCTGTGAGTGTGTCAATATTTGAAAATATTATGTTAGTTATTGTTTTCCCATGTGTGATTTTGATAAATAAGTACACTTTCTAAATATTAAAATGCTGCTATTTTTGTGTTGAAATCTAGCTGTAGTAAATTAAATGCATATAGTTTGAATGCCTCAGTAAGCAGTAATAGTTATTCTGAAGTTAATTACAATGATTAATTTTTTTTTTTTTTTTAAGAATGCTGACGAGTACACAGATCTGCCTGTGAGACATAATGAAGATCAGATGAACAGTGAACTGGCCAAACACCTTCCAATTGAGGTCAATCCCCATTCATTTGACAGTTCACACACAAAAACACACCTCTTGCTGCAAGCCCACTTCAGTCACGCCATGCTGCCTTGTCCGGATTATGCAACTGATACAAAGACGGTGCTGGACCAAGCAATCAGAATATGCCAGGTGTCGTGATGCATTTCAGGATATAACTCTTGTTGCTTCACTGTTTATTGTTAGAGTGTTGCCATATTTTGGCTATAGAAGAATCTGAAGATTTCTTGCAATCTTGTGGAGAGCTGGTACCACACAATATTATAACACCTTGTTTAGGGAGGAACTGGATGCCCATAATGGTTCCCACTTTACAGAGCTGGAAGTAAACAACCTTAGAGTAAAAGACAATCATGCTCTGACTGTAGGCATCTACTGCCATATAATGACCTCTGCTTTCTTCGCAACAGCTTTTTATCTCTGTATTGTAGAGTGTTGTATGGGAATCATTCTGGCATGGCTGTGGTCCCTGCAGATTGGTATGCTGATATCCAAGAACCTGTCTCCCCTGGGAACTTCTACTTTTCTCGCAGCCAAAAGACTATAGTCACTCCCAAGCACAAATATAATGTGTTTTGAAATCTGACTCAGGATGAGATGCAGAGGTTTTCTCTAAGCTCCTCTAGCTAGTGTAAAGACACATGTTTTATGTCCCGATGATCACAGAGTCAAAGAGCAAGTTTTTAAACACAGATTTTAAACTCACCCTCAAGACTTGTGAGTTTTTACAGTTGTACTGTAGTTGCAGCCCACAGAAACTAAACCAACCATGGAGAGTACTGGTAACAAGCAATCATATGCACAGCTGCCACCTCAAAAGAATTTTAAAGCAGCAATTGGAGTTTGGGATAGAGTGCTGCCATATCTGAAAAGCTCAGTTGCAGTTAGAGCAGGAAAGGTGAGCTCTAGCTGTCACAGGAAACAGCTGACCCTCTGAGTCTCGTGGGAAGAATTCTTCTCTTTACCAGAACTGCACAAGGACCCTTTCACAGGTTCTTGAAGATCAGGCAGCCTTCAACAAACTGCTGGTTTTATGTTTCTGAGTTCACTATCTGTAAAATAGAGCCAGTACTTCTTTCTTCCTCCAGTTTTTGTTTGCTCAAATTTTAATATACTCAGTGATCTGTTTATCAACTATCAGACAGAAGCTTTGCTCTTGTTTGAATCTTGTTGGTGATATAGTAACTGCAAATATCATGGTGTCAAGTTTTTAAAACTGCTTGATGAGAAACTATTAATCAGTGTTCTACACAGAGAAAATACTGTGTGCAGTTCAGTCCAGCAATTTGGATAAGGCTCAAACTTACACTAATAAAAATAAGCTTAAAATACTAATATCAAATGAAGTAAAACTGAAATTAGGGAATGTAAGAAATAACACCACAGACATTACTGCTACATAGTCCTTATCTTGGTAACCAGCAGTGCTTGGATGCTAGTCTATTTCAAATCAAAAAAATCATGATGCTGGAAGTGTAGAAACAGCTATGCCATATATTCATTTACTAACAAAGAAAAACATCACTTGCTCAGGTGAGAAAATTCACCTTTTTTTCAAAGAAATCACATACTTAAAGTTCATTTAGATGTTTGTGGAGTAAGCATTAGGGATTTAATTACATATTTGGGGAAAATTTAAATTAAATACTATTTTCAGTAATTATTTTGTTCTGTTTTGCTAAGAAATGTATTTTCTTAATCCTGCTACTCTGTTGTTTGTATTTCAGAAACAATAGTCACTTAGAAAAAAAAATCCAAAATATTCAACAGTTCCTTTAAACTGAAGCAGAGTTCAGAAAAATGCCATTCCATATTATGCCTTGGCACTCCAACCTTCAGTTAGCTATTATATCATGTTATATATACAGTCGTCTTAAAAAAAAACCAAGAAAAACATGCAAGCACTTTTGTATTTTAAAGTTGGCACATGGTTTACATCTCTTGGGAGATTATTGGTTCCATCTTATTAGTCACGCTTTCCAAAGGGAGGTTAAAGTTCCCAGAATCTAAGCAATAGACAGAGTTACACTCTCAATACTGGTTGTTACCTTTTTCCTTAGCACTGACCTGCTGATGAACTCTGGGTCAGCAGAGGTAGAAAAAAAATGTTAGTTATGAGAAAAGGAACTGAAGCATGGAAGGATCCACTGATGAACAGATTCAGTGGGTGTTGTTCTCTGTGTGTGTGAACACACACGCTCGCTCATCATCAAACGTTAAACACAGCAGTGAGGCGGGAATTGGTTTTTTAGTAACGTTGAATTTATTTACTTACAAATTATTTTAGTGTTGAGGTTGTATAGCTAAACTTCAGATTGTGACCTGAACATAAACTGTTCTTTATGCTGGTGGGTACATGAATAACACTTTCCATATCAGTATTGCTTTTCTGTTACAAGAAAGAAAGATCTTTCAAAGAGCTTTTGTAGGTGGTTATACGGCAGGCCTTTATCCCAGGTCCCCTGCAGTGCAGATTTGCCATCCCTAGCCATGATAGGTAAGCAAGCCTCTTTCCATCACGGACTATTAAACTTCTTCAATCTTCTGTGGTGTCCATCATCTGAATCAGCTTTCCCTCCCATGACTCCTTTCCTATCCCACATGTTTCATTCTCCTTTCCACTCCTCCAACATCTTCTGGGTTTTTTCATTGTTAGTGACTTCAGGCTGAGTATTGTTATTGGTCCAGCAGAAAACCATGTTAACAGCATTACATAGGTAAATGTAGCTGCTGGATTCCAGGTAAGATTCCACTATACTTTAACAAAAAATTATGCAACAACTCTTAAATCATTTTTCCTTGGATGTCTTTAAAGTTTTGGCTCTACATTAGAATTCTCTTGTTTATACTTTCAATGTAATATTAAAGTCATTAGCATTTAACAGAATTTGAGGAGTTACAGTACTGGCTTAATAGGGGGAATGTAGTTTTTAGCATAAAAGAAAGGAAGAAATGGATTCTGTTACAGTTTTCCTGTGGTTAGCATTTGTTAGATATAGGTGGAATTCGTTATAGCAAGATAAAATTTAGTATTTATATACCTAGAATGAAATGCAGAATCTTTTCCTTTTACTGCAGAAATATGGGGAATAGCAGTATATAACCTTTTGGAATGTGAATGCCTATCTGCTCCCACTCCCATCTCTGTAATGAGTGGCCACTGAGGCATTGACTAGGCTGAAGGAACGCCCCTGCACTACACTGAAAACCTCAGGTTAAAATCTAGTGTTATCAGTGACAGGCTCACACAGATAAAGCACAGGAGGTTCCCATGGCTCAAAAAAACTGCCTCAATTACCTGTGTGACCTTGGCCAACTCATTTAATTTTTATTTGCCTCAGATACCATTAGTACAGTTACAATACACAATATATTCTCTTCAAGCCTAGCACTCTTTGTTATTTTTACTGAGAAAAGCTAGAGGTGTCATTAAGGTGGTGCTGAACACTCCAGTAGCTTCTCAAAATCAAACATTTCTCCATTTCTTTCAGGAGAATGAACATTAAATAATAAAAATTCTAATGAAAATATTTTTCTAACATTTTTATAAAATATAATTATTATTGTAAAGACTATACTCCACCTTTTTTCCCTATCTTATTTAAGAATACATGAAACTAAATCTAATCTCTTTTTTTGATTTCTTTGACAATCCTTATATTTTGTTACTGTGTATTCAGCGATCAGTTCTTATTCTGCTGTTCCAAGACTATTGCCTATATTTGCATTAATTGAAATGGATAATTGAGGCAGTAATACTGTCACTCTCAGATTCAGCAGGGCAGTCTCTTCTCAGAAATAATGTGACAGTTGTTGGCTTTGCGTTGGAATTGGCCACAAGCCTCCACTCATGCTATAATCGTTGATAAAATATTTTAAAATTGCCAGGAGTAGAACTGCCATGGAGCTCAGCCCTAACCTTTGAGAAGTGTTTACCTATGGATGTGTTAAACACATCTCAGTAGGGTAGCTGGGCATTGAGAGAAGGTGGACATGAAAACAGATTCCAAACTGCAGAAGAAAGACTACTCTGCATGGCAAACATGCCTATCCCTGTAACAAGGACCTTGTAATGCTGTCACTAATGCCCTGTCTTTCCCCATCATGTTACTCCTCTAGAGAATCTAATTTTGGCAGGAAAGAAAAATACTCTTTGTGTTAAGCACTGTGCTTCCTTAGCTAGATAGTGATGTGTATAATACTGCTTTAGCCATTCTAAACCAGTTAAAGTTGTTTCTGGTCATTTAAACTGCAACTTTTGCTATAGTTCTTATGAGAATCATCTTTGTGGTATGGTTCAGAGTTGTCAAATATTGCACAAATACGCTGCCCAATTCAGCTAAGAGCTGGCTTATGTATGAAATACTTACTGTACTAAACTGCAGCTGTGCTGGGTGGGTGTTGGTGGCTCCTCAGCAGAAGCAGTAGAACACAAAAGTATTTCTGGCCATGCAAAGGCAAAGGAGCTCATGTTGCCCTTTCGGGACTTGAAGAAAGAGAATGTCCTTTGGCTCTGCACTTCTTACCATCCCCAAACCTCCTCAGTTCATAACAGCCACTAAAACTATTGATTTGGAGAGCCATGTCCCTTGGATCTTTTGTTTTTCTGCTTATGAAGAAATTGAGAAGTTTTTAAAGGTCCTAAGAGTGATTTGGGCTCCTGTATTGCTTGTTGGTCGTGCAGGTATGCCAGCTGCTTGCTGGAAGGTGGTGGGAGTTACAGGAAAAGCCTATTTTACAGTTGTGTAAGTAAGATTTGTCCAGAAGTGTCCAGGGAAAGAGCTTTTGTGTAACGGTTGCATTGGCAACTATAAATAAATGGGCAGCTTCACTGAACGAAGGGAAGAGAATCAAATTAACTTGAGAATGCCGAGGATTACTCAGAAACAAGTGAAGAGCAGAGGCCACATCTCTTCAGCTGCTACACGTATTCTTTGTGTATGCAGTGATATTCCAGTGATAGCACAATGTTTGCAATTTTACTGAAATACCAGCTGCTTTTATGGCTTTATGGCTATTATTGCACATTAGGAGTGTGGAAATAATAGAATAATCAAAAAATCTTGCCGTGCTTATACTGTGTGGCAACGCTCACTTATAGATACTAAACATAAATGGATCATTTTGCAGGGAATGTGTCTGGACATGTTGGGCTGGAAATGCTTCCTGCTTGTGTTGTGTAGGTAGATATGTGGGAGAAGGGAGGGTTACCTTTGTGGTGCTGGAGTTTTGCTTGCTGTGGATAATCAGTGATCTGGTGTATGGAAGCACCTTGGTGACGGTTTAATGATGATTTGGTGCTGCTTGTGCATAATCCCTCCCCCACCCATGACAAACCTTTTCCCAGTTGGGGCTGGAGGAAATGAGTAATGCTTAACCCATTTGTGTGATCAATTCACTTAAGCAGCTACTGTGAAATGTTAATCACAACTTTAATTTGTACTGCATTAGCATTTTGATTAACTTGTAGGCTTGCTAGCACACTTGAAGCACTTTTACTCATAGTTACAGCTCGGAAATGACTTTTTGATTAATTAAGTTTGTTAGACAGCAGCTGAGCTTCCTGAATGCTAACCTTAAGGGGCTGAAAGTTCAGGAGAAAGTTACTGGGAATAACTGTTGCTGTTGAAAAGGATTCTTGTGAAAACACTCAAAAAATTTTGATTATTGGCAAAATATTACATACCTACTTTGAAACTAACTCTAAACTGTAAAGAGGACAGATTTATTATGAGAAAGATGCTGTGTATCTTTCATGGTTTTGGTAGATTTGTGTAATATTTGAAGCCAGCATTAAGACATTGTTTATGTTAGAAAATCGGGATTTATTACAAAGTGATTCTTATGAAAAACATTTTTTCTTTTTATGGTTCACTGGTATAGTAGAAAATATCAATTTATTAATCAGCAATTTGAAAATAAATTGGCTATTGGGACTCAATGAGTTCTGAGTGTGGGGTTATGTCCTACCAAGTTTACATTGCTGGTATCCCACTCTGTAGCTGCTTTTATTTCTGCAATACTATTAAAAGAAATCAGTGAGAACCCAAGGGTTGCACTCCACTAAATGTAGACAGTAAATGGTTTGTCCTTTCTCCAGTTTTGCAAATACTAATAATGTTACTGTGGAAGCTAAAGGATGAATACAGGGATAGGAATCTTACAAAGCAGCTAGGAAGGTTGTAATTTGCATACATCAGTGAGACCTTTATGATGATGGAGAATGAAGAATTAGTCTCTCATAGGGGGTAGCAGAGCATATGGAAGAGGAGACTGAATATGCTTGTAAAAAAAGATGTGAAGAGAAGTAGGATACAGAGGGCAGTATAAAAGGAGTGCCTCCTGAATAGGATTAATTACAACTTATTCACTATATCTCTGATGAAGTACAGGGAGGATGCTCTGTAGGCTGAAACCACGCAGCTGTGCAAGGGTGATTTAATTGATCTGAAAGAACTCCTCCCCCTCCCAAGGCTAAAACATTTCTAAAAAGTAATTTTGAACTAGACCTCTGAATTTCAAAGGTTCTGTAGATACCTGTTTTACTGATATATAACGTACCAAAGGCAGTGACCTTAAACTCTCTGTAATACTTCTTCAAATAAATTCCAACTTTTCAAGTCAGTTGCTGTTTCTGAGCTATGTAATTGAAGCATCATAGTCATGATTTATATAAAAACATGAAACTTAAAGTACATGGCATGCTTTAACATCTGAAAAAATATTTTACTTCTATTAGCAGAATATCAAGTCACACATGGATCATAATATAATCTTATGTATTGGAAGGCTTCCTACATTTAAAGCAAAAAAAAATTATTATTATTCTGAATTCATAGTTTTTAGAAAAATAGGTAAAATGCATACCCTTTTGTCTATTATCTATAAATATTTGTCACATAAATTCTGTAGTCTTAAACAGCTTTAAGTAGGCACAATTCTAACAATTTTTATAGACCTGTGGATTTAAACTCCTACATATAACTGAAATTTAGTCCTAGACTAAACTTTAAATTCATTAATAAAAGCACTAAAAAAAGTATCATAGTCTGTGAAGCTCTGATACAAAAAATAAGATTAATCTTTCAAGAGTAGATAAATTTGAGCCATGTAACTCATTCTGAGTACACCTGAAGTTTTAGTCCCTATCCACAAAGTCATTGCCACCAATGGCATCGCTGTAGGCACTCAGCTTCTAGCTGAGTAGTCACAGGTGTAATTCTCAACTGGAATGGAATTTCTTACATTTCTTTAGCTTGCCTCTGTATCCAGAGCAGTTATCATCATAGCTTCATTGACACTTCCCTTAAATATAATTTATCCACAAAATATTGACATTTATGTTTACAGGATTTAAGTCAAAATGCTTAGAATGTTCTGAGTTATAGGACAGGTGACTTCAAAAAGAAGAAATTATTCTAAGCAGTATGCAGGCTCTGTTAATGAGATGTAAGCTGTATCACTTCTAACACTTCAATAGCTTATCTTAAAGGAAAAAGCTATTTAAGTCATTTGGATAGATCAGAAATTCTGCTAGTTTTAGTCTGGTCCCCTGCCACCTACCCAGTCGTACAAGAGTGATCCAGAGTATCTGACTTTCAAATGAAGGATGTGAAAGTAATACCAAAAACAGTTTTTATAAAAACTTTGTTTAAAAAGCCTCTAGAAGAAAGAATTTAGCAATCAGGATATTTTAGTAGCCTGAAAAATCTCCTAAAGGAGTGGGGGTGGCTCGAGGAGTATGTTCATTATGGAACAATTTAGTGTTCCAATTTATTTTGAGCATATATAGGGAATGCTTAGTAACACCAGAGAAAAGCAACGTTTTGCTGTCAGTGAGAGTGCCACACACTCACCTCTTCCACATCCTACCTCCATCTTTGCTTCCCCTCAAACTAGGGAGTTATAAACATCATTTAAATTCCAAGCATCGGTAATAACTTTGGATAGAAAGAGACAGACTGTTAAATTTCAGCTGCATGTCAGACCAGAAAGATACAGTTTGATCAGTTTAAATCATTCCATACCTAAGGATAAGCAGCTGCTGCTCCTGAAAAACTAAGAAGATGAAAACCTGATCATAGATGCTGACGGTTTTGTCTTAATGAACTTGTGGAATGATGACAGCAATAGCAAGATTTTCATCTAAACATTTGACACTTAATTCTGAATACCATCAGAATGAAAGCTTTTGCCATACCTGACAACATCTACGTCAGTGAGTTGCTGATCACTGGCATTTTTGTGCTGGTCCAGCCATGGTTAATAGGTCATTGCTTCCCACATTAGCAAAAGCCAAGCTGGTTTTGATAGTAACAGACAAAATGTAAAGGAGGTGTCACTAATTGCTAATATTACTTTGTAACTGTTCAACTATGACATTGGGAAGGCTTAAGAACTATTGCCTGAATCTTTCATGAAAACCCATCTCAATATAGGCATCTGGTTTTAACTCTCCTAAGCTCAGAAGGAGCCCCAAATAAGAGGATGGTAAACATATTTTCTATTATAACAACCAATAATTCCCTTGATTCCATTTATTTACCCCAGTTATTCTACTTCAGGTTAAAAAGTGGTGAGCTTAGAGGAGTGCTTTTTGGTTTGGGTTGGTTTTTTATTATTTAATTAGTTGGTTTACCAAAAAATGCATGGGTGTTTTTTTCTGTCGTTAAAGCATCTTTACTGTTTCCTGTTTCACTTGTTGCACTCACTGTCTTCTTCTTTTAAATTTCTCTCTGTGATGAAATTATCCTGTGTTGCTTTAAATTCTTAAGGCTAGAAAGGCAGGTAACCAGTTTGTGCCATTTCCCAATTTAGAATAATACTCTTAATCTGTTCCAATCTTACCCACTCTAAGATATTTAGAATTTATTTACTGTTTTGCAAAATAAGAGCTTAAAAAGCCATAAGTTTCTATAAAACTATACTGGTTTTGACTTAAAATAACAAGCTAAACAGGTAGCAACTAGATAGACCAGAGGGACTAGATACATTATTCATCAAATAATATAAATATTAAATACTTTAAAATTTTGTGGTTTGCATTATATTCTTTGTTTAGTTGCTAATATTTATGTTTGGAGGTAGGGGAATAACTCAGTTTGTTACCTTGAGTATTTATAGGAATTTCAGTAACGGTTTAAGTATCAAGCATCTCCATGTTTTACACTTAGAGGAAAACAAAATATGTGGAGGTTTCCAAGGCAGCAGATGAAACAAGCCAACTTTACCATTGTTCTGACTTTTTCACAATGTCACTGTCTTGGATTTCACATCCAGATAGAGATGCTGTGAATAAATTCTATGGGTAAAGAAGCAGAAAATAAGGAGGAAAAGAGGATTTGCCGTGTGGATTCATTATAACAATGTGGAACACAGAGTCTCACACACACAGGCTTTCCTTACTCCCTACGGGATATCTGTCTGTAGGCCTCCATCAATTTCTAGGAGATTTTCTATGTGAAAGGATCCTCCAGTTAATTTCAAAGTATAGCTTGTTTTAGATTTATCTTTCTCTTACATCTTCACTCTTCTTTTCCCCTTTTCAAACCTCTGTTTAAAAGAGGGGAGAGGGATAGATTTAAAAGAAAAAAAAAAAACCACACCAAAACAATGTAAACAGTGTTATGTGTGCATCTCCAAAAGCATTCTATGAAATACCGCTGCTTCAAGCTGACTAAAAATACAACTTACTGTGGAAAATACAGGGTATTTGTGCACCCATTATTCTTCACATATGTACAGCAGTATCATCACTGGGGAACATGATGTCTCAGGCTGTCAGAATAGCAGAAAAGAACAAGAATCAGATAGTGGAGAACAGGAGGCAGATACCAGACTGTCTCAGCAACACAGACTGCTCAGAAACATGGACTGCACGGTATGGACGGTCTTCAACATACCTTAAAATGTGAAATCAGGTAAAGAGCAACTCACCTTGTAAGTTTCAAAGACTGACTCCAGTCTGATGCTCAGAACAATTCCCTCCTTTTGCAAGTAAATGACATGTGAACCAACATAAAAATCTGCAGGCCACAAAGCTTCTCCTTTCAAATGTGGTTTCTAACATAATTTTATTTTCTATTTGGTGAAAACAATCCTACATGGAAATCACTTTGGCAAGCCAAGTGAAAAGACAGAAAATGGAAACCAGTAAGATTGTGTTGTGAGGTACTGGTTTTAGGGTTATTAGGAATGTTAGAGAGTTTCAGGATGCTATGACTCTTCCTCCAAAAAATTAAATATTAAATCTGGATCTTTATTGGCTGAAAGACCCTTTATCCACAATTCATGAGAAATGAGACAACATTTGGGTAATACAGGGTAGCACTTCAAATATTTTTCTAAGTGTCACTGATCTTATCACCCTGATCTGGGAAAAAAACCGTGTTGAAATTGCATTGTAAACTGCTAAAATAAACTGTGTGACTCGGCCAGGAGCGAAACTAACTTGTGTCTTTAAAGTCAGTATTTCTCCAGAATCAGTGTAATTTAATTGAAATAGCTCTGCGTGTGTAAACAACTCCTTTGTTTAAAGAAGATTTCACTGTTTAGTTTGCCTTAAGTAAATGCTGCCTTTTGTTTGTCTGTAAAACATTTGATTAAATGTAAAGACTTACACAGACAGCTTCTCCTCATTACACTAGTGGCTGGAAAATAAGTTAAAATGGTGCAGGTATCTGCTGCCTAAGTATCAAACAATATCATTTGTGTTTACAAGAAAAACCCATGGAAACATCTAAAGCCTAGTCCTAAAATCAAAGTACAACCCTCCTAACACCAAGATGGTATTTAGAAAGCTGTTGAAACTGTTCAGTACATTAGATTCTGTATATCAGTGTTCCTTGCTTCCTTTAAAAAAATTTTTTTCTGGTATTTTAATCAAGCATTAAATTCCCTCTATGGTGAACTACTGTTAAATATAAAACTTTCACCTCCAATATGAATTAGAGTGCTTTAAGATGAGGACCCACACTTTATTGTGATCATAATGTTATTGAAAAATAAAATAAGCAAGACAATTAATACATTATAACATTAATTTTTTCACCAGCTGAAATGCTTTCATAAATCATAGTAATTCTTTCAATGTACTATAGACAGGGTGGAAAGTATGCTATATATCTAAATAGCTGCAATTACTATTTAAAAATGTTGAAACCAGAAATTCATGTTTGGTCCTTTTTCCCTTGGAAGAGCTCTTAAATTCACTTTCAGACTAACCAAACAGACTGTAAGTCCAGTCAAGAAAAAAAGCAAGCAGAACCATTTTTTTCATGTCCATAGGGCCATTTGAAGTGCAAAATCCATACTGAATTAGCTTTAGATCTTTAGATCTTTACTGTTAGTAAACAGTAGACCTCTTATTTGTACTGTCAAAACATGGGAAGTAGAAATGGAACAGATACTCATGAGGCATGGAAGGCAGGATGATTTTTAACACTTGGAAATCTGATGTATAGCTGCATAGGGGGGGTTTTATTTGTTTGTGTTTCCTGTGTACTTTGGGGAAGCTTTTGAGGATCAAGATAGAGATGCCAAAGGAGAGACAGCCAAATATCCCTCATTCTCAAGACAGTCAACTATTTGCAGTGCAAAGGGTAAAATCCATTTTGTTTCAGATTGCTTTTACTCACCATAGGTAAAATATAAGCTATTTTGTAAGCTTTCTTCAAGATTTCAACTTACATGTCGGTGTTGAGCAAAACCTCTAATACGCTATTAAGCTAAATTTTAGTGGTTTTATCTGGTCCAATTCCAGGGGTTTTTTAAAGTACTTTGTTCAAATGGAAATAATAATTGCTACTGGTAAATGACATTAGTATTAATTTTTGAACAAATGTAAGGACATTGGTGGTGTTCATAATTAGTTCAAGGATTTTTGAATAGTTATGTAATTCTGAGAATACTGTCATGTCAAAATATAAATAAATACTGCCATTAATTGTAACCTTTTCTTTCACAGTAAATGTTGGGATTTTTTCCCTTCATTCTGAGATGAGTTGTGTCAAAGAACAGTTATTTGTAAGGAAAAGAGTCTACCTTCAGTTCTCACCCCCAAAACCATTATGTAAATTACCTTTTCAAGAGTGAAAACGGATGACCATGATAGAGGATTTAGTTTATCTTTTTTCAGGGTTAATTCCAAAGGTACCTAACTGCCATCAATAGAGGTTGAAGTAAATTTTTATGTTAAGGCCTAGAAATCACTGTATGTTAAACATTAATCACATGTTGTTCCTTGTATGAACCAGGTATGCAATTATATTTGCAGGGTTTTTTTTTTATTATGTGTCTCCTTTGCTTAGGCAATGCTGGATGTTGCAGCGCATCATGGCTGGCTGGTGACTGCTCTGAACATAACCAACCTGGTGCAGATGGTAGTTCAGGGTAGATGGATACATGACTCATCCCTGCTTACTTTGCCAAATATAGAGCTCCAGCATCTTTACCTTTTTCGGTATGTAATTCTTTTAAGTATTAGCAGATTTCCAATTTATTTCCACTTCCCGCTGCTGATTGTGTTTGAATGGCATTGTTGTGCCCGAGAATCTTCGTTAACGAATCAGAAGCAGAACTCTGTCTTTCGCAGTGATGCTTTCCCAAATGGATTTTCTGTGTCTGTTTTCAATATTCATTGATTAATTAACCCCCACAGATTATTTTGAGAACTGCGATTCCAGACAAATTAACAGGAGACCACTGGAAGGGTTCCAAGTCCTAACAAATCTAACTCTGTATGTTAATTATCTCTTTATTTTAATCCATTATAAAACTACATTAGTATCCATCTTAACATCATAGATAATGCAAAGCTCTATAGATGCTTAGATGATGCAGTAATTAATGCTAACCAAAAATAAATGACCGCCCTTTGAAAACAGAACGCAGTATTGAGTTTTACCACCAAAACAGCTGAATACAAATGTTTGCTTTCCCTCCCTGGGCATATGTTTTGCTGTCTGTATCAGGAAGTGGAGCCAAGGCCAAAGGAAGAGTGTGCATGGAGGTTACCAAGGACCTATCGAGTGTCTTCCCGAACTAATGGCCACCTGCGAAGGAAAAGAGAATGTTTTTGCTTCCATTGTGGACAGTGAGTTGCCAGCAGCACACATTTCACAGGTAACACTTTCTATCTGTGACCATTATCGTTGTGATTGGAAATGAAGAGTAGTTGGGCAAAGAAATACTCTCTCTCCTTCAGTAAATACCATATGACGTTCTGTATAAAAGCGCAACACATTCATTGCTCTAAGTTCAAGGTACTGCTGGCTTTACAGAAGTTCTTCTCTGCCTGTTTTCTTAATATTATTCTCATTTATTCCCTGCTAAGAGTAACAGACTCTGGTTTATGGCTGATATTACCACATCTCTCTGCCCTAAAGATTCTTCTCTAGGTCATTCAATCTGCTGAGTGTTATTCACCTTTTCATAGCTCTGCACTAGGAATACATGCATTGCAAATGTCATCATAGCTGGTTTCTGAAGTGGTCTGTCAAACACCATTTTTTCTGAGAATACTCTTAGTAAAAGATCCAGCACTCATTTTCTGTTTGAAACAGAAAAAGAAGATGAAAATTTCATACTTCACAAGGGAGGGAAAAAAAATACTGTTCCAAAATGTTGAGCTGCTAAAGCCTCGTTTTCAAGGCATTTGCAGCAAAGGATAGCTATATTCAATAGCAGTCATCACATTCTAAGCCTATTGATTTCAAACAAATGTAGGAAAGATGAAAACATCAAAAGCTATACTTCAAATGTTTTTTATTTGAATGTTTAAAAGGACAGTTTGACTGTTCAGCTTCAGTTAAACCTTTTACTGATACGCAAACAAGAAGAAAAGTACTTAAATATCTGTAACAGACATCTGCATTTGTAACCAAATTAACATCAAAATTTTGAATTAATAAAATGTATTGACATCAAAAAAAGGCTTCCTTTAGCAACAGATTTCTAACATAATACACATTGATTTCAGTCCAACTTTCAGATGTGATAAAAAATTAGAACATTGTTATAATTAGTTCAGGGAGAACTCAGAAGTAAACTTACTTAATTTATTTGCATAAATTGCCATTCTGTTATCTTTAAAAGCAAATGCAAATTGGCTCTGTCTGATATGATGATGGTTATTTGGCTCAAAAGTGCTTCAATTTGCGTAGCAATCTGGTGTCGTCTCTGCAGTGAGGCGATCCCAGGTAACATACAAATCCTGAATTATTCCAGAAATTAGTATGTTTAAAGCATCAATTTAAGTGCTAATTGCAGTAGTAATGAGAAAAAGCAGTACTACTGTGAGATTTGCATCTACTGCCCCATCAGTATGCCTGGAACGGCTGCTGACTGGCAGAGGATTTGGCTGCTAATTAAATAATTGTATGCATGGCAGTGTTCTCGTCTGATTCAATAGATGAAGATTAATCCTCAGATAAATATGTTTGGCTGGTATTGAAATGTCTTAGCAGTTTCTTCAAAAATAGCTTGCGTGTATGTGGTGTGTACGTTCACACTGTGAATGACTCTGTGCCTCTATATATCTATGTTTGTAAATACAGATGCATATAAGAGGGAAAAACATAACGTCTTGCCATCATGTGAGGAGAAACTTTCATTTCCACCATGATGAGCTGGGAATGGCTGTATTGGGTACAGCGAAGCCATGACTGTGTTGTGCAGGGCATTACAAATGTGAAAGCTTTATACCAATATGTTATATTCCTTGCAGTATTTTTTACAGGAAAAAAAAAAAGTGAAAAACTATTGTAATACCTTGCACAGAATTAAAATTCATATTGAGACTGCCTATTGAGTGTCTTCATATGTAAAGTCTTTCAGTGGTCACTGACAGGGGGCCAACCAAGAGAAAAATTCTTCAGGATCTGTATTCTATGTTTTCTATAAAGAAAGAATATCAGACTACAGAGTTTAAGCTTAGCCTTCTGGCACCAAACATGACCAGAGCCAAATAAAGTGGTAAATATGACACTAAATTGCCAAAACCATTCTTTTCCTAAAAAACCTTTTACTTCTCACTCAAAGTATATTGAACCCATATCTTAAAGCTGAGGATTAGTAGCATGACATTGGTAAAAACAGCTTAAGCTTTACATAAATTTCAGGCAGATGGGAAAAGGAAGAAGTTTTACATTTGGAAAGAAGAAAATGCCTTTTAAGCAGATTGGTAATTAATTTTTAGATAGCAGCTCTTGAAGCTGCTCATGGATTTGGAATATTTGGCTAGGTCCTGGGGAGACAGATTATTGGCAAAAATACTAATGATGTTCCCAAAGGTTTGTGAAGAATTTTTGATTTTATTATAATTGAATCTATGGGCTTGGTAGATAAACGTACATGTGTAGTATATATGTGCATGTATATATTGGGTATGTTGATATATTTAAAAGGAGGTGATATGTGCTTGTGTCTTCCTATACAGCAAAAAAACCCAGTAAAATTGTCAAAAAATACCTAAGCCACATGGGAGCCTGAGTTTAAGAGTTTGGTATTATAATTCCAAACCTCACTGAAAGTCAGGGGAGCTTTAAAAGCCAACAACCTAAATTCAAACTATTTAGACTAACCCCATTCTTTGGTCAAAGCTCTATGTTTCAGTGATTCATTGTGAATCATATTTCTTTAACAAATCTCTTTCAGTTTCTAAGTCACTTAGGCATTAATCACCTTTTAAAATATTGAGTTGATATTGATGTTTTTGAATGAGAAAAAAGAAACTTCACAATTGAAAAGAAATAAATACTATCTCTACTATAGTATAATCTGCTTTTACTCTGGAAGTATCTGTGTTCCTATAATCTTTTTTTTCATTTTTGCCTATTACTCCTTGACTTTTTTCCTTAGTGGGAAAAGCATTTCTTCATTTTCCCCACATTGCATGCATGATAAAAAGGCAGTCTGTTGTGCATACTGTCTCAATGATCAAGCAGTTCTAACTTTGCCGATAATTTTCAAATGCACAAGACTTGATAAATCAAGGAATCGTAGAATCCTTTAGGTTGGAAAAGATCCTTAAGATCATCAAATACAACTGTCACTAGCCATCATAGGATGACGTATTAAATCTACTTTCTTATCTAATTGGAAAGTTACTCAGAGTTACTTTGGTTTATTTGTGTTATGAAAACTGTATGATGACATGACAGCCTTTGACAAATATATTATTTTGGGATTGTATTCGATAAACCAGACCAAATCATAATCTTCACCAGAGTATGGTGAAGCTAACAGGTAATGCCACTAAAGGAGTTAATAAATTGTGATCTCTGCTGAAATTAAACATTGTTCTAACATATTTGTAACAAGTCTTGTCCTTTGAGAGCTTTCAAGATTTTATGTACTTTTGATATAAATGATATCTAAAGTACAACCAAAGAGGTGATTGCCAGGTTGGTTTATATCCGGGTGCCTCTCCTGATCTCAGCAGAAATACCCTGCTTATACACACAGAGACACAGTGGGTCTATAGAGTTCCTACCCTAAGTTTCTTCTTAAAAACATTTACATTGAACATAAAATCATTTTCCAGTTGAGATGTTACTACTCAAGTTATCATTCTGTGTGATCTTCTGGAAGCGGGTTTAGCAGTCTTGTGTATTATATGTATTGAAATCCTAGCAACAACGACTTAGTTAAGAATGTCAGTGGTATTTTTTTCACCTTCTTCAAAGTGCTGTCTTTTTTTCCCCATTTTCTTTCAGAGTTGGGAAAAAGAGAGATGTATTAATTCCTTAAAGTCCTATATTTTTAGTTTCTGTTACAATATTCCTGTTGTTTCCTAGCTAAGATGCCACTAAGAACATTGGTGCAATTCATCTGTTTTCCCCTGCTTTTACCCTGCAGTTCCTGAGCGCTCACAGCTGGCCCTCCCCACCTTCTGCACTGAACAGACACAGCTGTTCATGCAATACGCAGAAGAGGGGAGAGAGAGAGATTAGTTTGTAGCTGAGACCAGTTTTCTCATTTAGTTCGGCCAGGCTCTGGTAATGCAGCCATTTTAATCCAAATAAGCCTGTGCTGCAGCCGAAATGGGCAGTCCTGCCCTCCCCGTGCCGCTTTCACCTCCCCTGACCCAGCTCACCGCACAGCTGCACAAATGCTGTGTCTGCCTCAGGCAAGGAGGTGGGAATGAGCATCTGGGGACAAGGGGAGGAGGAGGAATCCTATCAACCCTCTCACTGACAGTCAAAGTGGCCCGTAGCCAACTGGCTACATGAATGCTTGTGCCAGCAGGGGAGGAGGCTGGACCACTTCTTTCAGTGGCACTGAAGGCTCGTGCTTATTCAGAATTGCAGGATTAGAGAATATGTTGCCACAATCAGCTTTAAGCTGATCTAAGTTCATGCTGTCACCAAAATGATTAGCAAGCTGATCCATCTAGCTGCACAATCCCAGCAGGGAAATGCCAACATACCAGGGATGGAGATGGGCACAGCGAGCTGGTGGGGAGAATGCTGGAGAGAAAGACAGCAGCACCTTTCCTAGGGCAGCATGACCTTAGGTCTGCTTTCCCTGGCTGCTGTATCCCTAATCACGTATTGACATACACTATTATTGTCAGTGTGACTCCATGTGCTATTATTGTCAGTATGACTCGTGGCAATGATGTCTGCAAAAAGCAAACTGAGCTTTCATTAGGCCTCTAGGCCTTCCAGCACAGAAAAAGTAATCAGACACATCGAGACAATCAGACACATCAGACACAATCTAAATGAAAATACATTTTGTTGAAACACTATATGGTCAAACCCATACTTGAAAAATAAAATATGCTTTAGTCTTTTTCCAGATAAAACATTTCTGTTCCATGCTATTGCCCATGTGACTATGCCTACCCTCTTCGTTTCCACAAGTTCCCATTTTGGCATCTGATGGCTCTTTTCCAAGACCAATATTCTTATTTCCTTCTTCTCCTTCCCACCCTCTAGCTTTTCATATATGCTGATTCCTGTTCTTTTCTGGGGGTGAAGGGGAAAGATAGCAGGGCAGAGGGTAATTCTTGGTCTTTAGTTTTTTTCTTCCAGTGCCATCCTCATCTATCTTTTTCAGCCATAGAAAGGCCACAAATCACTGCCTCCATTCCACAACCAATCCCATTTCTTTTTCTTAACAAATTTCATTGCATGAACATGCTGATTTTCTTTTCTACTAAATTAAAGCCTACATTGTTCCCTTCCATTTTTGTCAAAGCTTCTCAGAGCTACTTTTCCTTGTCTGATAGAGGCCAAAATGAGAGAAACAGAGGGCTGCATATTCAGGATACCTTTTTAAGGTTAAGAGTGTCGTGTTGAGCTACACAGATTGTATCCTCTAACAACAATTCTCTGCATGAGAATGAGAAAGTTGAGGACCTGTTGCAGTTCAAGGGAGACCACAGAGACTTAAAATTCCTCAGGAAGCCTCTAAGAAGGAGAGTTCATGAGGATCGATGCAAGAAAACCTCAAAAAAAATAAGGATAACTTTGGATATGCAGTTGAACTTTTGGTTAATTATCTGAACTGATCCTCTGAACTCTCTGAGGTTTGCCTATTGCTAATTAGCACTGCAGTGACTTGTTCTTTATGGATTATGCTAAGGAAGTTTAATTTAAAATTTAATTATACTAGTTTTTAAGTGGCTTATAGGGAAAAAATACTTTAATCGGGAGCAGTAAGGAATTTTTTCTGTGTTCAGACATCAGTAATCTTAGCAAAGCATGTGTAACATGCTTGAGGAGTTTCACGTTTGTTTTATTTGCTAGGAAGAAAGTAGCATAAGAGGTTAATGAAAAGTATTTTATGCTTATGATTGAGAGTTGTGCAATTACTTATATTCTAATACACAATAAAATATTATTATTGTAGAATAAATATGTAGACTGCACATTGAATTGTTATTGTTAGAGTGGCAATGATTGTATAGATTATCTCATAATCCATAGGGATCTGTTTTTTCTATAGGCTTGGAATTTCTTGTGCCGTTTGCCAATTCTAAACGTCAGTCTGAGCATTAAGGGCAGTTGGGATGACGCAGTTCAGCCACAGAATGAAGTACCTGTTCCTTCTTGGACAACAGACACACGAGATGACAAGAGATGGATCAAACTGCATGCTGATCAAGAGTATGTGCTCCAAATAAACCTGCACAGAACCCAGATGGGATACCAGGTAGACTTATTTATCATTTCCTTCCCTGCACAAGTGTCCAATAATCCATTTACATTGTCAATGATGCTTTATACAGTATAATAGGTTTCTTTATGGTTTGAGTATTATGTAAGTTATAAACACTTTCAAAGCCTTTTCTGTATTCATAGTGAAGAAAATGGTATTTTTCAGGTTGCAACAGGATAGTAAGTAGGCTCTTAAGGTAAAATCCTAGACCAAGTCAATGGAAAAAAATCAAACTAATTTATAAGCTTTCCAATTACATTCACAGGTGCTTCCAAACTGCATACAGACTCACACCTATAAATATGTTTCTATTTGTAACACATCCTAAGGCCTTTAGTGAGAATATTTTCCTTATATTTTACATCTGATGCTTTTTTGAGTAGCTCCTAGAACAACCTCCACATACAATTCTTTTCCACTACATTTCTGTCCCAGCCCTTTGCTCATTTAAAGCACATCCAGTTGCCTGCTGCTCAGCTCACTGGGCCCTCAGTAAATCTTGGTGTGCCAAGTCAGAAACTCCTGCAGGAGCTGCACTGTCTTCCAGCTGCTCTGCCCCAGCAGCAGTACCTGGCTGTACCTGTGTGTCAGATCTGAAGAGAGCTGGACCTGCCTTCATGTCAGGCACTGCTGACAATGGAGCTGTCACTCACTTATCCAGGCCTTTCTCTGTCATTTACATACCATGAATGACGTATGGACCACCATGGTTATAATTCTGGTAATTAATTTCTCTAACATTGCAAATAATTAAGAATTATAACTTCCAGCATTTTGGTAAGATGCATAGAGCTGAAGATAAAAGTGGAGAACAGTTTTAGGTCTTACTTCTGAGACTCTTAAGACAATTCCATTTTAATAATAGTGGAGATACATGTATGCTGTTGAAAATCCTGAAGTTATCTTACATTAGTTAAGAATTATATTTGAAAAGTATTCTTGTTTCTCAAAATACTTTTTTTCATGGCTACTGCAGATTCACTGTAGTTGCAAGGGGAAACTGTCTTATTTTAGGAAGAACAAAAGGCCAAAGCTCATCCATACATCATCATTCTTTTTGCTGTGCCAGTTTACTGGCAGAGACTTTTCCTAAGCAGAAGCCATGGAAGTGAAAGGAGCAGAATCATTTCATGCAGTGATCACTTTCTTATAAACCTTACCTAGAATTTGATCCCTCTTTTGTAAAAAAAAAGCTGGATCAAGCTTTTCATTGCTGTGGTGGTGTTTCTTCTTCCATATAAATCTTCAGTAAAACCTTTCCCTCTAAAACACAAAATGAATGTTGATTGAGTGTGCATCATTCTGTCTTCAGCTTCCAGCAGTAAAATCGCTGTCTTAAAGAATCACTGAAATAATCTTTCATTTTGCTGTACCAAACTCAAATAAATACTAAGTGTTGTTTTTGTCTTTATATTAAACTTGAATAAAACTGATTAGCTTTATTTAAAGATGCTAGGTTTACAATTCACACATCTGTATTTGGAATATATTAGATAAAATCACAGAAAGAGAATAGTATTTCCATTCAAGTTTTAGTAGTTTACAAAATAAGTGGAATAATATCTTCTATTCTGGATTTTTCTCTGTGAACTGTGATTTTTTTATTTTATTTTTTTAAACCTTCTTCTGAAAAGAAGTAACAGTATTTTAGTCTGGCTAAATTACAGCAACCTAACAATTGACAGCAATATGGTTTTGATGTGTTCAAAATGTCATTTTGGAAAGGTGATTTCTAGTTTTCCTAAGCTGTTTCTTTTCCCCAACAGGGAAGGCAGGACAGTAAAGCAATGGCTCCTCGATTCCCCAAAGTTAAGGATGAAGGATGGTTTTTGATATTGGGAGAAGTTGATAAAAAAGAACTCATCGCCCTGAAAAGAACTGGATATGTCAGAAATCGAAATACTGTTTCCGTTGCTTTTTATACTCCAGAAACCCCTGGAAAGTATGACAAACTCTCAAATTCTCTTAGTTATTATGTTTTCCAAGCAGCCAAGACCCAATTCCCAAACTAACAATGATGCTTTTTCTTTTCAGGTGTATCTATACCCTGTATCTCATGAGCGACAGCTACCTTGGCATGGACCAACAGTACGACATTTACCTGAACATTGTGCCAGCACAAGGCACCACGGAGGGGACTGAGGCCAGGAGCCACCTGGCCCTGAAGTAAGGCTCTCTGGAAAGGACACTCAGCCAAAAGAACTGGTCCTGCAACTAAGACATCTGCTCATTCTGGGGCATCCAAAAATGCATCTGCCTTACTGGAACCAACTTCAAACCTCAAGACAACGGGGACACTGAAAGTGACTGCTGTATTAACTCTGATGACACCGAGTTAGCCACAGTGGCCTTACTCCTTTATGAAGATTTGTCTTTTCTTGTTTTATCTTTCTTCTCTCAGAAGTCAGATTGTTAGTTGAATTTTAAAAACATCAAAAATAAAAGACTGAACAGTACTGTAATTTGCGCAAATTCAGGGCTATCATCTTCATTTTGAAAAGTGTTATATGGCCTGTCTATTAGTAGCATTTAAATAGTCAACTTTTTTAATTTATAGGGTAAAATACAAAATTGATCTAAGAGCTGCTGAAAATATTGATGGATGTGTTATATTTCATGTTTAATAAAAATATTCCCAGAATGTTTTGCACTGTATTTTTAGGTGTAAAATATGGGAGAGGTAGTAACAAAATCCTCTTCATGCATAGTACATTTTGAAAATGATAATCTAAAGAAAAATTTCACAAATTTATATTAATTATATGAGCAGTAAATGTAGTTATAAGGGCAAGCTAAATAATAAAAAATATTTCCAGTATTGCAATGATGCAATTTATGTAGACAATTTTTAAAGTTTACATGTATATACATACATATACACATATATTACATACTTGCAATTTCCTTAGTGTTTTTTCCTGAATTTTGTAGGACTATGGCATATAAAATTGGGTGTCCTGTTCTAGGGCTCAGTGCTAAAGTGGGTGGCTAACTTCTTTAAATAAGGGGGCATGAGATTCCAAAAATGGGGGTTGCAGCAGGAGGCATAATGAGCAATGAATGGTTCTGCTAGGCAAAAGAAATTCTAAGAGATGCCCAGCTGTGTGATTGTACCTGCAAGGCATAGATCTGAAAGCAGAAGGTAGCAGCATCTGTCTCGTGATGAGACTACACATCCTGAGGCCAGTCCTCAAGAGGATTCAAGATGCTGAGCAAGTACTTGGAGCCAACATACTTAAAGAAACATCAGTGCATCTTCATTCAGATAGACTAGACCTTAAACTGAATATTAATATTTGCACTTGCTCAGCTTTGCATTGAGCTGATAAGCATTACCTCTCCAAGGGATCATTTTGCTGTCATTTCCATTGTATTTCACCAGATGAAAGAATACAGCAGAGTTGTTGCTAGAAGCTTTCCAGGAAAAAATGACACTGGTGATGCTGCACCTACATAGAATCACAGCATGGCTGATTTTGGGAGGGGGATCTGGAGGTCATCTGGTCTAACACCTTTCCTCAGGCAGGGCCATCTAGAGGCCAGGACCACATCTCCAAAGATGGAGATTCCACCACCTCCCTGGACCACCTGTGCCAGGGTTTGGTCACCCTCACAGTTAAAAAAAGGTATTTCTTGCAATTCAAGAGGGACCCTTCTGTGACACCAACGGGTGTACCTGTTGCCTCTGGTCTTGTCACCAGGCACCACTGAAGATATCCTGGCTGTGTCCTTATCAACGTCTTCCATTCAGATACCACAAAATTTCCCTGAGCCTTCTCCAGGCTGAACAATCCCAGCTCTCTTATCCTTTCCTCATGTGAGAGATAGTCTCACATCTCTCATCAATTTTGTGGCCTTTTGCTAGACTGTCTCAAACAATTCCAAGTCTCTGCCTCAAACCAGACATGGTGCTCAACTAGTGTGGCCTTACTGGTCCTGATCACCTCTTGACCTGCTGGCAGCACCACACCGCAGCAAGCAGAAGTCTGTCTGATTTCAAAGGTTCAATAGTTAATTTTTTTTATTATTATTTATTTCAGTAATGAAATAAATTTATTTCATATCTGGCACCTTTAAATTGTGGGAAGCAATTTTAAAATGAACAATTCTGTACTTGTGTGTATGCATGCCCTGATCATATTAAAAATGTTATATTTCATTGTTATAGGTAATTACCTATAGAAATGTGCCTAAAAACATGGGACGATAATAGAAAAAGTTGTCACTAAATTTAGAGATGGATAGATGATACAAAAAACACCTTTGCCATTTAGACTATATCAATGTAATATGATGTTGTGTCACAGAAGAAACAGATTTTTTTCAAATTGTTAAGCAATAGTTTGGTTACTCACACATTGTGTTAGTCCATTTTAAAGATAATTGTTTCATCTAATTTGGAGGTTTAAATTTTCACAGAAATTAAGTCCTTTCTTTGGAAAACTTGGCTGAAACAATACATTGTCCCTCAACAATTTTAATTAATTAGGAAAAAGAACTATGCCACAGTTAAACATACCAACATAGTGATGCTAGCTCTTGTTGCTTTGTAAATGCACATCACAGAAAGTCTAACTGCAGAGAAGCAGACAATAGCTTCAGTATTCAGTATTAATCAATTAAAGAGTTTCTGTAATGTCATTTGTGCCATCTGTACTTTGGTTTGGAAATACTGTATTTCCTAGTGTATTAATTGTTTTTAGAAACAGTTTAGTAACATTTTTAAATAACATGTTTGAATAGTTTTTGGGGGTTTTTTACAAAAGTATTGGATTCAGGATGACAAAGTCTAAAGTAATACAGAATCAATTTAAGCAAATTGATAAGGATCAGTATTTAGCTAAAAAATCCAAGAGAAAGAATTCTGATACATTTGTAACAGCTGCTTAGAAGGAACAATGAATGTGTTCAATTCAGTGATATCTCATGGTGAAAAGTGAGAATAGCTGTCTGACAAAAGTATGAATACCAAACAGAATAAAATAATAATAATAAATAAATATATGACATGAATGGTATGATTATTTTATTCTGTTTGGTATGAATACCAAACAGAATAAAATAATAATAATAAATAAATACTTCAGTGATGTAATAATCACCTTTATGGATAAATGAAAGAAACAGCACATAGAGAAATTTTTAATGTTGAGTTGCTCATTCCAGTTTGCAAGTAGGTTTTTATTTTTACTCTTCCCTTCCCCTCCTAGGAGCAGTGCATGCCTGTTCCAGTATGAGACTTCTTCCAAAACTTGGAAAGCAACAAAAAATAGGCACAACTTGTACATCAAGACATATTTAAGTCTGCTTCTGTGACTTCATCTTTTCCCATCATTCCTGTCCTAGTCTGATAACAGCATCACAGCAGTGCCCAGCAGCAGCTAGAGGAGGTTTGGGTATGTACTACCATGCCTCATCTCTTCTGTGCTCCTATAACACAATTTGTTATTTAGAACCTTACTTAAGATTTCTGTTCTGAATAGATTAGTGGCAACATGAAACCATCCTCACTACAGAAGATCTTTTTCTGTTGTATATTGAATCTTTGAAGGCCCAAATCTTACCCAGATGAATTTGGGGGTTTATGCTGATGACCCAAAATTCCTCTTGTCATTGCTTCTAGAGATCACCTCCAGATGGTCATCCTGGAGATAACATCAGGAAGTCTCTTATCAGCCTTCACCCTGGAGCCTAGTATAAGACTTCAACACTCACAGAATAGGATGCATTTAAAAAGTAATAAGTAAGTTACATAATTCAAATTTTCTAGCTCTGGGGAGCACGCCTAAAGAGAAGTATCCCATGTACATCTGCCCTTACTCATTGCAGCCTGAGTCCAAATTCCTATATTCCTCCCTCAGTCAAGAAAATGAGGCTATTTTTTAAGATAGTTTTATTACTACTCCAGGAGGCATCAGTTCTCTATGAAGAGGCTTATTTATGGACAATGGGTTTTGAATCATCACTCTCCTATCTTGCCTCCACCCCTCCCATGTAAGGCAAACTTCTCTTTAGCTCCTTCCACTACCTCTAAACCCTACAACCTCACCTGTCCAGAGACCTTATCCGTATTAGTGGCAGTAAATTATCACAGAAGTAGTTATTTAAGATCACCTTTCTATGATGTTCTATGGACACTATTTAGCCTATGTAGTAAGTACTGAAATAGAGAAAAGTAAGGCAATACAAGCAAAGTGCATATATTTTTCCACAACCTAAAGGTCTGCAGTTAAATTGCACATTTTGGCCTTGGTTTAGTTGCTTACATGCAAATATCTAGTGCTATTTAATATGAAATATCTCATCTGGTCTCACATTGAGCTGCAGAAGAACATACCCCAACTGCAGAGGGTGTGAAATGTAGTGGTGTTGTATCTGTCACCTTCTGTGGGTGCCTCAGGTAAGCCAAGTCATCTGAAATAGCATTTGATATCTACATTCAAGTAACCACATTGACTCCCTGTCACATTAGTCAGGTTTCAATTCAGTTGTTTAGCTGCATCTAATGAAATTTAAAATAAACAAAAGATATTTTGGTTGCCACTCCAGAAGATGGGAAGTCTTTCATAGGTCATGTGTCACTTCTGTCATCCTCATGTCACAGGGGCCCGGCAGCATGAGGTGGATGCTTATATATTCAATCTTAATTAGCTAATCAAGCCCATGCTATTTTGCAAGTGTTCTAAATTCTCTCTTCCAAGCAATTTTATGAGAAGGAGAATTCTCCTGCTTCATGAGAAAAAATATTTTCTGACAAAAGGTTTGGATGCCACAGGATGCCCAAGCAGACAGGTGAGCTACAGAAATGTTTGTAGGGCTTCTGCTGAGAGCTGTCTATTTCTACTTAGATACCATGTCTTTTCTATCAGCTGCATCCCACCTGCCTTTCTAAAAATGTATCTTGTTAAATGTCATGTCTTCTCAGACTGCACTGCACTTCAGCAGTGAACAAACCAAGTTTGTTACTGATGTCATATGTTGGTAGCAGTAAGAGGTTAAGCTGCTTTCACGTGTAGCATGTGAAAGGAAATTCTATATTAAAGGAACTTTAATAAGTTGGACTAAATGAGTCTCTTCATAAATAATTCCTAGCTCTATAGTAAAGGGATCCTCCACAGTGATTACACCATCCTGCAATTAAATATGTTTACAATATGTTTTTTCCTTAGATCTGCTAATGAGCTGCATACTGCATCAATGGAATTTGAATCCAGGGCTCTCCAAGTCTTTCTTCTCAATCTCTATTTCTAGAAAACCACAGCCTTCTCTATTAGTATGTCTCCTCAAAAATAAGGAGCATTAAACTTCACTAAGACCATGCATTAGCCTTCACTGCTGCTCTTCTCCTCCACCTTAGTCTTATCCTACCAAGACTGTCAATAAAAATGTGCATTTGAATATGGAGGGGAAAGGAAAGTAAAAGACTTTTGCTACTATTCATCTGCTAGAAAACCCATGAAATAAAGAATGAAAAGTGTTCTGGGATGAATATTTTCATTCCAAGTCACAAGATTCCCACTAACTGTAATGCTAGCAGAGGTGAATTGGTAATTTTTTTTAAATCACACTCTCAATAACATGATACATGTACAAATAGTTACAGAGCTATTAACGAGATGCTGTTAACTACTGCTAGAAAATGTAGTCTAGACATATCACAATCCTTTTCTTCTGCACTCTGAATCTCTATGTGAAATGTGATGAACCACATTCTTCGCACAGTAGCAAATTTGCACCTTGGATTGGAAATAACTCCGTTTATATCGGGCAGTGCTAATGTGGGAAAATTAGGCTTACGTTCATGACAGCAGTACTTTCTTCTAACTAACAGGATGAAATTGTTTCAGATGCCAGTAACACATGGTGAGTCCCCATCATGTATTTTTCAGCAAATCCAACTAATTAGGAACTAATTACTGATTGTGGTAGCACAGTAAGATCAGGTTCTGATAAACTTTCACCTTTGTAGCTGTGAAGATTCTGCAATTAAGCCTTATTTTCTCAAATGCTAACAATGTCTAAAGGGAGAGCTGGAAAAAGCATCAAGATGATTCTGTCCCCTCCATAAAAAGACATTTTCATTCACCCATGCCAAAACAAGATTAATCCCTTTTTTTTCCTTTTTTTCTTTTTTTGCCCTATTTAAAGTAAAATTCTACAAAGCTAAACTGAGTGACTATTTAATAGTTTACCCCAGTTATGGGATGTTGCTATTTCTTTGACATCGTTCTGCTGTGTGCCATCCCACTCTCCACTTCCCTCCTCACAGAGTCTGCCATTGTTGCCCTTGCACTAAGCATTCTGGAATAGGACCTTCATGGAAGTTTCATTCTCTGGTTATAGGGCACAGCAGAGAGGAAGTGCTGGTCTATTATTAGGTTCCTGAAAGACACAATCTACAAACAACCTCATAAGGCCCTACTGTGCTAAATTCAAAATTTGATGCAATGTTACTTCAAGAATTTATTGAGCAAATAAGACAGGTGCAAAATATACATCACAGTTTTCTGTATGATTGAGGCAAATGACAATTTAATTTTAGATTTTAATTCTATGTGACTTTATTCAAAGAGGGAATGAGCTAATCTGGGAAAAGAGGGATGTGGAGATTTCTCAGTTCTCCTTGTTAGTGAAATGCTCCCGGCTGACGAAGGTGAAATAGTTGTAGATTGTATCCACACATGTGATACAGATCGGGTCAAGTCCTGCCTTTGTGCCTCTCATACATGTTTATTTGACTCCTATGTGCAAACGCTGACAATACCTTGCAGCCTCCTCCTTGCAGATATTGGGAAAATACATGCTCTCCTCAAGACAGGATGGCCTCCATTGTTTACATTCAATAGAATATATATCAGAAGGCTTCACAGACATTTTAGCAAAAGGTTTAGAAGTTGCAAGACATGTTCATACAGCATTAGGGCTTTTCCCCAGTTATGTATAATTTCAGTGCCATCTTTTGCAATGCTTCCCAGCAATGCAGAAGAAATCACAGCTAGGTAAAGTCTCTGAAGCTGAAGAACACTCTGAGAGGCTGGCACTACACATTCAGTTCTCTTTCTATGTGCTTTATAGGAGGTGATCAGTCAGGTGCCAGATCCTGGGCATTGTACAGCCACTGCAAAATTTACAGAGGAAGTTCATGCCCCCTCCTGAGCCTACAGATCGTACAGAAGGAGAGGAGTATGTCAGCCTTCCAGGTCATGCTTCAGCTACCTTCACTGGCAAGACAGTATGCCCAGGGGGGTGCTCTGCTGCACTGTTTTGGGAACGGGAGTTGACATTTCTATTCCAAACTTAAAGGCACTTCAAATAACTGAACCACGTCCCAGCTTTTCTCAGGATCGGGCTCTTCAGGGAATGCTGACCTTAAAGGACCAATCCCATTAATAAATAAGGGTGTTCTTTTAGAATGGGACCAGATGGATTGCTGGAATATTCTATTATTCATAAACATGAAAAAAGGAGGAGAAATCCCAGCATGAGGATATTCATGTGAAATCCAAATGCTTTTGTTTCTTCATTTTAACAACATGTACTGTCTACCTATTTTTCTGAAAGTCTTGGGGAAACAGCTGGATTAATTTAATTCTATCAGTGAAAACCTTTTGGGACATACAGGTGCTTCTCAGGAAATGAACAGAACCTGGAAAGAAATCCCAACAGTAAGTGACCAAAAAGCACACTAGAGTTTCTTTTCTCTTGGTGCATTGCCCTTTTGCTTCGGAGACTGTAGGATGAAATACATTCCCAACATATATTATTAGTAGATTAAATTTAGTTTCTGCTATTACTTTCAAAGGATTTGGTGAATAGACAGCAGCATTAGTATTATCTAATCCTTCACTCAAACCCTAGGACTCGAAGATTAACAGCTGCAAATTTTATAACATTTCTAATTCAGGTATAAATTGTATTTTCTTGAATTGGATAGGTAGGTAATGTCCTAAAGTTATTTAATTCTTAGGACCTATTGACTTTACAGGAACAGACTCAGAACTTATGACCATGAAAAGATGAAATTAGATGAAAAAAAACACTCCTGATGAGAAAAACAGGATAAGAATCTCCTTTCCAAGGAGGGACAGAGCTTTGAGTCCTGCAGATAGGGCTGCTGTGAAGCAATAGTCCTGTTTGGTTTCATTCTATTATCTCAGATGCTTTCATTACACCAAATAATTTTGCATGATGGCACAGCTTCGACAAAAGCATCCTGTAGTATTTACCTGGTGATGGGGGCACACTAGGGGGAAATGTGTTCGGAAAAGAGAAGAAAGAACCGATGGAAGGAATTTTGTATGGGAACAGATGGGATGGTGGAATGCAGCCAATTTTTAAACAAGAAAGCACAAGCCCTATGCCTCATTCTGAAAGACAGCAAGCCTCTATTTTCAGGGGAAGGTTCCAAGTAACATTCTAAACAGACAAGCATATGTCTGTTAGTCTTAGGCAACATACCAAAGGTAAGTTACATTTCTGTGTTCCATCTCTGTGCTATGCTTTCCTCTTCGTGTGCAGTTATCCAGCCTGTTTTGAGACACCAAATTCTACATATTCACCAGTTAGGGGAATTTAAGCACTTCACATTTTGAATTCTATTCTAGGTGTATTCGGGGTGAGATCCTTGCTATTTCAAAAGCCTTTCTTAGCTATATCACTGAAAGTGTATATTCTTAATTTTATAAACTGAATATGCTCTTCTTTCCATTTTACACAACTGCACTTGGAGCTCTCATGTTATATCACACCAACTTAATGTTATCTGGTCTGCATTTAAAAATTATACATTTCCTTGCATGTGGAAGTATAGCATGTGATATTAATAAAATAGAGCCAGTTACATCAACATTTCTCAGGGAAGGAAGAATAGCTTCATGGTAGGATTTTTTATGTGTCTATATAATATACATAAATATTTTAGGAACATAAACGTGTTACTTACTAATATGAAAATAGCAAGCCATTGAAGTTAGCAGTTACTGATGCCACTGCCACTGAAGGCGGGCAAGAACCCATCAAAACTAACTTTAGAAGAGAAATATTGCTTTGATCTTTTGAAAGAGCAGAAAAGATTAATGCCTGGAATCAGATCCCTGCCTATGCATCAGGTTTATCCATAACTGGAGAAGACAAACTCATTTAAAATTAACTTCTACTGCTTCATTTCTTTACTTACGACCTTTTATTTTCCTGCAATTGAACAGTCAATAAAAAATAAGAAAAACAGGAATATTTTGTTCACAATCATGATTTGATTCTTTTATCTGCCACTTTTATTTTCATGTAAGAATACTGGTCCAGCTCAGATCACCAATGCAAAATTGTTCTGTCCTCTCCAAACCACAAATCTTAAGACTATGAGAAACATCAATGTAAGGAGGTACAGAAAGAAGGATAAATCAAGTAATTTCTCCTGTTTGAAATTTCTATTTTTACTAATTGTTTTTCCTTTCCCATAACTATGGCCTCTCTTCTGTTTTAGCCTTCACCTCACCTCCATTTCAATTACCCAATCTGTCTAGTACTGCTTTTATTTTATTTATATCCTTTCTTTTTCTCTCTTGTGTACTCAATTCTCTCTTGTAGGTAAAAATAAAAACATACACTTACACAAATTAAAAAATTATTTTCTTACTGGTGTCACTATTCACAGCACCTTTTTCTGGGCTTTCTGTATTTTCCATTCCTATGACTTTATCATCAAATTGATTCCCAAAGTATGACTGTAGCCTTGCCTCTTTTTTTTTTTTTTTTTAATCACATTTACTTTATTATCACTTATAACCCCACTGAGAGAAGCTTGATTTTGACCCCAAGTGTTAGTCTCAAATACCTTTGTGCCAGATCAGGGTCTCTGTTCAAGGAAGTCTATGCAAGCATCTAATTGTAAGTTACACTAAAATATTCGCTATACCAAGACACATTTTCTACTCAACCATTTAGTATATTTGCTGACCAATAACCCCTGTTTTGAATGATTATTCTGTGTTTTAGACCTATCTTATCTCTATGGACAGGAAGGGGTAAAAAGCACTCCTTTCCTTGGGCAAAAATTAAATGATCTTAGACATGTTCAAAAGGCAGCAATATTTAAATATAAATGTTACAAATAACACTTAGCAATAGGATTAGACTAGTCCAGACACTTTCATCTTTCTCATTTTGGCCACCATTTACTTCTGCACATTAGAACGCCCTCTGTGACTGCACTTGTCCCTGGCCAATCACAAAAACAGGGCTTTTTTCAGCCACACTTTCTTTGTTCTTTCACTCATACAAAAAAAAACGGATAAACAACACAAACTTGAATCAGCTTTTATTTGACCACAGGAGACACATACTTTTTTCCAGGCCTAGACTACTCTCTTCTACCATCTGAGACCCTCAAGCAACAGCTGGCTAAGAAAACAGCCAGGCCACAAAGCATCCACAGAATTCTTCATCTCCAGGGTTCATTTCAGCTAATGTTCTCTCAGTCATGAAGCAGGACTGAAACAGTCACAGGAAAAGGTTGCTTATCATGTGACAGTTTAAGAACAGATTTCTTTCAATTTGGGTATAAAATAGCAGGTACAAATATTCCACCCTCAAACAACAGCAGTTGTCAGGCCCCACACATGCACTAGATTAGATCATGGCAGAGAAGAAATAAATCCACATTCTTCAGATCATAAATCAGTCAGACTGGCTGACAGGATGCCCATAGGACTGGGTTATTCTCCAGCTGCCCCATGACGAGATTCCTCTGGTGCATTCAGCACTGTGAGAACCAAGATGCTGGTCTGATTCAATTGGATCTTCTTGTATTATGCTTCAAACTTTTGAATATGGATATCTCATGATGTTAAAACATACATCGTTCCACTATTCTGTTCCTATAAAGCTCTTCCCTTGACAGATCTATACATTTCCCGGCAAATATTTTATTTCTGAAATAATTTTTTTAAAAATTAAATCAATTTCAAAACAACTTGCCTGAGCACACATTTGAGGAAGACAAACTCATAATATTTCATGCCTATTTTTAGGCATGATCTATATTTAAAAAACACCATCCTACTTGTATTTTGCTTTAAAATAAGGGGAAAACCCTATAAAAAGATCAGATAACACAGACAATTTCCAACATAAATGCTAGTTATTAGGTGTCATGTAGAGTCAGGAGTTGCCATGGAATCCATTTGCTTCTAAACCAGCTCCTCCTGCTGGAATACTTTCTCATTATTATTTCTTTCAGTAGCACAAAAGGAGCTTATAGAAGAAATGTTACTTAAGTGTAAAGTTTCTATCATGTCTGCAATAAGACATGAAATTAAAATCTAAATTTAAACCTGTATTTCTGTTTCAAGTGTAAAGCTACATTACTGTGGTCAGAAAAACTAAGTCATTGTAGACTTTTTATAGATTCAGTAAAGCAGAGAAAACAAATTTTAGCTTTTTCCCATAAGTGAGAATAAGTGTCATATCTGAAGCCTACTGTTTACATTTTTGCTACATTATTCTCCCATTATGCTTAACTTTTAACGTCTTCATACTGGTTATTCTATGCAACAGCAGCCTCGTTACCAGCTTAATTACTGATGTCCTGGGATACAGAACAGTGTGTGCATGCTGGACACAGGGTTTATTAGGCCAATGAACTTACTTGTTGTGATGTCTGTTTCAATAGACAGATTTCAAAAGAAAAAATGTGATCTTGCCTTCAAACTCTTGACACGCTAATTATTGGGTTTCAATTCTTTTGTATACAATATACTGCAGTGAGGCTGGAGGACAATACTGGAAAGCAACCAGCAATATTGGAAAACTATGCCAGTGATTTGTAGCTTGGCATGTTAATACTTATTATTAATATTATTGTTTACTATAGACATTGACTAGCATTGCATCTGGAAGCCCTAAACAGAAATAAGACCCTATTGTGATCGGCACTGTATGGAGATACACACAGCCCTTGCCTCCAAGAGCTTATATTGTATGGTCCCAGCCTTGTAAACTGATCCGGGCAGAATCATTCTTGCACCCCTGTGGAGCCCCCCCAGCCCTCCAAGGCGGACAGAGCTTCCTGCATAATCTTCCTATATTTAAAATGGCAGGCGAGCTCTGGGTGCAGGGAGCCTTTACCTTCCAATCTGTTCCGCTCCCACCCTTTAGCAGTTGAACTATACCCGAACTCAGGCACGTCAAACATCTCATGGAACTTTGGGCCCTTATTCATACCTCTTCAACTCAAAAGATGTGCTCCTTCTAGGGAATCAAAGGAAGCTCTGTACCATCCAACAGCCCCTTCTCCAACCCTGTGTTTTCTAAGGTCCCATGACTGCAGACAAGCTCATGAAGAGGACTGTGGCCTCTGTCAGGAAGGTCTCCAGTGTGCAACAGTTTCTGACACAGGCACTATCCTTAGAAAAGCAAAAGAATATAGACAAGCCCACTAGAGAGAGAAAATCCTTTGCCCTAGAGGGAAAGCACAAGAGCTGTTGCAGCCCTCTAATGAACAGAAGCAGCCCAATGTCAGTAAACAACAAGGGCTGGGCTGTGGGGCTGGGAGAGGGAGCCACAAGCCGAATGTCACAGAACGTTCCTCACTAGCCCACCTCACATTACCTGAATGAGGAGAATAGGGTGGCACAGGGGTGACAGCCAGGTTGAGGCCAAAGCCAGTCATCAGATGAGTCCAAAGTAGCAAGGCAGGTCCAAGGTCAAGGTGGGAAATTGGTCTGTGGGTTAGGGTTTAGAACAGCACAGTGCCTAGTGAAATACAGCCATAGCTGCAGGGGCATGAAAACCCCTCTGGCCTGGCTCAGGCAAGCACTGAGGGTGCAGCAGGGAGCTGCCAGGTGAGGCTGGTCAGGGCTGTAAGGCTCTTTGGTGCACCCAGAGTCTTCTCCTCACCCTCCACTGTCTGTTCTGACAAGTGGTTGGGCTGTGCCATGTACCAGGAGCACTTTGTGCTGAAGCCAAAATTAAAACCTGACTCCAGTACATCCTAAGGCTTTGGCACATTGCAAAAATGTGTCACTGACATCACTAAGCTATTACCAGACCAAAGAAATGCTAATTCCTTTTTTGTCTACCAGCTCTTATACTAATTACACAGAGCAAGCAAGTCCTGAAACTTCCTCCAGCTGCAAGTAGTGGACCCTCCTCAGGAGAGGTGCTGGGGGAAAACTGTCCTTTGAATAGGCTCTAGCTTCAGCTGGGTACATCCAGCCATCACATGTAAATGGAGTCCCACTATCAGTGAATAATAGTCAGAAATCAGGGTTTAGACAAAACATTTTAACAGTGAGGCAAAACCTATATAAAAAAAAATATTAATCACAGGCATATGCCAAGCTTTGGGAACACCCTTATCCCTCAGCAACAGATTTAGCATAGTCTGAAGCAATCTGCAAGCTGGACTCATGCTTACAAGTCTGGTGCTGTTTCCCTATGCCCCCACCCAATATAAGCAATTGATCTCACAGCATTTTACTCAAAGACATCATCTCCTCCACATTATTTCTGAAGGCATCTATTCACCACGTGGGGAATGCAGAGTAGTGACAGGCTTGCAGAATGACCAAATAATTCAGAAAAGAGAGGTTGTTCCCAGCTTAGCATGCAGCGCTCATAAAAACAATTAAACTTGCAACCACAAGTGGGTATGAGACTAAAACAAGAAAAGATCCTGTTAAAACCCATGCAGGGAATGCTCCCCACCTTGCCTTTCAACAAAGCTATAAGCACCATAATGATTAGGATATACACCAAGTGGAACAGGCACCAGCTCCAGAGCTGTCAGGCAGCCTCACACTCTGCATCCCTCCTTTTTTGGTCTGATCAAGCCTATTCTCTGAGGCAATAGGAGGCTGAAGACAAGAGTTTCAGAGCAACAGAAGGGGGTGGTTCTTCTTGCTATTGATTTCATCTGAAACGGGCATGTGTTATTTCAAAGCAAAGTGTGTCCTCAAGGCGGGTTAAGCTGCTCTCCTCCACTGAAACAAAGCAGTGATACAAGTCTATTTGTGACCTGTTAATTATCAGGTTGATAGTAAGAACAGACTGTGGAACGGATCCCACTATTTTAAGCATTATTCTTTGGGGTGCTGAAATTTAAACAGGCTTCTGCTGACAGATTCCCCCCCGACTAATGAAATAACTTCTTTGCTAATCAAAGCCAGGCCTTGGGAAAGGAGGTTTCAGTGATAGCCAGGGTACAGAGGAAGCCTGACACAGCTCCAGCTCCACCAGCATACATGAAAAAGTGCAGGTCTCACGCCGTACCAGAGGCCTGGGGCAGCCCACTCTCCCGAGCAGGGTTCCCCCAGCCATGAGCTCCCCTGGCTCTCCTGCCCTCGGCCTGTGCCTGGGCAAAGCCCCCACAAGGACGCTCCAACGTGGCACACAAAAACAGATAAAACAAGGCGAAAGGGATGTTCCCTCCCCATCGCCCCCTGCAAAGCTCAGATCCCCTCTCCTTTAGACGTGAGGAGGGCTGATTCCACCCCAGACAGGTGAAAACCACAAACATGAGAAGGGGTGGACAAGCACCGGTGGTCGGCAACGGGTCCCCTCCCCTGGCCTGGCCGGGCTCCCTCCCATGTGAGGGGCCAATGCCTGGGGCGGCGGGACAGCGCTGGGACGCTGCGGCGCGGCGCGTGCCCGCCGTGAGGGGCCGCGGGCGGGAAGCGCTGCGGGGAGCGCGCTCGTGCCGGGGGCTGGCGCGGCGCGTGGGGCACTGCGGGTCCCGAGGCCGCGGGAGGGCAGGGGGCGGAGGGGAGGGAAAGGGAACGGGCGCGGAGCGCGGGGAGGCCGCAGCCGAACAAAGCCATCGGCCGCAGGGAAGCCTTCCCCGAAACGCTGCAGGGGCTCGGCGGGGCTGGAGCTCACCGGCACCCCGGCCCTGCCCTCCCGCGAGGGAGCGGCGGCGGACCCGGGGCCCAGCTGTGTGCGTTCCCAGCTGCTGCCGCCACCTGCCCTCTTCCAGGGTGAGGGAGAGGAATAGCGCCGTGGCGACCTGAAGGGCAGAGGATCTCACGGGAGGCGAGCCCTGCGTGGGGGTGGGCTGCAGGCGGCGCCGGCAGGGTGCGGCAGGCCCCGCTGTGAGGGAGCTGGGCGCGGGTCTCGGCTCCGCCTCCCGCCGTGCGGCCGGGGGAGTCCGGAGCAGGTGAGGAGGGGCCGGGACCTCCCGGACCGCCGGTACCGTCCGGGAGCAGGAGGGAAAGAAGGCACACCGGTGTGCAAGCACAGTCAGAGCTAGGCAGGATGTCTGTGAAGTCGCAGGGAGGGCAGGAAGCACTTTCTGAAGTTTGTAATTTCATCAGAGTTCCAGTCCCGGGTCGTTACCGAACCTCTCATCCCTGACAAGGGCATTTCAGCTCAGTTCGGGCCAGGTTCCTTTGGAAATGCAGAAGAAAAAAATGTCCCTTGGGAAAACTGTTGCTAGCCATGAAGTAGATTTTTTAGCGTTTCTTTTTATTTAGTTTATGTTTTCATTCGCTGCTCCGTGTCACAGTAAGATAGCTTGACTTCCAATCATTAACAAGAGTGTGTTCAATAAGACAAGGGCTAAAAGGTACTGACCTCTGCCTCCCCTGGAAAAATGAATATAAATCATCTCGTTACATTTATGCCAAAAACAATAAAATTGAAAGGAGTGTGTAGTCAAGAGAAGTGTCTCTTCTCCCTGCAAAGTATCTTTTAACACGGATATATCGTCAAAAATTGTTTGAAGGAGTTGTCTAAAATAACTAACAATCATACTAGTGGTCGATTACTCAAATTTTGCAATGTTTCCGTAATTATTTTTAAGAAACGCATTCAGAAACGCTTATATCTGAGAACTGGTATCCAAGGATCTGTTAACTATTTCCTGTGTTAAAGGATCGGCTTTCTCCTTGTCCTGCTGCCCTGAACATCCTAATAACATTAGCAAAAGAGCAGGAATAAAGTACCTAGAGCGTGGCTTGAATCTTGAAGGTTAAGATCTAGATCAGTTAAAACACATTAATTACTTCTGAATGGTCTCAAAGAGCATTTGCCGTGTATATTTATGTCAATAAAGCCTTGATGAGGGCATGGATGAAAATTCACATCACACTCCAATTCACCAGGGTACCCAAGTGCGTGTATCTGAAGTTACTGGGTTCTGAAAAAACAGTCTCTGTCTCCAAGCGCCCGCACTCCCTCAGGCACCCCGGGGCTGCCGAGCGAGCCGCATCTCAGCAGAGGCGATGCACGGCGGGGCGCTCCCTTCGGCCGTCAGGGTGCTTGCGAGGTGGGATCCCGCTTCTCGCCGGTACAAAAATGAGGGAGGCTCGGCTTGTGGAAATCGGCCCGTAACTAATACCAGGCCGAATTTTCATTTGTTTGTTTTTGGTTTGGTGGGGCTTTTTTTTTTTTTTTTTTTTTTTTTCTTTTTTTTTTTTTGGGTTTTTTTTTTTTTTTTGTTTTTTTTTTTTTGGTGTTTTTTTTTTTTTTGTTTTTTTTTTTTTTTTTTAAGAAAACGGGAGAGCAACCCGCGTCGTTAATTCACCAACGAAAGCGGTGTGTAAGTGATGGCTTACGTTCGAAGAGATTTTTCTCTCTGCATAAGAAATGGCCACCTTATTCTTTAGGGGAGATTAATAAACGCGGCCAAATTCATAATCTAATAAATACATCAGAGTACGTCCGAATGTGCTGAAGAAGAAACTGCATCTGATCTGTCCTATAGGGAAATGGTCCGGTAGGGTTTTTCTTCCTTTTTTTTTTTTCCTTTGCTTTGATTTGTACAGTTTTTCCCCCTCCCCCTCTGCACACACATACACACGCTCACGCACACATGCTGTAATACACGCTGCATATTGTGTCTGCCTACACAAGTTCTCTACTATAGCTGGAAACCTGTCTCTGAGAAGCTTTGTTTTCGCTCAGCCTTTCTTCAGATACACCATTTTTTATACGCCTTTTAAAAATCAAATTGACTGCAGTACCTGTTTATTCAATTTTCCAGTATTATCTCTTTTTTCAGGAGATTCTCGCCCGAGAATAACTGCATCTGAACTGAGCACAGCTCAGCACAGCTCCACAGCTTCAGGCTGCCGGAGTGCTTCTCTCCCGCCTGGAGGGGCCGGAGCTGCCGTGCGCCCCCGGGCTGCGGCCCCTCGGCCCGCAGGTGTCCGCGCCGCCCGTGCGCTCGCTGCCCTCAGCTCCGCTCCCACGGCTCGTACGCCGGGTGCGGGCATCCCGCAGGGGTGCCTCCGCTTCGTTTGTTCAACAGCATCATGCGCCCTTCTTTCAGGATAGACGGGCTTCACCGGGGTAGGTGACAGCGGGCTCTCGGCTGATATGAAAACCACGAATTTAGCTGCTGCGGGCTGCCTTTTCCTGTACACCTGGAACGGGGCAGTGCCAAGTCTGATCTTCGCTTGCAGCAGTCACTTGTTTTTGACGAAGGAAAACAAGGTTAATACCTCTGAAACGGCCAAATTCTCCCATCATTCGGGAACTGCCTCTTGAAATCTGCTGGGAAATATCCCCAGTGTACTGACCCCGCTCTAGTAGTTCTGTGGAGAGGTGACTTTGTCCACGATTGCTGTAACTTCCAGAGCTGAATAACTGCCCTTCAGCCGCTGGTCCTTTCACATCTTGTACTTTATCTACCGTAGCATTTATACATTCAAAATCTACACAGGGGCTCGTCGAGCTCGGGCCCCGGCCCGAGTGCGGTCGCTGTCATCCACCTGGGCTGAAAGGAAGAAACCGAGTCCCGGAACACCGGGAAAGAGAATCCTCAGTGAGCTACGGGCTTCGATGGGGCTGTGTGGGGTTGGTAAGGTGGATGGTCACGTTCCCTTGTATAAATTAGCAGAAGTGCATCCTACTGATTTATTTATTTTTCCCAGACCAAGGGTGTTATAGAAGACATTCTCTCTGGCTCTTGTTGACAAATAATTCGTGAGCTACCTGACAGTGTTAGTCCAGTTGTTGCCCATATGTCTAAACACCCTCCTAGAGACGTCAATGCCGTTTAGGAAGAGAATTCCCTCAAATGAAAACCAGAAGGAAGGTTTTGGTGCGTTTTTTTCATCCTTTTCTTGTCCCCCCCACGTTACACCTGAGGGCAGTAACATACAGGGAAGATTTTTGTAAATTCTATATCACCTTCTCACCTTCCCCCGCAGCAGCAATCGTTTTACAACATGACAGGTTGTGAGGAAGGGTGCGCTCTTTTCCTCTCCCCCTCTCTCTTTTTTTTTTTTTTTTTTTTTTTTTTTTTTTTTTTTTTTTTACCCTTACCTTCACTAAATGCCTTGCGTTCATGTTTGTTTAACAACGAGTCGCTTCGGTAAACAAGACAATCAAAAGAACATTTGAGACTACGTGGATTCATTTCTCTGATGCTTGTAGATGCCTGGACACCCAGAGGAGTTGTTGAATGCCTCTCTTTCCGTCTTTCCTTTATTTACCCAAATGAACTCAGGGAAAGCTTTTAACCGAGGGGAGATTTAAGGTGATAAGCAGCGAACAGACGGTCTGCGCTGCAAGCCTGCGTTTCGAACTGCAGCCGGCCAAGGAGCAAAAGGGATGAGATGCTTCAAAGGCTAATTTTTTTTTTTTTTGGTTGATGTTTTTCTTTAGAAAACTGAGCCTGTTTCTTCTTCCTCGAAGTACTCCGACTGTTGCCTGCCAGTACAATCTCATTTTAAACAGTTATTTTAGCCCGACTCACACCGACTGGTTTGGCAATTATGTCAGTGTTTTGAGAGTCCGCTATGGTTTTAGGAATGACTCTACAACCCTTCTCCCACCACTCCAGGCACCCTCTCCCTGCTCTATCTACTCTGTTCAGGAGCCAGCAGTTTTAGGAGCAGCATCATGTTTTTAGGTTTATTTTCCCCAGGGGACACACGAGATTAGGAATAGTCCCGCTCCGAGGGAAAAAAAAAGACCCCACGTCCACTTTGCGGGCAGTTTTAAAGCAGCTCTGTCTCCTAATGTAGGAGGATTTGGGTTTGGGTTTCACCCTCTCCTTTTTTTTTTTTTTTTTTTTTTTTTTTTTTTTTTTTTTTTTTTTTTCCCTTTCCCCTGTTCGTGGGATTGTCTTGTTTTGGTTTGGTTTGGGTTTTTTTCCAGCCTATATCAAGAAAATTAATTGAAATCTTTCTCCATCCTTCTCCCCTCCTCCGCGGGACCCGATTCACGCTGTCCCGCAGCGCATCAGCCCAGGGGAAAACCGTACATGGTTAAATTTGGGGGTGTCAGGGAGGGGGGCAGCAGGGGACGTGACCGCAGCTTATTTCTCCCAAGCGCGACCACTTGCTCGGTGGGCTTTGGGGTGGGGAAATGTGTGTGGGTATGTAAAACTGCGGCGATCCTCACCACCCGCAGTCCTGCGGGACCTCGGCTGCTCACACCCGCTGCCCTGCGGAAAGGCGATGGCCAAAATGTACCCACCTCAACGCAAATAATCCCCCGACAGGTAAGCGGGGAGAAGTGTGTGTGTCTGTGTGTGCCCGTGGGGGTCTGTGTGTCCCCACTCCCCCCGGCGGCGCCGCCAGGTCAGAGGGCGGACGCAGGGAAAGAGGGGAGGCGGGAGAGGGGTGGGAATGTGTCCGCGTGACGCCACCGCCCCCTCCGCCAGTGGGAGGCCGGGCGAGGGGCGGCTGCGGCCAACGGGACGCGAGGCGGGTCCGTGAGTGGCATTAAGGGCGGGCTCGGCCGGGTGGGAGAGAGGGGGGCCAAGGGGGGAGTTGGAGAGAAATGAAGTTGTGCTAAAAGGCTTTTAGCCATCGAGAAGTTATTAGGCATTTCTCAGCCGCAAATTAGGGATTCTTCATTAATACCAACCTCGCCCCCCCACCCCACCCTACCCCACCCCACCCCTCGATATGTGAGACGGAGAGCCTGGGAGCCGATAAAGGGGATGGGGAGGCGGCAATGTCTGTCTGCCCATCGGTGCGAGGAGCAGTGACAGGCGCAAACTTTTCCCCGTGCCATTAATGAGCCAATTAAAGAGTTGGGCTCCTCACCCCGGGAGAGCTCTCTGCAGGCTGCCGGGCTCAGGGATTCAAGGTAGGTGAAAAGAAGATCACAACCCACCACAATCTGCCAGCCTCAGCGAAGAACCGCAGTGATGTGCGGTGCTAGGCTGTGGGTCGCTTCCCCACGGTGAAAAATGAGGAGGAAAAAAAAAAAAAAAAAAAAAAAAAAAAAGATAATTTGGTTGGAAAAATGTGATGTTTGGGTGGATTCCGGCTCGGGGCAGGGCTGGGCAAAGCGTGCCTTCCCTGGCTGGGGTGCAGCTGAGGTAGACATCCCCGATCCCAGCTGAGGAATGAGGACAGTAGTCGAGAAGAAGAGAAATTCAAAAGAAAGAAAGAAAGAAAAGGAAAAAAAAAAAAAAAAAAAAAAAACAAAGAAAGAAAGAAAACAGGAAAAAAGAAAAGGGAAAACAAGCAGAAATACTCCGTGATTGGAAATGAGTCCTTCAGTGAGGGTCTGGCAGCGCGGATCGAGGGGAGGTCTGGCCGCCGCCGCGGTGCCGGCCCGCGGGAGCGCGAACGGGACGGCGCAGCCCCGGCAGTGCCAAACCCGCTAACGCCGGGAGCCGGGGATTGCTTTCCGCTGCGCTTTCGTTCTGGCCATGCAGCGCACACCTGGGCTGGGAAGTGAGAGGGCTGTGGGAGGAGAGTGCGGGGCAGGCTTCTCCGCGGGCGCGCTAGATGGGAAAATACACTTTTTTTTTCCTTTCCCCTCTGGTGGGAGAAAATACTACACCCGCCGGCGGCTGGTTGTTGATTATTATTTCTCGCGGCTCCGCTGCGGCGCCGTGTACCGCCTCTCTCACTCCACGACTGCTCTTGTCTTCACAGAAAGAGGCTCCGGCCACAGAAAGAGGCTCCGGGGAAGTCACCCAGCGTCCTGGGAGGCAGCCCGCGGCCGTGCGTTTCGGCCCTCGGATTGACAACGGATCACGGGAAAAAACTGGATTACTATGACCCTCTTCCGAGGAGCTATGCTGCCCGCCATGAGTAGGAAAAAAGGCCTGAAATACATCGTTTGGTTGCTGTCTGATGCCTCAATCTTCTAGCTTTTTTTTTTTTTTTTTTTTTTTTTTGGAGTGGTGAGCAGCATTGGATAAATGCCTTTCCCATCTTATTGACTCTGCTTTTCAGAGTATATTTACTTTTTTTTTTTTTTTTTTTTTTTAAAGAACACCTCTACTCTTCAATGCTTGTTTGCATTTACACAACAGAACGGTTTTTCTGAGTAATGGCCGCGCTCAGAATCACCGCTTGATGCTCCGGAGAGATGAATTTCAGATGAGTTTCCCTTCCACCTTTGGATGAATCTGTGGAGTTTAAATTGTAGCAAGGAAGCGGGAAAAAAACACGATGAAAGAGAAGTCCAAAAATGCTGCCCGGACTAGACGGGAGAAAGAAAACAGTGAATTTTATGAACTGGCTAAATTACTACCCCTGCCCTCCGCTATCACCTCTCAGCTGGACAAAGCATCCATAATCAGACTCACTACCAGCTATTTAAAAATGAGAGTGGTTTTTCCAGAAGGTAGGTGGGAATGCCTATTCGCCTCTATTTTCTTTCTGGTCCAGATGTCATTTATCACTTGTACTGGAAAAAAAAAAAAAAAAAAAAAAAAAAGAAGGAGGTCAATCCTTCGTGGTGTGCTCGGAGACAGGGTGCCCTCCGCTGTCACTTTCCTCTGTAGTAAATACTTTCCCTTTAGCTCCTATGACAGGTTTGGTTGGAGACTTATGATGCTTTTGTCAACACTTGAATGCACTGAGCTCTGCTGCGTGTTCTGCTAAAGCAAAACCGGGTTTTCTTTTCCTCTCAGTCTTTCAGTGAAATGTTCATCCCCCCATCAAGCATACGCGAGGCCTAAGAGGGCATGATTCACCCTTATTTATAGTAATTCTGTGAGGGCGAGTTAGTATATGGGTAAATATTTACATAAGTCTATGCAAAGTCCTAAAGCCTTAGTTCAGCTCTCGAGGAAAGGTGCGGTGTACAGGTACAGGACACGCGTGCAGGCGTGCTCACACCCAGGCTAAATAAACAAGTTGAGCACACTGAATGGCATCGTGTGTGTGAATATGTTGTGTCCTGTTCTGAGGATCACTAAGGGCACTTTGAGGGCGTTAATCGAACTCGGAAAATTTTAGCAGGAGTTTTGCACCCAGATATATTCAATGCCCCTGACCACCTAGTGCTGCAAAACCGGTGGGCCAGACTAGACGTGACTCTCCTCGACAGGCAACAGTAAACTTCACGTTGACTTCCACGGCAGCAACAACCCGCCTGTCTAGCAAAAGAAAACTTAAGTGTCCTGAAGTATATCTTGCTTTTAAATAGTATCAGGATCTAAAGCGATCGTCTTTGGTCTTCTAGATCGGCTGCCAAGAAAAAAAAAAAAAAACCAGTACAAAGTTAAGAGAGTCAGAATAAAGTTCTTCCCTGTTCTCACTCTATTGATTTTATAAGACGTAGGGGAAAAAAAAAATCACGAACATTTTATTTAGATCAACTCGATGGAATTGTGGTCTGTGTGAAACAAAAGGTATCAAGAGGTTTTGGTTTAGTTTTTTCTCCCCTGACCTAATATAAAATTCGCTGCATCTTTTGTTAAAAAGTGAGTGTACATAGGAAACAACGTAATACAGCCATGTCCCAATGAGTTTTCTGTAGCTGTATCTCGACTCTGTTGGCCTATATTTTTTACTAATTCAGAGAGTGTATATGGCCTAGTTTTGTTTTGCTCTAGTTTTGTCTGATTTGGTGGTTTGAGGGGGTTTAAATTTTTTTCCGGGTTAAATGTGTGGACTACTGGTACTAATTCTACTTTTTAAAATAAATATGCAATGTGGCAGTCATTTGGACGGGGGAGGTAATCTCACAGCCCCCTCCCCGCCCCAGGTTAAGAATGAACGTTTATACCTAAAGTCCACGGCAGTAATTTTCAATCCAGTGCATTTTACAAAGATTTCTTGAAACAACTTTCCATATCATCAAGTCACTTGTAACCAAAGAAGGGGTTAAATGAAACCTTTAAAAATAATAATTAAAGTCTTCATCAAGCCACTTTCTTCTTCTATTTGCTCTGCCACCTTGAAGATCATTATGCGGGAAAATCCTCTGTTTCAAAGGAGACGGAGTTGTCCTTTATGCTGTCAGCGCATACTTTATAAAAATAAAGCTATTGCAAACCCTGATGCCCATGATGTTCCTAAAAGGATTATTAACAATGATTTGTCAACTCCTGCGGTCTCAGTAGGCTACCTTTCTGCGTGATTTCGAGCAGGTCTCGTCAATTACTGGTGCCTATGTAGCGGGTTGTTTGATCAGAAGAAGCATATGGTGTTGCTTGTAGGCTGTGAGTAATCATGGGAAGAGAAGAATAGCTGATCCCCGTCCCTCGGTGGCAGCGCAGGATGCCTGAATGCCCTGGGGAACCGTGTGGCGAAGCGCGCCGGGGCCGGGGCCGCTGCCGGCCGCAGCAGATGCTAATTTGAGCGCGGAGGCAGCGGGGGCGACTGAGCGGGGCTCGGGGGGCAGCGGAGCCCTCGCAGCCTCATTAAAGGCAAACTGCGCATTAGAAAGAAAGGCAGGGAGCAGGCTCGGAAGGGCTCGCCCCTCCGAGGCGCTGCCGCTGGAGGCCCGGGGCCGAGCGGGCTGCAGATCCACGCGGGACCGCCGCCCCCGCATCCCCGGGGCCGCGCATCGCTGCGCAGAGCCGCGGCCGGGGGCGCGCTGCCAGCGGGGCACAAAGGCCAGAGAGCGGGAGTCGCAACGTGGCGTGGAGCCGGGAGGCTTCCCCGCGGTCCCACGCGGGCTCCCTCTCCCTCACACTCACTTCCGAGGAGGCGGGGAGCGGAGACCGGGGCCCGGCTAGGCCTCGGCCCCGGCCCCTCGGGTTTCCCTGCGCTCGCCCGAGCCACTGTTAAACACGAGCGAGGCGCCCACGAGCGGCCTCCCGGCGCCGCGCCTGTGCCCGGCCGTGCGGGAGCCGAGCCCGGGCTATTTTTCCCGGGACCCGGGGGACGCAGTGGATTCCGGGGACGCGGCGGAGCGACTTGGGCTCACGTTGCGGGTGTGCTTGTACTTGTCAGGCTGCGTATGAGTGTAGGGAGGCAAGGAAGCGGGGGGCTATTTTGGTTTTCCAGTGCCCCCACCCAGGGGGAAAAAAAAAAAAAAAAAAAAAAAGTCATAGCTTCTCTGGGAAAGGAGAACAGGTAGTGGCAGCCGGGGAAATGACGCACGGAAAGGACAAGTCTTTCTGAACGGAGGAGGCAGGGCAGGGATGTTGGATGGATGTACTGGGGTTCCTTTCTCTTGTATTTCTCTGGGGAGGAAAGAGATACATGCATGGGGACAGACCCAATGAGTTGGCCAAAACACTGGAGATGGGTAGTAGGAGGCTCGGAAGCCCGGCGGAATGTCATGTACATTTAAAGAGATCTTGGAGGAGTCAGGGTAAAGAAACGTTGTCTCCGTAAGAGCGAGCTGCACTTCCAGAGTAACTCATATCCCCTCTCCCCGGTACAAGAGCGAATTTCCATCTGCCCATAGAGTGCTTGCATAGAGATGGTTGTAAATAATCACGTACAGAAAGATATACACTCCTCATCGCCGCGCACACGCGGGGCTGGGGACAGGGCGGAGAGAATTGGTGCGCGCTTGTCTGCATATTTTTGTGTCTGAAAGGTCCCTATAGAGAAAGAAGGTGGGTAGATTTCGGGTTCATTTTGGAAACAAGAGTTTTCTGGGAGTGAAATGCCAGGAGAGTCACACACAAAATAAGCACGTGGGGTTTCCTTCTTACCTCCAGACATCTAAACACAAGGCAGTGGCACTGAACAAATTTGACAAACCGGGCAGAAAATTTTCTAAGGGCTCTCTCTCGTAATGGTTGTGCAATTCTCACAAGTTATTGAAACGCGAGGGTTGTTCTTCCTACCCCTAATTTCGCTTCATTAGGTTTTCAGCAGATTAAAACTGCCGAGGACGAAAGTGCAAGACGTAGGTTTCTTGCATCGTTTCAGTATTAAAACACTTCTCTTCAGGAGGAGAAAGCGTGTAAGACCTATACTGCTTTTTGGTGGTCAGACAGCTTTGGAAAGAGTGAATATCTGCTAATTTTCTGAGAGCATTAAGGAAGAGTTTTAAGGATGGTTTGTTTTTTCAAGCAGAATTAATTAATTAATTAACTTCTGATTTAACGTTCATTATAAATAAATACTAATCTTTTAATTTAACAGTAAGTCGTTAATAGTAAGTAATGGACGCAAAAAATAGGTAGAAAAATCTCCAGGGTGTCAAAGAACTAAAAGAATTTTCTGTCAAAAATAATGCGATCGCTGTTACTATAGCGGGGTAATTCTTCCCTGATCTTCAGCAGTATCCAGAAGGGAAGGGAGAAAAAAATATTAATAAAACCCAAACAAAAAACCCAGGTGGCACAATAAATAATTTTTGTTTAGGTTTTGTTTTTATTTTTTTAGTTAAGAGTATTTTAAATGTTCTATTCTCCATCCGCGACCAGAGATGCAAAAGGAGGGTTTGCAGTCTGTCCTAGTGGGAAGGGTTCGTTTTGGCGCAGAGAGGCGTTTGCTTTTCGAGACAAAAGCAGAGACTCCGTTTACATAAACTTTCGCCGAATCAGGATGGCTAGCATTTCAATATTGAAACTCTTAACCTTGTTTTATTTTAAAGGGGGAAGAGATCAACAGGAAAAAAAAAAAAATCCGTTTCCCACGTGGATAGGTGATTTAATGCTGTTTTTCTTGCTGCAAAGGGAAATGATTGAGCATTAGGTTTCAATGTTTATTTTCTTACAGAAGTTTTTCTCATTTAAGCAGCAGTTTACTCTCCACGCTGAATCTCGGTTTAATTCCAGTTTTGATGTGAATTTAAAATGTGAAGAGCAGAACTAAACTACTAGCAGGATCATTTGGAAAAAAAACCCCCACAGATTTATGGTTTAGAATGAATACTTAATGAGAAGAGCGGGGGAAAATCATATTTCCTTTGGAAACATACGACCGTTTTCACGTTGGACAATATTTTTCAACTTGCGTATAAACCGCGTATGCATTGGTGCAAATCCTTCCTTCCCCTACTTCTTCGAAATAAGGGCTATTTGAATTTGAGTCTTCTGGAGAAACGAATAAGTAGTTGGTGCTCGAAAATGCCCTGAATTTTTTTCCCCTCTTTCCAATTTGGACATGGTTCCGTTTGTTTGCATTTCAAAGCGCAATTCCGCTACCTCGTGTTTGCCAAAATCCTGGTTTTTCTTTCTATAGTGAAACAGCCTCGGCATTATTTCCACTACCATTTTCTTAACAGGGATGTTTGTTTAGTTAACAGGGCTTTTCCTTCCTGCTATTATTATTTTTATAAAGAAATAGGGATGCTAATTTATCTCTACTTCAAATGAATACGTGATTTACCGAGATAATAAATCTTTACAAAACCTTGCTAATGACATCCGCAGGCAGTGGAAATGAGCAGCTTTTTTTTTTTTTTTTTTTTTTTTATTCTATTCCATCTGAACCCTCCGACGGCGACCCAGTCCTTCACAGAAGCCTCATTTGGCCGAGATTTTGAGGATTTTGAGTTATCATTAACTACTGCCTGTTAAATTAACTGGGAAATCAGCTCTGTCTGGCGTTAGGCGATGGCAGAACGGAGCGCTGGCGGCAGACGATTTAATTAAATGGTTAATCGAATCAAGCTAATTCCTCGATACAACATCCAGTTGCCTTTTGGCTTGCCGGCGACTAGGACGTGCAGGTTCTGCTCCCGCGCCTCCCTGGAGCTGTTGTTTGTCATTTCCCCTGGACAGAGAGGGAGAATGACCGCGTGGGAGATGGGGACTGAGCTGCCCTGTCTCCCTCTTTCCAAACAACTCCCATCCTCCTCTTGTCCCTTGGCAGCAGCAGCACCGGCGATGGGCAGTGGGAGGCAGGAAAGGTACTGCTTGAGGAGCCTCTCACGAAGGTGACATTCTCGTGCTCCCTGTAGAGAGGCTTTGCTGGGCAGGTTGAACGAAGCCGGTGCCCGTGCCCGGGCCGACCCTCGTCGTCGTCCTGCCCAGCACGGAAGGGGCGAGCCCCGGGGCGGAGGTGACCGGCGGTCCCGCATCTCGCGCCGTTTGTGGGGTCAGCATCCCCTCGGCTCCGGCGGGCGAGGAGTGAGCTGCTCCTCGTCCTTTTTAAACAACCATACAGCGGCTCTTGAAAGGGCAAAGAAAACGCAGCGAAACCAAAGTATACGGAGACATCCCAGGGCCACGGCCCCCGGGAGGCAGCGGAGAGACCTGGGAAAGCGGCGGCGGGTGCCGCTGCCCAAAGAGGGAGTTTTGAGGAACTCCTGGAAGAGAAAAGCGCTATGGACCTGCTGGGAGCCGACTTAGGGAAGACTCTCTGCGGTTGCCCCGTCGGGCAGGCTCCCAGCGTTGCCCCACAGCTCCGGGAGAGCCCCAAGCCTCTCCCTCTGCCCATCCACAGCAACAGAACTCCCTGCCTCCGGAGCTTCGTCTCCAAGCCAGCTTCCCTGGGCCTCGCACGGCCGTGCTCCAGACAGGGGCAAACCCCCGGAGGGGTACTCAAGGGTTCCCTGGCCCCGGAGGGAGCTGGCCTCAGGGTCTGGCCCCCAAAGAAGCGGGTTTGGAGCTCAGGATGGGCTCTCCACTAAGTGTTTTTAAAAGGGGACGTCCAGTCCCCCGCTACAGTGAATCCGGGTTGCGCTGAGGTTTCATGACTGCGAGCCCGCTGGGGAAATCGCAGTAACTGCTTTTAAAAGCCGGCAAATCAGCGCAAAGTAGATAAGGGCTTGCATCTTCTGGCCACCCCACCCCCACCGCCACCCCCGCCCCCCTTTGCTATTGCCAGACAAAGGACGGGGTCGAGATGGGCTCTGCGCTGCAGATGCTCACAGAGGGACAAGTAACCCGGAGATCAACCAGGGCCAAGGAGCTGCCCTGGCTTCTCGGATTCTCATTTCCCTGCGCCTGCCTTCCTCCGTCTTTGCTTAGATCAAATTAGAAACGATTCAGGGTTCTCTTTACCCTTTCGTGGGACAGAGGATCTTCTTGAAACAGTATCGCCACTGGTAGGGACGGTGCCTACCCAGCCCCTGGTTCCATTGGCTGTCGACATCAAGGCTTGCATCAATCAAAAGATGAGGGGAAGGAAGGACAGGACCAGGGCAGCGCAGCGCGGCAGGTCTGGCTGTGCGCCCGGCCTGGGGGACAGGCTGGCGGTGCGGAGCGGCTCTCTCAGTGCCGGGGGTGGGCGCGGATGGGTGGGAGAAGGCATTTCACAGGGACCCGCCTGTGTAGCGAGCCCATGAAACCGATGGGCATGTTTTCTGATGTGGAAAGCACAGTGGCTTTCCACTGGAGAGTGCTGAGAGAAACGATGAATCAGCACGCTCGCTCCGCGCAGGTTCCACGCAATATAGGTGAAGGTTGTTGGGTAACGATGAGTGATAGTCTGGATAAAATGCTTTTCTTTTCTCTTTTAAAAAATTAATTTATTTTTTATTTATTTTCTTTTTTTCCCCTTTCCCTTTCCTCCTCACAACAGCAGACAATTTCTCGTGGCACAAATAGTTTCTCTTCTCAGGAAAAGTTCATCTAGTGAAAGAGATTTTTAAATAGGAGGAAGAGTTTGTTAGGCAGGAGCATATAAGCCATATTTTGGCAAGAGTATCAAATTCATTCTGAAATAAAAGCTCGATCCATTTTTAAAATTTTTCTTTTTCCGCTTGAATAACACAGCTGGGTGATGCCTTGAGCTTATGTTAGACGGTTGCTCATCATTCATTCGCCAAGAACTGACCTAAACGGTGCCTGTGGGATTAGGTCAATTTTAGTGGATCTACTTCGCCTCATTTGGTTACTAATTGGTTTCTTGTTTTATAAATCGAAATCTCATTTTCAGGAAATTACAAAACCCATGCAGCCAGTCCATGGAGGTAATCCGTGGGTCGGGGGTATTTAAATGGAAATGGTTCTACAATGCATCAAGTATTAAGCAAGAGTAAAACTTCCCCTCTATTTCCAAATGAAATGTGAGCTCGCTAGCTCTTTAGATCCATAATAGATACATCCCTTCTAAGGCTACTTATGTAAATATGATAAACCAGACCCCGGTGGGGGAGGGGCAGCAGGGAAGAAAGCAAATTTTATCTGCCAAGGTTAATGTGGCATAACTTGGAAATCTTCCAAAATAGATTATGTTTTGCTTTGTCTTCGGCCACTTTAGCTGGGAAAATCCTTTGCCTAAAAACGATTTAGTTATCCTTCTTCTCACAAAGCTGCTTGTTTCTATTCCAAAGCTATTATGCTGTTGGCTCTCCAAATTACAAGAGAATCTTTAGATCTTGTTTCCAAGCGTAATCCTGGAGCAAAAGGGAGAGCTGATTTCCTTGTTTTGTTTTAAATAGACAATCAAAGGATTTGCAGAATTTTCTGCGGTAGGTCAAGTGCAAGAAATCACAGTTTGCTCCCTCGATAAAAGGAAATTGGATGTTAAAGCGAATAGACGGGGGGGGGGGGGGGAAGGGAAAATTAGTGGAAGGGGTTTTCTCTTATAATCTTTAAAAACAGTATTTAAGGGGCATCAGGAGAGGCCTTCGATTTGGGAGGGATTGGCAACGATTAGAAATAGTCTCCGACTTGAAAGTACTGAAAACATCTGGGCAGCACAAAGGATCGTCTCATGTGACAGGATTTCAAAAAGCCGGTTCAGGTAGACAAGTGAAAACGTTTAATTATAAACCATGAGCAGACAGAGCCCAGCAGCGCGGGGTTTCCACCTGAAACATATAGATGAGCTCAGCGCGCCGTGAAGAACCGCCTTCCCGAGGGAGGTTAACCTGCAACACCCGTGAGCTGTTCATTAACCCGCTGGGGTCGGGTTATTTTCCCTTTTAGGAGAAGAATAATTAGAGCCGTAAACTTAGATTAATAAGCAACTTAAATCATAGGCGGGCAGTGCAGATTTATTCTTGAATAAAGAAACCTGTCACTCAGATTTCCCTCAGGGTGGGGGAGGTGGCAAGGAGCCAGCTCAGCGCTAAAGGGCCATCCTGGCTCCCCAGCAGAGAAACCTCCGAGGAGCTCGGGGAAAAACAAATATACCGTGGGCTTTTCTCTCTTTTCCTGGAAGCTGTGTAAGATTTACCAGCACCTTCCTGAATACAGAGAGCGGAGGTGATCCTCCATCCTGGCGGTTGGTTCCTCCTTAATTGGCGTGGAGGAATTAACGGGAAGGAGCCGGTTTCTGACTGGTGACCTGCTACATGCTGAGGCTGCAGGCTGAGGAACGGGCCAGAGAGAATCTCCTGCCTCTGCAGGACTATGAAGTTAAGGAGGAAGGAGAAAAGTGTAGGGGTGGTGAAGAGACAAGTTGCTGTGAAGAGGTAGAGGAGGAAGGGGAGAGAAGGAAGCGAAAGGCGGGGACGAGTGGAGCACACCGCGGTGGGGAGAGCGCGCAGGGGCCGCGCTGGGCTGCCCCGTTCAAACAGCGCGGAGGAAATCTTTAGCTTTGCTCGGACCGGCAAACACCTGGGTGAGGCCGGTCAATAGCGAGGGATGCCCGCGGCTGCCTGCTGTCAGCACCTCGTCTGTTTGTCTCGAAATAACTGGAAAACGAGGTCTTGCCTTTCCCGAACCCTCACTGCGGGAGTGAGCACACCCCGCCGGCTCGGGTCTCCTTGCGACCTGCGCCCCAGACATCGATCGAGATTTGTAGGTTTCCCCTCCGTTTTACTCTTACTGCTTGTGCGTGTCGAAGTGAGACTCATTTCATGGCACAAGCCTCAAAGGTTTTAACTGACCCGTTTAAATTATTTCAGCAACAACACTGCGAAAAGGCATCGTCGATGAATAGCTTTACTCCGGTGAAGTAACTTCCACGTGGTTTTTATTACTACTCACTTTGCATAGGAGAAAAGACGCGTGTAAAACATTAGACAAATTCGGAAAGATTGATTTCTGGAAGGTGCTCTATGGAGGCATATTACCCCTCCCTGCAGCGGGGGCAGCAGGAGGAGAGATGGAAGGGATAGAGGTGAATCCTGGCTGCAGATTCCATGGGGCAGGAGGGAGGGCGGTCCGTGCCGTTGGACAGTGACGAGAAATCGTGAGGTTAGGACGCTTCCCCTGACGTTCAAGGGGGACAGTTCCCAGTAGCTGAAAGCAGCACTGAAAAGCACTTGGATCTGGCATGTTGCTACACCAAGGTCTTAAAAATTATCTTCACCGTTAACTCAAAATAAGTATTCGGGTATTTTTCTCTCTGGGGAATTAGATATTGGGGAAAAAAACCCAAAAAAACAAAAAAACAAAAAAAAACAAAACCAAACAAACCACCACAAAAAACCAAAAAAAAAAAAAAAAAAAAAAAAAAAAAAAAAAAAAAAAAAAAAAAGAGGCTTTTATCTGCAACGAAGTCACGCCTAGTTTTCCAAAGATTGTATGTATATATGTTTTAGAGTGTAGACAAGGAAAAAGTGTTTTCCCCTCCCCTCCAATCAGGCCCACACGAGTCAATTTTTCGTCTCCTGACCTTACTTTTATTTTTTGTTTGTCTTAAATAACAGGACTTGGAGAAGCCTGGGGCCACTCCAGCAGAACCAGCCCACTGGATAATGTTGGACGGGAACTGGGATCCCATCTTTTGCAGGTACTGGTCTGGAAACGACAGGCATATGGTATTAATGATTAAAGAAATAATTCCCTCTTCTGAGCTTTCAATAGCCACCTTGACTAATTTTTAACCGCTCAAGTGTTTAATAGAAAGGTAGGCAGGAGGGGAACCACTTCAGAAATGCGAACCACTGTGATTCAATGTCGTGTGTTTTATTGGTGGCTTGGTCCTTCTGGGTCCTTTGCCTCAGAATTATCTAACACTGCATCCACAGCGAGGGATTCACAGTGTGTCCCAGGGTGTCAGAGATACAGGAGCACGACTTTTATTATTATAAAATTTATTAACGAGGTGACACATATCATCAATGCTGTGAGGCTCAGAGTGGTGTGACAGGGAGAGGCTCTAGCGTCAGGTTAGGGAAGGCTGTTCGGGACAGAAGGGATCAGCAGGCACCGACTAACAGAGACACAAATCAGGGATGGCAGATCTGAAAACTCACAGCGCTCTGAAATACTAAAGAATATCAGTGATGACCATCACCACGTATTTCTGGTGGAATTGCGTGGCCTTTGGAGGACATTTTCTGCTCCTGCTACACCCAGAAGTCCCATCTGTGTCTGCTGAAATGTACCTGACAAAATGTGTTATTTACACTGTGGAGAGTTTTAAACTCTCTTTGATCACTTAAATTCTCCTTATAAAATACACAAGCACTAAACCGCAGTGACATTTGAAATAGGATAGAAATATTTGGGATTTCTGGAATTCACATATTAATCACCAGATAGCTCTTCTTAGATACTTTCATGGCGCTTTGTGTTACTTTTGAGCTCGGCCCCTCTGAGAAGTGGGTTGTATCTCAGGAGTCCAGGAGCTGTAGAGGGATCCTTGTCCAAAATTTTCCCATTTCCTTCCAACTTTTTGAAAAATCAGAGCCTGAACATCAACGCCTGTTTGCTAAAATAAATCAGAGGGGCAGGTATTTAATGGATCTGTCTATTTATTAATTTATTTATATTCCCTGCCCTTTTTTGCAGACGTTGGACGGTTTCATCTTTGTTGTGGCTCCGGATGGCAAGATCATGTACATCTCGGAGACTGCCTCGGTGCACCTGGGCTTGTCGCAGGTATGCTGGGGGCCTGCTATCCCCTGAGCCTGCCTGCACCACCCCCGCGACTGACAGGAGAGGGTGCGCGGTGCCGGCGATGAGCCCCCTCCTCCTCCTCCTCCTCCTCCTCTCTCACAGGTAGAGCTGACCGGCAACAGCATTTACGAGTACATCCACCCCGCCGACCATGACGAGATGACGGCGGTGCTGACGGCGCACCAGCCTTACCACTCGCACTTCGTGCAGGGTAAAGCACACTGCCCCCGGCCCCGCCCGGCCGCCGCGGTGGCGTAGGGGACCGCGCCTGTGGCTCACCCCACCTCTGCCTTTCCCCCTTCCCAGAATACGAGATCGAGAGATCCTTTTTCCTGAGGATGAAGTGCGTCCTGGCCAAGAGGAACGCGGGCCTCACCTGCGGGGGCTACAAGGTGAGTGCCCGCGGCCAGATTCCCCGTTCCCGCCCGCACCAGCCTTCCCGCGTCCCTGTGCCGGGAAAACTGTGAAAACTGGGAGAGAAGAGGGGGTGAGACCTCTTCTAGATGGGCTTTTCCCAGCACAGGGCTCTTTCATGTGGTCCATTTCTCTCAGAGTTTCAGGTTGAAGAGCTCAAACCACAAAATCAAAACCAAGCAATCGAGCTCCCCTTGATGTTTGTTTGTGGACTTTAAAATATTTTATTATTATTATTATTATTATTTATTTTTATTTTACTCTTTGAACTGAACCTCGCACAACCGCTGGTGTTCCCTGTGACAGCTTTCAAGTGATACAGCTGGAGCCCTGAGTTAATTTATTTCTTAATTAGGTAATTCATCAGCTGCAGAGGTAGCTCTTCCAGTCAAGGGTTTTGACCAGATTCTTCACATGGTTCTGCTCGGGGCTCCTCAGTAAGGAGAGCCCTGCTCTGTCTCTTAACTCCTCGCTGCTTTGTGTCAGCCACACAACGCCGAGGAGAGGGTTGTACCCGTAACCCAAGGAGATGTTGTGTCATGATGTACCGTAGACCAAGAACACCTGCTGAACTCCAAGAAGAAGCACCTTAATAATAGAGAAGTAAGAGTGGAAGTAGACAGCAGTTATCTGCAAGGATATGCAGAGAGGAGAGATACTTAGATCAAAGGTACTTTTTGGCGATGGATTGCGCCTGCTCCATCTATATAACAAACGTATCTTACACATGTGACATAGGCACACATGTAAGCCCTTTCTCACGCGCATACACTCTTCATTACAAAGTCGTAACTGGATTGGCAGTTCAGTGTCTTTCCTTTTCAGAAGAATAATAAAAGCACAGTTAGGAGGTGGGCCAAAAACCACTTAAGCCAGTGGGGGAAAAAAAAATTCTTGTTGACTCTAATGAGCCTTAGATCTACGCTGAACTCTAGTATGGGAAAAAAAAAAAAACCCCTCAAACCCGATAGAACCGCAGAAAACTCCCAGACGGTGCCGCTTTGCCAGGGCGGAGATGCAGGTCAGCGGCTCCCGCAAGCCCGGCAGCCGCACCGGCACCGGGATGGGGGAAATGTCCAGGTCCTCTTCCTGGGGAGGAACGCCTCAGGGTCTCAGCACACCCTTCCCCCCTGCTGAGTAGCCGCCAAGCTTTCCTGTGTCTCCGGCAGGTCATTCACTGCAGCGGCTACCTGAAGATCCGCCAGTACAGCCTGGACATGTCCCCCTTCGACGGCTGCTACCAAAACGTTGGCTTGGTCGCCGTGGGCCACTCGCTGCCGCCCAGCGCCGTGACGGAGATCAAGCTGCACAGCAATATGTTCATGTTTCGGGCCAGCCTAGACATGAAGCTCATATTCTTAGACTCCAGGTAGAGCTGGGGTTATTTCCAAATCTTTCTTCCCCAGGCCTCCTCTCCTGTCCTCTCACCCACTTATATTTGCTGCTTATGTCTCTTGCAGGGTAGCTGAGCTAACAGGTTACGAGCCCCAGGACCTGATAGAGAAGACCCTTTACCACCACGTTCATGGCTGTGACACCTTTCACCTGCGTTGTGCACATCACTTGTGTAAGGAGACGGTCTTGTTTAAAACCCCGCCCCCCATCCAATCCCTTTGCAGAAGGACTTTGGGGTTGCTTGGGATTTGCCTCTAGGTCGGCACGTGAAAAGCCAGCTCTCTGGGCGGCGGAATAAGAAAAATCTTCAGGTTTTAGTGAAAAAAGGTTAGATAGAGACTGAACTCTGGACGCAGGTGGCAAATGTAGGGGACCGGCAACGAAAGGCTATTTTTCCATCCTCTTCTTTTGGTTGCAGGACAAGAACTGCCCTGCACAAATCTCAGGCGCTGTTGTCTCTTCAAATTCTGGTTAGGAAAACCCTTTTTGTCCTGCTTCAAAAAGCCATACCAGTGAAATATAAATACATTTATTTCACTTTCACCAAGTCACACAAATCTTATCTGTATATCTAATTTCGACTGCAGTAGTGAGCCTAATTCGGCGAGATGTACTTTATTCTATTTTGATATCATGATGACATTAATACACGGATAGATGAATAGAAAGGATATCAATTTCCGGTAAGTTTCCTTACAGAGAATATAACGAGAAGTGATAAAACCCAAAGACAGATTTATAGAACAAAATCTCGATGATGATACTTCAGGATGGGGGTGTGTGGGGTTTGGTTGCCGTAGCCAACCAATACACATACAGACACACACACGCACACACCCCGGCCCTACCAATCTCCCCTATTAGCCTGTGATAACCATCTCAGGTACTGAGATGAGCTCTGCCATGGGGGCTCCACCACCCTTGTCCCCGCCGCTTCCCCATGTGCCGCTAAGAGGTTCCTAACCCCTCTGGTCGCCCCCAGGGCTCTGGGGGGAGTGTGCGCTTCTTCCCGGGGCTGCTCAAACCAGAGGCGGGAGCCACGCTGAGGCTCTCCTCGCTTTGTCCCCGCAGTGCTGGTGAAAGGACAAGTGACCACCAAGTACTACCGCTTCTTGGCCAAGCACGGCGGCTGGGTGTGGGTGCAGAGCTACGCCACCATCGTGCACAACAGCCGCTCCTCCCGCCCGCACTGCATCGTCAGCGTCAACTACGTGCTCACGTAAGTCAGCCCGGGCCGCTCCGGGCTGCGGGGCCGCGGGCAGCGAGCGCCGGGCGGGCACCTGCGGGCGGCCCCGCTCTGCCCCGGGCCCGCGGCCGCTCCGACCAGGGCAGGTCTGCTAGGAAACACGTTGTGCGCTTTCATCCAGATAAAGGGTTTCCCGTCTGCCTGTTTCTTTCTCTTTCGGGAGGGGAAAAGATTTAGAGGTTTGTCACCCACATATTTTGCTGCCCCCCTCCTATTTTTTTTTTTTTTTTTTTTTTTTTTTTTTTTTAAAAAACCCCCCAATAAAAAAAAATTAAAATGCACCCAGCATTAAATAAAATTTAATGCGGCGTAAAAGAAAAGGCTTCCACGTACGGAGTTATTTATACTCAACAAACAGGACATCTGTTTTTCTTTTCAAAAATCTGGGGTTTGAAGTTCTTAATTTCATCCAGAGTCTCTATCAAAGCTCGGAGATTTCTTTTTTGTTCTTGGAGAGCGATCCTTACAGTGAACCACAAAGAAAGTTGGTGACCAGAAGGGTCAGTTGAACTTAAAAAAAAGAAAATTAAAATTGAATAGGAAAAAAAAATCAGAGTAAGTGCTGAGATACCATATATCTCAATGCATCTCACTGCATTTTGGAATAGCTGGGTTGTGCCCTAGCTATCCTGCTTCTACTGAAACACAGAGGCCCAGTGAGGGAAGGGAAGCTCGGCTGGACTATTTTTAAGTGTTTTCATGGCAGTTGCTACTATCTCCTTTGGACACTGCAGTAGCTGTTGCCGGCAGCACTGATACTTCTTTAGGATCGTAGTGGGGCGGCGGTCCTTCGTTGATCCTGGGGACTGAATGTTCCTCAGTTCCGCCCCCTTTTATTTTTTTTTTTTAATTTTTTTTTTCTCTTGAGACAAATGTAGGTATTGGAAGAGTCTGAGAGGCACAACACTCCCCTTTCCTAAAAGAAAGTATGGCAGCATCATGATCTTGCCATTACGGCTTTGATGCATGCACAGGTGGCAAGTGGTTTGGTAACCCAGTTTAAGGAGTGCTTCCCAAAATGAAAAGAGAGAGAGAGAGACCACAGAGACCATGGAGACTACGGTTCTGGTCATGTGTGGAAAGGCTCCTGCTGGAGTGGGAAATGTGCTGCAGGTCACTGCGCCTGGACTTCTAGAGCATAATCTCTTTGGTATGTAAGGTGATAACGGGCGTCGTGCCCTCAGATAGGACATTGCGTCTGAAAGAAAAAAATAGACATTTTGGTCAGCACCCTGTGATTCCCCTTTAAAGAAAATTTATTTTATTTTATTTGGTATGTAGCGTAATACTTTGTCATTTCCTCAGTAAGGATGGGTATCAGCAGAGATGCTATCACTTCTGCTCTAGCTATTCTGCACATTTTTATGTCTATTTCCCCTATACCAGTCCCTGTCTGTGTTTTTTCGCGGTTTATGCTTCCCAGTTAAATCCAAGCACCTGCTTTGGGTGTAACGCTAAGAAACAAGGAACCCAAAGGCAGCTAGCATGTTGGAGTGGTTTTATCTCCAGAAACGCTATGGTTTTCTACCCTCATTTGAGATTATCAGTCGTTTCCCTCTTCTTTAATCCCCAAAGCGTGAACATCAATCACGGAATTCTACCTCAAATGATCCGAGTCGAAATGAAGCACCCCAGCGGACCTGCTGAAAGCACAGCTGGGCATCCGGCAGGGTCTGTCCCTTGCTTGCCATGGCACGAGAATTTCAGGCTGGCACGGCAAGCAGGGAGCGCCCTGGTTCCCTGCGGGGGCCGGTCAGACAAACCCTTCAGAGCTGTGTCCAAGCATGACAGGTTGTACCATGTGCCTGTGTCCTGTCAGCCCCCGGCTGGCCCGGGCCACGGCGGGCAGCCTGTTCTCGGGCCGCCCGCGCCTCCCCAGCCCCGCTGCTGCTCCGCGCCTCCAGCCGCGGGGGCGTACCGGACACCGGGAGCGCCCGCCGCTCCGCGCCCTGGCAGGAAGCCCCGGCAGCCTGGGAGCGGGACTCGGAGCGCCTCAACACTCCCCGCCCCGCCCCCAAAACGACCCCGCAGGGAGGACGATTTCCCCCTCAGGAGCCGTACCCTAAAAAGGCAGCCCCTCCTCTCCAGCTGATTTATCGGTGGAGGCAGAGTCTTTGGTGCATGTATATGGATCTTCAGAAAATGCTTACAGCCAAATTGACATGTGGGAGGACTATAGCTGTGCTTTCAAGATTTCCCTTAGAGAATGAAATTACACCACAGGGCAACTTACCTTTTACCTCGGTGTAAATCTCCAAGTCTACCCTTGCACTCTTGGCTTAATTGCCTCCAGTGTGAAGGACAGCGGGAGGGCAGAGAGGAGCCAGGCTGGCTAAAGTAGGGATGTTGAAAGTTGGGAGGTCCGGCACTGCCACGTGCTGCTGACAGCTGCAGTGTAGACACTGCCACTGCATAAAAATCTAGTTTTGATATGCTCAGGTCCTTGAGGTCTCATTGAGCCTGGCTGGCTCTTCATTAAGGCGCTGCAGAAGAAATCACATTCTGCTTACTTCTGCAGCAGCGCTGCCGCTGCTGAAATTGCTGCTCTACCTCCAAGAGATGGTTGTAGCTTCCGCTAAATAATTAGATAATTACCATCATCATCATCATCATTATCATTATTCTTCTTGGGCCAGGGTTTCATTCAGAAAATACATGGGAAGAACAGGCCCTGCCATTTGCCAGGTGACTGTAAGCAGAGAAAGGTTTGGTTTTAAAAAACTGAGATGAAGTCAGCCTCTGAAACAGATAACTTGAGGAGGAGGGAACTGTTAGGGAAAGGCTGATGGTGGCAGAGTTGGCTAGGGGGATGCTGAACTCCTACCTAGAGCAGGCTTAATTGTCTTAATGACCTATTCAGAGTCAGCAGTATCACTCAAATGGGTAAGGCAGGTGGGGAAAATATAGAGGAAAATGTAAGGTTACAGTGACTTGTGGTTTTCCTCTGGTATGAAGTAGGCTCTCCTGCAGCGGGTTGGGCAGAGATCCTGTAGCACTCAAAATCTGCAAGTGTTCAATATATTTTATGCCGGTATAAATCTCATAGAGACTCCTGTTCTTTAAGGATGACATTGGATTTTCCCGGCAAACCAAGAGAGGCTGAGATGAGCGGTCTGTGTGCGCACTCCTGTACTTTTCCCACTTGGCAGTGGGTGTGTGGTAGAGCCCCTGGTGCAGCTCCTGGTGGAGGAACAGGAGTAGATGTACCCACTGCAGCCAGGTCATGTGATAAACCCAGCAGAGAAAAATCTGCTTACAAAAGAGAAATACAAACCTTTTCATATGGACTTTTGCATGTTTAAGAGGAGGAGAAAGCAAAAGAGGTGCAAATTAGTGCTTTTGAGTTTTGAAATAACAGAAGCACAATCCCACACATTTGGGGTTGCAGGGTAGAACTTGAAAGGTGGGATGACTCCTGCTGAAAAATCATCTGAATATAGGAAATTTTGGTCTTTTTGGAAGGCAAATCACAGAGGGGGTCATAAGTTTTGGAAGACGTAATGCAAGTTTTTGACCTGCTAATCCCTGGACCTCTCACACAGTAATTCTTCACACAGGTAAAACCCCAGGGGTTTTTTGGTTTGGTCATGGGATAGGGAGCTTTTTCTCACTATTGAGAGAAACCTGAGTTCTCTGTTTTGGAAAAGAGCAGATACTGAGTACCATAAGAGTCAAAATGATCTGGAGCAGTTTCAGTGCAGGTTGGGCAGGAAGAACAAGAGTCTCTACCTTGCAGCTTCCCAGGTCCCCTGGGTAAGAGTGATGATGAAAAAGAAAAAAAAGAATGAGAAAGAGTTTATACAAAAAAGCCCACGCACACCCCACTTAAGAAAATTAAAAAGAGGTGATTTTAGTTTTGCATAAATGCCAAGTTTTGAGAACATGAATGCTAGGTTTGAGAAAAAAATGTTTGTAGTAAGTATATATATTGAAATAAATATGCACGGTGGCAATGGAAAATGATTTTTTTTGTGTAATAACAATGTATCAAAAATTAGTATAAATGACCTTTAAGAACTTCCTTAAAGCATATATATATGGTCTTTATTATATTCTGTTTTGGATATGTTAGTATAGACATGGAATATTTGTTTCTTTTCTTATTTGTTCTGTACACACAGCCACCATATCATTGATTATTAGCTGTGCAGGTTTATCACATAAATGGACTCAAGTATGAGTCAATGAATAGAGACAGAAAGCGCTGAAGTTAAGTTTATATTTAGATTGCAAACAACCTTCCTTTAAACAAATGGATAATGCAAAGTCCAAATCCTTTGACTTTCTGAGCATGAGCAAATATTATAATAATTTGTCCCCAGAGAAAGCTAGAGAAGCTTTCCTACATATGTTTTGTTGTCCTTTAGCATTTAAAAGTATAGCAATAGTGGTGTCATATACAGATAACAAGGATTAGTCACATAATTGTGACTAATCTCTGTTATAATGATACAGCATGTATTTGATATAGTTCCAGTTGACCTCTTCATGTTACATTGTGTAACTGGCTGATTAGAAGCACAAATTGAATGCAATTTATTTGAACAATTATTTCACAAATAACTGCCTTATTGAAAAATGTTTTACCAAACAATGTGATAAATACAATTTAGAATAAATTAACCATTAATTGTATCTACACACTTAATCTTTAAGTTCTTATCAATACTATTTATACCTTTGTGTACTACCAGATTTGAAATTATGGTATAAGAAAGGTGTTATCTTTATGTGTGATGGCTCAGACTTCAAAAATGCCCTGGCATGCGTCCTTCCGGGCATATTAAGTGGGCTTTAGGGAATTTTGTGTTTCATGTGAAAAAGCTCTCCCCATATTTGTGGACAGTTACAGTTATATATTTTCATCATTTTTCATAGAAATTCTCTTTTTGTCCTGTCTCTGGTACATCAGGTCTTACCTCTGTCTCTTCTAGACAATGGGAGAACCCACAAACTCTATTTCCACATCCACAGTGTGGGCCTCCCCTTCTTGAATGTTTCTCTCAAACTGACCAATTTGGAATTCCCACAGAGTTCTTTCCTTAGTCATAGATAGATATTCTCTTGTATCTCTCAAGTGGGTGATGGAGTAGGTAGGACAGGGAATACCCTGGGAAAGTTACCCTTCCTCATATTATTAGTGTAATTAGTTGCATGAGTAAGCTTAATCATCCAACTTAAATACTGGAGATATGGCTTAGTGACTTCACCTGGACAATATTTGGGGTTCTTTCTTAAATTGTTTTAAATACTAGCAACAAATTTTACCTGCTGCTTTTCCTTTATATTTGTCTGTATTAATGGGAACTTTTGCCACTTGTCTAGTAGTGCACAGAACTAGGTCCTATTTTTTTCTGTTTAATCTGCAATGTGCTTTTCCTAAGACTGGAAAGCCTACCATCATTCCTATGATTTGAATAGCAATGTAAAAAAACATAGATACATTGTTTTAATAAATCAAAATGCTTGGGGAGCATATGTCTCAAAGAAAAAAAAATATAAAAGGACTCTTCTTGAACTACTCAGTGCAGTATTCTGTTTGTTCACCATTAGTTTTTATTACAGACTTGTCTCCCTGGAACATTGTTTATATATTTCTTGCAAATAAGAGACAGGCTTTTCCAGGTGTCCACAATACATCTTTGCTGTTCTTCTTTGTTCATGTAGGGGCTTTCTCAGCTACCATTTGTTTAATTCACTCCAAATTTCTATGCTTGTATTTAAACCAGGTGACTGTAATGGCCAAGGCACTAAAACTGTGGGCCAGAGGCGAGAGTCACTGTTCATGTGAAGAGTTTTATTTGCTAGAGTAAGGATTAAAGGATTGCAGCTCAGACCTATGGAAAAAATCCCTCCAGTTGTTAGTTTAAATGCATGCATGCTGAGAGTCTCACATGGCATGAAATTCAAGGTTGCAAAAAAAGTGTCTTTATTCCAAGGAAGAAGAGCAACTTCAAATGCTTTCCACTTCATCATTTCCCCATTCAGTGTGGGCTGCTCCAGGCCTTTGGAAACACCCTCCTCTCAAATACTGAGTTACAGATCTTGTAAAATGTTTGTCTGGAGCTGAGACACATTCAATAGCTGAAACAATTACTATCTCCAGCTGTCTGCCTCACTTCACTGATGAAAGGTACAGGGCTTGCTCCAGGGACTCTTTTTCCTAAAATGCCATGGTTTATGGTTTAAGGTAAACTGCCACAGATTTTACTTTACATGGAAGCATTGGACTGTACACTGTGGCACAGCTGTTCTTGCTAGAGGGGTTGTTCACACTTTATCCTGACTCTGTCCTTCTGCAATTTGAATGGCATAAATGTGACTTGTGAACATCACGCCAGCAGCGGGGTGCTCCAATGCCTCTTGGGGGTGTCTCAGCGGTCCTTCTATGTGGCAGAGCAGGGGAGATAGTGAACCATGGAGATAAGGGTTATATTCACTGCTCCGTGATAGTTCAGAGAACTGAAGAGGCAGCTGGAAGAGTGTCTGCTGGTTTTACTACATCACATTTGTAGCTTGTCTATGGACTGTGTTAGTGGATGTGCAGAAGAGACATGCCAAGCAGTCCACTGCTATCAAAGGATTCCCCTCCATGCTCCCACCCTCTTAATACTCTGCATAAAACCGGATGCAGAACTGGCTCCTGCTCTCATAACAGCAGTATGTTCCTTAAGTAGGCTTACAATTTTACTAGCTCTGCTTCTGTTTCCTTAATCTGTTGCATGTTTGCTCTTGTTGCTCTGTGCTGCATCTTAGCACCGCTGCCATTCCCATGTTGTTTCACTGTAATTACCATGAGGTGCAACAGGTGTGATAAGTTACTAAACTGTTTCTGAAGCAAGATCTTCCCGCTAGGTTATGTTGTTCTTGCTAGGTTTTAATTTGTACACAAATGTGGCATTTTGACACAGCCTAAATTAAGTGTTAACAAATACATCTCCTTTGTCCGTTCAACAGTGGCAAGTGTCTGTTTGAAATCTAATTCTCCTTCCCTCACCTCTCTTTTGTACTTTACAGTGTGGGCCAGGCTCCAGCACATATGTTCGTACTCAGTGGGTTACTTCAGAGGCAGGCCCGTTCACTTTGATGACACTATTTATGGAGGCAGGCACTGCTCTGTGTGAACAAGGGTAGAGCGTCTGACCCTTCGGAAGGCTTGGGATGGCTGAAGTCTGGAGTCAATCTCATGATCTTTAACACAGTTAGATGATTTATTCCTGTTGTTGTCTTTTGTTATCATCCACTTAGTGCAATTAAGTTGCAGAAGTCCTGATTTACTAAAGCACTTGAGCACACGTCAGGCTTTAAAAGTTCTTAGACATAACTTTCAGTGCATGGCTCTATCCTGGTGAATTCAGTTTTGAAATAAAAAGCCCCTTAGGCACACACGTGGAAATAAGAATATTCCTTGGCTTTGCCAAACAGAGATGGCTTGAAGGACGCATTTTGTTACTGTGTTGAATTGGGGCCTAATAGAGAACAGCCGTAGATTTTCAGCTACAAACCACTGTGTATAAATCTTGGGGACAGCAATGTTGAAAATAACAGCTATTATCTGCAGAAGCTTCAGTGCAGCTATGGAAACTCAAATGCCTGGCTAACTAAAGTCTGGCTATACCCATAGCATTGTGCAGATATTTTGACATAACCTAGAGTGAAGACCTTTAAACTTATCCAGCATTCAATGCTCTTACATGTGTGCTGTCAGTGAGAAGTGAACATGCCCTGAAGGCTCACTGTTCCCAAGTAGCCTGTAGCTTTGATTGTTTCTGTACTAAGTTTGGCAGCTGGTAGCCTGGGCTGCTGCTGTAGAAAACTCTCTGACTTAGGTTCTGGATTGCTGAAATCCATCCAAAGGCATTGCATGCTATTTTTCTCTTGCTGTTTCTAAAGACTGTTTTGCACACAGAACAAAATAATAGCCTTTAATGACTGCTTTGTGAGGCCTATCTCAATGGAGTATTCGCTTACAGAAACACTGGATTTGGGGATAAATAACCTGATAGCATCCTCCCCTTTGCAGCCAGGCTTCTGAACGATGTTTGGCTGCAAAATAATTCTGTTGATCCTAAGCTTCTGGTAGGATAGTTAAACAGTTATCTTTCAAAAGAAAATCAGCCTCTTTAGTGCTCTCTGGTCTGTGAAAAACAGCAGTGGGTGTATGGATTCACACCAAAGAAAACTGCCTGTCGGTGTCACTACAATGGTTAACATGGGAGCAGGCAACTGGGGCTTCCATGGTGTTATCCGGTGAGTTCAAGAAAGAAGTAGGAGAGAAGGTGCACAGCACTGTTTGCACAGTGTGACACTCTTGAGTTGCTCTGTGTGGGCTACAGCAGTGGCCACCACAAGCACAGCAAATCTCGTACAATGCGATGTGCTGGACTCTGCCCTAACAAAATCAAGCGCTCAGTTCCTTCATCTGCAGATCGGCTGTAGTGTTGGTTGGAGGATGTTGTAGGTTGGCAGTGGAGTTGATCTGCATGAATGCTGCTGTGGACAGCTTTATGGGAACAATAAGAGTGTCTCTGCTTAGTCAGAGACAGTCCTAAGCATCCGGACACCTTGATGAATGTGGAGCAGTGACAACAGAACGGCTAAAGCCAGCTAAGGCCCTGACTGTTGTAGTGAAAGCTGTGACCAAGAGGACAAAGGTACTAGGCCTATTTAGGTTTCTAAAGAAGACCATATATAGATATTATTGTGTTTTATTGGATTATTTTCATTTATTTTTTGAAAAATTTTAAATATACCTATTAAGTATTTGACTACCTATAAACACTCAACCCACTGGAGACTTACATAAGCTGGATTGTGACATGGGCATGCATTCCTTGAACTGTACATGTTAATGTAGAGTTTTTGTTATCCTAACATTGTCAAAAAGCAAAAATTGCCATTAAAAAAGTCTTCTGAATTTCCTAGAAAATGTGGGGTAATGGCAGTAGTGCAAGAGATGGTGGTTTAACTTATTCTGTGCTCCAGAGAGTCTAGGGAGTCAAAAAGGTTATCCAATATACATTTAAATCTTTAATGGACCCACTTAACAAATATAACCATGTATTATGTACACTTTGATGAGACAGGGTCATTATTAGGATTATTAGGAAATTATCAAATAAAATGGAGACTTATGTATTACATGATAACCTCATGATATTTTCTTTTCTTGTTATTTGTCTCCTGTTTAATCAGCATAAAAGTCTGCATTGTATGACTATCAGAGGTGGATAACCAAGCTGACTCCAATAAGAACTTAGACCCAAGTGGCAGGTAATGTGTGTGGGATCTGGCTGCAGTAGAGGTCTGGCTGTGGATAGGAAGGAGTTAAAAAACAGTCTGACTCTGGTTCAGAAAATAAAATGAGAAAACAGTTTTTAATTTGGGAAAAACATTCCAAAAAAACATTCTCCCCAGAAGCCAAAATTCCAATGCAAGTCCTTGCCTGTCTTCTTCCCCTTACCTATCTCAAAATTTTAGCAAAAGAAGTGTGAAAAGTAGTTTCCACTTGAAAAGTAGTTATCAAGTATTATAGCATGGTTTTTTTCTTGATGGCAAATGACAGCCCTCAGAGGCAAAGTGCACTCCCTTAGCCAAACCTGAGGAACTCTGGACTAGTGAAACAGAAAGATTTTTGTTGTAGAAAAATACTGGTCCTTCTGAGGAAGGTGAAAGTCTTACAAAGAGAAAGGACTAATCTGATGAAAGAGGAAGGGATCTATTGTAAATGGGACACCCTACCTGATGGAGTTCACAAATCCTTTTGCACTCAACAGACCTCCTCACTATGGGGTGTAGAGGATCAGAAAAAACTGTGGAATTATGGGGAAGTTCATTATGCTGCATTCATATAGAAAGTTTCCCAAAGAAGAACAAATAGAGCAATCAGTAAATAATTTTTCAAGCACATTTTTTTCCCCTCTGATAATTTATTCCCAGATTACAGAAGTTTATCTAGAATGTCATCACAGAAAAGCTATCTAATTTTTGAAGTGTTCACCTTAGGATTTAGGAAGGTTGTCACAACAAAAACTTTAATTATGGGGAGCACAGAGGAGTTTAGAAAACCTGAAACATCACAAAGTTTTAGAATAAATTATTGAAAGTAATGCCAGCAAATTTTCAGGACCTCTAGTCACAGTTTCAGAGGAACTGGAGTATGAAACTGCTTAACTACTGTGGTATAGAGTGTAACATAAGAACAGTGATACAGAATCAGACACATGCTGATAGTGACCATGTGAAATACTTGGGAAAGAAGTTAAAAATAGGACAAGCATGCAGTTCATGTATTTGTGTTTCCCTAGCAATTTCTCCCAGTCTCCAGGAAATTCAAATGTCTTCCTAGAAACACATGAGGTCTTTAAATGTATTAGTTGTCAATATTTTGTGGGTTTTTTCCCTCCACAAATTCACCAGTTTACTTTTTGACACCATGTTGGCTTTTGCCAAGGTTAAATAAATGGGGTAATAAAAGTCTCCTTTTTCTTCATTTCTAGCCCATAATTTGTGCCTTAGAAAAAAAAAGTGAAAAACTTCTTCCTACTCATGTCTTCCTTCTCTTTGCCACTCATAATTTATTGATCTTATTTTGTTCTCCCAGTTACCTCTTATTCAACCTGAGGAGAGTCCTTAATTTTTTCTCACAGAAAGGCTATTCCAAGCCCACCATCCTTGCTATCCCATTCTGAGCTTTTTCAAGTTTTCAGATAAGATGGTCAGAGCATACAATGTTTGAAATGTCAGTGCCTGAGGGGTTTATGTATGGTATAATTATGTCATGATGTGCATTTTCTTACACTCAGGACAGTCTGTGTTACATCAGTGACTTCTCTACAATGTGTTGCTTTTTTTAAATGAAACTTCTCAGTTTATGTAGTGAATCATATAGATCAGAGGATTCTTTAACAAAATGGGGTTCAATATTACTAGTTTTAGAAAGAAAAATCTGAAAGTGGAGTTTTATGACCATACTTAAGCCTTATGGTTAGGGCTTAATGTTATATATGCCCCTAACAACTCATAGTCTATAGCTACATAATTGTATTTTGTGGCTGCTAAACACCCAGATATAGGACTTTTATCCACTTCTGTGCCAGCTCTTCAGTTACTGTTACAAAACATAGAGCAGTCAATCTTCAAAACATCTTGGCTGGCTTATCTTGTCTCCCTTGCCATGAGGGGACAGGACTGGTATGAAGTACTTACCTCTAAAAAAGTCCTTGGATTGAAAATTACAACATCCAACAACCTTCATGGAAATCAAGACGAGCTCCTACTGGTTCTTCTTATTACATCCCTTAGTGGGATGTAGAAATTATTAGCATTTGAAAACTGTTAATCTATAATTTCTGCCCAAAAATCATCAGCATCCTCTGAAATCCTTCCGCCCAAGTATACCATACAGCTATCTAATGTGCTATTTCCAATAATTTCTGCATAGTTAGGTACACAATAACAATGGTATTACATGTATTCAGTCAAATATTTTTATTCATAGAATACATATCAAATTTATTTTAGCAGTTTAAATAAGAGAGTTTTATGTCTATTTAGTTAAGCATTACTATAGTGAGGACTTCAGTAGATTAGAAATAAATTAATCCAATTAAAGAACACGTCTGTGAAATTTGATATGTCATAGGCATGAATGAGCTGTTTGCACAGCAACTGTAAAGAAATCATTAATGATTAACTATCTAGAAGAGGTTTAATCAAGGATAAATTGTATAAGACATAGTTAAAAACATTTGCATTGAATACATGGAGATTCTGAAATAAGAAAAGATTGTTTTGCACCATTAGTGACACGGGTACTCTTGGGAAATGTATTTTCTGTTATCTGTGGTGATGTGCAGCCTGGGGCTGAAGCTGAGAGTTAGTTTAGTAATGTTAGCTATCGTGCATTGATAGAAGGAGGTTGTTCCTTCCAACAAAAAGATTAAATTTAACAGGTGAGTCATAAAAAGATATTTTTGTCAAATATATCTTAGTTATAATAGCATATTGTTATCCTCATCTTCTGAGTGAATATTCAGCAAAGTTAAGGTAGGGATTCTCAGAAGCAATCAGTGCTGGGCTGAATGTGACTCTATCAAAACATGAAATCCCCTTGGCAGCCTTGATGGTAAACTGGGGGAAGTGCCAAGTGCTGAAGGCCCAGGATATGTAATTCACCCAGTGCGGCACCAGTAGCCTGTGAGAGGGTTGACAATTGATCCAGATAATTTGGCTATTGGATCAGTGTCTGATGGGTGTCATTGGTATTCAAGGTATATTTTTTTAACACACAAAAATATTAACAATTCTGAAATGTGAAAATCTAGCCTGTATAAGAGCAGTCTGTTGCACTGTTGTCAGTCGGGCTTTCTGTAAAATGGAAATAGTTCTACAGGGATATGAGAGAACTTAGATTTATGTGACACTAATTCCTGAAGACGTGCTGCCTAATTGCACTTGCTGATGCACTGCGGTGACATTGATTTAATGGACTAGTAAATAAAGGCAAATACAGGTTTCCTTTTTGGAGCCAAAGATGGGGAGGCATGTAGTTTAGAATGACAAACTCTACCTTTAGACTGCTGAAAAGTCTTCCTCATCATGATTGTCTAGAGGCCAGGATGTTTTATATAACTTCAACTGGCAGTTAGATGAGTACATTATGAGATGAGAAACCAAACATAGAATACATGTAAAATTTCTCTCACAGTAGTTGTCTAGAGGAAATCCTCAGAAATTTGTGTTAAGTGACCCATACAGAAAAATTTGTGTTTCAGTTTTTCTGAATGTATCAAATAATTTAATTAAACTTCCTCGGTTGGATTGCTTTGTCTTTAAAAGCAAATATGGAAATATGATACCATGTAAGCGAATCTCATGGCTGGACAAGTTGTAAACTTTGACTCAACAAGATGTAAACAGCCACTGTTGTTTGTGCTATTTATGGAGATAAATGGGTGCCTGGCACTTCATGAAGGGATCTGATACACAGAACTCATACTTCTCTGAGTAGAGTATGGCTTAGCCATTAAGTATACTAATAATAAGCAGCCACTTGAAAGATTTCTGGAGGGTTTTTCCAATTACTTTGGTGAGCAGTAGGTCTGGCCTAAATGGGACTTTAGAAAGGAGGTGTGTGAGTACTATCCCTATTACTGACAGAACAACTGAAGCAGGGAATGACTTTGTGGTTTCACAACTGAATGTCAGCTTAATTTGATAACAAGTAGTGAGGTTCAGTAGCTTTTTTCTTACTTTGTCCTGAAATTTGGCTTCCTGTACAACCTCAGTGAAACCTTATTCTGACAGGATAAATCCCTAAAGGGATTGCATATGCTCCTCCTCACAAATCGCGTGAGCAGACCGAGGCCTTTGTAAACATTTCTGAGACACATTGTACATGAACCGAGGACACAGCAGATGAGGAAATTGTCTGTTTTGTTGTACCATCTGCTGTTTTAGGAAGCCATGAAGATGACAAACAACCAGAATCTGTTCTCTTTTCACTCATCTGCTGAATAGTGAGTGCTCTGTTAGCATTGCACGAGCTGGAGTGTGGAAACGTTAAAAGTTGCAGGCAATGTGTAAAAGTAGAAGAATGATATATTGCAGTATTGTGGTCAGATATTCATGAGAAAGTGCCTGATTTTTTATCACCTTCATGACTGATTTTAGGCAAAATGCAGTAACTCATTAAAAAATAGACTGAACATTAATGACATTAACACCTCTAGTTAATCTCACAGTTTCTATTGCTAGACTGGCAGAACATCTGACAAATACAATTTTTCTGATTTTTAACTAAAAAAAATGAAGAGTGTCCATGACCCTATCCATAGATTTTTCAAGTAAAACTAGAGGAAATGAAGAACATTTATCCTGTATTCAATAGAAATAATAGTGCAACCAATTGTAATTAAACCTTATTTTCATTGGGATGAACAGCATTTTCTGCTTTGGTTCAGTCAGGTGAATGATTGTATCAATGATGTAAGAATCTGCTGTGCTAAGATCACATAATGCTTTTACTCTCAACTTGTACTTCATGAGTCATTTAGTATGTGTAGAGAATGATGCGGGTGTAGGTTATCTAGTGTTTGTCAGATCTTGATGCTCCCATGATACCTTTCCATCCAATGCTGTAACTCCAATCATATGAAAACTGAATTTCTGTTAATTTCCTTGAAGGTGTCTAAATTTAGTGTCTTTCGAAGGAATTAAATGCACAGTAAATGTCTGCCTCTTTGGTGGTTATCTGTGTATTCTCAGTTGCTGCATGTGTACCTTATTTCTCCTTTCTGGCATGTAGTGGTATTAATGTAAAATGAAGCTTTTCCTTACAGTTTTTCAGAATTTTCCTTGAATTGAGCATTTTCTCTTACTTTCTGAGACTTTTCTTCTTATTTTGAAGGTTATGCTGCTTATAATCTGGATATATATAAGATCTGCATTCTGGAGTCTGGTTGTCCTTCTTAAGTACTTTTGGATGAATCTGTTTATTTATTCTTTACTAATGACCGTCACAATTTTACTTCTTCCTCTGGATACATCCTATTTATCTGCTGTTTCTGTCTGAGAGCATTTTTCAGACCTTAAGTTCACTTCTGTTCCATAGCCAGCACTGTCTTTAAGTAGGGAGCATTAATATCTTGAAAACTACTTGTGCCTTTAGCTGTCTAATGTTAATGTCTAGTCTCATTTTTATAGTGAGCTATAGTAGTCCCAAACATCCTAATATTATTTGAAGAAACACAATTACAATGAAAGTCCTGCTTGTCTGTAGTTTTAGTTTGTCGTGAGCCACTCTGGACCTCTGTCTTCCCAACATTATTTCTGTCAGCACTGATTCACCCTTTCCTCATATTTTTTCCTTCAAAAAGCCCACATAAAACACCCCCTCTCATTTTCTTTTTATTTTGATGGTAAGCTCTAACCACATGCTTAGTATTTGTGCAAACTCTCCTTTTTGCTGAGAATTCAGGTTTTGTGGTCCTCTGATACTCCCTTACTGTTTTTTGGTTTTTACTGAAACTTTGATTAGCTAGACAATTTCTACCTTGTTTCATATAGTGCATTTGGGTCATAGTAGAAGGCAAAAAGTGTGTTCTAAAGCTGAATTTTGAGAAGATTTCACATAAGTGTTGCAGATTCACTTGGCATCCAAGTCTTGTACAAACAAATTGGCTTTCTCTTCCAAACATTCTGTTCCTTCAGCCCTTGTCCTTCACCATCTTTGCAGCTTGCTATAGCTAGGTGTCTTTAGTAAAGGATGTTTTGCACTCAGCTCTCAGATGCTTCATTGCAGGGAAATGCAGTTGGTACAGTCATGGCTTTTCATGGTGTACATATAGTATATCTATAAATACTTTCAAAATCAGGTTCAAGCTTTAGAAAGAGAACTGAAAGAGCCAGAGACATGGCATAGAGTGGAAATGCTTCTGGGAGTTAGGTCTGAGATGAAAATGGGAAGCAGCATTCTGTAGAAAGAAGATTTTATGCTTTGTCTTCTGAATTGGCTTACAGTGAAGCCTGGTAATCCAGTCTGTAAGTGCCTGATACATTGACCATACCAGCCAGATTCTCATATGTGGAGGAACAACAAGAAGGAGGAAAAAGAATACAATTTTTGAACCATGTGCTACCAAAAGCATATGCATTCACGTCGTCTGAGGAGTCAAAGAGGACCTAGAATTTCCATCCAACTGTGGAAAGAATGGCTGTTTCCCATCATGAAAAGGTGGAGGTCTTCACTGTCTTTCCCTTTGCAAAGAAACATCACTTTGGTCTTGTCTGGATTCAGTTTGATCCATCTGTTCTTCATTTAAGAGCTAATTTCCTGTAGTTATTCTGATGTTTTATAGTGATGATAGTTGCATCAGAAAATGAGATAAATAGTAGATTGTCAGCAACATACTGTTAGCAATTGAACACATGACATATCACTCTCTCTCTCTCAGCAGTCTCATGTAGATAGATGTAGATTGTATGGATCCCTGTGGGATCCTGAAGGTGAGGACCTTGGAGGAAGAGGCTCATATCCACCACCTTTTTTTTTAATTACGCATAGAACACAAGATGCTGTACTAGTGTGTTGCTGTGACTGTGTAATAGAGGATTCAGGTGTCTGAGAATAGGAATGTGGAGAATATAGTTCCATGTTGGTGACAGTTTTATAAATTCACCTAGGAAGCTGTCAGAATTTCCATCTGTAGTTTGTATGTCACTAGGAGTCCTGCTTTCTCTAGTCTTTTGTCTCACAGTGCATATGGATATACTAAAAAATGTTTTCATTTCTTAGTGGAATATCTTTTGCATCTGATATTGAGGCCACTGGACCTTTCCTCCATGTTTTCTTTCCTTTTTTTATTAAACTTCTGGTATTTATCTTGCACAGCTGCTGATGGTGTTCTGGTATCTCTCTTGGTTGTTCTGAGGGGTAGCTCTTCTAGGACAGGGTTGAGATGGTATTGAGTCATGACTCAGTGATGAAAAAAGTCTAGTATTTCACCTGCAAAGAGAGCACAGGAGTCTTCTTTTTCTAAGGGAAAACTTTGCATCTGACAGCAAGAACTTCAGGTAGTTTTTTATTATAATTTTTTGGATGAAGTTACTGTCTAAGCAACTGGCTGCAAATACAAGCTTGTGTTGTTTATTCTAAGGTGTGGTGTTCTGGGAGGGTAAGCCCTCACCATAACAATATCAAGGACATAGAGAAGTAACACAGAATGGCATGCAAGGTTTTGGTAAGTCTTTTGGTTTGACTGTTTTGTTGGAGTTTTTTTATGGCTCCCACGACCTAGAAATATTGTAGAGAGTAGTCTCTAAATTCTGGAATGCTTGACCCTAACACATATAACAGCAGACAAGCAGTTGAAATGACAGCGTGGTCTGAATACCAAGGTGACATTTTCCCCAGTGTTTTAAAACTTTTTCACTGCCACAAGACAGCAGCAGATTGTTACAGGGTGGCAAAAAACAGAGATGGGTAGTTAATGGCAGGAGCACAGAGCTGTGTGTTCTCCAGCAAAACCAGAGGTAAATGGGTTGGTAGGCTCAAAACCAAAATACAACCTCCTCATGCCCCTAAGGCTCTGAAAACGTACCTACTTAGTTTTGATTAATTTTATTTTCTGGTGGTATTATTTTCTGCAAATGACACTGAGAACACATGACCCTTCCTCTTATAATCAAATAGTCGAGGGGAGTGTCTATATCAGGATGAGACTAATAGTTTTTTCAGTGTATTGGTAGAATCTCATGCATTGTAGCAGTTAAGTATGAAGACTGTTTGACATCTTTTGTGTTTTGTATAACATGGAGATAATTTCCTAGGAATCAGTTATGGAGACAGAAGCTTTGCATGTCAAGCCAAGGTGTCTGGATGACAATTTTGAGGGTAACCATTGGAAAAATTAATGCTTTCAAAATATGTGGGTGAACCATGCCTTTCAAAGAGGCCAAAGCAAATCCCCATACTGGGATGCTTTCACTGCAGACAGGATATTTGATATGCAGGTATTCGTGCAGAGACCTATCTCTATTAAAGCCAAAGTTTGAAGAAATTACCTCAAGAACTACCTTACTAGAACTACCTCAAGAACTTACCTTAAGAACTAATTTTGCATTACAAAGCACTATTTATACTTGACAAATGTCTGTCTGCTGTGGACTGGAAACAACATAGTCAGTGCAGTTCTAATGTTAAGGATTTACTTTCATGTGTTCTATATACACAGACATATGTACATTGTCTACACTGCCAAAAAACCTAAACCTCTTCTTTTATCAGAAGAAAAAGAAAAAAATATTGTAGAACTGTGATGAATTAATCTGTTGGTTATGCAGGTTTATCTGTGGCTGCTCAATGGTTCATCCTATTTCACTTTTTTCAGTGACTTAGCAAGTTTATTCTTCTACCCCTGACTTTTACCTGAAATCATTTCTGTGTGCTGAGCTCTAATACGCTTAGGCTGTGATGAAGTTTCTTTCTAAAAAACCTTAGACTCTTATGGCTTGCACATCAATATTTGTGTGATTATAGACCAAGATATTGTTGCTAAAGCTAGGTAAAAAAAATTATTTTAACTATAATTCATTAAGTTTTAATCTTTAGGTTTAGATGGGGTATGGGATAATGTATGAATGAATATGTTGTCTCCTTGACTGCTTAAGAAAAGCATTATTCTCCCCTTATCCCTTGCTTCTCTACTGATAGCACAAAGGGAAAAAAAAAAAAGAATCCTTCCTCTTTTCCTCCAGGTAGGTAGGTCAGGAAGAAGCTCTTTCTTTGCTCTCTTTTAATAAATCATTGTCAGAATAGGTTCCGTATGACTACATGAAAGCTGGAGAGCTCATTTGTTACTCCCCTGGGTATCAGCAGACATGCAGATGTGTGCAGAGGACTGCAGTCCAATGCATATGCCCTCATTATGCTTAGTAAGACGTTGTGAACCATGCCAGTTTTCCTTACTTTTATGTATTCATCAGTTTGAAGAAGCTAATGCCAAACTTCAAAAACTGACATTTAATATAGCTCCCCATAGAAAACCTCTATTATTTTGTGAGTGAGGGAGAAGCTATTTAAATCACAAGATTTATATTTATTTAGCTGCTTTCTCTGACTGGTAAACTGGTATAAGAAACTAAAAATGAATGAATAAACACTCATAAGACCCATAGAAGAAAAGAAAAAAAAAAACAAAACAAAACAAGAATTTACACAATTCCCTGAAACTTCTTAAGAAATGAAAAATACAACTTTAGATATCAAGTGTTATCCATTAAAAAATGTTTTGCTCAGTTTATGTAGTCATCTGTCTAGGCTGTTATGTGCACCCCACATACACGTGAACACACACACAAGGAAAGTTTGTAGCTGTACAGTTAAAAGAGTTGTGAGGAAAATGTATCCTATTTACTTCTTAGCTATGTGACCAATGTAGATCTGTAATACAAATCTCAGAAATATCCATCCCATTGCTTTTTATTACTGAAGAAAGTAGATCAGGATGGTAACAGCTGGATGCAAAAAGCAATCATATTTTCAGTATAAAAATAATGTTATTGCTTAGTAAGCTATGCTCCATAAATGTATTAGGGGGTATACTGGTGTGCCCTGGATGGTTTTTGTTCTTTTTTCTTAAAAATATCTTTCGTTTCCACCCCCCACTAAGAAGAAAGGAATGTTTCCCATGAAGACATGAAGTGAGTTTGTTTTTCACTTTTGCCTTTCATATAGGGACACAGAATATAAAGGACTACAGCTCTCTCTGGATCAGGTCACTGCTACCAAGCCGGCATTCTCATACGCAAACTCAGCTCCGACCATAACGGATAATAGAAAGGGAAGCAAATCTCGCCTCTCGAGCACAAAGTCAAAATCAAGGACATCACCATACCCACAGGTAGCTGTCTTTGAAAAACTAAGTTAAATATTTTTGAATATCTCAATTTTGGCTGCTACTTTACCCAAATAACTGGAATGGGCCAAAGAATGTGTTACTCAAAGGGAATAAAGGACAGCAGGTTATACGAGCTTGAGACAGGAATTTGGTTCTTTAAACTGCTTCTAAAAAGCTGGAAACATTTATGTTTCAGCATGCATAATAAATCATTATCAACGACAATAGCAGCACAGGGCTCAGAGTTAATGAGAAGCGGACTGAAGGACAAGTGAAAATGTTTGTTTTGAAATACTTGGTTTGAGAAGACTGAGTTTTGCCTTTTGAGAAATCTTGCTTTTTCTGACTTGGTCTTTACTAATTCGAACAAATCTAGAAAGCTGCCAGATATTAGATAGCAGTTAATACTGAAATTGTTGTCAAGAGGAATGAGTATTGAGGAGGGAAAGCAGTCACCCAACTTGGTGAATTGGAACAAGAAAATGTGTACTTTTCTGTGTGTAAAGCTTTGAAAGGAAGAAAACAGTAGGAGGCTGTCATTGGCATCAGTAGATTTTAATTTCCCAAATTTTGTTTTCAAGTCTAAGTTGTAAGGAACACGTCCCAGCTTGGAGAATGGACCAGACTCAATTGGGTCTGTGAACTGAAATTTACACAATACATTTATGCAACCGATTTCTGCAGGCAATGTCACAGCACTTGTATCCTTACACTGTCAAACTTTTACCTCAAAAAACATGTTTGTTAGAATAACTGTGATCTTTACTAATGATACAAGTCCTACTGCTCTTATGCCTCTACATAAGAGGATATGAATGGATATATAAACAAAATGGATATAAATGTATGCATTCAAGATGCAAGATAGAAGAACTATGTATTTTTAAAGAGCCCAGTATTTAGTAGTATATTTAAAGAACCTCAATAATTAACTGATAATGACCTTAATAACTACAGTTTCTCTGCAGGTGCAATGTTTTCTAAATGGACCTCCAAGAGTGTACAATGTGATCCCAAATATCTACATCACTTCCTGGTTTTCTTTCTTTTTCCTCTCAAAAGTACCAAGGATAAGAATTTCTGTTAAATGACATCTGCTTTTGGCACAGGAAATATTTAACTGAGCAACTAGATATGAACTCCTAATTTTGAGAATCTAACATTTGCCATAGGTTATTATAGCTCACTTGTTCATACTTGTTTCTGTGGGTTGTTAAAAAAAGCCTTTTTCTTGAATGCACTACATTATTGTAAAAATTGCACTCAATCTGTTTAAAAGAATTGGGGAAGATGCGTACAAATAATTGTAAATTCAGTTTTAATGACTATTTTTGATTTATTGTAATTACATTTCATCTTACCTTATACAGTCCTTTCCAAAGTATTAATTTGCTAGCAGGACAATCCCAGCTGAAGGCTTGTTATCCTTCCACATCTATCTGATGTCTGAAAGTATGACCTCCTCATCCTTTCTGTCACCAGAGAAAAATACTGAATGAGCAGTGCAGCATTGTGACTTATGGTTTATCAGGGATTGTAGTCTGAAAGCCCAGGGTGCTTAGCCTCCACTTTCATTTTGCATCCTCATTACCAGCTGCCTGATATTAAAGTCACATATTTCATCATTCAAAAAGAAGCAGCCATATTAGTTGCCAATATCTTGAAAAATGGTCATGCCATTCATTACAGCCCATCACCACAAGTATCGCTGGCAGCTTGGCTTTGCCTCTCTGTCATCCTTCTCCACCAGTGAATAAACTGTTGAAAGACTAAGAGAAGCTGCTGTGAAGAACATGCAGCAGGTGGTACAGCCTGTGTCCCTCAGTCTCCTGCCCATGTAATTTGCCAGTCAGTAGAGGAGAATTAGAGTGTGACTTAAAAGTCACAGCTGAAGAGTAAGGTCATGGGTTTTGGCTTACACAGGAGCCTGAGCTGTGGTGAGGAAAGGAAGCAGGAAGTTTATTAGTAAAATAATGGCAGTGGAGAAAGTTCTTAAAGTCAAGGACACCTACGAGATTTTAAATGTACATAATTTCTTTTCCTTTTTTCCCCCCTTTCCTTTTCTCTTGTTCCCTTACCATTTACTTTGCTTCTCTCTTGAAGAGAAAAAAAAAATCATATGCTTTATTGGGTGCTGACTGGGAATCATTCACCTTGCCAGCTGTGTGTCCCTAAGATAGGTACATAAGATGTGAACAGTATGAAAATTATACTACTTGATTTCAGCTGAATCTTTACTACTAGGGCAAAAAGTGGGTGTTTTAGTCATCTAACACAGTTTGATGTTTTTTCTCCTCAATTCTTATGCAAAAGCATACATAGCATAATGTTGGTCTTGCAGACTCTTAAGTGAAACTGAGTTCATTGAACTGGAGGCATTGGTCAGCATGTGATTAACACTGTGTGCTGTTAGTACAGTGGGCTAGTGGGTTCTGTGAAACCAGCCTCAGGCAGGAGACAGGCAAGCAGAGAGGAGAGCAACCCAAAATTTTTGGCCCAGCTGCAGCATTTTCTCAGAGAGTTTGAAGAGTGCTTTTCTAGTCCTGTCCCACCAGAGAGGTGCAGAGCTGAAAGAGATGGTGGGGGAAAAAACCAAACAGGCAGATCAAGGTTTGATGAATATTTGCAGAAAAAGGAAATAATGAGTTGGTGAAAAGATGCCTGTAGTCTTTCCCCACCATCATCATCATCATCACCATTATTGTGAGTGCCTCCAGAGAAAAATACTGAATGAGCAGTGCAGCATTGTGACTTATGGTTTATCAGGGATTGTAGTCTGAAAGCCCAGGGTGCTTAGCCTCCACTTTCATTTTGCATCCTCATTACCAGCTGCCTGATATTAAAGTCACATATTTCATCATTCAAAAAGAAGCAGCCATATTAGTTGCCAATATCTTGAAAAATGGTCATGCCATTCATTACAGCCCATCACCACAAGTATCGCTGGCAGCTTGGCTTTGCCTCTCTGTCATCCTTCTCCACCAGTGAATAAACTGTTGAAAGACTAAGAGAAGCTGCTGTGAAGAACATGCAGCAGGTGGTACAGCCTGTGTCCCTCAGTCTCCTGCCCATGTAATTTGCCAGTCAGTAGAGGAGAATTAGAGTGTGACTTAAAAGTCACAGCTGAAGAGTAAGGTCATGGGTTTTGGCTTACACAGGAGCCTGAGCTGTGGTGAGGAAAGGAAGCAGGAAGTTTATTAGTAAAATAATGGCAGTGGAGAAAGTTCTTCTTAAAGTCAAGGACACCTATGAGATTTTAAATGTACATAATTTCTTTTCCTTTTTTCTCCCCTTTCATTTTCTCTTGTTCCCTTACCATTTACTTTGCTTCTCTCTTGAAGAGAAAAAAAAAATCATATGCTTTATTGGGTGCTGACTGGGAATCCTTCACCTTGCCAGCTGTGTGTCCCTAAAATAGGTACATAAGATGTGAACAGTATGAAAATTAGACTACTTGATTTCAGCTGAATCTTTACTACTAGGGCAAAAAGTGGGTGTTTTGGTCATCTAACACAGTTTGATGTTTTTTCTCCTCAATTCTTATGCAAAAGCATACATAGCATAATGTTGGTCTTGCAGACTCTTAAGTGAAACTGAGTTCATTGAACTGGAGGCATTGGTCAGCATGTGATTAACACTGTGTGCTGTTAGTACAGTGGGCTAGTGGGTTCTGTGAAACCAGCCTCAGGCAGGAGACAGGCAAGCAGAGAGGAGAGCAACCCAAAATTTTTGGCCCAGCTGCAGCATTTTCTCAGAGAGTTTGAAGAGTGCTTTTCTAGTCCTGTCCCACCAGAGAGGTGCAGAGCTGAAAGAGATGGTGGGGGAAAAAACCAAACAGGCAGATCAAGGTTTGATGAATATTTGCAGAAAAATAATGAGTTGGTGAAAAGATGCCTGTAGTCTTTCCCCACCATCATCATCATCATCACCATTATTGTGAGTGCCTCCCAAAATCTAGCCCTGCACCTTTGTGTTCCCAAAAACTAGCCCAGGACCTCATTTATTCCATATGCAGGCAATAGCAGTAAGACTGGAAAAACATTTTTATTATGATCATCTGAACTGCTTTGGAGTTTAATGTCCCATTAATGATGACTGTATAAAAAAATGTTTAACTTGCTTGTTGTGTGCCTGCCGTGGAAATGTTTCATGGTGAGATCTGGATATGTGGTTATTGTTTCATATCTCATCTTAGTTCTTGGATAAAGATTTTATATATATATGTATATACATATACATATATGTATGTATATGTGTGTATATATGTATATGTATGTGTGTGTGTGTATATATATGCATATATATATATGTGTATATATATATATGTGTGTGTGTGTGTATATGTATGTTGCTCATGAAAGCACACGTGAAAGTAAGGATGTACCCAAGATCTGTTGGATGTAGGTATAGGTATATATTAACAGGTAGGTATATGGGTGTATATATTAATGCATCAGATTTCAGAGATATATTGATTTTATATCTCCTTTATATAGATATTTTGGATTAATTCTGCAACCCATCTCTATTTGGGTATATCACAGAATGGAATAAAGATAACAGAATCAGGCAGAATTCTAGTCAGCCTGGCTTTTGTTTTGTTTTAATTTCTTCCTGTAGCCTAAAGCTTTGGCAACTTTTACTGTGTTCAAAAGCAAAGCAAACTCCTCTTTTTATAGTAAACATTACTCCTGGTCTGGTGAAGAGTCACCAGCAGTGGGGGTTATTTTAATGGACATGCTGTATTACTTTAATCTAAGCCTTTCACCATCTGTTGTGCCTATAATAGTGAATGCGAAAAGAGCATATTTTTCATTTCAGGATTACATTAGTAAAATGTAAGATAAAAGTGATTTAAATCATGCATATGTTCTTAGTACAATGCAGCCTGCATCTGTGATGGTTTTTTTCCTCATGGTTCAGACACAAATCAAGAGAAAAGCTGTTAATGCTGATGTAGTGAAAGTTTTCCATGGAAAAGAGGGCTCTGTGAGGGTTTCACCATATATTTAATGCTTATAACGATAAAAACCTGAGTAGGCTGCCAGAAAATTATATATCTATAATATCTGTTGTTTAAACATATGGGGTGGCGTGTAGAGCAGGCTGATGTTGCTGTGCATGACAGGACAAGTCCTCAGGCCAGTGAGACACCTGTAGGAATGGAACGGCAGGAAATAGAAAATCACTCGAGGAATATGAAATTGTCTACTGGCCTAATACACTTCCATGGACTCTCATAAATTAAGTTTCCTTAGACATGGAATTTATATTTCCTTATTTCCTTATCTCTTTAGATCTCCTGAAGTTTTTCCTCAAATGAAAATGCATCAGTGATGGCCCACAGACCTTTTCTTTGTCAGTGCTAATCCTGCTGGTGTGCTCTCACTTTGACTGTACACTGGATTACCACTCTGGGAGACATTTCTAATTTTCAGAGGTGATAATTCAGTTTCCAGGTGAACCAGCTGAATTCAGGACCAGCTGAAGGACCATTTAATTTATGTTTGTTTTTTTTTTTGTGCAGATGACAATTCAGAAATTACCTAGAGGGAATTCAGATGTTGCCAGTTTGAAGTTCTTTATCACTATCTACTGATTAAATTTTGTCAAAAAACCCAAAAGTTATAAACTAGTTTTTGCCTTCTGACTCCTGATAGAAATCAGAGAGCAGAAATTAATAGAAAATAAAATGTTTATGCTGAGACATGACTAGCATTGAAAAAAAAACCCAACTGATTTTAATTTGCCATAATTTTCATTAAATCTGATTCAATTTTTTATGGTCTTTCATCACTTGACATATGGGAGCCTAATTCTGACTTGAGAGATAGTGTTTCCACTCCCATTTCAGTAAAGCAATATCTTTGATCACCCTTTCATTTCTCCCCCATCAACATGTCACACATGCCCATATTTGAAGTCTCCACCTGTCAACATCAGATTCCCAGAAGAGGCAGTGGTTGGACTGCAGCAGTGGAGGCAGCCTGAGGATGCCAAATAGAGATGTGACTGGCTTTAAAGGAAATTAGACATATTTTTGCCCTGTGTCTGCTTATGTTGCATCTTAGGAGTAAGCAGTCATATCAAACCTTGGCAGAAAATGTGGGCCACAAGCAACTGACTGTGTTAATTTAATTCTGTCCATGGCCTAGCACTTGCCATTGGTAAAATCTCAAGTAATCTTCATTCACATCAAGTATGAAGATGGGCCAAGTATTGTTGGTCTTCATACATGGTTATATGACATCACACAGTGCATTTCTGAGACACTAGGTATAAACCCTATGAGATAATTTCCCTTTCTTAAAGTGATTAGGTTCAAGATAAAAGCAGAAATTGCACAACTTTTCTATGAAAATATTCCCTTCAAGAGACGCTATGTTGGACACTGAAGTGTCCTTAGAAAAAGAGAACTAATAGAAGAATACCTAGTAGAGATAGGGCAGGAAATTAAGAGTTTTCAGTTTGAAGGATTCTCTGGGATTTATTATCATCATAAATAATCCAAAAAAGAAATTTCATTATAATATTATTGGAAATTAATTTTCCTTGTCCTTCTCATGAAAGAAATACATACTAAGAGTTTTATTTTTAATAAGAAAATAAATGAACTCTTGACTTTTCTATATTTGCACTTAGGCTTATGCTGTATAATATTTCTGCTTAACTTTTAAAATTAAAAAAATCTGGTTTATACAAGTCAAATTCAAAAAGAGCATTAAAACAGTTCTAAAATTAAAAACAGATTAAAATGTAATTTTCTTTTTTTTTATTTCTAGATAAGATTTACTAGCTGTTAATCTTGTTAATAATTTCTATTTTTTATTGGAAACTTAATTTTATCTACACATTTTTTGCAGGAAAACTTACAGTAATTCAGCTGTTATTTATGAAGATGTCTTTGTGATTAAGCAGTTTGTAGATGTTAGGTCTGAAAGGATAATAGAAGAGACAGATGCTCCATTTGTTGACAATAACACTGTGGTGACTGAATAAAGTTCCTAGTTAGTGTATGTTGAGTTAGTGGCATTTAAAAGAGCTCTTTTGTGGCTCTGTAACTATCTAACCTTCATGAAAATTCATGTTTTCTCCTTTCATCTCTAAACCTTTGTGATGAGTATCGTGGCACTAACTTTCTGACCTCCTCTGTGTATTCTGGTAGGCTTGTTGCCTATGGGTTTTCTTCTGACAACTAATAACAAAATATAATTGCCTTCCTCAAAGCCATGGCCCTTTCTCTGTTTCCTTTAAGTAATCTATCGTGTTCACAACCTAAATAGTATTCACAAATATAAACTGGAATACTGAAGCAATGCCCAATTAAATGCCAAAAACTCCACTGATGTTGCACACATGGTTTAGGTTTCTCCAAGTCAAACATCTGGTAAGTACTTTCGATTGGTAAGTGCATAAAACCTTGATCCTGGCTGATAATGAGGAGTTTCATAGCAACTTAATCTAATGAAAAGGAAGGTAACCTTATGTTAGGCCTATTAAAAGAAAAGGCAGAGCGGGCATATGGAAGGTGAGTGATGGAATGGGAGAATTCCAAGGTTTCATGTTGTAATACATTGATTTGTGACATGAGTGTGCAGTGCTGAAGAGGTGAGCATGTACAGCTTTGGTCTCATCCCAGCCCATAATCATGGGTGAAATTGATTTAAAAATGTTCCGTGAAGTTTGACAGTTCCAATAAATAAAAAGATTTAAAAATGAGATAGCTAAATCCTAGGAGGTTTAATAAACATTCTTTTCCTTTCCCAAAAGGTATTTAAAAGTTGGAAGCATTCATTATGAATATCTAGAGACCTGTGACATTTAACTTAACCCTTACTTCTCTCTAAACAAATGCTCAGGTTCCTGTCCTGACTAATTTTCCAGCAACCTACTAGTTGCTTTTCTGTGTTGGGAGTGCCCTGCTTTAGTGAGGGTGAACAATGCTGACTCTGCCTGCTTTGGTTAGCAGTCACCTTTACTGGAAAATAGTTTCTGGATTTTCCTTGTTCCCATATTGCAATAGAGCTAGGATTTTTATCTTCCTACCTATCTGCCATCACTTTAGAGCTTTACCTTTCAAATTTGATGGTGGTGTCAACTTTTCCCTCCTAATAAGAGGAAAGAAGTTCAAAGATACCGCTCCAAGTAAGAAAAAAAATATAAACAAACAAAATATGAGAAAAAGAGAGTGAACCCTTAGAAAAAATCCTTCAAATACATTCGGTTTCAATTTGACATGTGAGAATGCTCCAGGAGCAGTGTTATTTCAGTCCCTTTTGGAAGTGTTTTGCTGAAGTGCATTGGAGCACCTTGGCTGAGCATAAGCACAGCTTTCAAAGCAACAAGAAAAACCTGGACATACTAAAAATATATTGAATTGCAACATTGATGTTTCTGAGCCTAATATTACACATCATAAAGGAGATGGCTGTTAAGGGCCGACATGGGATGTTTTAGATTTTCATGAGGTCTGTCCTGTCATCTGCGAGCTCATTACAGAGTGTTGTACAGGAAAGGACCAGGAGCCCAATCAGAAGGTGCAGACACGCTCGCAAAAAACACACTGTCACATACACAGTCTGCCTTCCCAGTGCAGTTACTTGCAGATTTCACCCAGGTGTGGTAATTCCCATGCCGCTTCTCCTGTTTTGCAGTATTCTGGATTTCACACGGAGAGATCCGAGTCTGACCACGAGAGCCAGTGGGGTGGGAGCCCCCTGACCGATACGGCTTCTCCGCAGCTCCTGGAGCCCGCGGATAGAGCGAGCTCCCAGCACCACGACGTCTCCTGTGCCTACAGACAGTACTCAGACCGCAGTGCGCTCTGCTACGGTTTTGCACTCGACCACTCCAGGCTGGCTGATGACAGGCATTTCCACACTCAGGCCTGCGAAGGAGGCAGATGCGAAGCTGGCCGGTATTTCCTTGGCACGCCGCAGCCAGGAAGGGAGAGCTGGTGGGGCTCTCGCTCCGCGCTGCCTCTGACTAAGTCGTCCCCTGAGAGCAGAGAAGCGTATGAGAACAGTATGCCCCACATAACGTCAGTGCACAGGATTCATGGTAAGACATAACAAGGATTTGCAGAAGCGACACCATCTCAGCTAAAGCAATACGACAGAAACATCCAGCTGTTTATGAGAAAGATGGAAAATGAGGTGCTTTTGATGTATGTTCTTGTCATCTCGTCTACGGAGATGAGGAATACTTGAAATTCAAGTTGAGTTTTATAGTCTGGGTTATATCAAGCAAAATATAGTTTTGCTGTATTTTCATTGTGAAATTAAGGTGGAAACGTGACTGAGGAGATTTTAAGCATGATCTTAAAAATATAAACAAAATAATCCACTTGATAGAAAAGTGGTTTTTATTAGACTTAGGATCAAGACATTTAAGATAGAATATATTTAGCAAAAAATTATAGGTAAATCTAAGCTAGATATTAAAAACTCTTGAAAGCTGTTGGAGAAATTGTTCTCTGAGGGACTTTTTTCCCTACTGGTTATTACTAGATTCTGTATGATTTGATGTTTATTTAAAGTTGGCTATTGAAATAAGCAGTTTTTTTAGTTTCAGACATTTACCCTCAGTGATATTTTTTAGCCAATTTAAATCTCTCCATCCTTTCAGCACTAAGCCTGAAATTTTGTTTAGTTTCTGACAGGTTGCAACTCAGTGCATTAGCACATTTTCAGATGCTGAAGTTAATAAAAAAACCACAGTGAAAGCCTGATACTGGGTTGGACAGGTCCAAAGGTCCTTGATTTTAAAATTATAGGCTTAGTCTTGGAAGACAGTAACGGGCCCTAAAGTCAGAATTCAAGGTTTTAAGGATGGATGCAACATAAAAAAAAAAGTTTTTCCACAAAAGAGTCTACCAAAACAAATGTTACCTCTAAAGAACTCATAAAAGCACATTAAATTAGTACTATTCCGTTGATCTGCAGAACAAGGCTTTGTAAACAAAAATACCTGTTATGTTTTGCTCCAATCTGATGAAAATTATGTTGAGATTAGAAAAAATTATTAAATAATAAGTTCCAGGAAATACAACCAGAGAAAAATCCAGAAAATTTTGCTGATGAGGACTGTTCTCCACTTTTCCTGTGAAAACATGCGTCCTTCTTTGTGTCTGTTCTATTCTTCTGCCTTATTTGTGTTTTTCTAGCTTTTTCTTCTAAGAAAAAAAAGAGAATCTAGCAAATTATGATAATTTTCTGGCAAATTTCATGCATGATAGTTCTTGCTGAACATAGAAATATCATACCAAGGTACAGACAGAAGAGTGTTAGATATTAATTCCATACCTCTATGGGGAATAATTAACCCAAATGGATAATATGATTTGGTTTTATTGTGTTGTTTGGCTTTGCTGTAATTTCAGGTGTTGCAGGTTTTTTGGTTTTGGGTTTTTTTTTTGTATCAAGAGTTACATTTTTCAGTAGTTCTTCAGTCTGTGTGTAGCTTTGGGGGAAAAACCTGACTAGTCCTGGCATTTTGGGTCCAGCTCTTAAGAGGATGTGAAGAATAAGTTCATGCCCATGATACTCCACAGTGCAGTAGTTCTACAGCAGCGGCAGGATATTGTTCTTGCAGAAGCCCATTACTGATTTGTCTAGTGAACTCTGCAATGCAGTGGCATTGGTCTGCATCCCAAACATATCTGCATGCCTTGACCCAACACAAAACTGGGGAAACTTCATGTGTTACTCCGAAAATGGGTTTGCTTTGAAGAGCACTCTCAGCCAACACAAAGTGCTCCATCCCCAAAGAGGACTTTATGTATGCCAAGGCAGAGGTGTTGATAAGTAAAATGTGCAAGTCCCACACAGGCCCTCCTTCAGGAATGCATCTCAGCAAATCAAGCCCTATATCATAATGTTAACCGTTCAGGTTTTGGGGCCACTCTATTCCTGGTGAGGACTGACAGATATGATTTCATCCTTTCAGCTACTTGTAAGCTGAACACCTTCTCTGATATGTATATTGGCCTTATTTTTTAAAGAGAGGTAAGAATGTAATAATATTTTCCCATTTCAAAAGAAAATATTTATGCATGGGGATATGACATCACATTTTTACAGTGTTCCTGTCTAAGAGCTATGAGAGCTTTGAAGAAGAATTCCTTCATTACTTGTGGTTATTTATTGTTGTGTATCCTGTCTAAAGTCTCTACATAACTACAAGACATTTCCCAATGCTGTCTCTGTTTTAGCTCCTGGAAAGTCTGGAATGTTGTACATTTGTAATTCCCTGAGATTTTTATTTTTACCATGCCCCAAATTCACTCGGACCTTGTTGATGCAATGAGGTAGAAAGGGGCCAGGGGTCTGAACACTGGCATTGAAGGCACTTTGACATGCCCTAGGATACCCTGCCTGGCCTCTACCTGCTCCAAAAGACAGAGTTGCTTTCAAGTTCTCCAATACCTGCAGGGCTTATGCAGGTACTTGGCTACCCAAGAGTGTATCAGGTGGCACCAGATACCTGTGTTGAGGTGCTTAGATCTCTGCATATTTTCAGCTGAGTTACTTGTTTCAAGTGGAGACACTGGAAACTAGAGTTTGTCACTGAAAAGCAAGGGGTCATTTTGGGTGACTGTTACGACTCACCCCTGACTTGATTTTCTGTGTCTGAAATGAGGTTCAGATTACATGTTCTTCAAGATCACTTAAACCTCAGTGCTTGTCTCCTTTCTCTCTTTCCTAGGAAGAGGACACTGGGATGAGGACAGTGTTGTTAGCTCACCCGATCCTGGCTCTGCCAGCGAGTCAGGAGACCGATACCGTACCGAGCAGTATCAGAACAGTCCGCATGAGCCCAGCAAAATTGAAACTCTCATAAGAGCTACCCAGCAAATGATTAAAGAAGAAGAAAACAGGCTACAGCTGCGGAAAACCACTCCTGACCCACTGGTCTCCATTAACGGCACAGGGAAGAAGCACGCTATCTGTTTCGCAAGCTACCCTCAGCAGCAGCTGGCAGCGGACGTCTGCCGCGTCCCAACAGTTGCCAGCACTCCTCCTTGTGAACACATCCAGCAGCGAGATGGAAAGATTATGAGCCCACATGAAAATGACTACGACAACAGCCCCACAACACTGTCTAGGATAAGCAGCCCCAGTTCTGATCGAATATCAAAATCTAGTTTGGTACTTGCTAAAGACTACCTGCATTCAGACATGTCCCCTCATCAAACCCAAGGAGACCACCCAGCAGCCTCTCCAAATTATTACAGCTCCCACAGGCAGTACTTTGATAAGCATGCTTACACACTAACTGGATATGCCCTGGAGCATCTCTATGACACTGAAACAATTAGAAACTATTCACTAGGCTGTAATGGATCCCACTTTGATGTGACTTCTCACTTAAGGATGCAGCAAGATCCAGCACAAGGACACAAGGGAACATCTGTTATAATAACCAATGGAAGCTGACACTTTTTTTCTAAAAATTTTTGCGCTTTAAAAAATAACCTTTGAGCTCTGATTGGAAGATATTCTATGTTTTCATGCCCTTGTCCTTACCAGCATTTCCCATACCACAGTGCACTAGAAAGAAGAACCTAAGGTTTGGGGGGATAAGTTAGTTAAAACACATTACTTAAGAAAAAAAAAAACAAATGCACTGGCATGCAGGGTTAGAGTAAACGAAGCTAAATGCAAAGTTGTTGCCATGCATGCTGAGAAGGATAGAAGAGGTTCAGGCAGTGAGTACTTGTGGCAGAGCAGTTTATCCACATTGTGTAAGAGGTGTTGTTTGGAAACACTGCCAAAGGCAGATCTTCTGAACTGCGTAGGTACCAGGCAGCAGAACTGCTATGTATTCTTTTTACACAGGAAGTTGGGATGTGTTTCTTCAAAATACACACCAAAATGTGTACTTCTGGTGATTTGTTTACTCCCCAAAGGCCAAGTATGTTATGCTGCTGTATGGTATAAAGCATCCGTGGCTGACCAATATAAAATCAAAAATGGGAGAAAGAAGAGAGAACTCCTGAAATTGTTATGTCCTTGTGTACTCACAAACACAGCTATTTACATATGCTTGATTTGAAAAGAGTCCTTATGATTAGTATGTTCAAATGTTTACCTCTACTGTATTAAAACGAGAGGGGTGTTCTCACTGTAGCATTGAGAAACGCAAAGGGCTTTCTTGTCTTGCAGTAGAGACGGGAGATGGTTCTCATGTTTTTGAAAGGTTGCCCATGGTGGTTAGTGGAGTGAAACGTAAGAAAATTCCCTGGAGAAACAGGGAGAATAGACTGGAATTAGGAGTGGTCCAAGGTAAACACTTAACCCTGTAGCTATGTATGCCATTTAGTAATAATTATAAAATAAGGGAAAGTGGCTGAATAATTAAGAATTAATTTAAAATACAGAAGGAACTAAATAGAATCATAGAAATATTGCTGTAAAATACAAATGCAGTTGCATAAATGTAAAAATACATGAGCCATGAATAGGCAAAAACTCTTTGGCAGTTTGTCTAACTTCTGATAGCGTTTTGGAGTAAATTAAGAGAGTATAGAGTATCATAACTACTCTGTCTGAAACACAGTGAAGTAACAGGCATGACCTTGATAAAGAAATATAAATTCTCTGCTTGATTGCAGCAGATAATTTAATGAAAATCAGAAAATATTATGGATATTAAAATCAGCCATATGTACATAACAAAAGTAGAGGGAAATCAGTGTTCCAAGGAATTAAATTGTATTAAGAATGCTGGTATTATCAAGGCCTGTCCTGGAGTTATACAAGACATCAAAAGAGGCAGAGGAACTTTTTAAAAATTTTTAATAACCACATGAACAAAGAGACTGATTAATTGGAAAAGAATAAATGCAAACATATGCTAAAAATGTAAAATAGGGCATTTGTAGTCACAATTGCTAGACCTGTCCTTTTTTGTATGGCATTTATATGATCCCAAAGTTGACTGCAACAGGACGGACCACTGCTCCATCTTATGCCAATGTAGAGGAAAGGGAACCTGAGGTGGTTACTAAAATGAGATTAGCTCTAAGACTATCTTAATTTGTAACATTCAGAAGCTCAACATATGGGACTGAGTCATCAATGGGACTAAATATAAACCAGCATGCTATGGGTGGGTTAAAAATACTGTTTCCAAATAAAAATAATCAGAAGCAAAAGCTAAATAATAACATTATAAACCACGTAAGTAGAGACATACTTGAAAGCAGAGGAAATTACCTCTCTGAACTTGGAATACTGTGTATAGTCCTGATCACTCCAAAGCAGATTGTGAATCTTGAATTGAGTAGTACCTTACTCCATAAGCAACCTTTGTTGACTGCAGTGTGATCGCTCCTGGTGAAATGCACGTTGAACACAAGGGAGAACAACACAGTCTGGTCTTTATTATCTAAACCTCGTAACAAAAAAGGTGGAGCAGAGCTCAGCAAAAGATAAAGAGACTGAAAGATCTAATAAAAGCTTTAAATAAACCGGGTCTGTCATCTTTGTAAGGGAAAGAAGTAAGGGGTAATGTCACCAATGTGCACCAAACTCTGCACAGAGGAGAGATAAATAATGGTCTAAAACTACTTGAACTAGAGGCAGAAATGAGAGGCAGGGCACTGAATGATAGCAAAGGCAAAATGAGAACAAAATTATTTGGCAAGAAGTTTAGAAGTTGACTCATTGCCAAATGGATAATGAAGGTCAAAAAGAGAAGCAGATAGAGATTTTTTTTTATTTGTTTGTTTTAAGATAACAACAAGGCAAATAATTGAGGGGAAGAAAAACATTGATAGCTGTTAACTCAGAGGAAGAAATGGACCAAAACGGACTTCTTTCAGCCCAACAATTGTATATATTCCTAAAGCATAGGAATAAGAAAGTATTTTTGATAAATTTAGTTCTGGATACATATTTATTTCACTTGTTCCTATGAATAATATGAATAAACTTGTACTTGGAGTCTCATTTTACGGTATTGAAATACAATTTGCAAAGCGAATTAGAATAGAGGTACATGGTATCATACTATCCCTACCAGTACATGTAAAACCACGCCTAAGTGTCAATATTACTTTGTTTTACAAAAGAGTCTCCTAAACTGTTTGAATGAATGGGGTTTTCTCAGCACTCAAATCTCTTGGGATCACGAGGCACTCTTGCTACCAAGCTTTTAGTTAGGAGGCAACGGAGTTCTGCAGACCAGCTGCAGTTCCCTGGCTGTGGTCTGATGGTCACAAGTAACCAGGAAACCACACTTTGGTGACTGGTGCATTTGCATTCTGACAGGCACCTTTGAAAAGTGCCTCTCACCTTTTGTGAGACCAACAGGCACAGCATAAGATGCTGCATGACTTCACCTAGGAAAAAAGGCCTGTGTGCTATGCAATAAAAGTCCCCTAACCTTATTTACGGTGATCCCAAGACTGTAGTTATTTATTCCTGTTTTCAATAGTTCTAGTCCACTACAAAGGCAAAAAATGCACTGAAAAAAAATAAATTATTCCGTAATGAACGGAATAAATCAGTAGAGATGTCTTTACATGCAGCCACGTTGTGCTACAAGCAAAGGCTAAAGCTCTCTCTCCTCATGGGATTCCAGCAACTGGCAGTCCTTAGCACTTCAAAACAGTATGCTGGAGATGGATGTCTTTTGTCAGCTTGTTTGCTATCCTGCTTCTTTAGATAGCCAGGAATTTCTTCTTAATTGACAGAAAGGCTTGAGTTTTGCAAACATAGACTCTGCATGCATCATGCTACATGAAAGCAAGTCTGCAATCTTAATTATAGCATATAATATCACTGCAGCTCATATTACATGTGCTTTTCAATATGGTATAAAGCTTATTTTTTCCATTACATATTTATGTAATTCAAATTTTCATTTAGTATCCTTCAAGGATATAATCTCTTTTTTTATGTTTCTCCCTTTTCCAAATCAGATGGGTAGAAATATCTTGCAAAATTGAAAAATGCAAGGCATTTGAAGCAAATAAGTTTCAAATGTATCACATTAGCTAAAGGTTATAATTTTAAATAAGGTATGTATGTTGTGTTTTGGAATAGAAACAATATAAATTGCTGTATTGCCTCATTTCTCTAATATTATACTGGTTTGCTATTAACACAAAATTAATATTTTGCAACTACTGCAAATACAGAGTGGCCACAGCTCTATCAAACCATTTCTTATTGATGTCAGTGGATGGTGCATTATGGTTTTTGTGCATTACAATCTTAGTACATCTCTTTTTGTTTAAGGAAATAAAAAACCCTCCAGTCTTTATATGAAATCTCACCCCATGGGCATAGAGTTTGTGATTTTGGACAAATTTGCAAAGCAATTCTTAAACTGAAAGAAGAACCTTACTCAGCAACTTGTTCCATTTATTCAAATGGGAATATTTGTGGAGTAAGGTACTACTTAGCCTGTGCAAGGGGAGGAAAGCTGACTTCTGATAATTGAGGGTTTGAGGGTTGTTTTGTAATTATTTTTTCCTTAAATCTCAAGATGTGAGTATGGATTTGTGGAAGATAATAACTCTAATGGCTGTGTTTCTATAAAAGAGGTTATTTATGTTCTGAAAAAATGCGTGCATCCCTCCCAGCTGAAGAGCCCCTAAAGTATTTCTTAAGCTTTAAAAATGGCTTTTGTTGATCTGTCTGCAATGCTGCTGTGGGTTACACAGCGAAATTCTGCTCTTTTAAAGTCCTTTAATCACTGTTATCTGAATCTCATTTTTGTCTCTACACATGCAGCATTTATTCATTAATGTCTCTAAGTATGTTAACCACCATATGTTCATTTATGTGAGCATGCTGAGTGAGTTGGAAAAAATAAAAGGTGGCATATTATTTCTGGAAAAGACGCAGCCACCCCAGAAAATCAGCCTGGCTGTTCCAAAGGTCAGATAACCTTTTGGTCATGGAACAAAGCTGTGGCATACGCGTTGGTTTCAGACCTTCTGCATACAAACCTGCATGTAATGGGGATTACAGCACACAGTTCCAGGATTAGACCTGGCTATGTCTATTTTAAGGTGGCTATAGTTAATGTCTGGCAGCACAAGGATTCAGGCCCTGCTCTTTCCTTGAGTTGCAAGTTTACTTAAAGCACCTAAGAGCCTTAAGGCAATACAGGCTTTGTTATTAGGAACAATGGTGGATGAACATGCTTTCCTGTAGGTATACTGGCTTAACTCCAGATAGCTCCACAGTGTGGAGCATAAACTATTTTATTTGCAGTTAGTATTGATGGTTAAATATTTCAGCTGTGTGCACTGAGAAGCAAAAAAAAACCAAGAACCCAAAACCCAAAAAACAAACCCCAAACCAACCCCAAAAACAACAACAAAAAAGCAAATTAAAAAAACCCCAGATTTCTGTAACCCTTCAGTTTGGTGTTTTGAAAGTTTTCTAGGGTATAGCTGAGGATTTAGCTGTTATTTTGAAGACCAGAAAAATGAAATAGCCCTCTGTTCAGAACAGTGAGAGCGCTAGTGTGATTCCATTTCACATTTCCTTAGGGCATTTATTAATGAAAAAAAAATCCTGTGAGGTTAAACCTCACTGTGGCATTTAGCTTATGTGTACAAGAGTTCTGTAGATAAATCTGGCTCTAACTTTTTAGGAATATATCCCTTTTTGAAAAGAGTTAATTTATGACTTCACCTATAAAGCTGCATTTGAAAGGAAAGATCAAATGCAGGATGAAAAAAGATTTTTTCTCTGGTTGCATTCCATATTTAATCCCCCTCTCACACAAATTTCTCAATCTTTCCTATTGTTCTAGGATTCCAAATGTCATTGTAAACATTTTTATTTATTGCAATTTGGACTGCATTTATTATTTTCCTTTTCAGCTACTGAAACAAATACATCGGGAAGTTTCAAAGTGCAAGAAACAATCTGTTTTCACACAATACAAAATGTTGGCACCTTTACACTCTAAGGAAATAAAGTCTATGAGAAAAAGTGTGTTTAGGGCACTGCAACTTTTTCCCAAGGTAAATATTTCAATTCATAAAATATACTAATGAAACAAAAAGAAGGCACTTGAGACATGATGAAGAATTTAATGTTTGCTTTAAACCAATGGTTACATTTAAGGACAAAAAGACACAGATTGCCAGTGTTTCAAATACCATGCTTTGCAATGTAAAGGGTCTAGTGACATTGTAGCATAACATCTGTAGTTTTCCTTTGGAATGTAATGTAGAAAGTATAATTTAGTTATGTCTACAATATCTTGCAAAGTGTTCCCATTTATAATTATTTATATTGTAAATAGCTTTCTGAAGTAAATTTGAAGTTAATGTGCATAAGATGTATTTATTATGTGAAGATTTTTTTTTGTTTGTTTAAAATATAGCTGCCAATATGCAATTTTTTGTCTGTTTTTCTAGATTTTTGAACTAAGGATTGTCCTATATAGTATACATTTTCAGGAATCTACTTTAATTAATGAGAATATTTTATTAGTACTGGGAGGGGACAGGGTAAAGTAATTTGTTTTGGTTACTTTGAATCCTAAATGCTCCCTGAATCTTGAATGGAGTTTATCAGCTATGAAGAGATGCTGATAACATACTGCTACCTCATTCAAGATGCCTCAATCTGCTCAAATACTATTCTATAAGGAAGAACTTAATTAAGATTAATTATCTATTTGAGAATAATTTTTGTCTTATTTTTTGAAGCCATCCTGAGGTACCCTTGTGCCTCAGGTAAATCAGCTTGCTGACTTGGAGCATGATGCCCATTAGGTGCCTAAAACAGTGTACTCAGAGGGCAGTGTTCTGGCACAGGAATAGGTGAGAAGTTCTGTTGAATCGCCCTCAGGCCAGAGAGCTGGCTATGACCTGGGGGCTTGTGCTTGCATATCTCAATCAACCCAGAGCAACTGGAGCCAAGGTGTAGCATCTGAGCTGCTGTAACCCTTGCCTGCTCTGGGGTTTAGGTCCTTCTGGGCTCGAGTTCTAAGTCACAGCTCTTACTTTCTAGGCCAGTTTCTGTGCCATCAAACCCTGTCCTTTCCGACACTGTCACTGAGTCTCTTCCCTGCACGGAACAAATGCAAGACGGATGGTCTCAGAGAGTGACACTGGTGCTATGGTCAGGTGAGAGAGCAGCTTTCTCTGGAGAGAAAGGGCTTGACCACATATTTCCCACTCACAAGACAGAACAAATACATGAGCATCAGGGCTGTGATGCACAGAAGAGTCAGTTTTGAGTCTTAGGTAAATTAAATGCATAAAATGGAGATACGGTTTTGTCACCAGCCCTTTCTTCCTGGATGGATGTAGGCACTTGGTTCTAAGAGACACACCTGGGGACTGGGGAATAGTCTGCAGCATTGAGTTAGAAGTTTAAACTGCATTCACAATGTTGGCATTTCCTATGGGCTAATTTAGGCACTTCCCCTCTCCTTGGCCTGAATTTTGGTCCTGGTTCTTATGCAGGCAGGAAATGGCATTACTATGCTGTTTAGCAGTGCAAAACATGCCCAGTGTCTGTCTTTCGTCTTTCTTTCTTTCTTTCTTTCTTTCTCTTTCTTTCTTTCTTTCTTTCTCTTTCTTTCTTTCTTTCTTTCTCTTTCTTTCTTTCTTTCTTTCTCTTTCTTTCTTTCTTTCTTTCTCTTTCTTTCTTTCTTTCTTTCTCTTTCTTTCTTTCTTTCTTTCTCTTTCTTTTCTTTCTTTCCTCTCTCTCTTTCTCTCTCTCTTTCCTCTCTCTCTCTCAGTCTCACTTCATAGGTGCAGGGTTTCAGAAATGTCCTTTTTTAGCCTACCTCTCTCTCTTTGAAGCCCACACTAAGATCCACAGGGAGTCATGAGACCACACTGTCCTCCCTAGGACAAGAGCAGTCCTAGTTTCTCCATGTCAAGCACTGCAACAAATCTGAGTGTCATCTTCATCTCTGTGTATTTCAAGTCCTGCCACTTCCATGCCTGCTCCTTAGTCTCTTTTCTGTTGCCTGAAGGTAGCTATTGCCCACTGGTGTCTATTCACTCTTGATTTCAATGCTCATTGGCAAATTCTGCTGCACTGAGGAAATCTGCTGTCATGGCCATTGTAATAAAAGTGTGCAATACCATCAGGAACTTCCTCTATCCACATATGGTGGCCATCAGAGGCTTCAGCATCAGCAATTTCATTTGATACAGCTCCTCTGACTGTCAGAAGGTCACAAATAGCCTGCTGCGTGCCTGTGTGAGTAAAAGGGGCTATCCACCACACCACAAAACCTGACAGATTACATGGCTTATGCATGCAGCATCCTGGACTGTGGCCCCTAGGCCAGGTGTACACAGAAAGAGCTCGACTCCACCATTACCAAGATTTCTCCTCCTTGCAGACACCTCTCTCTGCCACAGTCTGCCATTGCCTTTCTCCCCAGTCTATCATCTTGTTTTTGTCTTTCATGGGAATTATCTGTTTTATTTCCCTTTCCTCCCTTCTGCCCCAAGCCCTGGTCTAGCTTGCTCAGCTCTAGCTTCTCCTCTTGATCCAGAAAATTGTGTGTTGCTTTTGATGAGGAAAATGGCTATCTGGCAACAGTTTCCATTACTTGCTCTCCCTTTTCTCTTCCCCTCCTTCATGCAGCTGGTGTCAATGTCATTCTGAGGACCCTGCAATCTTTTTCTCTCAGGCATTAGTTCTGCTACAAGAAAGCTACTGGTTGAGGGAATGGAGGTGATGAACTTTTCAGAAAATCTACAGACAAAAGACGATAGATGCCTTCAGCATACCAAATACGCAAGCTACTTTAGCTACATTGCAAAATGTCATCACTTCTGGCCTGCAAACAGAAGGTAAAGATGAAAACTGAGACCAGAGGACATACACCTGTATTTGAAAATGACAACAAAAGGTACAACCAGATGCATCTGGGAGGGAAACTTAAAAATTGGGTTATTTTCTAAATGCGCATTAAATTACATACAAATGATTAAATGTTCATTATTGCTCTTCATCTCATAACTATTTTTCATTTATGCATTTTTAACACGAGTTTTGTCATCAGTTTTGTCATTTTTGTCATGTTATCTGTATTTTTCCTCTTTGATCTATGCTATTTTTAAATCTATAAATAAAAGTATTCTATAATAAAAGCATTAATATAAAATGCAGAGCAGAAACTGACATCTGGAAAATAGAACCCAGAAAGTATCAGCATATTTCAAGCCTTCAACTGACTTTAAGCTCCATGATTTTGTACCCAGTGTATGAGGTGGTAAATTTCACATGGGAGTAAATTTTCACATGCAGCCATATTCCTAGGAATTGTTAGTATGACATATTTCAAAGTTACATCAATGCTCTGTTGCAAGTAGATAAACTTGTTCATTATCAAATGTATTACATTTCTGGATCTTTTTTTTATTATTATTCTTTTCTGACAAGAAGATGTGAGAATATGGGGATAAGAGTTTAAGGTACTTTTTCAAGATGGATGCTTTCAGTTTCCCCTCAAGATATATTTCCAGAGACAATCTCATTCACTTTCACAGGACAAGCTGTAATCTTTCTATAGCTCCTTCTAACTCCCTTGAATTTTGAGACATTTCTGAACTGTCTCTATACTTGGGAACTACTAGAGCAGCCTTGACGCTACACTGATTTCTGCTACCTACCACGATTGCCTGCCTACCTGTTCATTGCATAGCAAAAGAGGTAGCGCTCTAGTTTGTAGGGAGTTATCAAGTGCAGGAGAGCTCATATAAAACCACTTTTTTACTTTAGCATTGTCTATTTTATGAGGTAAAGCACATTAGGCTGCCACCCTTCTTCTGTGCTATTATCTTCACAAGTGGTAAGAACAGTAAGGAAGAAGGTATCAGAAGATGTGAAACTATACTTTTTCTCCTATATTGTTTAACAAAACTCAGTGAAGATGCAAGAGATTATTGTCATCACACAGAGTCAATGCCTGCCCAGTGGAGTCCTGCCTGTACGCACCAGGTAAGGCAACTTTGTTGGGAATGCCCCTGTGCTCTGCCAGAGCTGATGACACCACGCTGGTACGTACAAGCTAGCCAAAATTCCATGCATGAATGTCAGTGTTTTCTGAATTGGTGGTGTCCTGTCAAAAGACATTAAGATTGTTCTCTGCTGAGCCTTTTGCTCCTTTTCTTTTACTATTGCATCCATTTGGAGCCCAGGATGGGGAGAGCCGAGACTGTAAACAGCTTATACAGTTTTGACAGGAGTTAGATGCATTTTTCATTTGAAGCTTCTTGATTCTGACACAGGACATTTCATCATGTTATGAATTATTTTAACAAAAACAGGGCTGTGTTTTGTCTGTCTGGTTTCTCTGTGGGACAGTTGTGTCATTTTTTTTTAAAGAATACCAGTGAAAGGCATCCTTTGTGTTTTCAATTTGGAGAGCACTAGTGAGGTGAAAAATACAGCCTAAGTGTTAAGTCTATTTTCATCAAGGGCACAACTGTGCATTTTGATGTTATGTTTCTGACTTTTCTCTAATCACAAAGGCAGAGCCTTTCTTCTGTGCTGCTTTCTATTTAACCTCCAAAACAACTGCAAAGTATTAGAATGACTCCAGTACCCTCTTCAGAATGAATGTTTCTTGAGCTCAAGAGAAATGCTCATGGTTTCATTAGGCTGGTTATCTGACAGGCTGTTCATAGAAAACAGCTGATTCTTATTTTTATTTTTTTTACTGAACAGCTTTGCCTTCCTGTGATCAATCTTCTTAGCTACAGCAGTAAATATGCTAAACTGCAGGTGCCAACAAGCTTTGAGACAGTCTCAGGCTTGAATATTGACCCTGTGTTTTTTGTGTCATGAAAGAGCCTACCTTGTGTACAACTACTTGGTCTATTCGTTGACTTGGGTTTTTAACTTAATATGTGCTTATTTACTTAGGGAATTAGATCCAGTGTGGGAGAGATGCAAAACAGCCAGTGGTTTAGGAGTTTAGTAAATAATCTCAGCTTTGTTCAGTTTTGCTCTAGGTCAGATTGCTGCACGGAGTAATTCCATATGGCAACCTGATTTGAGCTTACTCTAAGTAAACCTTAAAATGGATTTTGGCAAAATCCAGCCAGCCATCAGGAACCCATTCTCAGTTTCTGCTGAAGATTTCCTGATAGCTTTCTTAATTTAAAAAAAAGCATCAACAAAAAAAACAACAGCAAATGAGAAAAACTGTGAAACTTTTTTGCTGTCTGAAATACTCGTTCCCCTCTTCCAGAGCATTAACCATCAAAAAGCCCTTTAGGCTGCTCTAATTTATGCCAAGAGCTATAGAAGTTAGGAGGTGCAAACATGGCTTAAGAGACTTTGCCTTCCCCGGCGTGCTTAGCTCCGCGCCCCTGGCGATGCGGTGCAGCCTCCCATGGGGGAGAAGCATGATGGGGCTGACTTTCTGCCCTTCTGCTCTGACTTCTGTGCCCTGGTGCAGAGCAGCAGCTGCCTGGTCCCTCTCCAGCCTGTGCCACTGCAGTGTGTGGGCTACCAAAGCCTCTGCTGCTCTGTTAGGGATGAGAGAAAAGCACGGGCTTTGAGTGGTGAGAGAGCCTCCAGTGGGCTGCCTCCAGTATTCAAGAGCCAGCAGTAAAATCCTGGCATTAATGAAGTTGTTGACAGAAATACTTTGGTCCCACTGAAGCATGGCCAAAAATGTAAAAACATTTTGAAAACAACACTTGAGGCAGCTCAGTGTACCTCCCTCAATAGAGCGACTGAAAGCATAAGTAAACAGAAAGATTTACTTGTGTTGGGAAAAAAACATAATTTAAAAAAAATGTGGGTAGGGAAAGAAGAACACACAAAAAAAAAATCTTCTCCTGTAATTTATCTGAACGATGTCAAATGTGAACAAAACCCTGAGATAAAACTTGGGTTAGAGAGCAGAAATTCTGGCAGGGCTATTTTGAAGAGGGGCTCTTAGGAAAAGCTGCTGATTGAAATCAATACAGCAAGACCCAGAATCCGAAAAGACCTTTTCTGAGATCTGAGAGGGTCGCTGAGCAGAACTGTCAGCTGACAGTATTGAGGCTGCAATTGCCTTCACCAAGGTGCTCCAGTGTTTGCTTTAGTGACTTCTTGCAACCAGTGGCTGAGCATACATTTAACATCCCACCTGAGATCAGCCTGCTGGGGGAGGGAATTTTTTAAAGACTTCTATAGCTTAAACAACTCTCTCACCAGCCACATCAACATGTCACATTTTCTGTATACTAATCAATAATGTTTGATTAATGTACTGAATCACATTAATTGAAGAAATTATTATTTATGGAGACAAAAAGGACTGAAATTCTCTGTTTTTTGCTTCTGTGTTTTTAGAAGCATTCATTCATTTGAATTTTTAAGAAATTATGATTTGTCAAGGAAACATTTTTAAACAGACCTTATTCAGTATTATCATTTTCAAAAAAATATCAGTGGATCATATTTTAGTTTCAGTTTATTTACTGATTATGTAAGACTTGATTAGGCAATGGCTTCACAGGGATGGGCAAAATACAAATACTCCATAACATTGCAAATTTCTGTGAGCATATCCTGGTAGTTTATCAAAAGGTGATGGAAATAAACAGAAACTGCATTTCCATTTTTTTTCATGGCATTTTTTTTCTTGCACCAGAATGGCACTGTTACAGAAATGCTATCAAAAAGTCAAGAGTGAGAACTGAAACTTTTGTTTATGCCTTAAAGGAATTAGATGTATTTTGATTACAGGGTACAGGTACAATGGCTGTTTCAAAGTGCTGTTTTTAATGCTCACTTAAAAACATGCTACTTTATGAACAGGTGACTAATTCATTCAAATTCAATTACACTGTATTTGTATTTCAAGGAGGTGCAGAGCAGAGAGGGCATTCATGTGGAGTTTGCCTAGCCCAATATTTCCATTTTAATTACTATCTATTTTTAGCACTCAGTTTCTCAGCAAGTCACTTCAGTTCACTGGGGTGAGGCTGTACTGACTGGTTCCAGCAAAAAATCTCAAACCCTCTCTTCCTAGTTGTCATCATTTCCTAACAGAATGAAGCTCATGCAACCACTTCTGAATCTACATTCTGAAAAATTTTGTAAAAATAGGATGCTGCAGAGAAGCAAGTGACAGTCTGTGCCACAGCTGAAATAAAGTGAGTCACAAGCTTTTCTTTTTCAGAACATCAGAAGGTGGAATCTTAGACACAAAACTCCAGACCTTAGAGAGTGAAATTCAGTGGGTTATCTTCTCACAGAACTGCTTATTTTACTATGTTTAAAGTTACCTCATTACTATCCATTCAAATCTAGTTAGTAGATCACTTTATGTGCCTTTAAATGTTAGATGGTCTACTGCATCAGGAGATAAACTAAGATTAAAAAATGTCCTATTACAAGTGGATTTGAATCTGTAAAGTGATTAAATTTTTAAAAAATAATAACCTGATTTAGGACTGCTTTCTTGAATATGAATAAAATTATAGAAAAAAATGTGTATTTTCAAGCAGCGTCCTTAATTTTTCTGTAATATTTCAGTTCAGGGGATTTTTGTTACCATGCCTTGGAAATTATTTGAGAATATAGTGAAGACTGCTATGACAATGTATCACATTGTCATAAACAGTTCCTTGTCATAAACAGTAAACAGTTGGTTTTAAAATCCAAATATAACTGATAAAAGGAAATGCATTGTGATATCAGACATTTCTACAATGAACACATAAACTCAATGAGGTGAAGAAGAACAAGGAGAAAGCATGCAAATTTAGTGACACAATGCATTTGCAATATGGATTGCACTTATCTTTTTATTTGCCACAAACATGTAATTTATGTGTAACAGAATGGAGATGCATGACACTATAAATTACTCAGCAGTGAGTATGCTGGAGAAAAGAATACTTTGGCAATATGTAATTTAAATTAAATAGTGTGAAATAGACGAGTGTAGAGGTCCAACTATATCTTGGTGTAAGTGTGTTATACATATAGGTTTTTGAAAAACAGTTTTTCAATTCACTTTTACTGTCAGTCAGAGGCAATAATATTACAAAGACAAGCACCTGAGGAGACCGGAGGTTTTTCAATGTCTACATGAATGCATCTAGATTTAGATCTTTAGTGTCTCTCCCACTCTACTTTATTCTGTATTTGCCAGTTGTACACCTCCACTCCCTGGAAAGTGGTTACCTGTTGCTGAACTGCTGCAGCTGTGAAGGATCTAGTCACTGTCTTGGTCAGTTTTACTCCCAAAACCTGTGACAATCTGAGCAAACATCTTGATTTTCGCATAGATTTTAATTTATTTTTTTTCTGACCCTGTAGAAAAATCCAAATAAAAGAGATTTCAGAAGGCAGACAAAAGAAAAATGACTGAGGCAAGAGTCATTCAGGTTCTTACAAGGATAACAAAGGGGCATACAGATCTCTAGAATAAATTTCTGTCTGGAAACTGATGGATGTGTGTAGAAGAAGCACAGACATAAAACCACAAAAGTAAATTGGCAGGAACACAGTCCTTAAGTAACTAAGTTAAGTAACTATGGAACTTAGTTACTTAAATTTCCTCTAACTTAAAATGAAAGATTGAGAGGACTTACTAGCAACTAGTATGCTTTTGTTTATCTTCGTTGGTTGATTTGCTATCTTTTGCATGAGAAAAATAATTTTAGCACTATAACTAATCTGCCCACTTCTGCATACCTCGCTGCAAAAACATCTCAGCAAATCCAGCGGTGGTTTTCTGTGAGTAACCAGTGACACACCAGATCTTCAGTGAAGAGAAAATAATAGATAGAGGGTTCTTAAAAATTTTCTTTTTCTTATGTCTGGGATGAAACACAAGGAGTAGTGCCTGTGAATCTGATCACTTAGGAAACAGAGAAGAAATAATAATTTCTCTTTCCATCAGAGTTTCTATGCTTCAGATTCTGATATCATTTACATCTTCATTAAGATCAGGTTATTCTCAAACAATCCAGAAGGACAGATGTTTGGGGGTTGTTTATGTTTCTAAGTCCCTTTTCATGCAATGATAAAAGAAGACATACTATCTTTTCTTTCTTTTCTTTTCTTTTTTTTTTTTCTTTTTTTTTTTTTTTTTTCCCAATGACCTTATGGCTAGCAGACAGTGAAATGAGACACACAAACTGATTTCCAGACATTGTTAACCTTGACAGGGCACCAAGTATGTGGTTAAAGACCAGTTTTGAAGTCTTTGTGCCTGATTCCCACCACAGCCACTGCAGCACAAGATAGGAGGTTGCCTTCTTCAGTCAGAAGCTGTCCACCTCTGAAGAGTTTTACAGCAGACCAATAAAGAAGGTATTCTTGAATCACAATGGTGTAAAAGAGAAAGAGAAGGTAAAATAAGCCTGTCTTACAACAATATACACTGTGCTCACTGATTCTTAGGTGCTGTTATAAATCAAACAACAGGTGGTTTTATTTGAAATTATCCTTACTAATTTTTAAGCTGTCACAGACAGATCTAAGACACTTTATTGTGGTCTAGTTGGAATGGATTAGTTTTTTGCTTGGAAATGTTTAAATGTTCAAATTGTCTTCAATTTCAAGCAGAGGCATCTTCTTGGCTTTGCCTGAGCACACGGAGCTTTGAAAAAATCAAGACAAATATTTATAAAATATTCCAGGAAGATCAGGTCACATCTTCCCCAAAAGTTTCTTAACATCTTTTTTAACAATACCACCAATAACTTGTGCAGGTTTTGACAAGTGTGCCAGTAACAGTGCAAAAAAAAAAAAAAAAAAAAAAAAAATTAAAAAAAATCAATGGCCACCTGAGGCACAGAGCTATTGCTCATGAACAGATTGATGTGTTCACGCACAATTGCTCTGAGAGGCCCTAGACATGTTGGGGTCAGATTGGCAAAACAGGTAGCAACTGTGTTCTTGTAGCAGCCTCTAAAAGAGAGAGGCAGATGTCTATTCTATCTTGCAAACACATTCTTTTACAATGTGTTACTTCATCTCTTTTATTGCACAAGAGGAAAGTGGGAGACAGAGAATCAAGGATAACACTAATGATAGGCCATATGGAATACATAAACAACGTTGTTCTAGGATAAGATGGTCTTTAAAAGGGGCGGGGGTCTTATTGTACTTGGGCCAGACATTACCTAACTCCTCAGGTGAAAGGAGGAGAATAGGTGAGAATAAGGAGCAGACGCTGGGAGTATGTGATTCAGCTCAGAGCAAGGTTTTCTGGAAGACATAAAGAGCAGCCTAAACCCCTTTAAAGGTCTGAGTTCCACTGTATTGAAATAAAGTACTCCTGCTTGTTGGGCAGGAGTACATTATTTCCTCATATCTTCCTCAAAAACACTGCTGAAGAAAATACTGTTTTGAAACTGGATTAAAATTTGCCCTGTTCATGAACCACTTAGGAAATCCTGCAACTTATGTGAGAACATGGGGTCCCTAAGGAAGTAACTGAGAGAACATCCTTGAATATGAAATGCCCTTTCTTTGACAGAGGAAACCAGTAATAACAACAAAATCTCAGGGCTGTCTTAAAAAAAAACGGGGACCTGCCACTTTTACTGTTTTTAAAGCTCATTTTGGATAGTACTGTACTTGGCAAGCCACTCTGCTGGAAGTAGTTGTTGCCCTTGGTGTTAGAATCTGAGCCAGCCTAGACCATGGGCCAGCAAATGGGCCAGCTGTCTGTGGCAAGGAAGCTAGAGGAGTTCGATATTTCTCTTCATATTGTGTGTAACTGGCCAAAGTTTTACTTGCATAGGGAAGAATGATAGTATCTGTCTCCCACAGCATATGTGAAGATTTCAGGTTTTGGCCTTGCTGTATTTGACCTCATTTAGGACAAGAATGCTTTTATCTAAATCAAAGCCAATTTCTAGTATTAGTCTGAACTTGTGAAGACCCCCAGTGAACAAAAATATCACAGGAATTAGGCAATATGTTGAGAATGCATTTTGAAGTTTTAAGCATGTGCTTAAGTGCTTTTCTGGCTCTACTTTAATGAAAGATGGAAATGTAATGTGGAAATATGACCGAGAAATTCTGTTTCATTAAACTTGGAATGAATCCCAGCAATGAACAAAACTCAAAATGAAGTACCACTCTGAGATTTAAAAGTAGTTTCTTTTCGTATTAATTCTCTCCATTTCACTCCTGGAGCTCATTGAGAGAACACCACAGCAAGCCTGCTTGCTACATTTCAAAAGTAATATAAAATATAATACAATAATTATTGCCTAGTGGATTGTCAGAATGACAGCAAAAACAATGGCAGAGGAATGAAAGCATTACAGGAGATTTCTGACTTTCTTGAAAAGAGTATAGACACAGAAATGGGTAACAGTAATGGTTAATACAGAAGAAAAAAAGGTATTTTTACTTTCCTTTAGCCTTTGACCCAATTCCATAACTTTTTTAGTAACAGCAATAAAATAGAAGCAGGTTGAGGGAGGGACCTTCATCTGATGCAAAACATGGTAACTGTGCTGACTTCTGCACGCTTGTCTGGGGGCAGGGCACAAATATCCAACTTGACAAGTCCCCAGAGGGTTTTCTAGCTGGGAGCCTGCATCCTGTCACAGCTTTAAACAGGTAACCAGCAGAAAGCAGTCACTCAGCCATCTCACCCAAGGCCAAAGAGAGGAGTCAGAGCAGGGTGCCCTTTCTGGTGTCTCAAAGACGCAGGAAAAGTCCGAAGGAAAAGGCAGTAAAATTCCTGGAGAAATGGTAAGGGATTTTAGGAGGAACAATACTCTGTTGTTTATTCCAGGATCTCCTGGCTGGATTACAGAAGAGGAGTCTGGGTTTTGTCTCTCTGCACAAGGGGAAGTGACAACTAGGGAGAAAGTAATTGTACTGAGACTTGGTGACCCCCCCCTCCTGTGAGTACCTCAGTGTCCATCACACATCTTTGTTTGGGGATGGTGTTTTCCAGCAGCATTTGTGAGAACAGTGCTGCCACTAGCACGGCAGGCAGAGCAGTGTGTGATGAAGGCTGCTGCACTGGGTCTGAGCTCAGTGGATCACTGTGTGTGTTGACAGGAGACTTAGACAGTCTTCCTCTTCTGTATTTCCTAGAGCTATGGATTTTGACTATAAGCCAAAAGCTAAATGGATCCAAACTGGTGGAGGATAGGTCAGTCAGTTGCTGATACATGTGATGGTCTGGATGCAATCTGGATGGTAAGGATCGGGGAGAAGTTTATCTTTGTGCTCTGTTCCTCACGTGAAGCCATTGGCTGTTACTGTTGTAAGATGTGACAACATAGTCCAGCCTCTACCATCAGTCATGAAAAAAGCACCTCATAATATCAACTTGCCACACTTCTTAATTTATTACAAGATAGACAGTAGCATCTTTTTAATGAAAATATTGCACAGTTCAGGATACTGTAGCACAGTAACATAAGTTGGCAAATTCGTCTCTGAATACAATCAATTCTTTTTTAACATGCATACTCTGGACACCATGAAAATCACTACATTATAATGGAGAAGTGCATAAAAGAAAAATGGACTATGAAGATGATATGTACTGAAATTTTTTCTATTGTGACTTTTAGTGGACTTTTTCATAGCTCAGCAGGAGGCCTGAGCTATGCTGAGCAGTTGCCGAACAGCATGGTAAACTAACAAGTGTGTTTTCTGTATGTTATCTCCAGTTTTGTGGAACTTTGGAGGGCAACAACCTACTAGTAGATCACAACTCATTTTGGCAGGCCATTTTGTGTGCGTTATTGACCTTTACTTGCTGTCCATAAATCCTTGACAATGCTGACACAGAAACGCACCAAGTGACCTTTCAAAAAATGTTGGAAATAATCCGTTGCAGCTGCAAGCCGAGGACACTGACCATACTCAAGCATAAATCTCTCCATCAGCACCATGGACTGCTGGCAAGAGCACCATACATACTCCCCAAAATGATTCTCCACACCAACAGGCCTGATGTCCCTTATAAAAAAGGAGATTCTCACTAGCTAAAAGTAACAGGAGAAAAACCCTGTTTTAAAGCTGGCTATGTGAGAAAAATGTAGGACAACATTGGTTTGAGCTTCCCCCAGAGCTGGCTAGCAACCAGAGCATCATCCTTTGACAGGTCTCTGTGTAAAATATAATTAGCACCACTAAGGTTCCGTTGACCTTAGCCTCCAGCCCAGAACAAACTGTACATGTCCTGTTTTTTAACAGGCATCCTTCCATGTTTCAAGCACAAGGCTTTCCTTACAAAAGTATTTGAGCATTGTATACTCTCCATCTGCAGGGTGCAATATTAGTTTTATCCTTTCTTCTCAAGAAAAAAAACCCACACCACCTTGGGAGCTGAATCTTCTGCTGTGATGAATTCACAAGTCCTTCAGCTGTGCAGGGATCCTCATGAGTCTGGACTCTTGAACCACCTGCCTGGGTTAGCTTAGCTGTGTTAAGGACCAGTCACACAGGGCTTACTGTCTGTGGAAATGATCTTAACTTGAGGTCAGCAATGGATAAACTACTTTGAAAGAGCTCTTGATGAGCATTTTCTGTAGGCTGAGAGCAGAGTAAGCGTGCAGGTGGTTTTACCTTGAGATACTTTGTTCAAATCCCTAAATTAATTTGCTTTGACTTCTAGCCAGTTAGGAATTATCCTAAAAATTTTCTATCAAATTGTGATAAAATATACTAGTATATATGTTAGATAAATATCACATGCTTCCAAACAGCTGTGCAGACTTCTGCATTTCTTTGGCAAGGATGTGCACTAAGTCCTCTTTCAGGGAAACTTGTGTGGCTCTATGTAAAATGTGATTTGAGTAACTGAGACACAATCTAAAGCTGAAGAGACAGCGCAGAGGTTTGTGGAAAAGTGGCAGAGATCAACTGTTTGCCATAGTTGAAAGAGGCACCATCTTTTTATATCATTAACAGGGGCAATTATGAAACTTAAGGCTACAGAATGGAAGATCAAAAATCTCTCACTCTGTCAAACTACAAAGTTCTCCAACTGCCAAGGTAAGGGTAAGATGATGATGGGAGATTCTGCATGTTGCAAGGTGTCTTTTGAAATGTGTGGTGCCAACCTCTGTCATGTATAAGGGAAAGTTCCATTTAGGTAAACAGAAAGTACAAAAGTCATATATCTACTTGTTTCAGAATAACAATAAAAAGAAAATCTGTATCATATACTCATTAAAGTTACAAGCTCATTGGATTGTTACAATGGATACTAATAATATTAATAATATATCAAATTTAAAAATAATATATCAAATACAGAGCAATGTGATTCAATTTGTTTAAATTTCTTTCCAGAAAAATTATTCATAAGAATAGCAGAGAAAAGAAAGCTACATAAATAAATGTAAGTGTGCAAGGAGCATTTTTTTCTTTTGTTTCTTCCTTATTTAATGTCTTGAGTATTGTTATCAAAAGGGTCATTTTTTCATGATCTGTTTTCCTTTGTCACCCAAGGACTTGATCAATAGAAATTTGCCTTTACTGATATGCTTCTTTCTAATTTTTTTTTTGTTTAGTTCTGTGAAAGAAGTAGTAGTAACATGTTATGCATATTAAAGTGCTTCACATTTCCTTTCCAGCTGCCTAGTATATATTTCTTGTAGTTATTGTTTCTGCATTTGTTTCAAATTTCCCTGCCTCCTTGAAGTAAGGTATAATAGTTTTGAGAAGCAGAGCATGGTATTAAATTCACTGTGTTAAAGGGAATTCCAAAAGCTTACGTGATATTCCAACACTTTTTCTCTTTCTTCTTGTAAGGCCAGGGACCACGTAATGATGGTCTATATAAAACCATAAACCTCACCATGACTCCATAGACTATTTTCACTCTGTACTCCCTGAGTTCAGTGTAATTACTAAGCAACGGAGAATCTGATATAGTTCTTCTGAAAAATCACGTGAGAAAAGCTCTAAGTCTAAAAACTGGGTCTTTTAGTGGATATGCAATTAGCAGAAACTGTTCATAACTGAATTTTAACTTTGGCAAAAAAAGATGAAATAACTTGATCTACACTGCTTGAATATTTTGAAGCTCTTGGATTAGTGAAAACAAGGATGTAAATGTATTTTTCTATTGACAGTATGTGCAGAAACTTTCAGTACCTTTTCATTAACTCAATATCTGTTTCTTTTCATAATGTCCTTCAGATATATATTGCTTATACTTGCTGTTCATACTGTGATTGTATGTCTCCAGGACTTATATGCTCTTGTGGTATAGGAGATTTTTAAACTCAGTTCCAAAATGTCCTCACCTAGAAGGAGTTGGAGCCTGTAAGTTAGAATTTCCTGTGTTCCTCAGAGTTTGCTTTGCTTTGCTTCGCTTCAGAACCTCATTACTGAGGACACTGAAGACAACAGTAGTGAGCAGCAGAATGTTTCCACAATGCAAATACAGAGGTTCTTTTCATCCTCTCTGTCACTCATTCCTCTAGTGGGTTTGTAAAGTTCATGGAAACAGGTGACTAAATGTGAAAAGAATTCCACTAGTAGATCTGCTTAGTGGAAGATTCCCAAATGCTTCTTTCACTCTTCATGATTTTGCTGACCAAATGTTAGTTAACCACAGGACCTTTAATGTCAGCTTCTGCTTCTATTTCAGCTTCATATTTTTCTGTTGCATCTAGGAACAAGGATCCAGGCTGGAGATCTGCTTTTCTTGGAAAGATATTTAAACCAATTCCACCACTTTTCACTTTCCTCGTGCTCTCATCTCAAATGCCAGTAATTGAGGTAACAGGGAAGGAGTTTTCACATTTTTTTACTGTTCATTCTCATTCTCAACCAATCACAATGCTGATGTCCTTAAGAGCAATCATATGGAGTTGTCACTTCTCCAGATAAACAGTTCACTACACTATTGGGCATTGGCCAAGCTTTTAGTATTGCATTAACCTGTTCTGAAATAAAATGCTTTAGATTCCCTGATAAGAATTCAGAAAAAAAAAAAAAAGAAGAAAAATGTATTAATCTAGCATTTGACAAGCACCAATGTTTAAAACAGCTTCAGAGCTGCTCTTGTCCTTTAGTAGGTATCCCTCTGCTGGATAACCACCAAGAGAACTGAATCAGAGCTGTGATTTGGCTGGGAAACTACCTATGTAAGAAAGTTGTATTTCTACTGGATCAGCTCCCTGGTCTTGCTCACTGTGAAGCTGCTAGAGATCAGAGAGGCTGGTGGTGCAAGGAGCAAGCACCTTGGACAGAGATTGCCACCATTAGCAGTGCTATCAGAGCGAAAATGCTGTCAAAGCAACCTGTGTTTCCATACAAAACATTTTTGAATGACAGTCTCTGGATGAAACCTCTCCTTACACCACAAACTCATGACCAACCTTGTACCAACACTGTAAAGCCTTCTCAATTTTTTGAGGCAAAAGAATTATTTTGAGGATAATGAGTTTGGGAATGAACTGACTCAGCTGGCAGAGGATTCAGTTTAATTAATTTGTTGTCCAAATAATTCCATTGAAGGAATTATAAAGATGGTTTGTGGAAATCAAATACTTTCCAGCCATCAAGAACTGATGAAAAATGTTCTTTTCTGTGGTAAACATCCTAAAAGTATGTCAGTATAAAAGAAGAGTTTCTTAAATCAAGACATCACTAATGGATTTTTCTGGAAAGTGCAATAAGTTAATAAGTACAAGTTGACCATAACTAGAATGATAATGACAGTCTTATAATTGTCTAAACACTACTTAGAGATTTTTATTCTATCTAGATGATGTGAGTTTCCCAAATATTTAAATTTTCATATTTATCTATAATTCTTGACACTGGACAGATTTTTGTGAATTTTTTAATGTTCAGTACAGTAATAAAGACTTTATATACATAACTTAAATGGTCCTTTTAGTAATTTGAGGAAGGATAGATTGCCCTATTCTTTCACCCCTTAGTCCTTCTGATCTAACCACTCTGTTTTACAGTAGAGTGAGCAATGAGCTTCAGATTAAACACATACAGGCAACATTTTGCTAAGCATAAAATAATTTTTTTGGTGCACTATTGTTCTTTTAAAGATAAATTCTGGAACAATTTTATTGAAATATTGTTCTAAAATACTGGTACCCACAAAAATGACCTTTTTCACTGTATAGTAAACTGCACACATCTTCTAGGAGTGTAGTGGGGTGAGGTGCAAGAATTTGTAATTTCCTAGTGGCTTAAATTAGTGGCAGACAATACAGATGTTATTATACATAATGCATTATCTTTGGCCACAGTATGATCAGAAATTAGGAAAAAGCCACAATATAATCAGAAATAGGGGAAAAGGAAAAAGGAAAGTCAGTATTTAATCAAAAAAGGAAAGTCAGTGTTTAATCAAAAATGCATTCTGACCTTGAGGAGTTCAAGAGAATATATGCTTTGCACAAGTTGCAATTTTTAAACCTAATGTAAATAAAATTGTTTCTCATGTAGAAACAGCAATATCATCTATTGGGAATGTGTAATCAGTGCCTACTCTCTCAGATTTTTGGTAAACACTTCCTATGAGCCCACAGGTTTGTTTGTTTCTATCTTCACATTCTTTGATGGAGACAGCAGTCTCCAAACTCTGTCAGCTTCAGCTGATTGGCCAGTTCAGGTCAGAAATTCTAGGTACCTTGAACAATAGTCTGAGTTTTGAAGCATCTAGTAGACAATGTTTCCAGGTTTATGAGTTCCCAGGGCTGGATTCTAGGGTTTCTTCTCTTTTCAGTGGAGCAGAAGAAAGCTAAATAATGGAGAAAAGAAATTCCTTTCCACACTGAAATGTTTGAAATTACTGTCCTTTGGAATAAAACAAATAAAAGTTAACATTGGGCACGAAAAGTATGAAAACAGAGGCAGAGATTCAGATTTCCTTCTGAGAATTTTTTTCACCTGTAAAACTTCTAACAGTTCTAGGACAAAAAGTAAGGGTGTTGTAAATAGAGTAAAACGTTTGCTTCCAGAAATAAACAGGAAGGGTTCACCTAGAATACTAAAGGTCTAAGTTTTATAAATTAAGACCTCTGGTCAAATTCCGACTGGCCTTTGAGTCACAAACTAATTTCAGGGAATGAGACTCAAAAGACATGGTCACTAAATGAATGCTCCACATTCACAGAACTAAAAGTGACTACAGAATAACTCTAGACTCATTTAGGTGGGAATGGTTTCATATGCTTTAGGACAAAAGTCAGATCGAGCCCATTCAGAGATTAAGTGCATTCATATGTCTTACTTGTATTAGTGCAACTTAATGTTAGTGATTAGGTAACAGAAGAGACTCTTTAGTGAGGCAGCTTTTATTTGACATTGAACTTGTATTCATACCAAGTTCCATCTGAAAGTGTAATGACACCTCAATTTCTTTGCAGAAATGTGATTTACAGCAGCATTTCTTAACATCTAAGGCTTAAGCAGGATTTATCCTTAACAAGCTGCCCACCTGGTGTTTTCTAACATCTTAAAATTTATAATAACTTCTGAATTATAATTACCTTCATACTTTTCCCTAAATTAAATATGAATATTTTATTGGTTTTATGATGCATTCATTTGCTGAATTCTTAAGTTATTTTCTGTAAAGTGCTTTGAAAACCTTATTTCTTTAAGAAGAACTGGTTCCTTGAGGTCTAGTTCTCAGCACATACATGTGAATTAAGAGGGTACTCAAAAACAGGAAAGAGACCCAGATTCAAACTTAATGTTCTCATTCCCCGTCTCTGAGAGCCCCAAGGAACAAAGGAAATATTGATATCAGCAGGCTGTAAGGCTTCAAAAGAATTGTCTTAATCACTAGGCTGGAGAGCCAATTATTCTATCTTGGGAACAGTTTACCCTATGTAGAGCCAGAAAGGGGGTAGGTTCAAATGAAAGGGGGTAGGTTCCTTACAAGCAACTTGTTAGGATACTTCTACTAAGAGGTAAACATAAAGTGGATTTTAACCTTATGAATGGTGTGGCAAAAGGCCAATATCTCATGGAGTATGCCAAGTGAAAGGGAAAATATCGAAAATCTAAGGTGGTCCTTTCATTGTTCCTACTGGAACTGCTCTGCTGCATTTGAACTGGGTTGGTTTTTTTTTTTTAATGTCCCCTGAAACAATATTGTGTTTTACACAACATTTTTAGGCATAGTCCATGAACATTATTTCAAACATCTTATGTTTCTGTATTGGCATTTTTCCCCCTGACCTGCCTTCCATCTGTGGGACTAAAGTGGGTTTCCAACGAAAAAAATATGGCACACTGCCCTAGTGTTCCATGGAATTGGCTGGCTGTCCTAGGGTCAGTTCTTATCAGATCTTCATACTTTTCTAGTGAAACAATAAGCCTTCAAAATAGAAATAAAGTAGATCAACTAAAGTCCAAATAGAAAAAATAGCTGTTGACTGCAATGTATAAGTCAGCAATGAATGATCTCAGTTGCACCAAAAAACCTGATCTATGTGGGTCCTCTTTTCCAGTGAAAATACATTGACTTAATACTACTTTCATTCATTTAAGGGAGAGGGAAACACCAATAAGAAAACTTAATAAAGGGTTTTTCTAAAATCCTGTAAAGAGTTTACTAGACCCACTGAACAGTTAACACAGAAACTCAATGCAATTTTGTTCTCATTCAGATGAGATGTCTATTAATGGAGAAATCATTCTTCCTTGGTTTTGATTCAAAGTATATGTCCTGGTAGAGAAGGGAATCTGCGCTGTATTACAGTCCTTTCCACATTAAAGTTAGTTTAGAGTTAACTGAATGGCAGCAGAGAGGAAATGGGACTGGATGGGACAGATTTTTCTGCTATGCAGTTTTACCTGTAGCTTTTTTGCAAGAAACACTAAAAAATGCCAGCTTAATTTTCTTTTGTACATTAATGCTTAATTCCGGATAGTCTGTCATCCAGTGGAAACCTGCAGTCAGGTACCTAGCAGCAGGGCCTAGTGAACTAGGAAGGAGCCTTCTCATTCCATTGTGAAAAAGCCAAATCATTAATTTTAAAATAATTTTTTTCTTGTAATTACCCTTTTATTCTTCTGTCTGGAATTTACTACTCAATGCACAGAGCTCCTTCCTGGACCTGGACAGAGAACCTACATTTCTGGTGCACAGAACAAGGAACAAGGAACATGGAGAGTTCTGCAATGACATGTGTTAAATGCTGTCTTATAATACTCTTTCCTATCTGTTCCCTTATGAGAGAATTCCCAGGAGCAATTCCTTAGGCAATAATTTAAAACTATTTAGCATGTTTGATTACAAACAATTTTTGAAAAAAACATTTTCTTGACAGTTCTAACTGAAGGTCTTGGAATTTGAGTTAGCTAAGGTTCTTATTACTGAAAATGAAGGCAGTGGATATCTCCACTAAATCAGGTGATGAGCACAACAGAAAAGCAGAGAAGCAAGTAAATATGTCTGTATTCTGAGAAGGATCTGGGTGATGAACACCAAGCAATTATGGGAGAAACCCAAAGAATTTTTTAAAAAAAGTGTTTGATGAATTATGTACCAAATAAGTACATCACATGAGGCTGAATGAAATAATGATGTAGTTCATAAAGACTATCTTACAATGTGTATGTGAAAAGATTTGGGGGGAAAATTGCACAAAAACCATTTAGAACAGATATCTTCTGAATTCTGATTGCTTAACTTAGAACTCTTCTGCACTGACTAAATTAAGTGAATTCCAGCAGTGTTGTCATGGGATTAAGGAGCCAGGAGGGCAGAATACAGACAAGACTTATTTTTACTTTGGGACAACAGAGCAAAAACTCATTGGAGCTCTATCCAAGGGGAGAACCCCACCTTCATCCTGCCCGAAAAACAATCAGCTTCAAAATAAGAACAAAATGTGAGAAAAGGTATTGGATTTAAGGTTTAAGTAAGAGAATACGGGTGGATAGAAAGATTATTAAGCAAAAGAAATGGCATTCTAAGACTTCATGAGGCACAGAGTGAGCAGTTAAAATTATAAGATAGTAGAACCTGAGCCAAGTTAGACAGCAGAAAGGAATTCAAAACAAAGAACAAAAGGTACTTTAGCCTTATAAATAAAATGAGGGTGAGGGAAGAAGGGAGACTAAACTGCACTTGGAAAGGATAGGAAGGACTGGAAGGATGTCCCACCACTAAAGTAATATTTTACTTCAATTTTTAATAAGTGATTATGAATTAGGGGTGAGAAAGGGCAAAACAGTTGCATGAATAAAGATTGAAATTTCTCTGTTTATAGGGGAATGAACTCTGAGTTTCATGTTCTTTCCACAGTTCTAAGAGGACTAGAGTATGAAATTGTAAGATTGGTGTCAAGATATTTAAAAATAAATTTAGCCACTGTTACTATAGTATCAGTGTCAGTACAGTATAGATATTCTTTTCTACAAAGGATAAAAAGATATACTGTTTTTTTAAAAAAAGTTTGAGAAATGTATGCAATAGTCTATTTTTTAAACAAGTTAAATGTAGTAGGTGTAATATATCTCAACTTGAGCAAGTTGATATTGTGCTCTGTGAGAAATTACTGATAGTTGTAGACAGAATATGTTAGAGTGGAGATTATGTTGAGTGAGTACTAAGAGATTTTGGAATGCAAGGAAGCTGCAAGTGCTAGTGCTGAAGAAATGAACTAAAAATATTCAACTATGTATTGAACTACCAGCATAGGTTATAATCGCAGAGAAATGGTATTGAACAGAGAAAATTACAAATTTGTGTCTGTGAGGGTCAATAAAAATTCAAAGGTCATCAGTAGAGGAGAAGAAAGATATTGTATTAATCATTAGTATCAGCCATTAATCAGAACATGGCTGTAATCCACCGGTGGGATACAACCATGGGAAAGGCAAATTCCATCACTTGATTTATTATGGAAAGATTTTCAACAGAAGTTAAGAGTTAATTTTATAGTTATCCAGGATACTCTTCCAGAATATTGTGCATGGATCTGATTGTCCATATTCTAGAAATCTACAACTCAACTAAAGAATCAAAGTGAGGATAAGAGGATGATCAAAAGATCCAGAGTTACTGTGTGACAACAAACTAGAGGAACTGGCTTTGTGTCGCATAGTGAAACAAGAGCTGGGGGAAATGTTAATTCTGTCTCAAAATTTGTGATAGAAATAAGCCCTAAGGAGAGAAAAGAATTGGGCTGTAAAGAACAACCTTGATCCAAGAGTGTACAAGACAGCAATGTTCTAGAACAAAGACAATTGAGGAAACAATTAAAATGTGTGGAAACTTGTGAGTAGCTGCAGTAGCAGCTGAGTAGGCTGGGTGATTGAGATATTTTCCAGCCCTATACTCCATATGTATTTTCTATATACAACATGTAGTCATGAGGTACTGAAGATATTGATTCTGTTTTTTTTGATAACAGATACAAAGGCTGTGACAACACTAAGGTAGAAATTGTGATAGACAATAGTAGTAGACAATAGTGATAGGTTACAATTGGTCTAAGTCTTATGATCAGCATTTCCCTTTAATTGAAATGACAAAACAATATCAGAACAGATTTCTCAAAATCCTTCAACTGACCTTATATCATAAATCTGTCAAGAAGTTCTAAAAAAGAGAATTATTCTATTATATATTAATTCATTGACTCAGAAATCATGAGTCATCTCCCCATGGTGTCTCAGAATCACACAGGTGAAACTGTTTATTTTTTCATGGTGATGATTTATTTCCTTCCAGGCTTCAAAACATTTCCCACTTGGCTAAAAACTTCTGATTTGTTTTTTGGTGGATGAATCCCTACAGCTTTAGTGACCTTCACTGGATATTTTTCACCCCTATTAATTACTCTATTTACCCTATTAATTGGTAAATGTCCTAAATATTTGTAATTATCTTTTAATTCAACAAAATTATATGGGAAGTCCTTAGGGTACCTGATGTACAGTTCTTAAAATGAGATACTTTTTTTGGAGAACATGTTATATAACTTTAATTGCTGTGGAATTAAAATTTTATGATAATATTTTACACAATTCAACATGAATTCTCACCTCTTTTGTCTAGCAATATATAAATCTACACATAAGACGTTTAAAATACTTATGAAAACTTGATATAAGTATTGCAGAGCAAAGCTCATCTGTAGGAGAGTGGTTATCAGGTTGTGTGAACACAGAGGGAATAAATTATATACTGTAAGACTATGCATATGAGCAGTCAGCTACTAAAACTTGCAGGACATATAAAGGACTGAGAAGGTGATGGAGTGAATTCAAGAAGACTAAACCTGAGTAGGTTAATCCTTCAGACACTTCAAGAAGTAACACCTTTTACAGGTCATATACTGTGCTTTTGAGCCTTCTCTTATCACAGGTGAAGAACATTAACTTGAATGAGTTATTCATTGATTATCACAGTAGAAACAAGTTGGTCTTGATGAAAGGCAGCACTTGTGTAAAGAGAGACAGGTTCATCTCCTTAAGTCCTTTCCATCTGAAATCTTTGTAAGATTTAATCTCAATGTTTTTAATTTCTTTTTCAAGCTTTACAGTATCTGTTGGTATTTGCAAAAAAATTCTCTTCTTCCTAGTTAAGTTTCATTCGTAAGTAGAACAAAATGTATGTCTATAAACTGCCAGCAGTATCAGCAGGACATTTGGAAACATCACTCTCTATAGAGATCTACATTTGGATGGATGGATTGATGGATGGATGGATGGATTATCTATCTGATAATAGATAGGATACAAAGTTTTTAGTTAATTATTTATTATAAAACAAACTGCATTTATTATCTGGAATGATAATCTTGTTACTGAACATACAAATTAGATGACCCAGCTGCCATGAACCAGCAAGTCTCCCAAAGACAATGTGGATATCCCAACCCTGGAAATTTCAGTGTGGGCTGTACATGCAAAAACTTCTACAGTAGCTTCATGTTTGAAGAACTACTTACTTACTCTGTCTAAATTGTATCAAAGCAGAAAATGTTATGGGCCAAGACAAAGAAAAGCTTTGTTGAGAACGATAACATTTTTTTCTGCCTGGAAGATAAATGTGGGGTTTATGCCATGCAGATAGAGGCAGAGATATTCTGGCTTTTCCGAACAGATGGAGACAGAGAAGTTCTGGGTTTTCAGGACAGCTGAAGCCCCTGTCCTGTTGCAGAAAATGTCTTGTGTTTCTGTTGACGTGGATCACACAGAAAGAAAAAGACATAATGATTTTCAGGGACTTAGCCTCGCAAGTAGGATATTATGTTTTCCCAGAACCTGTAACATAACCTATGATACATCTTTGTCTTTTTGTCTCCTACTATTGAAAGCACTGGTGTATATTTTACCTCAGGACTCTCAAAATCTCCTTTCCTTCCCCCACAAGTCTACCTGCATGTCACAGCATCCTGTGATTTTCAGCAGTTATACTGTTATCTCCTTTTGTCTGCTCACCTGCTGTTGTTTGCGTATCGTGTCCTTGCCTTTGTCAACCAGCTGTACTTTGCTTATCACCTCTGCTTCTGTGAACCTCTGTGGAAAGCTATCAATGCTTGCAGGTTTTTCATGAGAACTAACTGTGACATAGGCAGAATTTTTTCCTCTTCCATGCTTCTAAGGGATCCATTTTTGCTCAAGAGAGAGTGCATTGTGGTGGAAGGAGTACAGAGCATGGTTCAAACTACATTCCCATAAACAGGGAAAATGAAGGTTGGTGTATTTTCCTCTCCCCTGAATGCTCAGTCTTTCTTTAGTTTCCTGATACAGGTGGCTACCATTTGTAGAGCTATCAATTTCTTTGCCCGTTTTAAAGCAGCTATTATTTATGCCAGTCCCTGCTTATCATCCTCTTTATTCGTTTAGACAAGAACAGCTACAAAACATTTTAAACAGCTTGAGATAAAGGTTAAGCTTAAAGATCACATGTTATCATGCACAGCTTCAAAATAATGGGTTAAATCTGCTTCAACACAATGTTCCGAAATCATGCCTTTAATGTGCATTTAATTTGTGCCACTCTTTCAGATGTAAGAAATGTGAAAACATGAACCAAGCTAAAAAGCTATGGCCCATAAAGAAAATCATCTGCAGTAGCATAAAAGGTACATGCTGGGCTTTTTTTCACTAGTCTTCATATGTACAATCGTACAGAACTGAAAAACACACCCTTCTTCAAATGACTTTTATGACTCTGTCTTTTAATAATAGTATATATAAGTGACATATATCTCATGAAAAAAATGTGATTGTTGGAAGTTCTGCATTTATGCTTTAAGTAATTTTAGATGTTTTTGCATTGGAATTATTGGTAGGCTCACAGCCCTAGTTACAAACAATAAATTATCGCTACATGTCTTACTATTGAAACAGATTACTTAGCCATTCACCATTTGCCATGGGATGCTCTCCAGATGTGTTGCATCTGAATATCTCTGAATTTTCACTTGAGCACTATGAAGTTAATCTGTTGTTTAGCACACCAAAAGAATTGTTAAATACCTGCTAAACATTATACCAGTTTGCAGTGTTCTGGTGTAAAGATTCTTTTATTCCCTTTCTGTCCTCTCTCCATTCCACTGATCTTCAACAATACTCCACTGTTGCAATGCTGTTCCTTTTCTTTCTTCAAAGTATAATTTTATGCTAATCCTTGAGCACTTGAAGAGGGCATTAGCTTTCAGCTCATTTTCTGCTTTGTTGTTCTAGGAAAACTTTGTTACTTACAATCCGGCACAACCTGAACTATCCGCAAATTGCCTATTACTTCCATGATTTTAACATTGTTTTATAGTTTGATAGAGATTACATGATAAGGATGCATGGTTCTGTCTACTGTATATCTCACAATCTAATTGCTGAGAGGACTGCACTTTCATCTCTATGTTGGAATATGGCCCAGATTCTGGATTTCAAAGCAACTAAAAGGAAGACAATCATTAAGACAATGTTCCCTCAAATCCCAGTTCAAATAATCTCAAAGTCCTTGCAAAACACAAATGTTGACCTTGCAGAACACCCCAACCTCCAGAAGAGTTCACAAAGGCCTGAAAACACATGCAAACATATTTATGAAAGTTCTTTTATTTTTACTGTGGGCAAAATATCCCTTGGTTGCCATTAGTTTTGTTTAAATCCTGTGGAACTATTCAGAGCCTCCTGATCTATTCACCAATTCAGAAGAGTGGCTCATCACCTCAGTTTAGCTCAGTCTGCAAGATTGCTTGTTTACTTAGTCTTCACTTATTTTTTTCAGGTTCACTATCAGGCTAGACAGCTCTGTCAACTCAAGAAGACATGCTTTTTTCAATCTATTGATCTCTGTTGCTCTTCCAAATCCTTTAGTATTGGCTCTTAGGATTACTATAATGCTATAATCATTCTGTTAAGGATTCAGATTTGTGGTGGACTAAAAGATGGTAACATCAAAAGGATTGAAATGCCCTTGAAGCAATCAATTTTTGTTCATCAAATACAAATGCTGAGAGGCTGCTTTCAGCTAATAATTTATAACTGAATTAATGACACATGGCTTCCGTCAGTAATGGTCTCCTCTCTGGAATCTCTTTTTTCCCTTTCTGTGATCTGATTTCATATTCTGGGAAAGGAAATCAGAGTGCTACAGAATTTAATCAGAAATGAGAACTATCTGAAGGTAAAAGCTCAGCATTCTTGCTTCAAATTGAGTGCTGCTGAAATCTTTATCCTTCAGTTTTGGCAAATGTGTATTTTTAAGCCAATGTTTCTCAGGCGGAATTGTATTTCAGCTTTTTTATCCTACTTACAAAGAATCACAGAATTGTGGGAAGCATCTTACAAAAAATTTTAAGTCACTTGGACATGCAGGTTTTCAAATACTTTGGTGAATGAGAAATTTTTCAGATTAATAAATGAGTGTCAAAAAGGGCTATAGGCAATTCATCATTTCTCCCACCAGCTTCATCCTTCTTCTTCTTCTGCTTCTATGCTGGATTCTGACAAGAGGTTCAGAGTACAACTGCCACTTCTGTAGTCTAAAACGAAATTAAAATAGTTGATTGTCATTTCCTATCACAGTCTTATTCTTCCTTTTCTACTTTTCTGGTGATTTGAAATAAGTAGGTTTTTTTCAGAAAAGCTATACAAAACTTTGATAGCTGTTTATCTTTGCTTTCTTCTTCCCCCTGAAATTTGTGTGAAAAGGGCAATATGTCCCAGACTTGTTATCTGTCGAAACATTCTAAATAAGTCTAGCATTAAAAATGCCAGATAGGGTTAGAAAATAAGGAGGGGGGGGGGGAAGGAAAAGAAAAAGCAAATAGCCTTTATAGAAGAAAAGTCATACACCTGAATAAGTGCCAAATCATTGAGCATGTGCATAAACTAATCTCAGCTTCATGATGTCTCCTCTCTGCTAAAGAACAGTCTAATAACCCCAGCTGTGGGATAAGGTTGCTTGGTAATGTCATTCTGTTATGGTGTGGTCCCTTTTTATATCTGTCTGATATGTCACTCAGTGCTTGAAGCTGCTTTGCAGGGAAACAATTGCTGTAGTAGAAAGGAAAAAATAAAGGCGATATCATCTTTAGGAATGAAACATCCCATTAATCTAATTATAGCCTTTTTCCATCTCTTTTGTGAAGCAGAGATAATCAGAATCAGTGAAGTAACTTCATTAGTGCTGTTTACACTTTTCTTACTTGTGTAGTGTGGTGAGATTTACAAGGAATCTTGGGTTATAAATTATTAGCAAATGTGGCAGGTAGGATTCCATGTCTCCTTTAGATCTTCTAGATAACATCATAGATGTGTTTGTTCTCATACAAACCATCTCTTTATGCCCAGTGAATCCTTTTCTCCGTTTCCTTTCTTCTTTTCCAGTGATCCCATGCCATCTCCCTCTCTCCCCCAAACTCCCTGCAGCTTATAATTGGTTTAGAAATAGATCAAGTTACTTAATTTAACTAGCTGAAAGTACTTACTCAGGATAATTCTTTTATGAAGTTTTGTATCCAATTAATACCAAATCTTCAGTCACAACAAGCCTTCAACATAGGTCTTGCATAAGGACTTGTCTGTGGTGCTTCTGTATTCAAAGTGTATGTGGCATGGCTATCATCACACATCATTCTTATCATATCAGTTTTCAGAATTTAGAACCTTTAATAAAGAGCTAACAGAAGTTGCAGTATCTTAATTTGTTGATTCTCAAATAAAAAACAACAATAATTCTGCAAGGTACCTAGCACCACATACGAACTGAAGCTAAACCTCACACAAAGTCCTGCAAAATCAGGTCAATAGATTAAAAGCAAAGGCAACACAAATCTTAAAAAACTAAATCAAAAGTAGTCACTGAAAGTTAAAAGTAAGTACTATGGGCCCTGCAAAGTACTCACACTTGATAACACTTGAAAAAACAATGCATTTTTAAAAAGTATTTCAAATAAACTGAGACTTATCCCAAATTAAAGTTACAAAATAACTGAAGAAGTATAATAAAAAAGATCAATAAAAAAGCTTTTAAACAAATTGAAAACATTGTAAGTTTAAGCTTTGTGACAATCCTGCTCTTTTCCTTACGTGCAATCTCTGGCAGGCGAACTTTTGTTTAAAATCCTCTCCCACTCTGCTGTTTGATGCAGTCCAAATGTCTTCACTACTAAGAATGGAGCAAATATAAAATTTCTCTTCACAGAGATAGTCCCAAAGCTCATTTATGACAAATATCTGAACTTTCTCTAGTTTTGTCTTCCAACTCAGAAGTTTCCATCATCTTTTACTCCCTTCCTGTTTCTCTTCAGTTTTTCAGTGTTTAAGCTGAGAAGAAAATATGCTAGAAGTTACACCTCATATCTAGCCCTGTGGAAGGGGCTTCAAAGAGGTGACTCTTCAGAGGTGTCAAAGATGTTAAGCAATGTTTGGCTCCAGAAAAAGAGAGAAATGTCTGTTTCTTCAGTGGGAGGTTCTGTAGGCCTTGGTTCCTTTCATTTTGCAAAGTATGACGTTATCTTTCTCTTTACTTGCATCTCAGCTCACAACATCTCAGTGGCAGAGCTGAGAGCGACTACTGCAACCTCAGGGATCTCCAGGCAAAAAAAATCCTAGCAGTTGCTGCAGCAGCAAGATGAGTAGAGCAAAGAGCCCATGGCTATCCTTTTGCTTGAACTTATTTCTAGAGAAGCTGCTGTTCCAAAGTGCAGGAGACAACCCCTCTCAGAAGCAGGAAGTCTGGCTCCCTGGGGCTGTCTTTTTTTCACTTTTTGTTACAGGATCAGTCCTATCCTGAGCCCTCAGAGCAGCAGAAGGAAATGTCACCCATACTACCAGAAGCTGGCTCCAATTACCTTAAATCAAGAGGCATGAAGATGCTGAAGCACCATCATCCTACAGACACATAGGTGTGAAACTTGAAATCTGCAACCAACTCCAATGGAATGGTTCACAGCCCTGAAGAATCAATTAGTGAGTAATTTCCTGGTGGACTGGAAATAAAACTTCTGAGTGCTTCAATGGCTTTGGGGGCAATGGACCACTGAGCTCTAGGAGGTACATTCTGTGTGAAGAAAGAAGTGTTCAAATATGCTTCATCAGTAAGACAATAAAAGTACTTTGATGTGCTTGCTGTTCATCCTAGTAGTCCCTAACACTGTTAATCTGGTCACAGAGACTTCTGAGTCTGCAGTAAAGTTATTCTTCAAAAGTAGATACCTTAGAAAGCAATCACTGTAGTAGAATAGCAAGCAATGTCTTCCCTGTCTTGATCAGGATTGCAGGTAGATGTTCATGACTCGTTAGTAAATTCAAACAACTGAAAACAATGTTAGAGAGACCTTTAAAATCCTTCACTAACCTTGTTTGGTAGTAAAGGGTGCCAGAGGTTATAGTTAATACCCAGAAGCTATAACTGGATAGAAAAATGCAGGTGGAAACACCTTTTTTCCTTCTCCGCTGGCCTTTGAAATACAGGAGAAAAGGAAATGCTGCCCACAAGACGTGTGACCATACCCAGTAGACATTTGAAGTCTCATCTGCTATGGCAGGTCCACAACAAACATTCTTTGGGCTGTAACAGGCACCTTTGGTCTGAAGAGGGAGAACAAGAAACACTGATATTTTAGCTTTATACTAAGCCTGAGGGCCAGTCAGCAGCACTAAAGACACAACACTCCTCTTGGAACAGAGTCAGCTAAGAAATCCCACAGTTCCAACAATGGTGAGCAGGAATAGTCACAGTTTTCCCTCTCCTGTGGGATACACCCCTGACTACAAGAATCTGTAAAAATCTTCATTCAAAATTTGGGTTTTATGCTATTTGTTTGGGAAGAAATCAGGAAAGGCCCTAGAGATCTACCAGATTGCTTACATGTTCATACTTAGGATCTGCAAAGCATCCTGTTGTTTCACAAAAATCAATTTCAGGTTCATATGATCAGTGCTTTACAGGTTTGCATTTGTTAAGCAAAAAGCCCAGTGGGTATTACATTTTCCCCCAACTTTGTTGTATACAGTCTTAAAAAAAAAAATGTGTCATTATTTTCAGAAGGATGGCCCATCTCTATAAGTTTTGATTCATGTGTAACAAATAACTCAGAACATTTTCATCCAATAATGATAGCAAGGACTGTGATATCTAAGCTGGAATAATTTTTTATGGAAAAAATATCTAGATAATACATATGTAAAAATATACTCAGACATAATATGAAAATCCAATTCAGAAGTTTTGGATGAAAATGTGAAGTAAATTATACTAATTTTTTTCAAATACTGTAATTTTTTACTGTTATTCTTGTCATATACCCAACAACTTAAGAAAGATGATTTAGTCTCATATTTGTTTTGCACCAGCAGCAAGAGGGTAGTATAAATTTGATATAGTGAGAACACAAATTATGGGGCAAGTCACTTAAAAAAAATATGACACTTTTCCCCTTGAATTCTCTTTCTGAGTTTACATATTGCATAGAGGTTGGCTAGAAGTGGAGGTGTCAATATTAATACAGAGTCTGGTAAAGTTCCTGAACAGCCAAGGCAGAACTTCTCAGCACAGGAAGCATCATTTATCTCAGCACTGTTGGGGAATGAGTGGCAGGGGGTGGGTGATGTCATTTTTTATCATATGGGATGGAGTCCTTCATATTGACCTGAGCAGTTCCTTGTGTGCCTCTCACTTTGTCACCAGTTAACAGAAGCTGATGCACTCAGCTGCAACAGACCCACCCCTTTGTAAAGCAAGCTGTGCAGCTGAAAGCCAAGACAGTGCAGGCTTAAATCCTCCTGGTAGCACTTTAACCATCGCTCATGTGGGTCTGATTTTCCATCTTGCTTGCATTTGCTCTGAGTTATTTTTATAAGGATCTCAACATACTGAGTTCATTCTTTGTATTTTTCTATTGATTTTTCCACAACTGATGTGAAATAGAAGTATCTTTTAGGCTCTTTGTTTAACTGCATTTCCTCATGTTTTTCCCCTTAATCTTTGTAAACTTAGGTCTTCTTGAGGTTATGGCAGTATGTTTGTTATCTCTTTGTGTCACGTGATATTTATCTAGCTGTGATTCTGATACTGCTGGTGTTTCTGAAAAGACACTGGGTTCCTCTGTTATGTTTCTGCAGGTGTTGGATTTGCCTCTCTCAGTGAAGTTTGGTATACTCAGCAATAGCTGACGGTCTTTAAAACCAGCAATCCATTATTTTCCCTGAAAGTTTATCTCCTGATAAACCTAATTATTGTTACAGAATGAAAATATACCCAAAAAGTGAGAGGGGGGGAAAAATACGTTACTAAATTTTTGCCAGTTGATTGCCTAACTCAATTGCACATTTCAAATCCTGAAATACAAAATGAGATAATCAATATAACAACATGAGACTTCACCATTTCAGTTGCTGGATATTTGTCAGTGAGTACAATTCATCTGCTTAAGATTTTGTCTTCAAATTACTGTAGAAAATATGGACCATCAGATTTCATCATTTTAAAAGCATGGTCTGACTTCTCAACATGAAGGGTTTATACAGGGGAGACATTTTAAAGCCTTTGTTTTTCATTACAAGTAGGACATCTTGCAGAATAAAACCTTATGTGATTTTTTTTTCCTGAAGTGTACATGAAAATTTGTAAGTTGACAGCCTCAGTAAAAAGTAAAAATTAGTTACTTACAAGAGCTGACCTTTACCTAGAGGCTGAACAATATGTAATCTTTGAGAATCCTAGAGGTGACTGTTTAGCTGTGGGTGCATTCTGCTGGATTTACAGCTGACAGAAATCTATTAATCTATTATCTACCCAGAACTATGGGTTTCTCATTTTTGAAAATACAGTAGTAGCAACAGCAAAGTTTACCCACATTGCAAACTTTGGAAATAAGATGGAAGTGGAAGAAAGAAAAAAAGAAAACATTCAAATTGTGCTATTTTGAAATAGACTGACCTTCTTGAATAGTTTTCAAGCATCAAAGGATTGTGTATTCTGTCTGCAAGTTAGTTTTCTGAATAAATTATTATTTTGATTCATCTCTTCATCATCTATTTTTAGCCTTTTGGGAGACTTTTGAAAGAAAAAGGTTTTTGCCTTTTTTTTTTTTTTTTTTTCCTTCCTTGGTTTGGATCATATGGTTCAGAAGCTCAGAGTTTTCTCTTGCTGCCAGACAGATTCTCACACAATTACCCTTCCAGAAAATTCACCCGTGCTGGATCTTACTTCTTAGGCATTCCTCCAGTGCCCCCTGCACTTGTGGATGTCTGTAGATTCTGCTGATCAAAGACTGTTCTTCTCCATCCACTTATCAAATGTTTTATTTTTACATAATGTGCCTGTTGACACCACAGCTGCTTTTCTGAACTGGGGAGGGGAGAACCACTGCTGAATAAAGATTACCTTAAAATCAAAATGTACATGTCTTTGCACTGGCTGCAGAGCTGTAGTTGTGAGGGATAGTCGTGTTAAAAGCAAAGGTCATTTTCTGTCAGCTTCTTGGATTTCTGAAGGAGGTAAAATAGGCCCCTGTTCATCTCAAAAGTTTTTTCAAAGGTGTGCTGTAGACCATACCAATTTTTGAATGCACCATAACTCTTCTAGGGCCCAGTCCCACCAAAATTTCCATTTCTCTAAAATTATAGGATCAGACTTGTAACAGAGTATACAAGCTGGGAATTGCTTGTGTTGTTCTGCCTGACTTTGACTAGTTATGAGGTACATAGGCATAATATAGAGTCTCAGACATTCTCTCTCAATTCTAATAGTTATTTGGGCTCATCTATGAACCAGAGATGTGCTGTATCCTCCCCATGAAACATGAACAACTTTGCTGTACTTAGAGAAATTTAGAAGAATTTACCTCACTCGGATTAACAACACTTCCTAGTACAACAAGGGTTTTGCATGCTAATTTACAAATTTATAATTTTAATTTTTGCATGCTATGAATTTATAAAGTGTTTTTCCTTCTGCCTAATGTCAAGTATTATTGCCCTGTAGGAAGTTCTAGTTAACTGTTTTTAGCTTTAAAGATATACAACTGGAAGAATACAATTGGTTGCTTACTGTTTAATTCCCCCTTTATAGATTTTAATGGCTGATGCCTACGTGTTATGTGCCTTGCTCTCACAGTTACATACTTTGGACTCAGGGAAATATCAATCACCAAAGTGTCCAAAGTCTGTCTATTTCTCTCAGGGGGAACTACGCTCCCAGGAAGGTTTTGCCATCAACCAAACTCCTCTTTGCTTACCTACTACAACCAGGACACAATCAGCACAGAAACCAAACATATTTTTGAGAAAATAGGCTGCAAAATAGATAAATCTTTCTTAGCAAATGTCCAGATTTTCCATTGAAATAATCAATAAATGAAAAACTTACAAGAAATCTTACAAGACCATTAAGGTCTTTGTACTTTTTTAAGAGCCCATGAGAAATGTTTCTATTATTTACAAGCAGTATAGATTTATATCTCCCTGACTCTTCAATGTGAAAAACAGAATGTGCTTCTACATCTTGTAAACAAAATCCTCAAGAAATTATTGATAAAAAATTAAGATTCTTGCAACTAATAATGCAAAAGATTTTTTTAAAGAATAGTTAAATACCAGGGGAATTATTGTCCTAAAAGTGTTGTCATAATTCTATAAACGGCAAGGCTGAAATTATCACTTATTAGAGTACTGGCATAAATGGCAAATGTCAGTACTCTGCAGAGGCACGATGCAAAAGGAGGAAAAATAGGCTGATTTAGGAAGAAGTATTTGGAGAATGTGGTTCAGGTAGAAAATAAACAAACCCATCTCTCATGCCCTTTTATCTTATGCTGTCATGCTCATTAATATGCCTTGTGCATTTCCAAAAATCTTTCTTCTTTTATCCTGTGGTGGGACGTTAAGGCCACTTCTGTCTCACCACGCTGATTTCTTCAGCAAGAAATCTTCCAGGCCCTTCTCTGCTTGCAGAAGATTGCTACGGGCTCCCATGGGATGCTGTGTTGGAGAGTTCACTGGTTCACATTCTCCAAGCAATCTTTCTTGAGTGAGGAATGGCAGCTGATGTCTGTCCTGCTGCAGGCTGAGTGAAAAGAGAGGGGTTTCCCTGCACTTTGTCACTCATGTGGTTGGTTCTTCTGCTGTTTCACCTCCCCATGCTATTGCTTCTTAGTTTATTTCTGAGCTTGAAAAAGGTGTGGAAAATGGTGACTAGTGCTTCCATTCAGTCATTTCTGCCTTAGCTGGGGATCCCATTACCCTGCATGGCAGTGCAGCTGCAGTTCCACCAGCATGATGCCCAGCTGTATAGTATATTTAAGTCAGAGTAATTTCCTTTGCTTTCTTTCATGCTCCATGTCTCCGTCTTCACACTTGGTTTGGAGCTCTGCTGCTTAGAGGCACCTTGTGGTGAGGTTAGTGAGTTCCCTGCTCCAGAACTACAACACCAAAGTCACACAAGGGGAAAAACCACAAAGAGATGAAGGAAATTATCCAGCACAGACAGGGAAATGTTCCGATGGCAGCAGTCAGCAGCTCTCTGCTTTTCTGCTTTGCTGTCATTACAAAACCCATTTGAAGTAGGAGGATTTAATATGAAATTTTGATCTGAGGAAAGTGGCTTAATCCCTTGCCTGTCTCAATTTCTTACCTGACCAATATAACAAAAAAGAAAGTCTTCTCTCAATATAGGTATTCTTTCAAACACAAGTAGCTTCACCTTTTTTTTTTTATTCTAAGTTGTTTATTTGGCCTTGACTGCTGGTAAAATTCAAGTTTAAAAACTTGCAGCACACATTTCAAAGCCTGCAAACAGTCAGCAATTTGGTTTTCCCTCTGACCAGATTGTTTCCTAAACTTTCCAGTGTTCATGTGTTATTTTGCTATTCAATCAATCACTTTTTCTCCCTGAAGCATGTAACCTACTCAAATAACAGTGATTATACATTCATAATTGCAAAGTCAAAATAAAAGCCTAGAGCATATGGAAATGATCAGAATATGGTGTAATAGCAGCAATGCCATTTACTGTATATAATCAATTTTGCACACCAATAAATATATACATATATAAATCTCTGACAAGCATATTATTCTTTTCTATAAAACTTTTCATTTAAATTCTGGTGCAATTGTTTTGGAATAAATTTTCTTGTCACAAAGATATGGCTTTTTATTTGATTCCATCATATTGCATCATTAAAATATAGGTGTCTTTTATGTTTCACAAACATTTGTGGACACACCATTAACCAACATAAAACACAATGCAGTAACAAATGCCTGTTTTATGACTGCTGTCAGACTATATATACTCTCTAATGGTCTAGCATTATCAGCAATCTAAGACTAAATTATCACAAGTTAAGTCTATGAAATACAAGACACATATATAATCTCCAGGAGTCAATGTATTGAAACATTAGAATTAAAGGTTCAGACAATCAATTCAGCCAAAAAGGCAATTTTGTAGAGGTATTTTTCATTCAAGAAACAATGAATGAAAAAGAAGGAAGCAGCAAGTTATTATCAAAAAGATTGCCCACACCCAGAGAAGATATAGTTTCTCTGGACATTTATGTACTGTGAGCAGGATGAATGAAAAAAAGATGAGCTAGACAAAGAAGAAAGGAATTTAATAAAGGTGTAGTATTTTATATCCTTATCAGTTTTATTATTAATGCATTTTGATCAATTAAATTGTTCCATTACTTGTTTGTTTGATTGATTTGTGTTGCTCTCCAACACTTTTTACTTGGTCTGAGAATTTTGCTGTGTGTCTATAGGAGCAGAAGAATTTAAGACAAGAATGATAAATTGCTAGCAACATATGGTTTGTTCCAAGCTGTGTGAAAAAAACATGTGCTGCTGGAAAATGCAACTAATGAAAGGGTATCAGGGACACTAATTTAGAGTGATAAGGTCCATAGTGTTTTGGAGTGTACGGCAGGGTCAGCTACTGTCGGTGGTGAACACATACAATGAATGAATTTGCCTTTTGCATGATGACAATTCAAAATTTGGGTTTTTTTCTTTTTCATCTCCTGTGTAAACTCTAGAAAAGACCATTTTTTTTTGGTTGTCTTCTCTTCCAAAGGTGATGACAGGATCAATTTCATTGGCTTAGCATGACAGTATTAACCGCGATGGCCTGTCAAGATATATAATGGCAATATATATTGGAGAAGCATCTTTGCAGAATGAGCTTCATAGTATGAATCTCCCTTTTATTGTTGTCTTTGACAGCAACAGTTTAAAGGGTAAAGACAGTTCTAAAATCTTGGCACCACAGACAGACAATGTCAAGTAAAGAGAAGCAGGAAGGAAGAAAAGCAAACAAGTTTCAAAGAGTGTGTCCAGACTCTCAAATGCATTTCTAATCAAACAGCAAAGCAATCATGATTTAGTGAGATTCTAAAGTATGCCATTTACTCTCCATCAAAAGGTTTGTGGGGTTTTTTTAACTTTCCTTTCTAAACTAAAAAGGTAGAAGGCACACAAAAGTCTGCTACCTAAAATGGTTTCAAAATACAAATGTTCTGTGTTTAGTTTACTTTTTGGATTAGTTGTGTCAGTTCCAACAACCCCAACTAACCTATGCTCTAGCCTATCTTCTGTGCATCTTGTTCTTCGTACTGAGATTATACCTCATCTATTAGGATCTTTTTTATTTTTGTTCCCACTGCTTTCACGGGCTTTCCCCAAACACTTTGCTACTTTTGAAGCTCTACATTCTTTGTCGTTTGTTTATTGTCCTCTAATGAAAATGTTGGAGTTGTTTGTGGAATACTAACTAAAGCCTCTCTCTCTCTTTCCCTTTGGAAATGAAATGGAAGCATTTCCATTGACTTAAAGAAAAATAAATGGCATGGAGCTGATTTATCTTATTCACAACTAAATTTGCTGAACATCATCTTCTCTTGCCTGCTTCCATTTTCAAGACTGTATAAACATAATATAAGAAATATTTTCTCTATAAATTTCAATTCTCCTAATTATACATATTCATAATACATAAAAATTGTGAAGTATTATTATGGTTTGCTATTCTGTACTTTCTTGTTGAACTCTTGGGCCTTTGCAATGATTTATTAAATTGTGTTATGCTTCTTTCTCTTCCCTTTCTTTCTGTGGAATACAATATTACATGGAAATTATAATAAGATTTATTGTAAAATGGGAATGGGAGTTTTTTCATAAGTAACATTACAGTACTGCTGGTCTCAGGAGATGTACTGGTTTTATCTGTCCTTAAAAATTTGTAGCAACTTAGAACACTAAGAGCAGGATGATCCATCATGGCCTAATTCTCTTCCAGTTGTACTGAAAACGAAAGCATAGCTATTGCCCATTTTTGTAGGGACTACAGACATGGCATTCAGTATCCTCCTAGACGAGACGCTTACAAACACTAAACACTTACTAAACACTTGTACTGCATTTATGTAAACTCTCTTGAATTCATTGGCTAATACTTATTTGAGTAAGGGATGCTTACTCAAGAAAGGATTTTCAGTCTCAAGCCCTGCTTCAATATTCTCCACTTTCACCAGGCAATTATTTCGCCCTCCTGAACAGATTACAAATTATGCAAAACTGTAAACGAGGTTGAAAGAGCAAGAGGAAAACAGAGGTAATGTATGAAGTATGCATCATACTATTGGAATTCCTAAAAGCAGCACGACTTACAATTTGGAATACAGCATAAGAATTAACATAAAGATGAATAAAAGATCCTTTGCTAGTTTGAATATTGCATGTGAGACTTTAGAAATGGAAATAGAAAATGAATGGGAAAGAAACAGAGGCACTCTGTGCTACACGTTATCCTGAACGACAGTTTTTGTAACTTGAAAAAAAAAAAGAAAATACAGTATGCAAACACAACAGTTTGTTGACAAGGAGAAAATATTTTATATTTAAATTTCCACATGTTCATAAACTTCTCTTTCTGCTGTGTTTTAAAGGGCTGGGATTAATTCAGGGGTATGTGCAAATCATGGGAAAGCAATGATACTAACAAACAGAAATTGAAAATTTTAGGATGTGGCATTACAGAATTTTATCATCATATTTTCATATCTCCTCATGAATAAAAAAATTTTCATATCTCCTGATGAATAAAAATAGGAATATTTTTGCTAGAAACATTGCTGAAGTAAAGTGGGGTCTTTCACTAAAGAACGAACTTCTTAAATTAGATACAAACACATTAAAAATGCAGAAGAATTGAAATGAACATAGTACTGGCAGCTGACCAGAGAGGGAAAAGTCAGTTTGTGAAAAGTTGGTGATCAGGAACTTGCCAAGGAATATCCTGCGGCAATACTCGGGTCTCATCCATCAGGCAGGCATAAGTGGGGTTTTTTTCCCTTTCTTACTTTTGAAATAAAATTATGAAACTTGCAGCTTGAAACTTGAAACTGCAGCTGGATTCAACTAAAGGTAGATTTGAGGGGAAAGAATTGCTCTCTTTTTTTCCAGTTTGTTTATCTGTTACGTTTGACCTAAACAGCTTTTGATAACTCACCTTGTAATAGCAGAAACTTGCCACAGTAATTCCAGGTATTGAAAAACTGATCTTCTTGTCCTATTGGTCTCATACATTCTGAGTTAAAGGTGCTATTCATAAATGTTTAGAACAAAATATTTTTATTTTGTCCTGGACACTTTCTGCAATACAGTTGCATGCAAAGGATTTCATATGTTGACTACCTGCATAAGATCTGGGACAAATTTACCTCTTGGCACTTACATATTTTTTAAACTAGGGTTTTTGAAATAAAATCTGATTTCTTAATGCTGTTTTTCAGGTGTAGGGAAGTCAGTTCAAAGACAATACCTTGCTAATTAATACAGTGTGGGGCAATTTATCTTTTCAGTGCTAGCAATTTTCCTTGGTTATCTTTTTCAGTTTCTGGGTGAAGTAGTCTCCAATGCAAATAGTTTAATAATAGTTTGGTGAAAGACTACTTTATTTGTACACATTTAATTGTATTTTTTATGTAAAAATTGAGTATTACTTAAGTAATTTGATACATAGAATTAATTAAATCACTCTATATGGTCTGTATGCCTGATTCTCAGTTTATATTCCTTATTTTTTACAAGAACCAGCCCAAAAGGCTATTGAACAGATTTCTTCTTGTTGCCTGAAATTATTTAAACAGGATTTTCCTTGAGATGTGTGTTGATGGACAAGTGAAAACTAAAACAAAATTAGAGTGACTACTTTGAAGAGGTATTCTGTAAGAGGTTTTTTTTTGTGTTCATCACTCACCTCTAAGATTTTAAAATACTGTGTCTTGAAAATGATTCCTGATTTCACCCCCAGCCCTCTTCTCTGAAACAAAATATTGAAATGGAGAAGTTATTCAGACTTACTGTTTCTGGAAGGCTTTGTAAGCAATAAAATTACTATAGTTCTGCTGCCTACAGAAGAAGGATGTGGGTAACAGTGTCTCTGTTCTGCAGATGTGTTTCATTTGGGCTTCTCCAACATTGGCTGCAAGAGATTTTGACAGACATGGAATATTAGAACAATTAGATCATTAGCTACAACAAGGAGCTTGCTTGTTTCCCCCATCTCTCCAGTTTGATATTATCTTGTTGTTTACTATATCTTTTACAGATTGCATTACTGAAAAGTTTAAACAGTTTTTGTTGGGATTTTTAAAGGCTTTTTAAAGTTCTTTTTAAAGTAAGAATGCCTTATTCATTCATTGCTCACTAGTAACAGATCTTTACTCCATGTGGGATCATCATACACTGCCACAAAACATATCTCAACCCCAGCTGTCCAAACTAAATATATGAAGCTCTCAGAAAGACAATTGCAAATGAAGTACCACAAGTCACTACACTTGCATCATCTATGACCCAAAAAAATCTGGTTTTATCTTAGCGATCATATTAAATCTTATTAAAACTCATTGCAAAAAATGATGAGGAGTTTTTTTTTTTTGATCTAGAGTGTGATGTAATATAAATTAGCATTTACAGTTAGAAAATGTGTCTTTATCTGGCTAAATGAGGGAAGGTACTGCATTTCATAAATGGGTTGAGAAGAGGGGAGTCCAAAGGCTGTACTGGCAAGTTGCCTTTTTGTGATATGTCTGGGGGGTCATTACATATGGCTTTAAAACTTATTTTTAGAGGCTCATTATGATTTACTTTAAAAAGCAGAGAAATAATTAAAAGCAGTACTCTGAACAGACCATGGTAGGTTTGTTTTAGACAGTATTTTAAAAAGTGTTATGCACAATTATTTTGAGCGTTAATATTACGTATTATCTAATTTCTCTCAAATTATATTTTGATGGTTTCTTTTTCTTTATCCTGTTTTAAAATATATATTGGTTGGACTGGATTTTAGAATACTAGATTTCTGGATTTTTAGATTGCTGTATTTAATGCACGGTTTGTTCTGCTTCTGTGCATATAAGATATTTAGTTGTTTGTAAGGATTGGATCTTAGATAATGAAGATAAGAAGAACTTTTTTCTTCATTTATAGACCCTTAATTTCTTAGGAAAGTATGATGATGCTTGAGGACTTTGAAATTTCTCTGAGAAGGTATTTTATGCATAGGTTTCTCATTCAAAACTGCTGGCTTGTAGTGTGAGATTTTATCCATGACTATCAAATTTTTTCTGTATCCCAAATATTGACTGTCAACATATCTCTAGACATTTTGCTTTCACAGATTTTTTGTGAAAATTCTGTAGAAGAATGGTTTATATACCACTGCCCACCACTGCATAGTAGAAAAAGCTAACTAACCATGAATATCACTGGGATATGGCAATCTGACATTCTGATACTACAGTTGGAGAACAGGCTTCTATTTTTTTCTCTTTTCAGTGTACATTTATATTCCCATAACCAAGAGCACTCGGCTAAAAAAGGGCAAATCAATATTATATCAAAATCTCCTTTTTCTTGAAGGAGAAAAGCCATTGTTCAACCTCCCCACCTAGTCTTCAAAAACTCCAAAATTCTGTTCAATGCTCACCATGTCCTATAAATTTTGAACTGGAGTACTTAGTTTTATATTCATCCATACTTTGTGTAAAAGGAGATTAGGTGATACTTCAGTTCAACCATACTGTATAGGAAACTATTTAATGTTGATTAAATTTCAAGGCTTACAAAGGGAGAGAGATTCTAACCTGATGAACTATGATATCATACAACTTTTAGAAGTAATTCTCTATAAATTATGAGCAATTTTCATATTTAATGAAGCATTAAGTATTATGAAAGAAACCCTATCTTTCTGCTAGGGAAAGATATTTCCTTGAGCTTCTTGACTTATACAATAAGAAGGAGTGGTATGTTGCATACAATAATCTCTGTCCTTTATTATGTAATGAATTTAAATAGACTTGATGAAATAATTTCAAACAAACTCAATTAATTTAATTATTTCTGCTATTTTTAATATTTCTAAAGTGGCTTGCATTTTTGAATTTGCATTTCTCAGCTTTATTTTATTTCAGAGTAGAAAAGAGACATGTGAATATATCAGCTCCTAAAAACTGCAATACTAGATTGATAAAAAATATCTTTCAAATACTATGTGAATATGGAACTTAATTTTAATAACTGAATGACAACAAAAAACTAAAAAAAACATTCAATTAATGATATTTTAGTAGCTAGTATGAAGATTCAGTCTCACAGTATTACTTACAAAGACTTGTTCTACTGAACTGCTTATATATTTGTTCTTGTCTGGATGAAAATGTCCAGGGACTGAAAGTCTCAGTAAAGATCCATGGGTCCAAATGACTGCAACCCTTGAGAGACTTGTGAGACTGAAGCCATCAGTTGAGACCTTCAGTCTCTAAACTTTTTAAGTGATTACAATGACTACTTTGGTTTTTTTAAACACAACTGATTAAGATTTTCTCTCTCATTTTATTTTAATAGCTTTAGCTTTTTTCCCCTTCACTTACACATTTAGAGATATTGAGAACATGGAAATAATGTCATCTCTCAAGAGAAACAGAAGTCTCATATTTCAAAAGTCTGACCACAACTGTCCCAAGAGAATTGCTTTATTCTGGATGCTTGAATTCATGCTTTGAGAGACAACACCCATGGGCCACACAAGGGCCATTTGTTCACAATGAATTTCACAGATTTCTTAAGACATGCTGAAGAAAATCCAACAGGAGAAAATTGAAGAAATGTAGTCATTTAGCTGCATTTCTCCTAATCAATGATATCATGAAAAGTCCAGACTTCTGCCACTTGAGAGACTGTGGGAGTTACAAATTCAGCTTTATTGAGCCATTACCTCTAAAAAATCCTCCCTCCCCATTTTTTTGTACCTGAGGCCATGGATTACAACTAGTTATGTGGGGGGTTTTAAATTATTGTAAAATTTCACATAATGCATTGCTGTGCAAAGGATTGGAAGAAATGTTGTTGGAGGAATATTTTGGTGGAAAAAACAAATCTCTCAGTGGAGTTAGGTGGTTGGTCTGTAGTTTCATCTGAAAAATGCTCTGTGTGTAAAACTTCTCAGTAAGATAAACTGGGTGTCTTCAGAGGTTATGGACAGAAAAGGGTTTGCAGAGCAGTGCCAGAAACAGGATGGCTGGAAAGAGCAAAGACGCTTTGGGAAGTAGGACCTTGAGAAAATCTGGGATGTAACTTTTGGGTCAAGTGTTGCCTGAAAAAACAGCTTGTATATGTGGGCAAATCAACTGTCTCCTATCTGAGCTCTTTTAGGACTTGAGTTATGCTCTATAAGTAAACAGGATTTGATCTAAGATCACCTTGACAGAATCAGAATCTCCTCTGATCACAGCAAGTTGCAAAGCTGTTAGATTTGGCTAGTTGTTCACATCAAAGGAAGACAAGAGTATGGCTTTAAGTGGAAGAGTATCTTAATTTAGATTGTTTTTAAATCTGTACATAAGATTAGAGTACATAAAATGAAATGCTTGGCCTAAAGTTACTTTACTGTTAACCTTTTTAATTCCCAGAACAAGGCATTTTCTGGTGCATTCAAACAATTCATTTTGCTCCGTATAATTTTTATCAGAGACAAATATTATTTGTGGTGTTCAGGAAATTGAAGAGAAGTGTCCCATATTGTCCTTAGCTTTTATTATTTCATACAAAGATGAGAAAAATGCACCATTCAGTGAGCACTTAAACATTCCTGTAATACCTTCAGCTGCTTCAGCCAGCTTGCTAGGGTGGGACTTTCTTTTTCCAGACAGTTTGATGTCTGATTTTACTCTTAATGTGAATCAACAGACAAATGGCAGTGAACTAACAGTCTTGGAAAAAGTACATGTTCATCAAAGTCATTCTGGTAAACAAATTGTGGCAGCTCTATTAATCATGTCAGTTTTATGCTTCCTTCTTGCTACCTTCCCCCCACTCAGTTTAGTTGTCACATGCTGTGTTTGCCTTATGTCAGCACAAGGATATTGGAATGAAGACAGACAAACCAATACAGAGGTAATATATTATTTAAGTAGTTCACCTGAACCCCACACCCTGTATGGCTCATGGTCAGTAACCATGTCAGTGAATGAGGATTGAGCAATTTTTTCTGGTAACTTGATTGAAAAAGAGATTTTAAAATTACAATAATTTTTATTTCTGAGCTGGTTTAGAAGCTCTGTGTTAGGCTGTAACTTCAGTATACATGTGACTGCTGCCTGTGTGAAGTAGTAGTATTTTATTTTACACCTGCAAATTTGCATCACCAGGTAACCACATCATTTCACACGTGTAAATAGAGTTCCCATAAAATCTTACCATTTGTGCACACGGAAACATTTGTGGGAAACTGCACGCCGATTTTACAGTCTACACTCCTTTTTTTGAAATTAGCTATGTGACAGTAAGATTGTTTCCAGATCTGTAAGGTTTTCATTTTTTTAAGAATACTGTGACCAAAATCAGAAAATAAATCTGTGGCTTCTTCTGTATGCATTCACATTTTTCCATTTTGCTATGAAAACAAAACAAATAAGGCTTAAGTAGAAATTCTGGAAGAAACCTCAAATGTATAACCATCTGTTTTCTTGCTAGCTATTTTTTCCTTGCAGTTAGGGTGGCTTCTTTAGCTTTTACCAGTTGTCAGGCTCAGGTCTTCCGCCCTGAGAAATTGCACACCTTGCAGACAGATGTGGGTATGTAAGAATCAGAATGACCCTCCCTCCCTTCCCTACACATACTGATATCCCCACATATGAGTGTTTATAAGGGGAAGCTTTTTATGGCTTTTTAACTTTGTCCCATTAGGCCCAGTGACTGAGCTATTGGTGTAGCACAGCAATTTTTTTCCACAGAGAGATATGGTGAACTGAGAAAAAAATCTCTCTAGCAAAGTTTAGCTGAAACTATAACTGGATTTATGCTAATGATTCTTACAGCGTGCACATAAAAACCTGTAAGAGATCAAACATAAAAAGCTAAGGATCCAACTGCCATTCCTGCTTAAAACTTTTTATTCTATCATTAGCCCAGAGAAGTTGTGGCTGTCCCATCCCTGGGTGGGGCTCTGAGCAACCTGGTCTAGTGAAAGGTGTCCTGCCCATGGCAGGCAGCTTGGAATGAGATGATCTTTACAGGCCCTTCCAACCCAAAACTTTCTATGACTGTATTATCAATAAGTGAGAATTAGCTTGATGTGCCTCAAGCTCTGAAGAAACAAAATTGTCAGAAGTTTAGGTTAAAAATTATGTTAATTCTTCTAAGGCAGGCTCTTTTTAACAGAGTCCAGTCGTAATATTCATATCCAAAATTCTGTGGCATTCTGTAGTTGGAGCTTGTCTCTATCAGCTGTGATATGGCTGAGTAGAAGTTAATAGATAAATAAGAGTTTGAGAGTTAATGCAGCTGACATGAATTAGTGTATTGATTCAAAACTGTGCAAAAGTAACCAATTAAAAATATTACAAAAGACCAGTCTGGAATAACAATTGGTGTTTATTGCTGCCACTTGCAATATGTATAGTGCAAATCTAGCCTGCAAAATTAGCTACATCTTTTTATACTTTGTCAATTGATTACAGAGCATTCACCATATTAATTTATTTACACCTTCTTATTATAAAAGCAACATATTAGTGAATTGTTTTTTGCTGGGATCAGTTTTATAATGTTTTATATGTTTTTAATAATATTTCTAATGTTATAAAGAAAGGAAATATGTTGCATCTACAACATACAAATCCTCTAGAGGCTAAAACCGCTATTTATGCTGTGTCTTCAATAAAATAAGGAAAATAAAGAGAGTTGGTTTGTGAACTTCTAGGACAGTAGACTAAACTAAAGATTAGGGAAATTTCAGCTAAATCCCAAACACAATGGAAGTACTAGGAAAATGTCATTCAAAATTTGAAAAGGTTGTTTAACATAATATTTAAAATAAAGTAGTAAGTAACTATGATTAGTAATGAAATCCTTCAGTAGCAGCACAAACCTGCAATGCAAACCATAACAATAAGAAGGAACATTCCAAGTCCAGAAATTCAGATCAAATTTTTTTTTTTTTCTAAAAATACCTGTTTACCTCTCTGAAGATAGTATATCTGGCAAAATAAGCATGGCAATTATGGATGAGACAGCACTATGTCTGATGAGCAGAATCACTGCTCCTAGCTAATAGAACAGTACTTCAGCCAAATACAGTGTTATAACTTTTGGGTCTAGAAGACTGACTTGATGAAGTATGCTTGTAGACCCTGCAAATTTCTTGCTCAAGTTCTAAGGATTTTTAAGCAGTATGAGGAAATATTTAGTGTTCAAAATTAGAACTGAACCCAGAGAGTTACTGGCTTTTTATATCAGTGCTCAGCAACTTGTTTTAAGGTCCTGTTCTTTCTTGCAAATTCCTCTTATTATTGGTCTCTCCCATTGAAGTCAGGAGTAGACATAACTCATAACTACCACCGAGAGGACTCTCACATGTCCTTTTATCTTTTAATTGTGTCAGAGGGCAAAGAACATCAGAGGATTCTTTTTATAATAATAAAAGAAAGGTAGAGACTTTTTCATAGGCTGAAACATAAATAAGGTATTAGAACATTTTGGGTGCTTCATGGAGGAGCAACTACCAGAACCAGATTATACTATCCAAATGACTTTAAAAAGTAGTGCAAGAGGATGTAAGTTTTAGGTGCTTACTTATAACTGTGTAAAGCTGCAAAGGCCCTATTCAGCCAGTGCCTAATGTGGAAGGCAGTGTTAAAAAAAAAAGAGACTGCAATTTCTGAATTTTATAGGCGCTGGTGTTTTGTTTCTCTGTGGGCCTAGGAGTATCTTAGTCTCAGTAGCGCTGAGAAACTTGGAGATCAATTCCTAGACAAACCCCTCTGTGATTCACAAATTTAATTCCTGACACGCTCCATCAGCTGTCCCCATAAGGGATTAATATGCTGTGTACACTGGCCTTCAAAAATATTGCAATGGTGATGTCTCTTGCTCTTTTCTTCTAAATGACCTTGCCCTATTAATGAGCCCCATACGGTTCCCTCAAGGGTAGATTCCCTAGATTTCTATTGTGGCCTTGATCCATGTTTATTGTGAGTAGGGTACTGGGAGCTCTGCAGAGGTGGGAAACTCAGATCTGGCCTTGCAGAAGCCCCCTATATGTGGTTACATCTGACTCAGGAAATCCTTCTCTCCTCTCCATTTTCTACTAGAAGAATGAGGAGATTGGGCTCACCACTGAGCATACTCAAGGACTCATTTGAGTGTTGCCAGGTCTTCCAAAAATCTCCACTGTTCAGGTCATACCCCCACGTAAAGAGTTGATCTACATAGTTTATACCTTTCAGTTCTCTGTATGCCTCGTGTATCTGGATGATATTGCAATTAAACGACAATTATATGCCTTGACACCTTTCTGAACACAGTCCTGGTTGCTGTTTGATTGCCCCCTGCACACTCCCTATACCCAGAAGAGCTGTTTTCATCAGGTCCCAGCACCTTCTCTCTCCAAAGTGTGCTGTCAGGTTGTAAAACATACAAGGTTTGTTTGCCTCAATAATCTTTTTCTATTTCAGCTTTCCCATTTTCCCAGCCCATGCTCTGCAGTGGGAATGCAGGCATGTGGCAGAAGGAAAAACTACCTTGATATCAGAGATGTCCAGGACTCACGTAGTTTAGCCTGGAAATGCACATCTTGGACTAGTTCAGGGCAGTGAGTGTTGTTGACGTTTCTTGGGGGTAGAAACCCAAGGAGCTCATAATTCTGCTTTTCCCCAGTGATTTACTCATTTTGGTGGCCCCTACCATGCTAAATACTTGTTGCTTCTGTATGTTCTTCTTCCCCACTTGTGGATTTGCACACAGCAGAGCTCGCTGGGGTCCAGACTGAAGAAGGATAAGGCTGTTGGGGTAACACTGGGAAAAGGGCTTCTCAGTGAACCATGAAAGGTGTAAAGTCCACCCTACTGGGAATACTGTACAATGCATTGTTATATCCAGGGCAAAACAAAGGTTTTGAATGTTTAAGGTGTAATAAGCTGGACCCAAACCATTATACAATGTATAATCTCTTTATGAATTTAACTGCTACAAAATAGTGCTACTTGCAAAATAAAATGTTCTATTTATTTGGACAATCTGAAAAATAATTAAATAAAAGAAACTAAAGTCAAATCTGAAGATTCTGTATCAGACCAAAAGATTGCTTCCTCAGAACCTATGAGGTATTTTCTCCCATTAACCCTCTTTTGCACACTTCTGGGGATCTTGTGCACTTTTGTGGAATATCTGGCACTGGCCACAGCTGGATCAGGATGCTGGACCTCCCATGCAACTCAGTACAAATTTCTATATTTCTAAATGAGGATTATACTCCTCATGGTTATTGTCAAACATTGATATATTTTGAGGAATCTCTGTGTATGCCTCATTAGTGGCTAACTTCTTATGGGGAATTAGAAATATGCAGCACAGAAAAAATATTTGCTAACATAAATGATCCAGACAGCAGTGACTGCTCTCTCTCTCTCTCTCACTAATGAGGAACCAAGACTGAAAGCAGAAAAAGGACTTGCTTTGTGTGAGAGCCCTGTGACTGGGCAGAGATCAGCATCCTCTGCTGCCCAGCCCTGACTAGGTTTAACCTGCTCTGCAGGTAGCTGTGCCTTGACATTTTACTGCAATGTAATTGATTAGTAGCAAATCTGGATTATTTCAGTGGTTTTTTTCTCTTACTCCTGGTGATTTTTTAAATTATTTTTCCACCAATAATTCTGGGCAAGCCAAATAAGAAGTTTTTCTAATCCCGTCTGACTGATCATTCTTCCCCTCTGGCATTAAACGCTTTTTTTGACAAGACATTCTTTTTGCTCCATATCTAAATTAACTTTTTTGGCATTTCTTTGGTAACACAGGTAGGAAATCAACTACTGCAAAATGTCCTTTTTTATAACCAAAGTTTCTCGTTATAGAGAACTTAGTAAGATATGAAAATCAAACAATGCTCACTTTTTTAATGAATATTGCAGTGAACTTCCTGAAAACAGATTTGCACAGTAGCTCACAAGTTGAATGCAATTTATGAGTTTGTTTTGGCTTATAATGTAGATGCTGGGATTTTGGAAACTGGAAACTATAACAGAAGAAAATAATCTTTTTGCGTGTGTGAAATTTAAAATAAAAGCATGTGAAAAAGATGTTTTTTTCATTGTTCCACGTTTATGCTGACTTGTTGGCAGGCATAATGTTGTGGTGAATGAATCACATGACAATTTTAAGAGTAAGAATTTTCCTTAGCAGGAAAAGAATAGTGAAAAAAAAAAAAAGGTAAAAAAATGTTGGCAATTAAAGTTTTCAGAGTATGCTCTATAAGCTCCTTTGCTTTCTACCATATCTGTAATTTGGATCAGACACCAGGACAGTGTGTACTTGAATAGCAGAAAAGTGCCAGCAAGGCTCAGGGAAAAAGCTCTGCAAATTGCTGGCTCACCTCTGAGCTCTGGTGTGGATTATAGGATCAAAAGCCATTACAGTACAGGCTTTGTTTGCTTTTGTATGAGTGAAAACTAAGTTTACTGTGCAGAATGTTTGGTGGCTGGATTTTCACACAGAGAATTGAACAGGCTTGTTCATATTTTTGAGTGACATTTCCAGGGAGGCAGAATTTGTTTGGAAATACCCCCATAGTTGTGGGTTTGTAAATTTAGCTCTTCACCAATACACTAATGAACATGGGTAATTTAATCATGACTGGCTTTTCCTGAGCCAAAACCAGGCAAAAAATGCAAACATTTCCATTTCCAGTGGCTGCGCAAGACTTTAAAATCTGATATATTTTACTGGAAAGAGTTCTGGTTATTTTCAAAATCACTCAGTACTGTGCTGACTATGCTCATCCTTGAAATAAAGGTAGAAAAAATCAGACCAATATGTAATACTTCAAAAGTTTATCCTTAGAGTTCACTACATATTAAATACTGGTGAGTGTTCTGGTCTTCACTAAGAATTATCTCCCTCATTCCAAATTATGTCACATGCATGACTTAAAGGCACCTTTAAAGTAGCAGTTAGGGATGAGGGAAGATGTTTGTAGCTATTTAAATAATGAATGAACATGAAATAACAGAAATAAGTCCTGGGGAAAAGAAGAAGAAAAAAAAAGCATCAGGAAAAGAATGCAAAATAAAGTAATCAGAAGGGCCACAAAGCAGTTTTGGGTCAACTTGGAATTTTTCTAATCCTTACAGCAAAAATAAAACCTTCCTGACTCTGACTCTTGATGAGACATCAACCTGTAGAATCTCTGTAAACTGATTAGAAAAAAGAAAAAAAGAGAAATCAAATGAAATAAATCTAGTTATTTTATCCAATAAAAATACCCTCATATTCAGCATAAAACAGATTTTCATGCAAAGAGCAAAGCTTTCATTGTGATGATATTTGTAAAAAGAAACCCCCCACACACCTTTTTACAAGCTATCTTGTTCAAAAACATTATGCGTCTAATCAAAATAGTTTTATAACTGCTTTTTAATCCCCCAAAATGTTATGTTGGTCAAGACAGCCTTGTCTTTTCTGCTATGAAGTACATTTCTGGTGAAGACAGAAATTTAGCTGAGAGGGTCAAATTTTGAGGGAGATAAAAAAGAGGTTTTTTTCTCATTAATATAAGTTTTTCACCCTAATATTTACATAATTTTGATGTTTACCATTCTCTCTACGGTTTAGGTGCCAAAAATGTGGAAAAGCCAGTACCACCTGGAATGGGGGATTCAGAACACAAAGACTAGTAACTTCTTAAGCAGATGCATAATTAATAAAGATTAATACCTCTGGGATACAATTCAGATCTTAGAGACTTTGAACAACTTTTTGCCCTTTCTTAATTGACTCCAGAAGAAAGTTAAGAGTGCTCATGCCTACTCTGAAGGTATCAATTAAAATGAGTTAAAGCTGAGCAGGAAGAACACAGGTTCACATGCACAGACTGAAGTCTTTGAAATCACTGTGTTCTGTGACTGCAGGTGCTTCTTAGCTGAGCCATGAAAAATTTTTTCTTTGTTTGCTGGGATCCGTGTGCTGCATGTGGGGTTTGATATTTTTTCCTGGGTGCTGGCTAGCGCTGCAAAGTAACACAGCCTGAAAATTAAAATTAATCAAACAGCATCCTTTTGGATATGTGAAGGTTAAAACTCTTCATGACTCAGTGCAAACAGCTTAATGTTTCTGTTTGAGAGCATCTCTGAGTAAATTATTTTGGGTTTGAGCGACTACTGCAGACTGTATTATTTGCACATAAAACAACTCTGGGCCTCTTCCTTTAGTTCTACACCACAAATGGTTTAAATCAGTGGGGTTACTTGAACAAGGTCTTACTGCTGAGCCCAGAGATACAATTAGTAGATTTTGAGTTCCTAGCCCACCTAGACCTCTTTTAGAAAAGATGCCCCTTTGTCTTTAGTTAAGAGAGAAAGGTAATCATCTTCTATCTGTATGTTTTTTTCCTTAAGAGTCGTGCCCATATAATGCACACATAAACCTTTGCCTAGGACTGGCAAGACAGATAATTTTGTCTTCAGGGAAATTTTGTCTAGGGGAAAGAGCTACTGAAGAGCTGCAATAAATAGAGTCCCAGAGAAACAAGAGAAAAATAATGAAATATGTTGCATGTACACACATTGAAGGTAAAAACCTGTTACATAACAGGTAACATAAATTGTCAAACCAGCCCAGTATTTCCTCATATCAGAGTACTCCAACAAAGAAGGGAAGGATTCACTGGTTTTGTGTTGCACTATGGAGATGGATCTCCACCTGGTTGTAGTTCTACAGAAAGAAGAACTAGAAATGAGCAAACTGAGCATGTATTCTCAATGTTTAACTTCTGTCAAAAATATTTTTAAAAAATCAAACACTGTATCAGGATGTATAAACATGAGTATTATATGTAAAACAGCTGCTCTGCTGAATACTGGCCTCAGCTGGAGCATTACTGCATCCAATTAGAGGCACCGTATTTCCAGAAGTTTGTGGACCAAAAGAAGGGGAGAGCAAAGCAGAACAAAAGGACTGAGCAGAAATCTAGAATATGTGGCCTTGAAGAAAGGGTTGGGGTGGTGGTGTACAAGGAATAGAAAACCGAGGGGTCAGTGTAAGTCTTCAAATATATAAATGGCTGCTACTAATGTGAGATTGACAAGATGTTCTCCAGGTATTGTTTAGGATTTTGAACTTTAGGGCAAGAAATAGCATGTTAAAATACAGCTAGGAAGATTTAGGTTTGACAAGTGAAAAGATTTTCTATTAGTAATGATAATTACACAGTAGAAGAGATTTCTGAGGGTAGTCACGAAGTCGCAATTGCTGGAAGTTTTAGGAAAAATTAGACAAACATCTGCCAGTGATGGTTTAAGTGCAGTTGATTCTACCTTTAGCTAACTCTGTGATCATGACTGTTTATCCTGAGTGATTTGTAAAATACTGCTTTAAAGGTGATAAGGTCAAATGTGGTGGATATATTGATTTCCCACTGTCACTGGCTAAGCTGGGTGCTGGTTGGAGAAACGATGAGCTAAATTTACCAGGAGTCAAAGGAGACAGTAAAAGAGGGCAGAGTCTGAGATGAGTACTAGGGGTAATTTCCTTTTCCTCTCTTGACCTCCAGTTTGAACTTAGCTGATGGACTTGCCATCTGTACCTGCTTCTTAAAGGAGCATACTTTCACCCATGTGCTGTAGGAAATAGCATTTCCAAGTTCAGAACTGATCATTTCAAGTGAGAAAACAAGTAGAGTAAGAGAGTGTTGTTAAGTAAGAGTGTAGCAGGGAAATAGCAGTTATATTCAAATTTCAGTAAAGCAGATTAGAGACAGAAAGTGGTAGCTCACTATTAAGCAATTTAAGTTACAACAACAGGTTATTTGAACCTTGATGGAAGGGGGAACATGCTGAATTTGGGATTCCTAGTGAAAGAGAAGATGCTGGTATCTCACCCTCCAAATCATGAGATTGGATCATATGGTCAAACTGTATTTTTAAACTGCCCTCATTGCCCAAAAATAAGAATCCTCCAGTAATGCATTAAGTGGGGTGATTTATATCTGCCAGAGGGGTTTGTTCTTTTGATCATTCCTTTTCCTGAGGGGCATTGTATTGTTCTGGTTTAGGAGTTTTTTAAATGGTATGGCTGATTAAAAAAATGTTCCCCAACACATGACTTTGATATTCCTGTTTCATTCCCAGGAAATCTTTAGGATTTATCAATCCAGCCATGTGAAGCTAGTGAATTTTCACTTGGCTAGGTTTGTTATTTCATTTTGAATGTTTATGTCACTACATAGAGTGGACCATAACTCTTAAAATCACAATTTTGGGGTCAGAAATGTGGAAATTCCTATTTTAAATACTTCAAAAGCAGCAGTATGTGCTAGTTAATGTAGTACCTAAATTTGGGAAAAATCGAAGAAAAGTAGGAAAATAGGTTTCCATTTGTTAGCAACATTTTAAAAAATATATAAGCTAATGCATTATTCCCCACTGTAATGTTAAAGAAACAATGATGTTTTATAGGTCATGGATTGTCTCTTTATGTAGCAGATGAACAGTTTCTGTGGATCTGTGCAACTGGCACCAGCTGAAATATTTAAATATGCGATCAAAGAAGTTTAGATATCTGTGGGTTTCATGTCCTTTCTAGATGAAGGACTACAAAAACTGGTCCAAATATGGGCTTTTAAAGCCATGGCTTTTTACTGCCTTCACATGATATTAATCTCTTTCCTAATAAAAACTAATAAATACTTGGTTGTTTTAATTACTTTTTACAGTAACAGTTCCAGGAGATCTTTCACATCAGGTCTAACAAATAAGTACCAGGCATTGGGGAAAGTAAAATTTTGACACATTTCTATCAATGGCCACTCAATTAATAATTTCTGACATATTTCATCTCCATCTCAAAATATTTACAAATATTGCTTTTCACCTTCAAGCTTTGCATTTGTCAAAAGCAAATTGACTGAATTATCTGCCTCTGCATTATTTCCTTTTTTTTCATATACACACACACATTGCACATTGTCAAAAGACCTTTTATTCTTTTGTAGTTTTTTCAGAATTCATATGCTTAGATTCTGATGCTCCTGCTGGTTTAGAGAAGAAATGCAACACTAATAAATTATAATAAATTGTCAGTCTCAACGGGTCTGTGACCTTCAGTCAGTAGGGGGTTATGTGCAACACTTCATTTCCCCTTCTTTTAGCTCTGGCTGCTTCCCTTGCTGTTAGGCAGTGTCCTTGATTTATGGGTGGGCCACCAGCAGGACATCTCACCTGCAAAAATAGTTCACACTGTGTTGTTTATTGTACTAAGTAGGCTTCATGCTGACTGAGGGTTTTTACAAGGGAAAGGAGCTGCTGTCAGTCTTTCTATAATTTGAGCAAAGCTGGCTCCAAAGTTCTCTCAAATTTCTACATGAAGTCTAGGAGCAAGAAACCAGAGTGAGCTGTTGCCCCTTCTTCAGTACATCAGTCTCTTCTGGCTTTTTTGACTGGAAGTTCAACAGAAGATGACAATAAAACTAATGAAAAACATGGATAAAATGTAAAAAAAAAAAAATTTAAAAAAATCCCATCTTAATTTAGAGCAAATATTTAATGCTGCCCACATAATTGTATATATCTGATTTCTTTTCATGGTAAATTATTACCTGCTGTGTGACACATTGTCATTTTTTCTGATTAAAACAAAAGTTTTTTATTTGTTGAAGGAAAGAAAAACCAACCATAATTGTCCCTGTGCAAATACAGCACAGAAACATTAGTTACATAAATATGAACTAGGTGTCAAGAAAAGCAACCAGTAAGTCTGTAGGGTTACCCGCATGTTTTCTTTTTTCTCTCTTCATATTTATGAAACTTTCTAAGAAAATATTCCATGTTTCACCAAGACAACATGAAAGTAAGGAAAGGAAGTAGAAACCCTGAAAACACCTATTAATTTTGGAAACCTCTATTGATTTTGCATCTATTTACATTGTCATGCTCTGTAATAGGACTTCATACAAAGACTTTTCTACTGTGTCTAAAATTAGTAAAAAATTCCAGAGATTGCCCACATTTTTGAAAGGATGCTAGCTATTAATGGCAAATAGATTATAGAATCATAGAATTTTTTTTGTTGGAAAAGGTCTCTAAGATCATGAAGTCCAGCAACCATGGTCATCATGTATAGTCCAGAAATCTCACTCTTCCACTGCAGCTCCTCTGTAGCTTCTTTGTGCTTCTGTGGTGAGATGCTATTTTGGGGAAATTGGCAGGCCTGCCTGCTCAGTTTTGCTGTATCACCAAGGCTGGACTGCTATGTTTTCCATTATGGAAACTTTTATCAGCTGCTCACCTGGACAAAACTGAATTCTTGGTTGAACCAGTAAGAAATGCATGACTGTAGGACCTTTAGGAGCATCGACTCAAGTGTAGCTATGGTGTGGGGTCATGATGGCTCTTTTTGTTGCTGTGCGCATTTTACTTGCAAGTCTCCAGGTATTTCCAGGCTTGTTGATAAATCCTGCTCCATTTCTGGTGATGTGTTCTGTTCCACATAATTGAATCAAAAATAAAGGTAGATGCTTCTTTTGGTTTTATTTGTACAGATATTTTAGGGTTTTGAGAGTGCAATTATGGTTCAAAAAAGTGGCACCCAAAGAGACAAAAATCTTCCCACCACATCAAAAAATTTGGTTGGGTTTGAAGCATACTAAGACATTGTACATTAAATCATACCGCTTATCTCATTAAATGAGACTGAACTGGCATATTAGCAAACATGCAATTAGTCAGCCTTTCTGAAGCCAAAAGCACAGGTTAGAACCAGCGATCCTGAAGATCAATAAGTCATATAATGATGTATGTATTCTGTAGGTGCTTTGAAGAAAGCAAATAATGATACCCTGCTCTGATAGGTCATACTGGTTTTGCATACCCCCTCACTATCCTTCCTTTGCTAAAATAGATGACTTTCACCTCAGAAATATTTTTGTGGTTCTTTGGAAAAAGAGCTAGTCACACTGAAACAGAAAGCTATCATCTATCTATCTGTCTATCTATTTATCTATCATCTATCTATCTATCTGTCTTCTATAATTTATAAATTTTCTGGGTACCTACCTACCATGTCACTTGGCTGAGAAAAGCTCCTTTAAAACTCTCAGATTCACTATATTAAACAAAAATAGTATATTAATGAAAAAAAATTTTTTAAAATACCATTTATAGTCTACTTTCTTCAGAAAAAAATGAAGAAATAAAGTAAAAAGTAGTTCTTTGTCCAATTATTTTTTTCACATTAATACATTTTTTATATGCTGAATTATAATGCTATTTTTGTCATTCAAAAAAAGTAAAGAACAAAAATTCCATAAAGTGATGAGTCCTCAGTATTAAATGAGTACCATGCTAAATGCATGAGATTTTTATCATTTATTCTGGAAAGAATGCAGACAGAAATACAACTACAAATTAATTCAGAACAGGGATTTCAAACATTTTTTATCTGGAAACATCTTGATAAAATGATGTCTCTGAATTCACTTTTTTCAGTGTGAATAATGAGGCTGACTTATGTTAGTCAGCCTTCTTTTAAATTTCTCACATCTCTTATAAGTAGTCAATAGATCTACAAGATGATCAGGTCACTTTTTCAGAAATATTTACTATCCTAAGTAGAAATCGTTCACTTGAAAAATTATTGAGGTACAGTTTTTCCTGTTCCCAAACAAGCTTAAATAATAGTAAATTATGAATAAAATTCTGCTTATTTGGGTCCCTGCACTGATGCAAAGACGAATAGCAACAGTCTGTGATACAATTGTTTTGAATGTAAATTAAATGTAAAATTAAGTGAATCTTTAAGACTCTGCTTTCTGGTTAGCCTGGGTGAATAAAGATGTCACGTGTTGCATAAATTTCAGTTGTAAGAGCTCTGACTCAAAATGAGAGCTCATTGTTTGTCAACAAGTGATGACACACGCTGACCTGATCTTGAATACCAAGGGATTTTCCACTTCATAAAATCTCCTGCAGCTTGGCCTGCTCTGCTGAGCCTGGGAGATGCTCTGGAGGCACAGGGACCTCTCACGTTGCCTCGTGCATTTTGTCTGGCTCTGTTGTGGCATGGCTACAGACACGCTGCTCTCATTTCTGCAAGTTGTTGGCTTGCATATGCACAGTCCAAATATCCAATTTGTTAGTTCTTAGAAAGAGTGGACTTTGCCTGCCAAGATTATGGCAATGTGTATTAAAACACTGACTCCTTCCAGACTAGTTAAACTCTTCAGCAGCTCTGTGTGATACATGTGTATTGGACTATGAGTATGGTTTAAAGCACAACACAGTTCCAAAGTCTGATGCATCTGCCCATGCCTGCTCATGAGTAAAAGAAGTAAACAAAAAAGGGTCTGTCTGGCTATTCATGGAGGTGGCAAAGTCACTTTCTCTTGAATGATATTGAAGGATGATGTGTGATTCCTTGACCACTGCCTTCTTCTGACCTGTCTTGCAGAGATGTCAATATTTTCTTCTGTTGTTTCTCCTCTCAGGTCCAAATAATCCATGCCAATCTGAGCATGTAAAGTGATTTTCCTTGTCCCTTCTCTTGAAGAGACCATGACTATCTTAAAAACTTTGTAAAGGTTTCCATAGTATGCAGTCCAGCCCTTCTGTATCCTTCTTCAAAATCACTCACCCATTCTTGGGGTTTAATGTATCTACTTCCAGTCTTCCTAAAACTAAATGTCAATGTATCCACTCCTGTTCTTGATCGCCTCCATGGCTGATCTCATGCCTTTGCTCATGCCTTTTTCTCCTTAACTAAAACTGCAAAGTTGCTAAGCTGCTTTCATTCAAATCCCTTTCTGATCATCTCTGCTGGATGCTACAAGTAATCAGCTAGGGATGACAGACCGGCAGAATTGCAGTTGTGGATTTTTCATTTCTTTTCTAAAACAAACACCCTGCTATGTTCTCTTTGTCTCTTTTCCTGAACATGTAGATTTTCCTGGCATCAAGTAAGATGGGCTCACAATGCCTATTTTCAATTTAATGTATATGATATAACTACAACAACAAAAAATTGCGTTAACCAACTGTGTAAGTAATCTTAAAGTTTGCTTTGCTTGCTGACTTCTTGAATTTCAGTTCTTATATTTGCTTTTTGCTGTTAAAAAGCAAGCTGTTTTCATCCCAGTGACAGCTTTCTATCCTTGTCCAATGCCTATTCACAGGGTCAATGAAAACTAGGCATTGGTGTAACTAAACTTGCCAGCCAAGGTCCCTGTGCTTGGCTTATTCTGAACCCCAGTGAGAGCAAATGTCTGCTTGTGGAACTTCAAGAACCATGTTTACGATATGAAGAGAAGGAAAAATCTGCTTAGTAATTAACACTTCACTTTCATCACCTCTGACACTCAGTGGCTTCAATTTTTTGGAAATTTGCCTGAAACTGGCTTCCTTAATGTTTGTGTTTTGTGCTGAACGGTCAGTTTTGTAAGAATGCTGAATGGATTTTTTTTTTTTTTTTATTAATTGTTTGAGATTCTTGTCACTTTTGAGCTGTGTATTCCAAAGTCTTTGAGAAAGGAAGTCAATATCATTACCCCTATTGAAAAACATTTTCTTTTGGCTGTCTTTCCTCCAGACCCCCTGAAGAATATTTGGCTCATAATGTTTAATATTTTACATAATATTTTACTTATTTTCCTCTTGGCACTGAAACAACAGTCAAGTACGAAATCTGGAATACGTTCCACATCTTTCCCTTCTGCCTGTGATCAGTAAGTTGCAAAAGATGAAAGGGATTGTGATTTGAATGCTTCCTTTCTGTATTTTTTTTGAACACTGAAAATAGTTCTGTATTCTTTTCCATTCATTTATTTTTCTGCTATTAGCATAAATGAAAATGATTGAAAAAAATTACATTTTTCTTTGAAAAAGAAAGTGATTTAAAAAAATTGATACTGAATCAGAGGAAAAAAGCAATATATATTTTTTCTAGGGGTAAAATAAAAAAAAATGCATGATATTTTTTGGCAGGGTATAAATGTGAGTTGCATATCCTACAAGCCATAATATTACACCTTAGGAGAAAAATGTGTAGAGCCAGGGATTCTTATTGGATTTTTCTTGAATTCTTCCCTCTTCTATTCAGTTTTATACATTATTGTGGCCCATTAACTAAATCAATGCAAAGTAGACACACTGGCTGCATATATTAGTGTCTATGTTGAAGTATGATCAACCTGTCCTCTTGTAACAATCAACAAAAAATGGCACGGACTTGAAGAAGTATGATTTAAGTCTCATGTTTTATGGTTGTAACTATAAGTCAAGTACCAAACTGTGATTATACAGTTGTGTGAATAAATCATATAAATGACCATATTTACAGAGACATTATTTAGTATATATATAACATATGTAATTAATTAGATGAAAGTGGTTTGGAAATCAGATTTTTACTTCCAGCAAAAATGCTTTCTTCAGAAACATAAAATATACTGGAAGTCAAATACATTACATAAAAAACATGGAAATATGACCAAAGCCTGGACATGAAGCATTAAATGCACAACATATTTAGAACAAACTAAACACATTTTATTGTGTCTTTTATCTTTCACTGTGTATGATATTGACTTTTTTTAAAATTTTTTCTTCTTTGCATATGATATAAAACAGGAAACAGCGGTTCTAATAGTTTTTCCATTGTCTTAAAGCTGAAATGGAAAGAGGTCCATCAAAAACCATCACTCCTTTCCGCCCCCCATCCCTCACCCCCCTTACTTTAGAATAAACATATCATTTCCCTAAAATTGCTCAGAGATAACACCATGTGTATCTGCAGCCTGCCTGGCAATGTGCCATCTCCAGCACAGGGCTGTGCAAAGGTCTGCCTTGGTATTTGTCAGTCACTTCTTGGTGATTTATAACTGAACTAAAGTCTTTCCTCTCCCTCTCCCCCATTCCCACTACTGCAGGAATTTGTGATGAATAGGATGGAAAATCCACAGCATGCATATTAGTTAACAGGAGGCTGTGACTACAGTTTAAATCTGAAAAGAAATTGAGAGGCCTCCGAGGAATTAAAGGGGTTTTAATTCATTTAAACTGACCAGCCCTGCTTTAACTACTCTACGACTGTGAGCCTTTATCATCTAGGATATCTATTACACTCTACTAAGCATGAGAAAATATACATATTTTTCTTCTTTACGGCAAAAAATGATTAGCCTCCTTATTCACCTACATGTCAGGTCCTTTTGAGTTACAAAACCTATATCCACATAATTCAACTGAGATTTAAAAGCAGAAAATACCTATTTAGAGACCATGAAAAGCTTTTATTAAGGTACCGTGAAATATTCTGACTCTGTCTGACCAAAAAGCCAAAATTAAACATTATGTGCAGCAAATTCTGTGACACTTGGACTGAGTTTAATCTCATCCTCGGTGTTTTCCCTTCAGCCAAAGATGCTTCCAGGGAAGGGCTGTCTGCATGTGTCTGGAATGAGGAGCAGGTGAATTCAGTGGTTTCAACCACTCGGTTGCTCACATGTTCAGGTCCAAGAAGGTGGTGCTGTACCTTGTGTCTCCCTCCCAGGGAAGAGAGGGTGATGCTCTCTTTCTAGATCTCCCTCTCAGCAAGAGGAGAATCACTGGGAAAAGGGCCAGGACATTCTGCTGGTCTTCAGAGAGCATATCATGATACTGAAAGGGACAAAACATTGCTTGGTGAACCCAAAACTAGACATATGTCATTCATTGTATCTTATAAAATTTAATCTAGAACCAAGATAATAAAGTCTACAAACAAACATGACTTAGAGCTTGAGTCTTCCCTACACATTTTATGTGTTGTGATACAGAAAGTAAAGCTTGTCAAAGACAACAGACGCAAAACACAAGAGGGATAATTAAAGACTAGCACCAACTACTCTTTCAAGCTAATTTTTTACAGACCTGTGAGTAAATAACAGTTCTTTAGCAGACTATTCTCAAATACCTCAGTGTATTTCCTCAGAACTGAGGAAATTATTATGAGAAGCCTTATGATGAAGTATACAAAACTCAGAAAGTGTAGTTCTGCACATATTTGACTAAGTGAATTTTAAACCCTTTCCATGGTTAAAAGAAATAAATATTTGAGGGTATTTCCAGGGTTTGGCAAGCCAAATTAGGGTCTCAACTCTGGAAGATGAAGTAATTTGGTCTGCTGTCATAACTGTAGTGTCACAGAGGATGGTTTCACTGCTTTCAGGAGCAAGATCTGACTACAAATATCAAACCAAATCACTGCAGGCTGTCAGGGTTGAGGGGTTCTGCATTGGTGATAGATTATCCCTGGCTGCTGGTATTCACAAGTGTATTTTTTCTTCAGGCTTGGCTGTTTTAGTTCTGTATTTTCAAATGCTATGGGGTATTTTATATCCCTTTGCAGCTTGCAGCAAATCAAATAAATATCTTGAATTGGAGGTTGACCAAGTTCCTTGATTATCCTACAGTGAGGAAAGGAGCTTTCAAGCTATCTAATTTATCTAGCTAATGTATGTCTAAAGTACTTCTCACATTTAGTATTTCTCTTGAGCTGGCTGTTGACCAAGTTCCATAAACATGTCTTTGTACAAAAAAAAAAAAAAAAAAAAAAAAAAAGAATAAAAGAAAGAAAATATTACTTATCTTCATTATGTCCAAGAAACTAAAATATTATTATTTTGCTGAGTATTCAAAAAAACTGAAGATCTATGAATAGCCCTAGTGCCAGAGCAGCTGCTGCTGGACATACAATAATAATGTAATTAATAATGCATAGAGTGGTACTTCAGAGTACCACTCTACCTCCACACTTCATTGTTGTGCTGAGTGTCACAAAGTTATCCATGCAAACTTTGCTGACATCATAACTCAACCCTACAGGAATGTGTGAAATCTCTTCTCACTGTGAAGACAGGGACATGCTGTGGCACTGCTGTGACTGCAGTTTCTTCACTGCTGGTATTAAGTCTCTAGCATATGCAAAGCAACAAAACAATCCATGGGCCAGTGTCTCCAACCCACTTAGCATCTCCAACACACATCTCATGCTGAAAAGCAGCTCCACAGAAAGGGACATGGGTCTTGGTCAATGGCAAGCTGAGCATGAGCCAGCAGTGCCCTGGCAGCCAGGAGGGCCGGTGGTGTCCTGGGGGGCATTGGGCACAGCATCACATCTGGGCAAGGGAGGGGATTGTCCTGCTCTGCTCTGCACTGGGGCAGCCTCCCCTCGAGTGCAGTTTTGGCCATCACAATATAAGAGAGATATTAAATTATTAGAAATTGTCAAAGGAAGGCTGCAAAGATAGTGAAGGGCCTTGAGGGGAAGCCATTTGGGAGGTGGCTGAGGTCACTTGGTCTGTTCAGCCTGGAGAGGAGGAGGCTGAGGGTTACTCAGTGTCACTCACTGCAGTTACAACTCCCTTGTGAGGGGAAGTGAAGGGGCAAGCACTGATCTCTTCACTCTTATGAACAGTGACAGGATCCCAGGAAGGCCTGAAGCTGTGTCAGGGGAGGTTTAGGTTGGATATTATGAAAGGCTCTTCCCCTGGAGGGTGATTGGGCACTGGAACAGGCTCCCCAGGGAAGTGGTCACAGCACCAGCCTGACAGAGTTCAAAAGTTTGGACAGGCACCTGGTGTGACTCTTGGGATGTCCTGTGCAGGGTCAGGAGTTGGACTTCAATGATCTTTATAACACCCCTTCCAATTCAGGATATTCTATGATTCTACAATTCTATATTTTAGCACAAATATCTGTAGAAAAGATTCATAATAATTGCATCCTATGTATGTCTGCTATCACAGGCTTGCCCTATGGCTTTCCCTGTGAAAAAAGCGTAGTACAAAACAACTTAAACTAATAAGAATATTGTAAAAATGAGAGAATAGGAAATCCTTTAACCACTTGATAGGAATGCAATGTCAAGAAACAGTTATACAGTGTTATCTGTTTGAAAAATATATTGGAGTTACAGCTGGATGAAAGGTATAAAAATATTTAAGAATAGCAGTCAGTCTTTAAATGATTTATCTTTGTTTGTTTTGTCTTGCTGAACGCTATTGTAAATGATCCCATCAGATCTGCAGAGAGGAATTTTTCTAAACCAGTAAACTGCTTACTCCAATCAATAGACTAAGTACTTTCTGCTGTATTTCTGAAAATGGACATCATAACAAAACCCTAAATTACATATGGACATTCTGTTGCAAGGTAATTTTCAAATTATGTGAATCCAACTGCAACTATTTGGGCATTAGAAATGCAATAACAACTGTTTCGTAGCAAAAGTTTGAAAGGGTCAGAACATCACAGCACTTCTGTGACTAATAATCACTCTTAGCTGGAGAGAAATTCCATTAAATCAGTGGTAAAATCATTGTAATAGAAAACATACATTTTCATTTGAATCAGTGTGAACATGATTAGGAGGCTCAAGTCAGTATTAGTTTATACTTACTTGCATGTCAAATCAGAGTATTACATAATTACTTTCTTATGCTCTTTTGTGCATGTTTGCCTACACAGACAGTAAATTTTCTTTGCCTTTCCTTATAATAAATTCAACCTTGTTGTATTAAGTTCCCTGGGTAACAAAAATAGATAGATTTGTATCCATTCCCTCTGCAAAGCAACAAAAAAAAAATCTAAAAATGCCATATTCCTGACCACCAGAAATAGAAATTTCTATCAGAATTTTTATCTGAAGTTGTTTATTTTTATTTCTATTTTTAATGAAGATTTTGGTTTTTATAGCAATGTTTGTTTCTCATTGAAAAAGTAGATTACAGAATCATAGAATAATAGAAGGACTGAGGTTGGAAGGCACCTATAGAGATCTCCAGTCTGAGTTCCTTGCTCAAAGTGAGCTCAATTGCAGCAGGTTGCTCTGAGCTGTGTCTGGTGTCTGGTGGGGTTTTGAATATCTCTAAGTATGGAGACCCTACAACCACACTGTGAAATTTGTGCACCTCCAATGCTTAGAGGTAACTTCAGTTTATGCTCACAGTCTCTTCTGCTGGCACTGGGCTGCACTGGGAAGAGTCTGGGCTCTGTCCTTCTCATCTCTCACGTTCTGTCAGGTATTTGTACACATTGATCAGACCCTTCGGAGCCTTCCATTCCCCAGTCTGAACAACCCCATCTCTCTCAGCCATTCCTCATAGACATATGATCCATTTCTTCATCTCTGTGGGCCTCCAGTAAGTTCATGACTGACTTGTACCAAGGAGGCCAGAACCAGGTCCCTGGATCCTCTGCAGAGCTGTTTCCTATTTGGTTAGCTACCAGCGTTTATTAGAGCACTGTGAGGAACCATGTTTCCTTTGACTATTTAACAAATGCTATTCTATGATGTCTCTTTGCCCAAAGGCATTGGCCAGAACTTGCCACAGGCAAAAATACACTGCTATGAGCAGCCAAAAATATATTAAAATGAAACTGAAACTAAAATAACTGCTCTATGTAGCCATGTCTATAAAAAATACAACTATCGGTGTTATATATCTTAACATTTAATCTACGAAGTGATTTCATGCTAGGTTGTCCAAAAGGTTTATGATGACCAAAAACCCCTCAAAACATTGCTGTAACTCTACTTTTAAATTCTCTTTTTAGGTCAGAAAAATACTAATTTTCTAATAAGTTCCAACTAATAGCCAAAACTTGCATGTGACAACTATTATTGGTGCTATGCCTAAGTTTCAGAAATTAAGAGTCAGATTAATCTCACCCATCTTTATGGGAGATTGGATGTGCACCCCACGGCTCTCTGTATAATCAGTGAAGGGAGAGGCTGTGACTGCTTATTCCCCTCTTTAATAAAATAGATAAAAATAAAAATTGAGGCATCAATAAGTCTTTCAGTCTGTATTAGAAAATTACTAGTTTCCTGACTTAAAGGACATAACATTTTATTTCTTCAGATGTAACTTGATACATATGGTAATGTTCACATTTAGATTGACAGATGCCACTTTAAACACGGAAGGAAAATTCACACTGTTTAGTGTGGAATGGTGAATACATTGTCTTTACAGCCTTCAAAAACTGCAGATTCATAAGGATCAAAAGTGACAGCTGTTTGAAGGTCAATTGTAACTCTTGCAATGGGCTTCAGTCATGTTTGTAGCATTTAAAGTACCAGTAACTAAAGAGTGCAGTAGCAGCAAACCTCCTGTTATTTTGGGCATGCTCAGAACAGACCTTGGAAACAAAAAACACATTCAGGTTTATTGTCACACAACCATATTTGCCTCAAGTCAGCCAAATGGGAATGTTTTCTGTTTAGCAAAATATCTTTCTTGTCAAAAACATGGGTGACAAAAACCTGGGTGACAAACAACAAGGAGCATTGACAAGATGGCAGAGAAAGGAGTAAGAAGAATCACTCCAAATTTTTTTTATACAGGTACCTAAATTCTGCCTTCACTGTATCTGTGAAGTGTATTGGGTTTGTATGGCAAGGATTTCATAGTGGGACTACTACAGAAATGTTTCTGTGAGAAGCTGCCAGAAACTTCCCTCATGTCCAATACAGTCAATGCCAGCTGGCTCCTACATGGACCCACCACTGGCCATGGCATATCCATCAGTGGTGGTGGTGGTGGTATCTCTAGGATAACACAAAAGCTGTTACTGGGCAGGACCAATTTCAGAGAAGAGAGGAGTGAAAGGGGGGAGAAGAAAAGAAGAAGAAAGCAGAGACTGGGGAGGAAGTGCTTCAGGTATTGAAGCAGAGGTTCCCCTGCAGCCCCTGGTGCAGAGCATGGTGTGGCAGCTGTGTCCCCGCAGCCCATGGAGGTTCAAGGAGAGCAGAGTTCCACCTGCAGCCCATGGAGGAGCCTTCATCAGAGCAGCTGGATGCCCAAAGGAGATTGTGACCCTGGGGGAAGCCTGTGCTGGAGCAGGCTCCTGGCAGGACCTGTGTACCCATGGAGAGAGGAGCCCACGCTGGAGCAGGTTTGCTCGCAGGACTTGTAGCTCTCTGAGGGGAACCAGTGGAGCAGCCTGCTCCTGGAGGGCTGCACTCCATGGAGGGGACCAGCACTCCAGCAGTTCAAGAAGAGCTGAGGGAGGGACTCGTGTTGGAGAAGTTAATGGAGAACTGTCTCCTGGAGGAAGAGCATTGGAGCAGGGGAAGAATGTGAGAAGTGTTCCCCCTGAGAAGGAAGGAGCAGTAGAGACAGTGTGTGATGAACTGTCCACAACCCTGACTCTCCACCAACCTGAGCCACTGGCAGGAGGAGGTAGAGACCCATAAATAAAGTCGAGTCTGGAAAGAAGTGAGAGATAGGGGAAGGTGATTTTTGAGATTTGGGTTTACTTCTCATTATCCTTCTCTGATATTACTGGTAATAAGTTCAATCAATTTACCCAGGTCTGTTTTGCCCATGATGATAGCTGGGGAATGATCTCTCTCTGTCTTTATTTCAATGCATGAATCTCTTTATGTCTTCTGTCCTCTGTCCAGCTGCAGAGGGGAGTGACAGAGTGGTGAGTGGGTACCTGGCATCCAACCTGGCTTGGTGGGTACCTGGCATCCAGCCAGCACCAATCCACTACACTTTGTTCCTCCCAATAAATTAGCATTATGGTTTTTGTCTTGACTGCACTCCTGACAACTCTTGAAGATGTCACTTACTGAACAAGGGCGGACTATACAAACAGTGATGCACAGGCTGTGTAGTCTATGCTACAGACTTTTCTATCAGACCTTTACCTTGATATTCTCTATGGTTTTGGTCAAAAGCAGAACTGAAAGCTCAGATGTGAAGATGAAAACATGATTTGAGAGTTTAGATATAGCAAAATCACTGGACCCATGAACTATTCTGCATTTTGCCAGAAAAAGATGAAGTAGCTTTCCAAATAGTTTAAAGTAGGAACACAAAGAAAACATATTTGAGAAGCAGTAAGAATAACACATCATAAAGCAAGTAAATCCTAAACAAGAAATTGTGGAAGAAAGTAGCAGTTCACAGAAGAGAGCTGTATAGAAATAAAGTACATCTGGTGCCACAGATAGATGAGAAATTACCATAATGTGATTGAGGGAAAAGCTAGTGAGACCAACTTGGTTGTTAGTCTTCTTTTGACTTCAGTGAGAGCCATGCACAAAGGAGGCACAAATGTCTTAAGAACCTTCACAATGAAGGTGGAAGAGCAGTTACCCAAAACTGAGACCAACATTTTTTGCATTGTGTGTTGCCCCAGGGATATGATATAAGGCCCTGAGGCTGGAGGCACTGGCACAAAGTGTTTTTTTCAGGTAAAAAGCTCTGGCTCATATCTGGGCAATCATCTGTTTGTGGAATTCTGACATATCTGGCAGCAGATGTTCACAGAAATGTCCTGCAAAGAAATTTGTTGTCCAGATCTTACTGAAATTTTCAGTGAAAAGATTTTCTGAATGTAACTTCTTGCCTAAAAACGTCCAATCCCTAATTAACTCATTCCAGTATTTTCACCAGCAGCAGCCATACATATTTTTCTCTGTAATATCTCATGTTTCTTACAATACAGGGATCATTTTTAACCCTTTTATTTAAGAACTCATCACCCTGTCCTCATTCAAAAGCCTGCTAAAGCACTGCTTCTCTTTAAATGCACAGAAGTGAATTTAAGAGTGAGAAAAGAAAATCCTCAAACCCAACATTTCTAGCCTTAGCATTTTCCACTGGCTCCAATCCCCCGTGTATCTGAGTCAGAGATTAGAAGCAGGGAACGCTTTTATTTGGATATTGTCTTATGTAAGGATACTGTTAGTATTAAATAACTTAGAGAAAATAATGCTGAGAGATTACTTTTACACCTGTCCATCCTCTATATTGTATAACTTTGACAAACTCCTGGAGTTTGTATATGGTTGGAATTTTTTTTCACTCTTACAAAATGGTTATCCACTTTTTGCTTCCAGCTGAGCCTTAGTATGGTTTCTTTCATTTAAATCAAATGTGCATGCTGCTTTTTTCAACATAATTAAAGACTAGCTCCTGATAGAAAAATAGCATTAGAATTAATTAATTGTTGGTACTAGTTCGATACCAGATACAAAGAATCTGTTTTTAATTAAGTGTCCCTCTGGTGAAAATGCTGTGTTATAAAAATGACAACTCAGCATGCATATGAATACTGCATTATAACTTCGATGTCATGTTTGCATAGTTTACTCTTTTATGAAATGTATTGCTGTGCTCTGCCCTACTGGAATTGAATTAAATTATGAAACTCAAGCTGGCAGAGAAATAATGGTCTGAGGATGTATACAACACTAGACTCATCCCACTCCTCCTAATAACAACGAAATCGAACTGTCATCTGGTTTGATTTTTTTGGAGGAAGCAGGACAGTTTAGAGAAGTCGGGGGGGTGCTTTCATACACTTTAATACTCGCATTGCACAATGATGTAAAATTCTGAAAAACTTTTGCCTGGCTGGAGGAACATTCAGAGAAAGTGCTTCAAACATAACAAACAAGATCTCTCTTATGAATTTTTTTTTTTTGAAAAAATTTTACTGCGGCACTGTCGCTGCAGCTGTATATTTCAGTATAATTCAGGACAGAAAATAATGGAAATATATTTCTGCTTCAAAACTGAGACTGAGCCCTTAAGATCAGTAAAGCTCCAAGAGACTTTTTACAGCTGCAAGTTTTCAAGTTGGGGTGTCCCAGCTATTTCAAGTGAGGAGGGTTTTCTGCTTACTTGCTGTCTTCCCTCACATCTCCTAGCTTGCATGTCCTGCCTTTCTTTTCATCTGCTTCTGCACATGAAATTGTTCTTGAACTTCTCAATCCAGGTTTTTGGATTCTTGCTCTGATTTAGGCAAGGAAAGAAGACTTAGTTGAAAAATGATTGTTTCATGAGTGGCTATGTGATGCTTAATGGTCATTTCTGAGGTATTTACTAGTGAGCGAAGTGTTTCACTTACTCAGCCAGGCTTTTGGCACCTCAGTGTTTTGAAGTTACTGCAAAATAATAAAATAAAGATGCTTAGTATGTATGAAGGGGGTTTTTTTCTATTTTGTCTCAGAAAAAAAGTAGTTGCAATTTTCCTGGAAGGAGTTAGGATATATTTTAAGTGATGTAAAGATAACCGAGGGTGCATGTCAATTTTAATTGCCTAGAAAAGCTGTATGACTTGTCAGAAATTGTGTTGCTGCTAAAAAAGTATTCCTCTAAATCACTGATCATTTTGTGGTTGACTAAATTGAATTTAACTTACCAGTCGTATGTGTAGGAAATTTATTAAAACGTGAGAGATAAAACTGTCACAGAGGTTTTTCCCATTTTTTTCTTTTTCCAGTTAAATACAGAGCATTTGATGAAATTGATTCTTTTCTTTCTTAGGGGAAAAAAAAACTCTGAAAGAATCTCAAGGAGAAGAAATGTCCATGGCATTTCTTTAGAAGGCTGTTCTGTGTTTTCTTCATCAGAATGAATGCCTGCCTTGGTGAACAACCTACGAATTGCTGCTCAGCCACCCCAGGAAAAGCTGTCTGCCTTCTGTTTCAGGTGAAAGCCTGTGTCTCCAACCCACACTCCATCCCACCAACACCTGGGAGAGTATTTGTGAAAAGAGAGAGTATCTAAAATGTACCAGCTGACCTACAGGACAAAAAGATATTTGCAACATTCACAATCTAATCTGCCATGCTGAAACCATGTGTGGAGAAAGCTAAAATCAAAAAAAGGATAAAGGAAACCAACAGTAATAAGACTGAGTTTCTTAGTCCCTGTTTTTGTCCTTAAGTTGTGGAGGTTGCTATGAGGTCTTACATAACCCTATCAGAGGCTGATGCATAAAGTGCACATTATAAATAACCTTGGTCAATATATTTATTCCCTGTTGACCATATGTTGAGATAACGGCCTTAGACAAAATATATAACATTTCTATGATGAGACAAATCTACCCAGTAGGATGAGCAAAATTTGAAAGGAAAAGAGATACTGGCAAGATAAAAAAAAAGTATAGAGGGGGAAAGAAGGTAGTGTGAGGGAAGGTGATCGAAATCAAACATAAACAAAGGTACACAAACCAGGATGAAGAAGTACAAGAGGTTAACAAAGGATGAAGACCATATGGAAAAATGTAATAATTAGCCACATGAAAAACAAGAGGAAAAAACCTAGCTGATGTCTCTACATATTAAGTGCAGACGTCTACACTTTCAGGTTCTGAAAAGGCCCAGCTGCATTCCTTGATACCTGATGTTTCCATTCTATTTCTAAGGAAAAGGTCTATGAGAAAGTGCCTTTAATGGGAGTCATTAAGTGCATTTCTGCTTAAGACCGTGGTGAAGAACAGGGGAAAGATTCACTGATATCAGAAACAAGGTAGAACTCATTTGCACTACAGAATAATTGTTTAGATGCTTCCAAATTACAGCAGCAACTTATATGCCACCATTGTATCTTACGATAATTTGTGCAACAACATTGAAAAATCTGCTTGAAGCATTTGAAATTTGAAACAGCACTTATGCATGACTAGAAGTTTGGCAAGAAACAAAAGAGGAGTATGTGCAATAAAAGCATCATGGAAGTTTTTAACACTGTGTTACACAACACAGGTGGGTGGTACACAATATGCACAGATCAGGCTTCCACTTGGGTAAATAAGTAAAATAGTTTTGTTAACAGATTAAATGATTAGGACAAGCACCTGATAGGAGCAATAAACTGAATCATTGTTTCCTTAGGTATTTTCCCTATTGGAGGAAAGATTCCACTTCTATATAAATGTAAGCAACAACAGTTTTCACTCAAGAAACAATACTAAAGAAATGTTTTAAAACGCTTCACATTTAATCCAAATGGACAATAATTTGCAAATACCCATATCAAAGTTGAAGATAACTTAATTTGGACTACTCATGAAATATACTCATTACGGTTCTTTCATATTTTTTCATTAAGTTGGTTTGACTTCCTATTTTTGGGTCTTTTATCATTGCAAATATCTATAAATACGATTGATCATAGAACCATAAAATGAACAAAATAGGCTCAGAATATGATACTTTGAAGTTATCCATAGCCTGTTCATGTTCTACATATTTTCCTTCTGGAGATTCTACGGCTTTTAGGATATTAGTTTCTCCTGGATGTCATTCTTCATTTTATATTTTTTATATGATTAGCAGGTTGGCTCCTGAAAAAAAGAATTGTTAAACCATAAATGAGCAAAGACTTCCTTATATTTTAAATTCTGCTTGGTCACAATAGCCGTTGCTAATGTCAAATGTTATTCAGAGAAGCATGTCAACATATCCTCACATATGGAAAAGGATAATCAATGAAAAAAGAAATTGATAGTGGAGAATCAGGGATGTATTAATGACTTACAGTTACTGGAGCAAAACTGAAAGGGTAAAATCTTTCAGGGTCACCATAGCAGCCTTGATGTTTTCTCATGCAGCTATAGCAGCAGATTTTCTGGCTTGGTTGTAAATTAGGCAGATTTACAGATGGGGTGAAGATTCATCTTCCCTAATTTAGATGTTAAAAGTTGCTTAAATTCAGGTTAGACTCTCTAGGGGCCATATCTAGTCAAAGAGAGAAACAAACAATTAGTTTAACCTTAAAGTGATTGTATTAAGATAGGCTACATGAATTGTTTTCTGAAGTTACGTGCTTTCTTCTACTGATCTTAAAGCAGACCACAGTGACTTGGACTACTAAAAAGAGAAACCTTATATTATGGAAGATGAATCCCAATCCGGGTGTATTGCTACAAATCAATTGGTATTTGAGTCTGTAAGCTTTATTAGGAAAAAGAGCCTTCCAAATAATAGTATTATTTTAATATTGCATGTTTAGAATTTTTGTAAGTAACTTCAGTAGCAGAATGTTTTTATTCAAGACATCCCTTATATTCTGGTAATTAACAAAAGGTAGCAGAGATAATAAATGCAAAAAAAGCTTTCAAAGCTTGATTGAAGCTTGCCATTATTTGTCATTCTCTGAATGATAAAATTAAACAGTCTGTTTAGTTAAAGATGGCTTAACAGTGACACCAGAGAGAAAGATACAAAATACCAATGCCTGCTAGTTAAACAGAAAGTCTTTTTCTAGGAAGTCTTGAATCCACGTAATGATTGGCAATGGGTTTTTAGCCTCAAAAAGACGTTTGAATATTCCAGACACAATTGCTGGTACAGTGGTGTTATCTGTTCTGGTTATGGTGTTACCTTGTAATGTTTGACTCCTCTTTAAAAACTTCATCTTGAGAATAACAGTGACACTATTCTCTCCTTCACTTCCAATTGCAGGAAACCTCCTTTTGATAGCTAGATATGAAGTCACAGGTTATTGATTAGCAATGCCAATACATTTGCACATTATGTTTTAATTTTCTTTCTGCTTCTTATGAAAATGTGGCTTGACTTCCCTAAACAGATATACAGATAGGTATAGTATATGGCTTTTTCAAAACTGTGTGGACAGTTTGATTTCTCTGTACAAAAACTTTTAGCATACAAATGAGCATGAAAACTTAAAAGCATCAACACTTATTCCTTTTATACCTGTGAAATCATTTAAAGACAATAAGCATGGAGGAATTTGAACAGATTTAAAGAAGCAAGGTATATTTTTAATAAATCCATGGTCTCATCTTTCACAGCACTGAGTAGAAGGGGAAAATACTTTGACTTAAACAAAGCCTGACCAAAAAAAAGCTTCCATATATGCTTTTAATGAAACTCTAGTTCTTACTTTCAAAATGCAGCAAGGAGCTTCAATGAAGCTTTCCACACTACTCTCTTTCTCTCTTTTTCCTCAGAATACCTGGGATATAGAAAGGAAACACAACTTTTCTTTATTATTAGATCATCCTTCAAGAGGCAGGACAACCACCTGTTCAAGGAGGCTGTGGTCTTCTCCCAGAATTCTGCAATCTCCATTCTGATATTTGAAACCAGAGTTCTACTTGATGCTGACAGCAGGCTACATGCCTATTCACCAGCATGGCTGGAAAAAACTTCAACAGGTTGCTGATAGCTTGTAAATTTGCAGAATAATTGTGCCTGGGTGTAATCTTCTAGTCCTTTCCACAGCCAATGTGTGTTATATTCAGATCTTTGCTAGCAGTAAGGTTTTGTAAGATATGGTGAACAAGAGAAAAAGACCCAAACAAACAACCACCACCACCACCCCCAACAACAACAACAACAACAACAACAACAACAACAACAACAACAACAACAACAAAAAAAAAAAAAAAAAAAAAAAGGATTGTAGAACTGGAAAAGTAAGAGAAAGACAATAGAATCAGATTTCAGTGCCTGAGCAATCAGTTTATGTAAGGCCATACTCTGAGACATGGTAAAGATGATAGGTGAATGTGCAGAAGAAGAAAAAGAAATATTTCATATGTTTAATGATTGGGTGAGGCTTTAGTTTAGTTGCAACAACATTAGTATGAGCAAACACATAGCCAGTTAATTTCCAACACATTTTTAATGATTATTTATTTCCTCACTCTTAGGCACTTGTTTTTGTTGAAGTGAACTTGTCTTAACAAGGCAAAAATACAAACAAATGTGAAATGTCATGGTCAAGTGTTCTGATGGATATACTGAATAAACACTCTATTACTTAAAAAGGATTGAGCTTTTTATATTATTTTTTATTATCTTGATTTTTTAAAAACTTTTCTTAGCTATATGTCCATGTTCTGTACCTTTTACCACCCTACTATCAGAAATTGCTGACACAGAAGGAACATTTCACAAGATCTGGCAACAGGTAAATAAACACTGCATAAATAATAGAATAAAATGACATTTTGTTTCCAACATTAAACTAGTGAGATGCTTACATTTTTTCTTACAATTTCTGGTGACAGTAGCAGTAAGTGATTTCACTGTAGTTTCCTGGGGCATTAGTCATAGGCAATGTTGGTGTTGAGCCAGAAAATGTACAGAGAACAGAAATACAATTCCCACCTCAGATCTCGCTCTCTAGTTGTAAGAAAAGAGTGAGCAGATGGATGGAATCATATGAGAAGCATGAGGTGATAAAATCTGCAGTCTAAACAATGTCAAGTTTACTGTTAAGTTTCCTGTATGTATTATGGCAAAAGAGAGTTCCTAAGCATAATTTAAAATACAATTGCATGTGCAGCTATTTACTTCAGAAACACTTCTTAAAATTATTTGATTTCAGCTGCCTGCTGCTTATGCTGCAACAGATGCAGAATGACATAAAGCAAATCAGACTTTAGAAATATGTGGTAATTAATTACTGGTACTAGCAAAATAAACACTTCAGAAAAAAATATTTTTGTAATAAACACCTGAACAGATAATCATATATTGTAGTAAAAATAAATAAATAAACCAAAGAAAAAAATATGCTTGTAATGAAACATGAAACCTGTCACTCTAACTCATATGAGAAGCCAGAAGTTTAGGTTATGCACCTAAAAATTAACAGCCTATATAGTGAAGGGGCACAAACTATTTGATTATAGTAGAGCTCATCTGCATGTGATTTGCCACACCAGTTGAACTGTTCCCGTATCATTCACTCAAATTTCTTACTTCCCTTTCTGGGATTCTTTCAGAAAGCGACAGAGAGAAGAGTAAAATGCCTTTGAGAAAAACAAGTGATGTTTTCTTCACAGCAAAGGCATTGGGTAGGTAATTACTATCAGCTATTGCTGATTTTGGCTTTGAGGTTGACTTAGAGCTGGGATTTATATCTGTCTCATCATAAAGAAATCTTTGAACATTTTTGCAGATACATTGATTTCTTCCCATAAAAACAACTCACTTCATTACACTAAGAGGATGTTGATTGTAATAATGGAGGAATAAACAAAACTGTTAACTTGGAAGCATCAGTGGAAAGCAAATACACTTTTCAAAAGCAATAGGCCTTATTAAAAATACTAAAGGTTTTCTATCAAAAGAATAAAGTACACTGGGGTTTTATTTGTTAATTTGCTGAAACTAAACCTACTGTATTTCCTTTGCTCCACTGTATCATGGGGTTAACATTAAATTATAAATATTTTTCCACCATCAAGACTATTCGTTCACACCAGTGTGAGTTGGTGTAGTCTCTTTACTCCTAAAATATCATTCTGCTGAGGTAGCCAAGTTTCATTCATGCCAATCTGAGTTGGATTGCCGATGCAGAGCCACATGCCCAGCCCAGGTGACGAGCAGAGAGCTCAGCGCTATTGGGTGTCCTCTTCCCCCCCTGCACCTCCACCGCCCCACCCAGGTGCTGGGAAGCGCATCCCTGCTCCGGTGACTCCTCCTATTCCTCGTGAGGAGAGCTGCCTATCTGATTTTGGAGCTCTGGCAAAAAGCCTGAGCTCATTGATTACAGATCACTGTTAATAAAGAGCATTTGTAATGCAGCAGTGGTGATACAATCTCCACACGCCAGTTCATGATGGCCCTTCAGTCCCCACAATTAAGTCGTCCAGCAGGCATGCCCCCTGGTACAGCTGCTCTGTCAATCTCATTTTGTACTACAAATGATCTTAGACCCAGTGTTTGACATGGGGTTTTAACACCAAAGAAGGCAATTCTGCAACTTCAAATGAGCCTAATTGGTTGTGCGCTCAGGCGTTCACTCAAGCTGCTTCAGTCCATCAGAGAGAGATTTCCAACTAATTGAACAGCTCAGAAGGAAAAGAACCAGGGAAATCACAATGCATTGGGCTGCTTGAGAGGTTTTTTCATGATAAAAAACCTTCAAAAATAAGAATTTTTTTTTTTTGTTAAAGCAGCCACCTGTCAATCTAGAAAGGGGGTTTCATTGGTACAGAAGCTCTTAATGAGGTATGACCTAAAAATCAGTGGCTATTAATAGCACAATCTACGGATAAAGGTAATTTTTTAAATTTTTGTTTTTATTTCTAAAAATGTTTATTTCAGATTGTGATATTATTTTCTTTAGACTGGAAAGCTTTTCTCACAGTGAGTAACAATTACATGGTGATGGACAGATACAATACATTTCTTACCTGAGCAATGTCATTCAAGAAACTCTTGCTGCTAAAGTGTGTAAAGTTGTTCATGTGTACAAGTGTGGGGACTGGGCTGGGTGAGATTCTGATCACGTAAATATTTGCCCTTCTTTTTAGCACAGCTGAATTTAAATGTACATGTTTGTTCTAGGAAATTATGAATCACATTTCTCTTCTGAATTGCACCCTTTTTACTTCTTGTTTTCACTCTACTTATTTAAATAACTTTCTTTCAAAGGTCAATTCAGAGACTTTTGCCCTGCTGTTTACATTCTGCGAGTCTAATAGTTTCATATCTATTCTACAAGTGACTCAAAAATATAATTTATGTAATATTTGTATTCGAAATCGAAGGTAGTAGTTTACATCTGAATTGATGCCAACTGAGTATCTAATTTTTTACAAAAAAAAAAAAAGAAAAATAGAACAGACTAAATAACATATATTTATTTCCTTTCTGTTAAAAATTGGAAGAAAGTGAAGAGTTCTGCTTCAGTGAATGTGAGGACAGAACTTCATTACTGAAATGATGGTGTGTTCTGGTGAGGAGCTGATTGACCTGCTCTAATAAAGATCTTCAGAAGCTGTTTAATTCTAAGTCCTCTGGTTTCAAATACCAAGTTGCCTTTATTGCTGTTTGGATTGTGGTAGTATGGAGGGGCTGAGCCCACCCTTAAATCCCTGTTGAATGGTATGTACACTTTGGGCAGTGCTTACCCCCATAAATATACAAATCTGAAAGTGAAAGAAACAGGTGTGTACATGTACATGTATGTATACATACACACACATAGATATAAAATATAAAGTAATTGTTCTAGCTTGTGGAAAATTCCAGAAGGTCTAAGGTTTACACCTGTACTTGATTGTTTTTCAGCAATATTTACATAATAGGATTCTAAAATAATTATAGGTCTCAGCAAAATAAGACCTCTTTTGACTACAGGGAATGCCAAACTCCAAGTCAATAAGAGTGTTTTTCATACCGACACCAAGTAGTTATAGCAGCACTTATATATTGTTGCTTTTAAAGCCCAGTAACAGTGAAAGAAAACCCAAAGCAGTAAACAATTTCAGCTGCAGTTTCATCAACACGTATATTCTAACACTTTACAGACATCTATCCAACAGCGATGCTCTTATTTGACTTCAGTGAGAGCAGAATCAAATACTCCAGTTGCATGATCAAAGACTAAATTCTTTCTGTTGAAATGAACAGTGAAGAATAATATCTGCATGTTCAGAATGTACTTTTCCCAATCACCTGAGGTGCCTTATTGCTCTGGTGTTGAATCATCACTCAGAATTCTAAAGTTCAAGCAAATGTAAGAGGATATAAACATGGTTACCGCAGCATGGTTACTTAAATAAAATATCCTTTAATATCAGTACTAGTCACTAAATTAAATTAAAACATCATGATGCTTATCTCTCTGTGGATATGCTTCATTCTGAACTATACCCTAGAAATATTTATGTGTAAAATCTAAAGGACCATACTATACATAGGATATCAAATGCACTTGTAATACTATAGTAAAGATAGTAATTGTTAAGTGCCTTCTAAGTCCCCTAACAGTGGGGTGGAGCTGTAGCTACAGGGACCCTTATTGCTGAGCTCAGCAGACAAGCTGCCCCTGTGATTCCAGATGTTTCTCTTTTTTTTTTTTTNCGGGGGAAGAAGATGGGGCAGGGGACCTCCCAGGATCAGAATGCCAGCATGTCTGAGGTAGAAAATCCACCCTGTGACACTGGAAACTCAATAGTCCTAGCCCTACAGCCCTGCAAAAAACTCAGTTGGATCCTCAGGGGCAGATGGGCCAAACAGATCCATGTTGTCAACTTCCCTAGACAATTGCATACTCCAAAAATCACATTTAATTTGTATACATACACACACACACAATATATTTTTAAACCAAGAGGGGGAAAAAGAAGCTGAAAATTTCAGGCAGAAAAAAGGCTGCTCTCATTTGTGCTGTGAACTTGCTGAGTCAGCCCTTAAACCGAGCCTTAATTAATTTGTGCACATGGTGTAACCAAAAAAGAATGGCAACAGCCAGAAGAAGGGACTGTGTTGAGGGGGATTTAGTCTCCAGCAGAAAGGGTGGCTAAGAGAGAGAGCCTGATGATAGCTAATTGTTGCCAGGAGGACAAAAATAATGGGCAGTCTGCAAGAGGAAGAGAAAAGAAAGGGCTGGTGGAAGTATCATCAGGTGTTTGCAGTGATGAAGTTCATTGCCCCAGCTGTTTATTCTGGTGTTGAACCTTAATGCCCATTTGGAATTGGCACAGCACAAGCCTTGTTAAAATAATAAGATTTGAGTGCACAATGTATTGATGGAGTCAGAAGTCCATGCAAATATCTGTTTCACATGAGTCTTTTGGATTAACTGGCATGTAGGGTTCAGTCACTGAGCCTTGGAAGAAGATGGACAGCCTGATATTTTCACACAATGGCTCTGGCAGACACTTGTCAGTGCTTAATACAGCTTGCCTTTGTGGCAACTGTTTAAATAGGTGATGTCTGAAGAGTTTTTTGCATTTTAGGATGTGTTCATTCTGTTAGGAACCATGGTCCTGTGTTACTAACCCACTAGTAACCTGAACATAACTCCACACTATTGTTAGCCTGCCTTGCTAGAAGTGGAGGCAATCTAAATATACTTCTGTGGTTCCATTCCTTATAACCCAAACAATTATTGTTTAATATGTGATAAATATGCAACATATTAGGCTGCCCTTGTGAATACCTTACTAGCTCTTGGAATCACTGTAAATTTGCCAGTAACAAGTACCACTGAAAATCAAGGCCCTAATACTGTAAGTTAGGCACTGAAAACTGATGGTCTGCAAAATCCTGATTATCTGCTCTTGTGTTTTCATTGTTTTTCTTTATGTATCCATTATGTCAGGAGTGGTTTAAACTTGTTAACTGCGGACTGTTGACCAGTGCTTTCTGGAGAAATAAATTGTAATTCTGAAACAAACCAAAATATTTTCTGTGACTAGAATTCATCCCATTCCAGAAAAGATATGGGGATGTCGTGCATCAAGTATATGTAGACAAGACATAGAAACGTGTTTATGCATATAAGGATATATGAATATTTTATCCACAATAAATGTCACCAGTGACTGATAACAGGCAAGGGAAACTATCAGATATTTGAGAATTAATGCTCATAAAATAACAGGAAAAAAAAGAAAATCCTGCTGTTCATATAGTTCAGTTAGAGACAAGGGTAGAACAGCTATCAAATACAATGCAAATACTATTATCAATTCACAAGAATGTTTACCAGAATCTAGTATAAATAGGCAATTTGAAACAGCACAAAATTGAAAAGCCCACATCTACCATAAATCAAAGTTAACTCACTAATTTCTCAGTCACAGTTTTTGATTTGTAAGAAACATATACAGTCCTGAAAAGAGATAGGGTACTTTGAGTATTCAAGCTGACTAATCTTCTGATCACAGCCATGGAAAAGCTCATATCATGCATGGTCAAACAACAAATTAAAGAACATTTACATAACCAATGTCAGCTAATGCAGTTAAATGTATTATCATATACACTGTAAAGGCTCAGTACCACATCACTTTACAGTAAAAAATAATTTAATTAAAAATATCATGGAGGAGTTCATATGAAAGAAATTAAATTAGTCTGCATCCAAATGGGGCAAAAATTCTATTCAGATCCTGACAGGTTGTATTTATGATCGATATATGCCCACTTTCTATTGTGATCTAGTAGAAAATCTAAAATACAAGATTATGTCTTAGGAAATTCTGACAAAAAGATTGAGTAACAATAAAACTATGAGAAAAAAATTGCCTAACAATGATCCTCTTTTGCATGGAATGTGGAATAAACTAAGATCTGAGAATCTGTTTGAAGAACTTATACTATGAACATATACATCCTGCAATAGAAAAAAACCCAAACAAAACATAAAAAATATTTATTTAATTACATTTACTTTAATTTAATATCTATTTTTAATGCAAGCTGGTTCCTTAACCCCCCAAAACCCAAAAAACAATTAAGTTTTTCTCAAGCTGCAATTTTCATCATTGCCTCTAACGTCTTTCTTCCAGAATGTAATTACAGGAAAATCCCTATTATGATAGAAGTGCATATTCAGAAGGAACATTAGCCATCATCTTTTCTCCAATCAATTTTGCTAATACAGGACCGCAAAGTAGGCTTTACATACCAGAAGAGAGACACTGATCTGGACTTAGGTGACATGAAAAAGAACCCAGAACCACAGTAAGGAATCAGCACAAGAATGAATGGGAAATATCACCTGAGGATTAGAAGAGACCACAACAGGCAGCTTTACTGAAAGTTGTATAATTCACTGTACAAAAAACAAACTTAAAAGCTACTGAAATTTTAGAACAGTCACCAGAATTATAGGTTCAGCCATTTCTTAATCTTTGGATAAATAAATAAAACACATTAAGTTTATAGAGGAAAACTTTCTGAGCTTGGATTGATATTCAATGTAACACAATCTTTTTTCAATATCTCACATTCTCACAAACACAGCAAAGCTGAAAATACATTCAAATTACTTAAAATGTTGCTTTGAAATAGTGACATACAACTTCACTTGGAGTTCAGACATGGCCAGGGCTAATTCCTGGCCCCAACAGCAAGCTGCACAGGACAGTTACATCCATAAAGCCAACATCATCTATACCAGCCTGCCCACAAATCTTTGTGGAGCCTATAGGGTAAAGATCACAGCCTGTGCCCCTTCCTGAATGTGCCAGTGGACTGCTTGCACCTATTGGGCCCTGGCAAAGCTGTGCCAATGAGCATAGCCAAAATTAAACATGGAATATTCTGACACTAAGCCTACTGGGACAGAGATATACAATACAGTCACATAAAATTAGCTCTTTTTTTTTTCCTTTCCACTTTTGAATGCCCTAGATTTTGAATTTATTTGTCATTGTGTCTGACTGACGCCACCAGGAAAATTGTTAAGAGCAGTGTTCTGCTCTGAGGTTTGACATCAAGCTGGTGGGTGGCTTTGGGCAATCAAATTAAGCTGTTTTCTGGGGCCAGAATCTCCCCACCTGACCTAGATGTGAAGTGTGCCAATTCTCACCAGGATGATCCTTTTCCTCTAGTGGCTACACAGCAGTCCAGCATGAGGCTCCTCACCAAAGAGCATGAACTGTGTAAGACCGATCCAGATGCCTGTTCCTTGGGTTGTTTATCTGTAAAAAAAATTTTACACCAAGCAAACGTTCTTAAACAACAAATTTTCTTTTCCAGGAATATGTCATATTCACTCTATTTCTAAGGAATTTCTGTCTTGGCAAGTGATCTTCATCACCAGCCACATTAGCATCCTTTGCCCCACTCACAGGTACATCTCAGAGCTCTCTGTGCCTGAGAAACCCCTAATCCAAAGTTTAAGCATAACGAAATACAGCCTCAGATGTTTTCTTCTGCAAAGGAAGAAATTATTTTACATTTGTCCTTCATCTGCCTTGGCTCAGCTTGAGTTCCCTGGCATATATTGAGCTAGTGATCTTGGGAAGTGAACTTCTTCCGTCCTGCCAGATTGAGGCAGCATCCAACAACTTGCCCAGCTCTGACTGCGAGATGGTCTTTTTTATGCGGATGTAATGGGTGAGGACTCAGGGGCAAACTGTTGACCATTTCATAACACAGAACCTGTGATATGCAAAGGTTTCATGAAATAAGGACTTACGTTTGATTTCAACTCTGCACTCTCTGTCTGTTCTAATATTCTTTCAAATTGTGTGACAGGTTTGAGAGACACGGCAAGAGGAAAGTGCGTTAAGAGGTGTACAATAGTTCTCTTTTTTTCCAGGAGCAGCACTAACAAGAAAAGACCATGTTCCTGGCACAGTCCCATAGAAGACATTAGTCTTAGCCCTCTGGGATGATAACGGAATGAGACACTTGAAGTCTCATTGCCTTTTCTGTGAATTGTTTTTAATAGCCCAGCTAAAGTGACAAAACTGACCAAATCATGGAGCAGTGCAAACCAGAAGTGTCCTATTTAAATTGTTATTTCTTTGGATTTTGCTTTGTCTATTAAACAAAAAATAAAAGAAAAAAAAACCACAAAAAAAAAAAAACACAAAAAAACTCTTAAATGCTTTCAGTTTAATCATCCTTGCATGTTTTCCTATAGTGCAAACATTTATTAAACACTTGGTTATTCTTTTTCCTAATGTGACCTAATAGCAAGAGCCTATCAACATTTCTCAAGAGACTTTGGAGTTAAAAGTGCCAAAGCTTTCAATGGACATGCAAGCAATCATTTCTGTATGTTAGCTTTTTTTTCCTCCATAGACCTGCAAAGCAATGTGACGGTAAAAGGTTTATTTGTGATGGCTAGAGGAACAAGCTGCAAGTGAATAGAGGGTAAATGTTTTGTGGTTTTCCTGTGTTCCTCAAGTCACTTTTCTTTATCTGAAGACACTAATATCGGTTGGTTTTGGTTACTTGGCACAGTTCAAATCTTAATTTATCTGATTTTTTCATTCTCTTGCCTACTCAGTGCATCTCTTTTGGTGATTAATGCTGTAGACTCCTCTGTAAAAAAACCTAAAAAACAACAAAACAAAAACAACCAACTCAGCCAGGCTTTAGCTGGAATGAAAAGCTCAAGGTTCTGCCACTCAGCCCTGATCGAGAACCAGAAAATGAAAAAAGAGGGTATTCTGTTTCTGGTATGTACCAGGTTTTCTGTATATATTTATTACAGTGATTTCTAAAAGGAAAAAATCATGTTGTGTTATTACTGGAAGGGTACACAACAGAAATTAATTTAGAGGACAGAGTGGCTATGGAGAAATAAAAAACCCCATATGTTTGCAGAATAGACCCCAGAGATTCTGTACACACTCAGAATGATATATAATCACCTGTCATATGCATCCTTTTTTTGGGAATTATTAGATTTCTAAGTTTCTTCAATACCATTTGCTTTAAAATCTTGGTTTGGTTATTTACTTGGTTATTCAAAATGTAAAAATCTTAGACTTCATTCATTAAGAGCAAATATTCAAATCAATGTAAACTGTGACATGAACTGAATGAAGTCAACCTGTTATGAAGGTGATCACCAGTGCACACATACTTCAGGCAGGTAACTATTTGAAAATACTTTCTGGTACACAAACAAAAGCTGGCTTAAATATTAAAATGTTATTTCTCCTCTAAGCAAAGAAAATATGTCATACAAGAGATATTATTGTTACTTATTAGTATTATGGAAGGTTAACATATTGTGAAGCCAAACATATTTTTACATCTTGAAATAACTTGATGTTATTTCATTTTTTAACTGATATATAAAAGGTTTTTGTTTGATGCTGATTTTTATTATTAAATGTTATGACACCTGATGGGACTTACATAAAAGTGATATGTGAGTATATTATATTGTTACTAGGAATCTTGTCAATCAGTGATATGATTGAAAGATAAAACCAACAAATTATATTAAGCTGTTGGACAAATCCTTGGGGTTTTTACCCTTCCACTATTTTAGTTTTGGTTTTATCATATTTCTTTTGCTTGCATGGCTTGCTAACTATGTAGTTTCTATAGCAACCTCCATTGACCACTGAAATAATGAAAACCACAGCAACTCCCCTGCAGTGAAATCCCTCATGCTGACAACGTAGCTCCTATTTTCTTTGTCCTATGTTGCCTGTTACTTACATGACTGACTCATTTGTCAAAATATTTGAGCTGTTTGCTAATTACTTCAAAATTTGGTAATTGCAGACAAGGCATCTAAATTTTAGTGTACCTGCAGATTCTCACTGGAACAAAGAGTTAAAACAGATTTTTTTTTCTTTTTGGTACCAGAAATATAATTTCATAACTGTAGAATGATTTGAAAAATGTATTTTTGATACTGAGAAGAAAGAACTGCATGAATGTTGGAAAAAACCACCAACAAACCAAATCAAACAAATTTCAATTTCTTTAATTTCATTCTAAGGTTTTTAACCTCTGGACCAGTATGGTTTTTGGCTCCTGAATTTGATTCCAAATTAGCAGCAAACAGGATTCATGCCTGGATGCTAGACCCAAGGCAAGGATGTAGGAAGTCATTCTGTTCATTCAGTAGGTGGCACTTAAGCTTTTTTTTTATCTCAATTTCTTATCTTTTTTAAAAATCTCATTGAATCCATGGTTCATTATGAAGTTAGTGAGCCATGTATTGATAGAGGTGACATGTTCCAGCTGAAGTAAAGAACTAACCACTGATACAAATTATAGAGCATCTACCACTTCATGCACATCTGAAATAATAATTCATGTTGGTTTGGTATGAATTGTATTTTTCCAAATAAAATTCTCAAAATGGTTATACCATAGGAAATAGGGCTGAACTTTTCATGGCTTTTAGTAAGATGTATCTGCTGCTCTGTTGAAGTGGAGCTTCCAGACTTCATGCTACCTGCAGAACAGAAGATGGAGACAACATACGCTAGGCTCTGGTTATGTGGGTAAGAAAGCCTGTGGAGGCATTTGCTTTGTTCTGCTCCCTCACAACCCAACCCCCTGTAGGCAGAGAAACAGTGAAATCTTTGGAAAGCAGCTGTGGTCTTTTGCCTCTGGACTTCTTTCCAAACTTTTTCCTTAGCTCTCCAATCTGGGGGGCAGCTGGCAGCATGAGTGCGTTGGTAAGAGACCATGAGGAGCGATGATTGCTTCTGATACAATGTAATGATGCCCTGCTTAGCTTTGTCTCTGAGAGTTAAATGCTTTCTTGCTGTGAACTTTTATTTACTATATGTATTTTTGAGCTAGACTTAGGTAAGTAGCACTTACCTAATTTTATAAGATTTGTTGTTGACAAAATTCTGGAAAAATTGTGGAGTAGCAATCAAAATCAAATAATGAGTCCTGATAAATTTGCAAAGGCCCTTGACAGTTTTCAGGGACTTTGCCCTTTTATAAAGATTGGTTTGAAACCAACCCAGACACTACAAAAATTCTTTATTGTGTGCTTTTATATTTGCCTCAACATTGCAAAATGTGGCTTTTGGGCATTTTATTTGATTGCTGCCGTGATTTAACCTTTAAAAGTAACAAAGTAAAGAAAATAAAGGGACAGGAGTAAAACCCAAGAGAGTCAAAATACATTAAGAATTTAAATATGCTTAAAATGCTTTGAAAGGGCACAGTTTCTGATGTTATTTTTCAGAATAGCAATGCAAAAAGCAGTGCAGATGAGCAGCACTTTCTGCCTGATCATCACAAAGCAGTGCAGATGAGAAGGAAAAATAGAGTGAATGCAATTGAAAGGTTACTCCATGGGAAGAGATTAAGTTCTGCAGAAGGTTTAATTGATAATAGTCTGAATAATAACGTGGTTTTGGGTTTTTTTCCTGGTCATATGAATTTCCTTTGTTTATGGAAAGAATAAAATAAAGCAGCAAAAGTGTGGTGATATGTGAAAAGGTAATATTTTATTTGGTCGTATCTGGTTAACTAATTAACTTTGGTTCATCTTCCAGCTGGGTTCATGAAACACATGAACTGACTTGGCTTTTTTTCAATATGGAAAAGTTTTAACTGCAACTGGCCAGCTTTGAACTTCATAGCTCTTCAGCTCAGCAATGGACATAAGTGGGGAAACAGGGCAACTGGACCTACAGGGAAACTGGACATAGAAGGAAAACAGAAAATTCTCTAATGGGGTAGCTCCTGCTTTGCGTGGGATATCCTGGAACTCAGCAGAAACTGAGGTTGTTCATGAGTCTGGAAATAACTGACATTAATCTTTATGCATACGATTAGCAATCACTGGCAGACAGTGCCTTGGACATATTGTAGCCAATGGCATCCTACAAGGTTGCATTGCTCCCATGAATTTTGGGGCCTTTTGTTGTACTAGCCTCTAGCACAAAGCACTGGGTACAGCCACCTTAGAACTGGCCTCTTATGATACATGTGGGCTAAGATGTGGCTAAATACCCAAAGTGCCTGGGGGACAGTGATTGCTTACTGGATTTCAAAACAAAAATTCTGACCAGATAAATTTGAAAATGAAAAATGCAGGTACTTTCAACATGTGGTGGTTTAGGAAGTGGCTGGCTTTTATAATCTCACTGTTATTTAGAAATAGACTTGAATCCTTAAAGTTTCATGTAGGTCCTCAACTTCATGTGTTTAATCTAATAGCAGATAAACCAGAAAAGTATGCTTGAATGCATAGAGATGATATAACACCTACAGGGAAGAGGAAAACAGCACAGTCTGCTGTTATGCACTTGGCTGAAAGTAAATAACTGCTTCTTTGAAGGTGTTCTGTACTTACTTGTGTGTGTCCAAACATAGCATTTTATGCATTATCTGCAAGGTGAGACATTTTAAATTTTTCCTGCTTGAATATCATCAACTTCTCTTTTAGCTTTAACAAATATAAAGATTTTTCTCTTTCCACAGATGCCAAAAAAGTTGTATGCATTATCTTGCATATTGGATAAAATAGCTGTGATCTGAAGTTCTGTATCTGCATTCATGGAAAATAATTTTTTATCACCTCCTAAAACAATTTCAGATAAGCCTTTCACAAGGGCAAATCAGGTTCTTCAATGAGCTGCTTAATATTGCTTTAGTGCAGTTGATCTTTGTGCTAGACTGTGGTAAAGCCTTAGGAATTTAAAACCCATCATGCATTTAACATACAAATGTTCAACACGCAGCTTTGTGCCATCTGAAACAAGCCAACAGCAGTAAGATTGCACAGGTGCAATTCACCAAAGATTGTGAAACCACCAGCTTTCTTTTCCTACCACATAAGATACTCTTCTTAAGGCAAGTCACTCAATCTCGTTTCATGGTGGAAACTCACTAAAACTCTTAGGGGGCATGGGTTCTTCTCAAGGTTTGTGCCATAGTAGCCAAAATCAACTATTATCTTCAAATTATTAATGTATTTGATCAGATGATTTTCACTTGAATATTTGGAAATAGGAGTGAGCTAATATGCAGAATCTGTTTCAAGCCAATTTCATGGTTTGGATGCATTGTCCTTAGCTAATAGCTATCAACTTCATATCTGCATGGAAAGTTTCCATTGCTGTACAGTTCTTGCCATGGTGGTATACTGTTTTCTGTAATCATCTCTCAAGAGCCGGTTGATGCTCATTTTTATATGTAAATTAATTCGTAAGTACATGACTGTTTACTAGGGCATGAAAGCTGAGAATTTCACTTGATTTTTTTCTGATGAATTTGCCAAATCTGATTATTTCACAGTATAACTTTATTGGGAAAAATACTTAGATTTAAAAGTTGTCTACATTCATAGACCTCTGAGCCCTCCCACAAAAATTCAGTTAACGATTTGGATAGTGAGTTTTGATGGATATTGTCCGGTGAATCTTTTACTACAGGAAAATACCAACACCACAGCATACTCTTTAGTGTAGCATTTTTACCTCACATTTATGTTCAGTTTCAAAATAAGAAATGATCATTAGGAAGCTTTCATAATAAAAATGAAGGGGAACTTTTTCTTTAAGTGAATGTCCCTCCTTTTCATAGGTTAATGTAATCTATTGAATATAATATTACCCCTTGAATATTTAAAGTTGCATTTTCACAGAAACAAGATTGTGTTGAATTTACAGCAGTTCTGGTGCATCAGAAAGCATTCATAAAGATGTAGTGTATCACACTGATAGCAGCTGATTGCTTCAAATTTTTCAAACTCTATTCTTCCATGATTCTTTGTTGTTCTCAACACATAAATATGTTGTTGTTTCTTTGTAGATATATTTATCTTACAGGGAAAAAAGCTACCATAAGACACTGAGCACAGAGGCAGCCCAGGAGGTTCATACAGGCTGGGCACAAATTCCTCATGGATGAACCTAAAAGATACAAAAAACAAGCTACACACCAAAAAAAAACACAACTTGCTGTTTAAACAAGGGGGGAGGTAACTGTAGCTTTTCTTTCTTCTTCCAAACAGGGGGAATGTTTTTATAGCACTTCAGACCAAGGGTGCCAGGAAACACGTCAACAGGCTGTTTTCTTAGTAAAGCCCATAGCCTGAAACTGAAGCTCTCTGTGCTCCACTCCTGGTTTTACCTCACACTGCAGTCAAGTCACATCATTTCCCAAGCATCTCTGCTTTCCTTCCCTTTCCATAAAATGTGGGTAGCAATGCTATCCTGCAGTAAACCACAGATATGCAAGAGTGCATTAAGATTCCTGTATGACAGTTCTCATGCAAGTGCTAAATATTCTGTTATGTAATATAGATGTTCTTGCTTGTGGTTGTCTTTTGATGTTAAGCAAAGACTGAACCAGTTTAAATACAGCACAGAATTGAGGATGGATGATACAGAGACAAATGGTGAGGCAGCCCATCTGCTGCCCTCAGTGAAAACACTTTTTGTTTCTGGGAGTTTATATATTTTTATACAGATTGTTTCCTCACAGTATAAGGTTTTCTGCCATTCTGTAAGATAAATTGGATCCAAAAGTAAATGGCCTACATTTTCGTCCATAAAATGGATTATTTCTAGATTATGAACAAGACAAGCAGTTCAATGACACTGGGAAAAGACAAAGAGACTCTTGAGAGATCTCAGTAGTCCATTCACTAGTAAATTTCTGGCCCATACCCAGCTATGAACTGGCTTCCCTCTTGTCAGATTTTTTTATGACAACCAATTAAATCAATATGACTGTTGATGCATATGGCAACAATAACTCTCTGAGTTGCTGCCCATTACCACTCCAGCAGGAAACCAAGAACATGTAGTATTTGTTATTACTTATTTCAGGGATCCACTAAAGAATATCTCCTTCTTAAGTAAAAGATTCACTGTGACTGTGTCAAAGGTGGATGTAATCTGTGGAGCTGCTAACATATCAGTGTGCAGAAAAAGTTCTGCTTTTCTGCCGTCTGGAACCACATTCAGAAAACGTTGTTGGAATCTTAATGCACATGTGTTCTGGCCAAGACATATTTGAAAATATTAGATATTAATCTTCCTACAGAGAACTCTTTGAGACAAGCCTACTCTAATGTGCCATTCTGCTCCATGGATGACTAGACATTCAGGTGCTGCAGACTGTGGTGAGAATTCACTAAACTGAACTTGTTTCAGTATTTTAGAGCAGTGGTTTGTAGCCTTTATCATTCATGAATTTACTTTGGAAAATATGCATTTTGCTCTCTGTATTTCAATGTCCTGACAGATTTTTCTTCAGGTGATGTGTTGGTAGAGCTTGGCAGGGAATTATAATGCAAGGCAGTTTCAGTTGAAGGTTTGACTCTGGAATTTCTATTCAGTGCATAACATGGACATAGTCCAGAGGGTCTAGGGTTTCTGATTAGTCATTTGTAAATAGGGCTAATGACCAAAGAGACTGAATGGGGATTCTCCCTGCGACCTTTTTTTTTTTTTTTTTTTTTTTTTGGCAGGTTTTGGTTTCTTTCTATGCTGTGGGGAGAAAGGTCTATTTTTCACTGTAACTGTGATTTATTTGATATATTGCATATGCTCCCAAACCTGAACAATTGTGGGAACATAAAAAGAAGAAAGCGCATGGGATTGCCCTGTATACGACCACAGAGGCGAGACATAGGAAATGCAGCACCTAACCCACTGAAGTGACTTAGAGAGATTATGCCCAGAATTATACACCTGCACAGGCACCTACTGCTTTCTAGATATCTTGCTAGTAGTCTTGAAATTTTGCTAGGTATCTTATCTTATGCATATGCATAAATGCTTTGACTTGAACAATTGGGTGACCAGATTCTCCTCAATTTCATCCACCTGGAAAGCAGAAAATCTTGAGTTCTGAGAAATGCTAAACTCTGCACTATTAATGCTGAGCCTAGTATAAAAAGAATAAACTCCATTGGTTAAAAAAGACTGACAGTAAAGGGAACACAGCTAAAAAAGGAAAAGAGGGTTAGAGTGTGACTTTGTTTCTATACGATGACCTAGTGATTTTAGTAACCACCGAGGAAGGCAGAAAATGGCACAGTTCCTTTCATAGCATGAGAATATAAAACATTTTCTACATCCTCCACTTCACAAGTGTGTGGCGTTCAAACGAGACAGTAGTTCAAGGGAGATCTTCTTCTCATCTGATTGCCACTGGCCACCATGGTATGCATAAGTCATTGAGGCAGAAGAACAAACAAGGAGAGACAAGACTTATAGCTGCTGGTGGTGTGATATCTAGGATATCCAGAATAGCTAGAAAAGATCTGTGGGGAGTAATTAAACAAAATATAAATTTCAGTTAAGCTCAAATTAGTTCCATATAGCAAATAAAGATGTAAATTTTGAAAGCAGAGTATTTCTGTATAGGTCCAGAAGCAAAGATGAAGGAAGGCACATCAGAGATCCCTTAGGATGCCTTGTGTGTCACAACTATTAAGCTGGTGGTGAAATTGCTTTGTGTAATATCTTCAGGCTTTCTTGGGCTGTTTTCCGTGGAGTAGACAGTCAACTCAGCCTGGCAAGTCTGAAGCCTGTCTTTTTCAATGTCCTAAAATACAAATTCAGTGTCTAGTGTGGAAATTTTGGATTATTTAGTGTAACTCCATTAATTAGAGTTCTGGTATCTGCTTTAGTGTGTTTGAATGAGAGTTTTAAAACAGTGCTCTATTCTGTAAATTTTCTCCTATTTATAATTACAAGAGAAATTCAAAAGATATTTTAAATGATGCAAATGCTTTTAAAATACTGTATAAGAAGCGCAGTAGAGATATTTTACTGATTTTTTCATAATATTAGTGAAAGGATAGGGATTTTCATAGCTATTTAAATTGCTATGTTCAGCTGTTAGCACACAGAATATTTTTAGGCAGTTCTTTCTTACACAAAATGTTTTCAAATATGCAATTCAAAAGCAGCACATGTAAAACATATTTGCCTCTTTAATTTTTGCCACTGTCAGATCACATGAAGGGAAGGCTTTGTGTTTGAAATCATTGTTTCTCTGAAACTCCTTGATATTCTACAGACATCAGCCTTCCCTGGAGTACAATTCTGATTGTCTAATGTCTTTGTTTCACAAGGGAACAGAGATGAGTATGGCTTTATAATATTTTTTTTTGTTCTTGAAATACTATAAAGAAATAGATAATGATCACATGCAGTGTTCTATAACAAATGTTGGTGGTTACTCAAATCAAAACCAAGAATTTCTTTCTTATCCACTGCCTTAGAAAAATACTCATCTAAGTGATTTGTGGGAAAAGGGCATTTTCATAGCATCTTCCTACACACGCACACCTTTCTGTATTGACCAAGCTTAACGTTGTTGTCAGTTTTCATAGGTGTATGAGAAAAATAAATATTTCCACTTATGCTTATGCTTCTAACAAAATATTTATATTATGTAATTAAATTTGTCTTTCCAGTTTCATCACCAGTGTCGTTCCACCACGAAAATGCCAATATACTGATTTTCTGCATTTTTTCACTATTTTCAACACTTTGCCTTGCAATGTGTAGCCAATAAGCCTTTGTGTTCCTAGAGATAAGCTACTTACTGCCACTATAGAAATTCAGAATAGCCTGCATCAATGCTGAAGAAATAAAGGAGAACAATGCCAATTCAAATAATGTTAAAATATATAACTGCATATATGTTATGCTGAAGTCTTATTTCAGCTTCCTTAGAATGGCTCTCGTTTTCACCAGAAAGCTTTCGCTACTTTAAAGACAGATGTTAATGACATTAAAGAATGAATGAATACATATGAAAAGCACCATCTTTAGATGCTGGATTTTTGTTTTTGTCAATTCAGCCTCTTTCTTGGATATTGTTATGGTAGAAGGAACATCTAATACTTGTTTTTCATCTCTAACTGAAAATGTGTAATTATATATTGTATTTAGCCTAGTGAGGTGCACCTGAAAGTACAGGCCTTCCTAGAGAAAAAAACCAAACAGTTGTTCACTGCAGATCAAAAGAAGACAAAACCTAACTTATATGTCTTTCCCTGGTTATAGGAAAACAGCTATTATGTGTTATACATGTCTTTATAAAAAGAGATAAAGAGATGCAGTATGAAAAGTATGTATCTAAAAAAATTCTTTCCCCAAGAGGCACAGAAGTGCTCAAGAGAGCATAAAACACAGTCCTAACAAAGCTGGAATTACAAATATGGAGTTACAAAACATAATCTGAAAAAGAAAAAAAGAACAATGAAGTTCTCTTTCCCAGTGTCTTAGTAATGATTTTATATGACTAGTTCCAATACCTCTTTAGAATATGACTGTCTGAGTAAGGAGAAAAAGATAAAGTGCTACTGCTGCCATAAATACATTTATAATTAATTCACAGATGCCTGCACGAGATTCAGCTCAGAACTGGAAAATATTAACAGTCATTTTCCACGTTTTAATCATTGTTTCAGAGAGCTGTAAAGTGGGAAAAAGTGCTTTTTTTAAAAAAGTGTAAGAAATTGGTTAGCTGATGATAAAGATATTCTAGTGCTTAATGACAAAAGTTCTGGGAGAAAAAAAAAAAAAAAGGAAGTCTTTCTTTATAGATTTTGATAAAGACATGAAATTAGGACTTAGAAACTCTCTCCAGACTATGAAATTCCTCCCATTTTCCTCTACTACCCTGGTTTCATCCAGGACAGAATTCCCTTTTAACAGAGCAGGGGCATGGCTAAAGCTCCAGTGTTATTCTATACCAGCTCCCTTCATTCCTGGCAACAAGAAAAAGGGTGTTTCTCTCTTCCAAGGAAGAGGAGGGGGTACTCCAGGTCGAGAAAATGTGGCTAGAGGGTATTGTTTACTGTTGGTGGCTTTCTGTGTAAATATTTTCTTTGTCTTACATCTTTTGTTATTAATACAGTTGTTGTTACTTGTTGATTTCTTATCTCATTGCTGTTTCCACTAAATTGCTCTTATCTCAACCTGTGGTCTTTGCCTTTTGTGCCTCCAGTTGGGAGCAGGAGGAAATGAGCAGTGACATGGTTTTAAGGGAAATAATGCCTTGCAGAACACCTTTCCTAAACCATGACAGCCCCTACCATGTAGACAATGTTCTGCATTTTAAGTAATAAATAATATAAGTTCAAGGGAAGTGGAATCTTTTTTTGCAGGCCAAAAGGCCTGATTACACCAGCAGAGTTATCTAAAGCATAAATATGTAGCTCTAAAAATCTAAATGTTTACAGACTTGAGAGTACAAAAATGCAAGGACATAATATCATACAGTATTTGGGCACTGACTTCCTTCTTTGAGATGTGTCTATCAGATTTAAAAAAAAAAATAAAGTGAAAGTTTGCATTTCCAAAAAAGTATTGAAATAACATTTAAACAGCAAACCAAGCTGAGTAGTCCAAATGTACATCAGAGATCATTTTTTCAATTACATTTTAAGTAGAATAGAATAGAATAGAATAGGACTGTTTCAGTTGGAAGGGACCTACAACAATCATTCAGTCCAACTGTCTGAGCAATTTAGGACTGAACAAGTCAAAATGTGTTTTTAAAGGTCATTGTCCAAATGCTTCTTAAACACTGACAGGCTCGGGACATTGATCACCTCTCTAGGGAGCCTGTTCCAGTGTTTGACCACCCTCCTGGTAAAGAAATGCTTCCTAATGTCCAATCTAAACCTTCCCTGGCAAAACTTTAAACTGTTCCTAGACATCCTATCACTGAATTCTAGGGAGAAGAGCTCACCACTGCCCTCTCCACTTCCTCTCCTCAGGAAGCTGTAGAGTGCAAAGGGGTGTCACCTCAGCCTCCTTTTCTCCAAACCAGACAAGACCTGAAGTCCTCAGCTGCTTTTCACACACATCTTCTGGCTCTGTCACCAGCTTTGACCCCTCCTCTGGATTCATTTGAGTATGTCAATAAGATGTGTGCTCGCATTTTGTGTCATACCTGTCTAACTTTGACAGCTACCTTTAGCTGCTTGCAAAATCACAGTATTTATACAAACACAATCCCTGATGCAGACAGCTGATCCTGAAGAGATTTAGCTGAAAGAAGAGTTGCAACACTAGATTACTGTTCATCCACAAATGCAGTACTTTCAGGAACTTTGTCATAAAGACTTAAATCCTGAATTTTGCAGGCTACTCACTTGACTCAATTAATCTAAATAGTTCTTACACATTTGGGCTGAATTAAAAAAACATTTACACTGCTCTAAATCAATTGGCTTACATGGCTTAAGGTTGCATAAGAAAGGTGCAAATCATTTGGATAACACAGTCAAGGACATCGCTCTGCTCCAAGGAAGGAGTCCCTTGCCTCCAAACCAAGAGGTGCTAAATCACTCCTAACTGTGCTCAGCTACTCTTTTCTTGAGCAGAGTGGATAACATACTAAGCACATGGCCTACTTTGTCCCCTAGGCTGGCTGTAGTCCTCCCATGGTTATTCTGGAGATGTGTTTCTTTCAACAAAAAAAAAAAACCTTAAAAAAGACCAGTGTGGGTTTTTGCAGCATAAAGTTGCAGGTACATGTCTGAGTAGGTAAACCCTGTCCAGGGAGAAGTGGATGTTGCTTATATTCTCAGTCTTTTTAGGAATGATGTCAGGATTGAATCATCCCAGGAACCATGTGCAGCTTGATCCTGGGGGAATTACCTGGGTCACTCCTAAAGAAGCCTGAGAATAAGTTTAGACAGTGACACAAGAAGAGGGTGAAAAATAGAAGCAAACCACAGAGGTAAAGGATTTGTCAGTGGAGACTGACCACGTAAGACTTGCTTACAGCATGAACAAGGTCTCGCCACATAAAAGAAAATTCTCTTACCTAAGGGCCAGCCTCATCAGTAGAGGTTTGTACAGCTAGTTATTAAGAGGATTGCACAGGAAAAAATAATGGAAACTTGCAAAATACAGAGTCACAATATGCACTCCTTTTCATTTGACATCAAAGAGGTCTGCTGAGCAAATATTTTTGGAATGCATAATTATAAGTAATTTCAAGGAAAAATTCTGAAAAGATATCATCACCAATGTTTCTAGCTGACCTGTTTTTTCCCCCCGGCAAGTAATCAGATTTTGGTAATGGTTTTAAATTGCATGCTTACATGTTACAAATGCTTTTAAATATTTTAAATCTGTACCTGGTTTATATTCAGATTGTGCCTCTCTGTAATTTAAATCTGGTACAGTAATGAGGAAAATATTAAGCCAAATAATGAAAACAAGATCATGGAATAAAAGTGATTAAAGTGAAAATGCAACCTAGCTATATAAAATAGTGCTAATAGTAATAGTTGAGGCAAGGATATTTAAGATCTGAGAATCTTGCATTCTTTCTTTATGATCTAATAGAATCTACTATTACAGCACTATTGTTTTGCTATAAGGCCTCTGAGTAAATGGAAAATGTTCTTTCCAAAGAACTTTCCTCAGAGACTTAATAAGCTGTTTTAGCTGAAAAGACATCTGATAAAAGTTACAGAATTCTTGTGATAAGTCTAAGTTACCTCTTCCAAAAAATCTCTCTCCTCCATTCTCTCTCACTCTTTTCTTTCCTGAGTAACTGTAAATCCATTACAATCACATTTGTGTACTGCATGGTAAGAAATTGGGAACTGTTATAAGTTAAAGAACTAGTATTTGGCACTTACGCATATAACTGAAATACTCTTTCTTCATGCATAATTTGGGTGTGCTTTTCATCAGCAAGAATCTGTGTTTGTAGTGTGAAATTCCATCAGTTGATACTGGAATCGCCTAACGCAATAGCAGCAGCATGAAAAGGCTCACATCTAATTCATTGCAGCACCCCCAAGCCTCCCGCCACCCTGATGTATGAAGAATGATGCTCCTGTTAAAGAATGCTGGGTAGGCCTTCCACCAAAGTACAACTCTCTGGGATGAAATATGGGAAAAGTACATTTTTTTTGTAGACTTCAGGTACCCCTAACCTCTTGATCTTTTGTATGTCTCTATTTTTTTGGCTTGACAGACCGCATGCCGACGTGCAGCCCAGAATTCCTCACCCGCGTGATTTATTGTTTACAGCTGTTCGAGTATTTCAGACATGGCAGCTGCTTTTCAGATGTCCTCAAATTAGACTGAAAGTCTCAGATAGAGGTCTTAATGCAAACCTGAATGCTCACAGAAAGAAAGGGGGAAAGCTGATGAAAAAATCATCTGAATTCTGCTCTAAAAGCTCTCAATTGATCCTAGCCTGGAGGGCAAAGGAAAATGTTTGGTTTATTTCTTAAGCTCATTAGGTGTGGGAGAGCCTATTTGGCATTTGCTATTGACCAGGCCTGAGCAAAAAGTGATCACTGGCAGGATGGTCAATAAGAGATCAATAAAAAGCGTGTGATTGGATTAGCTACTTGATCAATGCTCTGTGCTAATATATTAACAAGCAAATTACCAGGCAGCCCATAAGAGCAGAGTGCTGACTATAATTGCATTACAAACTATCGTGATCTAATGACCCTTGAAGTGCAAAAGGTTATTTATACAGTAAAAGGTTTAAAAGTAGTTTGAGTGATGCTGCATTATTTCAGAAAGCAAACCTTTCTCTCCATTAGCTAGCACCCAATTGTGCTTAAAAGAGGCCCAGGTATTTTGCATCCTTCCAAAATTTTCAGACCGGTTTTATCCCTACCTCTGAGGTGGAAGCAGGAGAATGAGTGACAGTATTTCATGGGCAATTTAGAATGGCAACACTTTCACGAGAGCTGGGAAATAACTGGAGAGGAGAGTGGGGAAGGATGTGGCTCCTTGGGGGCCAGGAGAGCGTTACCAAGCTGTGTCCTGCTGCTGAAGGAATTGCTTCAAGGCGTCTAAGCTGCAGATAGCACTGTGCAGATACTTAAATGTGAAAATTGTGCATTAAATTTAGAAATAATACAGAAGGTATTGCAAAAACAGAACTCTTTTTGAAGAGTCTATGTTGATTTCATTTCTCTTCCATGAGACTGGAAAAAAGCATCTGTTTCTTGAAGTTCCATTACCTAGGTTTTTAGCACACCAGCTGTACCTTTTAGATTTCTGCAAAGAACAGATAAGCATATTTAAAAGCAAGATCACTGTAGGTCTTGAAACAAGGAGATCAGCTTATTTTCTGAATTTGGTACTCACAGTTAAATGGAATATTAGGAAAAACGATTATAACCCCCACAAATGCTTCTATTGAGTTCCTAGTTTGTTCTCTTCTTTCCATTTTATAGTGCAAAATGCTAAGGGTTTTAATATCTGTTCTTTATAGGCTGATATACAGCAGGTGTAAGCCAGGTAAGCACAAGCATTGAACAAGTATTTAAAGTGATAGGCAGTGATGGAGTTCTAGACTTCATCTTTGTCTGGACAGGCATTTTAGCTGCAAATTGAGATATCCAAGTCTTTGCTGTTGCCCTCCCTTTATCCTCTGCCTTTCGTGCCTTCTGAGGTTACTGTGGAGTGTCGGGGGCTCTGGCAGGGTTCAGGGGCTGAGGGGCACCCCAGCCGTGGCCGCCCACGAGGGGCGAGCCCTGGCCCATGCTCCCCGCGGGGCGCAGGGTCCCTACCCGGGCTGACAGCAGCCAGCCACAGCTGACAAAACAAGCTGCCAGGCTGCTGCCCCCGGGGCCCTGCTCGTGGGGAGAGGAAGCGCTGTCAATCAGCGCTCATGCACTGTACAGTGTGAAACCTGATCACCGACGGAGCAGCGCCGGGTTTTGATGGGCGCTTGTCAGCGCTTTCTGACTTCTGCGCTCCTGCAAGGGCCAGGCCAGCTACCTGCAGCATCAGCCTGGGCTGCTTCTCTGTGTGTGCATGCAGACAAAATGAGAGTGTCTGTCTATTTTGCTTCACTCTGTGTCATTATTATTATTATTATTATTATTATTATTATTATTGCTATTATTATTATTGCTATTATTATTATTGCTATTATTATTATTGCTATTATTGTTGTTGTTGTTGTTGTTATTTTATTATCATTATTATTTTACAGACAGAGCTCCCCACAGATGCCCGGTGATGAAACAGGTCTCTCTGACAACAACAGTTTTCAACGGCAATCCATTTCAATTCTTTCTTTTCTCTCCCACTTTAGAATTCCAAAGTTAACATCTGAAAGGGAATGTTTTCACAGCGACCAACAACTTTACAGACAACTTCAAAGTAATCCTTTTCTTCTTCAAAGACACATGTTAGGACTTGAAAAAATATCTATCTGCAGTCATTATTTTAAAGCTTCTGTGGAGGAATTAAAAATTACATATCTTCTATTTTCAGCTACTCCTCTGACTTATTTACCTCAAAAATATATAGGCCCAAGAGAATTCAGTAAAATTGTCTGTGACAGAGCAACTCAGTTAATGGGTCTTTGAGTCTCCATTTATATTATGTCTCCATGAAGAAATTATTTAAAGGAATATTTTGTCACCCACATCCCTAACCAAGTACATCCAAAGCCTCACTTTACAATTTTGTACCCTCAGTTTGAAGCTGAGGGTAGCAAATAAGTTAAAGTACGGCCACAATTTCCAAACACTTTTGAGAGAGTGAACAAGCTGTCATTTTAACATTAATTCTTTATTCCTCCTTAGATCAAAAGGGATAGACACATTCTTATCACCTGCAGTATTAGGAAAGGAAAATGTCTACATCTAGCTGGTAGTTTAGCTAATCCATCTATATCCTCTTTATATCCTCTTGCCTAAACTTGCAGTTCTCCTTTGAGATATATATATATATACATATCTATATATTTCTTTTTTTTGCTTGGGATGGAAAGAGATATATACCCTTTTAATTACTTGTGTTTGTGTGTGTGGGCACATGTTTTCTTACAGTCATTCTAATTGCTACACTTGATAAAATCATTTATTTCTCATATTCAGGGTTTTCCACAGGTTATTATAGACAAAGAATTGTGATATTTGTTTGTTTAATGCACCTTGAAACATATTCTAGCATCTTAAAAGAAATATTAACCTTTTTTCCCTCTAGAAAATTCTCTCTCCCAGTCTTCACAAACAGGTTTTTTTCCAATAATATCAGTGGAAATGAAGATTTTAACTCCTGAGAAAAGCTTTGTCAAGAGCGGATCAAGAGCATTTTTAACAACAACACATAAGCCATTGCCAACTGTAGACCCAAACAATTATGCCACAAACTGCAATATAAAACAAAATCATAAAGTGGAGTTAATCATTATGTCTTCAGTAGAGAAAAAATGCTTCTTTACTAAACAGTCAAATCCCATTTAATTCTTAAGCTTCCATAACTCATCCACATGTTTATCAAATGCGTAAAATGAGACGTTAAAGAAAATTCTACATCTTAGCAAAGTTCCATAAAGCCATTAGCTCCTCTTGTGAAGCTCTAGGAAAAACTGCTCGAGATGCTTCTCTAGAGAGGGTCATCTGATGAAATCTTCAGTGAAAAAGTATTGCTTTCTATTTCATGTCTTGCAGTGGCTGGCTGTTGGTGTGTCTGAGCTGGGAGAGAGAAGAGTGGGTAACTGTAATGAGACAAAGAGAGGCAGAGAAAAAATAAATAACTTGACAATTTTTTAACTATAGGCCAGGCTGAGAGGCTGGGAAGATTAGCAATATACTGCTAGGCCATTTCAGCAATGCCAGTAAGATAAAAGAGAAACTGCACTGAAACCTTCTGACTGGTTTATACATTTAATTACACAGTGACAGCCTTTGAATCACAAAGTATTATGCTTCAGACAACTGGATAGATAAAAGAGCAGTTACAAGCATATACTTTTCAAATCTATAACTCCACTCTAGCATCATGGCTTTGGTGTGTATCTAGAGTGATAATAAATGTGTGTCTCAAGATTGGCATATATTCTTCCTTCTAAGAGCAGAAACAGCCATTGTGCCGAGGGAAGCTGTAGAAGTAGTTCTGTCCTTTTCTGATGGGAAAGAAAAGATTGATGTTCAGCTCAACACCTTAGATGAGAATGTTCAGAGCCTTCTTTTCTCCACCTGACACCATGTCATTCCTCACTGCAAGGGTATTACTTTCTGGGCTACAGAAGAAAGTGGTCTTGAGAGTAAAATCCTACTAAGCTGCAGAACATAGCTTGCTTCTCATAGAATTTCTTTCTAGAATTGCTTCAAAACCCAGACAGCCATCTCTGAGTTGGTTATAGATGGCTCAAATTTCAACTCTTCCTTAAAAACTGCAGGGAGTGAAAAGATGAAATTTCTTTTGAAATGAAAACTGAGATTGAGATATAACCATATGAAGTCAGGAATTTGGTCTGTAGACTAGGCATAAAGTACCTATGCTTTTATCAGGCCTATCCCTAAGCCTAGTTTTATGACCATTTTATCCTGGTGTTTTGATGAGACCATTTCAGTGTTTCATTCACATTAAGGGTTGATTTATATTTAGAAAAGTTAACTGTTGGCGCTGAGAATCCGTAATGCTGAGACTGAACAAGAATGTGTGGTACATTTACACATGTTGGTACCTTACTTGTGCAGTTGATAGATTTGCTTCCTGTAAAGAAGACAGGAGAGAGTCGACTTTTCCAACACCCTTTTCTTCCCACATGAAAGCAACACAGGCTTCTCTGCAGACAAGGCAGATTGATGATCTGGCAGTATGGTAATTCTGCTGCTTTGATGATCAGGCAGTATGGAAATTCTGCTGCTTTGAGACCCTTCGTTACCAAACAGCACAGTTCAAGCAAGCAGGTTTATAGAAACATTTTCAACACCAGTATCCAATTTTCCCCGACCAACTACCTTAGGAGGAGAGGCACTTCTGTTTCTTGGCTTCTACCCCACAGAGGATCCTCAGAGAAAAGGAAATTCCTTTAAAATGAGAAGGTTAACTTCTAACCTAGCTTCTGGCTAAGGGATTTCTATGGGACACTGGGGTTTGATTTCTCCATGTGCTTTGTTTGTTTGTTTATTTTAGCAACAAATACAAATAGGTTTTGGCAACAAACCCAAATACCTTTCTGATGTGATTGACCATCTTGTGAATCCTTTGAGTTACTAAGACAATCTTTTATTGTATTGCCTTTCCTGTAGCTCTGGTTGGAGCCTTTGCTCAGGAATTTCTAGCTTGCCAGTGATCCAGCTCACAGGAATGAAGCCTCCCACATCCCAGATGAGTACTCTGGGTGCTATTGTTGTCAAGATACATTCTGTTTTCTTTCATTCTGAATAAAAACATGATTTCACCACTGCAGGATATGGAATATTTTTCTTCTCTGTCCCAGGTTACAGCATAGATCCTCCTAATATTTTTTAGTGTCTCCAAGTGAATTGATTTCCAATATTTTCCTGTACACTACAGCATCTTTTTGGATTGGAACCTTGAGTTGTAAAGTGATTGTGTGGTTGTTATATTGTCACATAATTAGTTACTGGTAAACAATGTTAAAAATACTTCTATAAAAATATTTTGCATGTGTTGTGGGTAGGAAAAGGGGAAAGAATAAATAGCAGTTAGCATGGAATGTGTTTTATTATTTATTTTCTGTAAGATTATGTATAAAATTACTTGGAAAACTGACTATACACATACTAAAAGTTACAGGAACAAGAATTCTATGTGTTGCCATTTTTGTCTTTCTTTTCTTCCTTGCTCACCACAAAACAGTTCAGTGAAAGTATCTGTGACAGCCAGCATGGGTTTATGAAAGGCTTGACTGACCTGATCTCCTTCCATTGCAAGGTGACCTGCTTAGTGGACGAGGGAATGCTTTGTGTATCACTTATCTGGACTTTAATAAAACCTTCGACATGGTTTCCTACAGCAATCTTACAGAGAAACTGGCTGTTTGGATGAGTGTACTGCTCACTGGGTGAAAAATTGGCTGGCTGGATGGATGATCCCAAACAAATGGAGTTACATCCATTTGGCAGCTGGTCACAAGAGGGCTTGGCACTGGGGCTGCTTCTATTTAATATATTTGTGAATGATTTCGATGAGTAAGTTGAGTGCTCTCTCAGTCAATGTACAGATGAGACCAAGTTGGGTGGGAGTCTTGATCAGCTGGAGGGAAGAAAGGCATTGCAGAGGGATCTGGACAGGCTGGATCAATGGGCCAATGCCAACTGTTTGAGACTCAAATAGTCAAAATACCAGGTCCTGCCCTTGGGTACCAACAACTTCATGCAGCACTACAGGGCTGGGGCAGAGTGGCTGGAAATCTGCTTGGAATAAAAGTAAATGGTGTGTTGGTTGACAGCCAGATGAACATGAGCCACCAGTGTGCCCAGGTTGCCAAGAAGGCCAAAGGTATCCTACTTTTAAAAGAAATAGCATGTCCAACAGGATCAAGGAAATGATTGTCACTCCACACTTGGCTGCATAAGGCTGTACCTCAAATCCTCCCTTCAGTTTTAGGTCCCTCACTTTAGTTGAGGCACTGGAGTTTGCCCAGAGAAGGGCAACAGCGCAAATGAAGGGCCTTATGGAGGAACACATGTTGTATGAGGAGCTGTTTAAGGTTGTTTAGCCCAGAAAAGGAGACTCAGGGAACCTTACCACTCCACAAATACATTAAAAGAGGTTGTAATGCAGTGGTGGTTGATCTCTTCTTCCAAGTAGCAAGCAATAGGATGAGAGGAAATGGCCTTGAGTTGTAACAAGGGAAGTTTAGATTAAATATCAAAAAACATTTCTTCACTGAAGGTGTGTTCAGACATTGGAACAGACTGCCCAGGAAAGTGCAGGAAGCCCCATTCCTGGAAATGTTCAAAAGATGTGTAGGTGTGGCACTTGTCCACATGATGGACATGGCAGTTCTGGATTAACAGACTTACTGATGTTGTCTTTTCTGATCTAAATGATTCTATAATTCTATATACATAGTTTAAGGGGTGTAATCTGCAAAAGTACAAGTACTGTAGCATGGGTATTTCTTACTCTTATTAGTACTTCATTAAAGATAAATTTAATGGAATTAGTAAACATCAAAGTGTACAGAACATCCTTGCGCATATATCAACATACCAAACAGCTTTCCAGTGTTGTTAACTGCAGAAAAAAACATTACAGAGATTTACCAACTCTACACACTTCAAAATAGCTCACTTAAACTCCAGCATCCCTTTGATCAAATACCTGGAAAATATGCCTTAATGCATTGACAGTCTGGAATAAGCATGCTTTGGTCATTCTGATGCACAGTTAATGTTCAAAATCACATACAGATTTTTGAGATAAAACAACTTTCCTCTGTTTTTTTTTCTGTTGGCATTGCATTTTGCTAAGGCAAAAGTTTGGTTGCTTTCCAAATTTGTAGAAAGTGTTTTCCCACTTAACATTCAGAAATTATTTGGCTGGTGATATGAGTATCCTCCATTTTGGCCAGCATTACATCAGGGTTTTCTTGAGGAACCTAGATGTGCAACTGCATATACAAGCCTTTCACTCACATCCTTTCTTTTTCTTTCTTTCTTTCTTTCTTTCTTTCTTTCTTTCTTTCTTTCTTTCTTTCTTTCTTTCTTTCTTTCTTTCTTTCTTTCATGGCATGGGGTATCCTACAAGAACTAGTTCATCTGTAAAGGATGTAGTTACCTAATAATGAAAAGTCCTACAGTGCTTGCACAGCCCAAACTGTCTTTACTTCACAGGAAGATTACAATGTCGTAGGAAAATTGCATTTGCAATAAAACTTTATTTTTTACTGTACCTTACTATTTAATGTAATCTCACTGCATATCTATATAACACCAGCAATTATCATTATCAGCTCTGTTTCTTATGCAGGAAAACAGACATTGAACATCTGTGCAATTTGTTCAGACTTAACTCAGCTAAATGGAAAAGCAAAGAAGAACACCTACATTTATCCTAAAACACGTGATAATCCTGCCAGACCTGACAAAGACATACTGAATTCTACTTAATTACTTCTTGGAGCATGATAAAACACTCACCATTAAACTTTGATGAAACAGACACTTTCAAAGTATTAATGATTGGCTACTACCATTACTTTGTAAGTAACTAATTATGTTATAAAGATGGAATTGTGTCTCCCAACTAGTATATGGATTTCTCCATGTATCATTCTTGAATTTCTTTGCTAAGGCAATTCTGCGTGAGAGTTACTTCTAAAGAATTTGATATTCTGAATACTAAACAACTAGTTGCTATATTTCAGACATTTTGTGTTAACTTCTTTGTTTTAAAAGATGGGATGCCATTATATATTGGTTTAATGCTTATGGTAAATCATCAAAGTATTCTCATTTTTCCCAGTAGATGAATTGATTAAGTAATTTGTTCTGAGCCTATTAGTCAACCTGCAAACTTTCCACTGGTCCTTGATGGAGCCTGCGTTTGTATGAACAAAAGTTTTACACACTAATCATTTTTATGGGTCTTTCAGCACCCTGTCACTTCCTGAAAAATCAATAGAATGTGCACACATCCAAACTCATTTGGATGTCAAAAGAGCTTTCATACCCATGATTAGAGGCCATTTTGGAAAATATAGGGGTTTTCTTCTTTCTCAATTCAAACTTGGTTTCTGAGACATGTAGTCAGGACTATGAAGTACCTCCAAAATATTCCCATTATTCCATGTTACTCTTTTTACAATGTATGTCTGTATTTATTAGCTTATACAATGCCTTTAAATGTATGCAAATACATGTGTCAATTTGGTACTGTTTGTAGTATTTTAAAATGTTCTTTTATTTCCTGAAAACTAACTTGTTCTTTGTATTGTACAATGTACTGCCATTGTGCTACCTCCCTTATTTATGCATAAGCATGTTAGTGAACAAGCTGTAGTGATTGTAGAGGGTCTGTGTATTTGTGAATACAACAATGAAGTAGTTTTTCATTTCTAATCTGTATTTGTGGTACATTACCCCACGGTACAAGATTATTCACAGTATTATGAATTTTGGGAATGGGCTTCTTGCCTACTGAATGAACTATACTTCTGTGCTTCACTAAGATTGGTTTTTTTCTTGAACAGGAAATGCTACTGATACTTAGAGAATTGTAGCATATAATGGAATTTCCTTCATGTAAATCTTTCCATATTTCTCCTTAGAAACATTTATAATCCAAGGTAAAAACAATTAGAGCGCAAAGTTTGGAAAGTGGAGAATTTAAAATTTGAAAATACCAAACTACAGGTATTGAATACAATGCTAATTTTATGCTCTGTACAGAAATATTATAATAAAGACTCTGAAGCTATGATGATGTATCACCTTCTCTTTAGGTCCTTGGTTTTATCCTGCTCACCAGTTCAGGGGAAATTATAAAAGAGTGTTGTAACTCAGAGATCCATTATTTCTCTTCATCAGGGACTGGTCATGTGCAGGGGACAAAATATGAGAGATTTCTTGAATGTAACAATGAAAAATTTAGTGATACATTACTGTTTCATCCTTCTTCTCCTTACAGAATATGATGGCATGAGAGGGGAATCATGTGCACTATTTTATGAAAATAATCTGTCTTTTTCAGTAAAACGCCATGACCCTACAATGGAGTTATACCACTATAAAACTGAAATTATAACCTGGATGAAGGGTGGCTGATCACACATATATACAGAGGCCAGAACTGGAAGCATTAAAATACCACCTTTATTTCTGAACCTGTCTGCATTCTTCTTTAAATGCTGTACTGTTATTTCAGTCAAGTATTTATAGAATCTTAGGCAGACGTGCATACATAGAGATAACTTTCCCTGACATACTTTCAGTGTCCATTGAAGAAATGAACAGCAAATAAGCAGCTTGAGGGCACTGTGTTATATTTAGCTTTATAGATGATTCTGAGTCTTAAAATAATTTGTACTAAGATCAATCATTGTCTTTGGAATGCATTTGAAAAACAATTTATAAAACAGTATGCATTGATGCTCTTTAAAAACAGGAAGAAATAGGGTTCATATGACCCTGCAGAATGACTGCTATATTCCACATCCCATTTATTTCACATAAGTGGCTCTTTAAGAAAAACACAGCAAAACTAAAACACAATCAGTGATGACAATTAGAGATGTGACATAAGTAGAGACAGTGTTCCACTGAGATGCTCTTTCAGGACAGTGAGCAGTAAACCTGATATTCACTCTTCCACATGCAATTGTTTTTAACCAATTAATGAATAATATTTAAGTAGATTAAAATAAAGGAGCAGATTATCATTTTGGCCAGCTGGTAAGAGGTTTTATCAATTTTGCTACATTGGACAGCACAGAGTAGTAAATTCATATCTTGTTGGATATTAATTTTTAAATGCCAGAAAGAAATACAGTTCTACTCATGGAGCTACCATTCTGACTTTTTATTTGAGTTCATCAGCCACTAGCCTTTTATATTTTTACTTACTTATTTGGTTGTTTTAGAAAATTTCTTCACTGCATTAACCACATTAAAATCCTTCTTTAGAATAAGATCAACACCCAAGGCTAAATTTAAATCTCAGGAAAGGTAAAAGAATCTTTAATTTATGAAACTGAACAAGTAGACTTATCTAAACATCTCTAGGGCTTTAATGGGGGATATCTATAATTCTCTGAATTGTATTCCTTTCACAGTGATATTTTGTAATTCCATTCTATTACCCTTGCTTAACATTAATGAGATAAAAAGATCACATTATGGCGATTGATGTTCTTCAAATTAAATGCACGTTTCCATGTACAAAGCTGTCTGCTAATTTAAAAAACATAGCATGTAACATAGAATCATGACCATGGTCATCACTCAGCTGGGATCAGATAGCATTTTTTATCTATTCATTGGATTTAACAAGGCATGAGATGGAAGCAGAATACAAAGTGTGGGTAGATTATCCCATATTCCCCCTTTTGGCCACTTCTTGGCAATCTCAGCAAGGAAACTGAGGCTTCATGTTGCCATGGAAATAAACCTCAAGGTCAAAGGGGCATATGGAAGGTCAGGCAATGACAAAGGAACATCTGAGAGGCCATCTGGATGAGTGACCTGACATAATTAGTCATTAATCCCACTCTTGGGAACAATAGAGTTAGGCGAGAATGTGTTTGGACTTTGATCGTGGTCAGGGTGATCTCATGGGGAAAAGGGAAGAAAGCTCCACTTGGTAACTAAGCAGATTACCCTGGCATGCTGTTAACTAAAGAAGAGTAGTCAGAAGAGGCCAGTGGGATATGCATTTTACATATGCTATGTTTTCCCTTCAGTTACTACAGGCCGCTCTAGAGCCATGTGGCTCTAGGATTATCTTTTGGGTAGTGATTTTTTTTTTTTTTTTACAGTTTTCAATGCAAAGAGAGCAAGTGTCCCAAAATACTTCACTTAAAATTCCCAGGCAACAGATGGGAAGAGAGCTGAAGAGCCAAAGGCATCAGCCAGCTTGGTTTACAGGTGTCAATATTTACTAAGTAGAGCTGGGCAGGATGCCCTCTGGGAAAAAAGGGAGAGAATGGCTAATCAGTAAAACAATAGCAATCATCCCCGTTGTCTGTTTTATACCAAATAGTTAGAATTATAATATGACCAAGTGTGTGGCAAAAGCTCCTTATCAGCATCTGTCTTTTCATTCCTACTGCTTTCCCTGTCATGTCATGTATTATTATTATTGAGATGAGTGCCTTGATGAGAAGCTATCCCTCACATGTATCTGAGATTCTACTACTTGAAGAGTTGGTGATATTTGTTGGTTGATTGTTTACAGTGTTGTGTGAATTTGATAATGGACTACAGTAAATGCATGCAACCCAGCACATGCAGAAATTAATTTTTCCTTTCCATTAAAAATATGCTCTTTGCTGTGCCATAAAAGGAAATAAATGAAATAGACTAAGCAGGTGGTAGAATAAGAACAGAGGGAGATTTCAGAGATGTTTTTTTAACTAAAGTGAAATGCTGCATATTATGTCCTCTTTTTCAGCTGGAGTATATTTGTTAAAAGTCTTCCTCTAAACTAAAATAATTCCATTGTATTGTATAATGTCTGCTTAAATCTATTGTCTGTAGTTGGTACAAATGCATTGTCTTAGAGCAAAAGATAAGCCCACTGATACTTCACTATAAGTACAAGTAAGCATCCAGGAAAGTCCACAGAGGAGGTCAGATACAACATCAGCAGCTGCAATCCCTTGCTGTCTGGTAATGAAAATAACTTTTGCAAATAATTTCTGCCATCGACAGGTTCCACATTTTAAATTAAATCTTTAATAATTGACCAAACTAGAGAGAATATGCCCTGCTTCACTGTAACTTTTACTTAATTTAATTGTGCTTAGAGGAAACCCAACATTCTTCCTTTTGTTGTTGAGATTTGGATACCAAAGGCTACTACTATTTCCTAAACCATATAATTAGTCTGCTTTATTAATAAACAGTAGTTGCACTCCAGGAAAATGACAAGTAAAATCAACAAAACCCTTGGAAACTGTAGATTTATCATTCTCTACATTGCTTTTAAAATTGCCAAGTGAAAGACTGACAAAAATATATTGGTTTGTACTTTTAAAGAGATATATTGTGGTTACATTATGAAGATGTAAATCCTTTATCTGATGAGAAAGATTATTTTTCTGCTGCAGTTTTTTTTGTCCTAACAACTTGTTATGGACTGTAAGAAGTTAGAAGGTATACAATCCTTCCAGAAAGGAAGGTATATAATCTCAGCAAAAGCTGTTATTCCTTGAAGTACCAGTATCACTAATGGATTGGAACTTGATGAGTAGACTCTGTAAGAATAAACACGAACCAAATCTTGTCACCTTTATAAGAATATGAACAAAATTTTGGCAAAATTTCAGCCTTACTCTTGAAGGATTAATCCCTCTGATGTGATCAGTATTGTTCACACAATGGAAAAACTCAAAACTATAGAGGATGCGGAAGAGATTAATTTGGAAAAATCTATGAACAACAAATGGCCTCTGTACTTTTTGTGAAATCATCTTGTTTTCATTTGAGAGAATCATGTTCTGCCCAATTTATTAGGGGAAAAACATTTCTACATTGTCCTATTATACTTTTTAATTATTTTTTTAAAGAATAAAAGTGGAGAAGAGGAGGATTATGTAACATGTTGGCTATTGTGCATGACTTTAGTGCACAATTATATTTTCCCTTCAACATATTCAAACACAAGCACTTGTCTCCAGTAACAGCATTTTAGTCCTCACAGCTAATAGGTGCTAGCATAGAACCACTTGAGAGAGTCACGGTATTCCCAGAGATGACCTTACAAATCTATACATTCTTCTACTTCCTATTATTTTACTATTTTAGTAAAATATAATGTTTTAATAGGAGTCTATCCAAATTTCATGTACCATGCTACCCATGAGTAAGTCAGAACAGAATGATTGAATGGGGATATAAACAGGCCATTGTTTTATAGCATTGTTGGATTGCTTAAGGTTTGACTTGAAGTTGTTAAGATATTGTGTTTCAGAATGACTCATCCCAGTGACTGTGGTAAGAAGCTGCATTTGGTTTCATTTATCAGTACTACTAAATAAAACACATCTTCCATGACCCCATTGCTGCCTAGTACCTAGACAATACTCAAAAGGACAAACCCTTTCCTTCTGTGGAGTTTAACATTGCTATATCATACAGGGTTGTAATTTTTTCATACTTTTCAGTTTATGTCTTGGTTGTGTATAGTTTTGAAGATATGACCTTCATCTCCTTGTTTAAATTAACATTTGGGGAAATTTGGAAAGTGTTTAATTGGTGATATTTTTTTGCCATTTCCTTAGACAGAATCATGTTGTCCTGCTCTTACATCAATGTAAAATTGATGCCCTCGATGCACCAAGTAAGAACGACACTATGATTTAGTCCCGACTTCGCATAGGTTTCTTGTGTCCCTCTTCAGAATTACTAAAGCCTTGCCTGAAATAAATGTGTTCCCTGCATGTGCCAGCACCTGATTGATATCTTCCTGGTTAATCAAGGTGACCCTGAGCCTGGGTTTCTGGTGGCCTTCTACAGTTGTGTTCAAGCAGTCATCTCATGAAGCACTAAAGAGGACAGAAACTAACTGCTGAAAACAGCTAAGCATCATTTATTCCAGCTTTCCCTCTTCTGTCCTGAGGGCACCTGGCTGAGAACTTCTTGCTTGGTCCAGTGCTCCCCTTTCTCCTCAAGTCAGTGAAGGTGGTGGGGAAATTAAAAAACCCAACCCTTTCTTTCAGCATTTAGCCTCCACTTTCCAACCTGGCTTCTGTATGGCTCGGTGTTGCTCTGGGTCAGCAAAGAAAGCCCAAACCATCCAGAGGTGCTGGTTGGTACATTGTTTGGCATCACTGCGCTACAACCCATAGCCAGGGATTGCACTGGTCAGGCTGTGCTTTGTTTTGGGCACTGATTTAACTGGTGTGTGATTTCACACACCAAAGTTGCAGGACTGGAGTGTTCGTTTCCACCTACCTCACACAATATTCCATAATCCCTGAGCTACTTTATTTATTTTCACAATACTTGATTGAAAAATGGCTTAGAAATACTGAGAAAATTCTGGTGATAATTGAAATATCGATTGAGTACTGCTATTGATATTCTACCTTGGAAGATTCATATCACTCTGAGGTTATTTCCAATCCTGTTATTTGTTTTCACAAAATGGAAGCCAGAGGTTATGAGCTGATTTCTTATGACCTAGAAACACTCCAGATACAGATAAAGAAGTTTATTCCCTCTTCTGAATTTGTCATTGCATGTGAATGAGAAAGAAAAACTCTGAACTCAATTTTTTTTGCTTATCTTTGAAGACTGAGACATTTGTACAAATGTTTGTAAAGAGAATTTTGAAACAAGGATATTCAGTATTAAAATTTTATTTAAATATTCAAATAATAAATAAAAAGAAGAATACTATGATTTTATCAGATAAAGCTTTTCAGCCTAAATGTCCTGAGCTGAGATTCACAATCTTAAAAAGGAAAGGAGGGATTGATCTTCAGTCTTTTTCTTGAGCCCCTATTCAGGAGCTATCTCATCTGCATGTGTAGGGAAACTGCCTCTTCCTTTTTTATCATTATTTATAGTGACAATTTTGAGACTCAAAGCCAAGAACATTTCATTCCAAAACAGTTAAAAGTTATTTGACACTCTTAAATGTTCCTTTTGATTAAAACTGTTTGTAAGCCATGCCTTGAATTCCCAAGTTTGGATTTATTAAGAGTACTTCTTCATTTGAGTGTGGAAAAATGCCCAACAAATATCAATTCATTCACACTGAAACTCAGTGTATTTCCACAGATGTAGTATTTGGCAAAACTAAATTAATACTTATAAGACTGTAACATAATTTTATGTATGAGACTATAATCAAGACACCAAGAATGAAGGGTACTTCAAATTAATGTTTATACTGCTTATAGCAGCCTCTAAGTATAACTACCTTCCTAATCTTAACCAAACTATTTAATAGCATATATTAGAGTGGTTGAAGGAGGAATTCTGTAGAACCAACCAGTAGGAGACCTTTCAATATACAAGGAAGATGAGTAGTTTGCTCTAATAGAACATCTGTCTCAACAAGTACTGACAGAAACATTAGCTGAGTGTAAAATGCTGAAGTGTAAGTAAGCTGAAAAGCTATTAAGCTTATTATAATGCCTTTCAAAACAAAAAATAATTTAGGTTCATATGGGAAGTGTAAAAATAAATAGAATAATGCACCTAGCTCCTAAGAAATCATAGGAGAGCAAAAAACCTCAGGTAAGCTGTCTTTTTTCATAACAAGAATAGGGAAAATTTACTTGCTTATAATGGAACTTATGTCTTGAAGCTGATATTTCAGATCAAAGCCAGTTTGGAACAAATTTTACTGTATAAATCTTTTCAGTAATTCACATTGAACTTTGGAAAAAAGAAATCTTTGGAGAAAATAATTATGCTTGAAGAAATTTTAGTGTGTTAGGATTCATATTAATTCAGTGTTAAGATTCACACAACAAGCCTTAAATTTGCTAGTGAGTAGATTAAATCTTCTACTCATACTGTTGTACTGTCATTATAGAAATCAGAAACAGGACTGAAAATCCTTTTGTTGACTGGTTTAGACAATTAATTAGACATTAATATGCACTCTTGATATATGTCTGCAGTGTTCTATGCATGCAGTTTCTACCATAAACGAAAGAAATACAAATTTGTTATATTACAGTTTGCTTGAAAGTACACCTGGGATATAATTGAAATGTTCTGTGACAAATGAATGTTCCCAAAATCTTTAGTAAAATAAATATAAACTTTTTGGTTCATGTGTATGAAGTATAACATAAGTTTGAAGTTATGTTTTGGGAATGTTTGAACAAATGAATGTTATACACATTCATACTCATAGGAGAAATAGTTTTCTAATTAGGTTGAATATAGAAGAGAGCATGATGTATTAAAGTAGTCATAAATATGTTTCTGTCAAGACCAATCAACATGGAGCCTAAAAATTCCTACTTAAATTCACAAATATTTTGCAAGAATAAAACTCACAGTGTCTGATTTACAGTGTACTTAAAAGAAAAAGTTAAACAGCTCGATACCAAGCATGTCAGATATCATTCAGAAAAATTAAATATTCTGAAAAGCCAGCTGAGTCATTTCTGCCCAGCTTTCAAAAGCCAATTAGTTGCCACTATATCAGCTTCTGCTATTGGGGTGGGCTACACAAGGCTCTAGTTAAGTGCCTTCTATTCTTTTGAATTAGAAAAGCTAAAAAAGGTAGAGCTGAAGGATGAGTACTACAACAGGGAATGTGCCCAGAAACAAAACCACCTACATCAAGAATCCCTAGAAGCAGTCTTGAAGAAAAGGCATCAGGCAGTCTGTTCTGTCTAACTGACCACATCAGTAAATCACCAAGCTTATTCTATTAGTTTACCATCTTTGCCACACAAAAAAAAATTCTTTGGGGATGGAGTGCAGAGGAGAATCTGAAGAAAAAAATACAAGTGCTCAAGGTCTGAAACGGGACTTGAGTATTTTTACTGTAGAGTGCAGCTGGAGGGATCTTCTGTGCCATTTTTGAGTAACATATAACAGGTTGGTCTTTATTACTTCTTAAGTTTACATTATTGGTTTCTGAAAAATCTATTCTGCTCTGTTTCAGAACAAAGTTAAAGATGCAAGTTTAAATCACTGAAAGTCATTCAATTTAGTCTTCACCTGTTTGATTCTTGCTTTCAAAGGGAATGCATGCATCCTCACAGTCGGTTATGAGGTCTTAGCTGGGAGCCAGGATCAACCAGCTGAGAGATGATAGAAAACAGGTCCATAAACCCCTTCTCACTTATTCCCAAACATATGAGCACTTCCAACCTGCTTGTTTGATTCTGGCACAAGGCAAGTTCAACTTCAGTTTTAGTCTTATGTTGTCATCTTGATTCTGCCTTGAAAAGGAAATACTCCTAGAGGTATTGCTGGGAAGCAGTTTAGGAAGCTGCTCCTTGTTGCCTCTCAGCTGTACACTAATGGCTTCCAGCTGAACTAACTGCATCCGTGCTTCTCCCCCAACCTGTCCCCCTGCAAGCTGCTGCAAGTGATGGGCACAAGCCCAATCCTTCTTAGGTGTCAGGGCCAGGAGCCACTGTTTTTAACAGTGATATTACTGCTTTCCTGTGAATCTCCAAGTCCTTGTCCCCAGCTCTGCTCCTTTAGTGGTCTTTGGTAAAATGGGGTTAGCTCTCCTCTCAGCAGTGCCTGTGCTTCAGCTGGGAGTCATTAACTGACAGCTTGTGAAATGGCAAGGAACAATTTCCTAATTGCCTGTCAGCTGTAGCAGCCTGAGGAACTCTTCCAGCATATGTCATGGCAAAGTCAAGCAGGTTATTCTGGTTATTTCAAACAACCCCCAGCAGTGATTTAGACTACTCTGGTTTCATTCTCCATGATGGGATTGTCCAAACAAATGATCACTCACAAAGTCCAGTGATGGGGGAAGCCATACGTCCTTAAAAAACTCTCCACTTTCATTTACTTGCTCTTACCCAGACCCTGCTGTCCATAATCCACAAGCACATTCCATGCACATGAGGCACAGGTTTAGAAAGCCTCCTGTGACTGCACTGGGGATGGAGACTCTACAATACAAAACCATGAAGGTTTGGCAGCAGCTCAGGGTACGCCCTGGACAGAAGCACAAGCATTGCAGACCTGTGTATATCTTGATTGCTGTTTTATGGGGAAGGCAGTGGAAAATGTAGTTTGCATGGCAGCTTCTTGGCAGAAGGATCCATGCAGCTGGAGAGACATCTCCACCTGTGTTAACCACTCCAGCCTCAGTCCAAATGGATTTAAAGCCATATCTCACATGAGATTGCTTCACCTACCAAGGTAAAAGGGCAGTCTGCACTGGCAGATGCCTCACTACTACACTTCAAGATGAACATCAGCACAGCCAAGAGTGCAAGGATCTTAAGGCCAGAAGAGGAGGAAACAAACAAGCCCCACGTGTCTGTAGCTTATTTGCTAGAGCTAGAGGTGTCAGACTGCATTTATGTTCCTTTTTCCTGAAGCTCTTGTATATTTTCTATTAGGCACTTTTATATGTTGTTGCCTCAGGAGCTGAACAAGTGGGAGTTAAATTGCATTTTGTTTTAGGTTTCAGCTGTACAAGTTCCACAATCAGGGATCTTCTGGTTACAGTAGTCTGAACATAAAGGAAGAGAAAGGTCATTCAAAATACATCAGCCTTATCTCACTTGGGGCAGTACATGGAAGAACGGGGATTCAGAGATATAATTTTGCAAGTTATGAACTCAAAAATGGAGACTTCTTCTATACCAAGACCCAAATGTGCCCTGATGGTTCCTGAATAACGAGAATGGGTTGTGACTCTGGAAGTAAAAGAGCAGGATTTCCAGCAACAGATCTTCATCCAAGAACTGTGGCATAGTATCTGCACATTAAAGCTTAAAAGCAGCCTTCTAACTCTTGTAAGCCTGTGAAAGCCTGATTTTTCCCCCCCCTCTTTGTTTGCTGAAATTGCTTTTGCTTCTTTTGGGTGGAGATTAAACAAATTGGAAGACTGCAGAGAATCAGGCCCTTGTTTAAGAGTCCAAGAGGTTTCCAGTCTGGTACCCAAGTAGACAAGTGGCCAGAAAAAGCTATTTTTGAGAGGTAGCTGTTGAGTTTCATACATTAATTTAGCTGATAGCTTAAAAACTTGGTTCCACAGATAGCTAGGTTTCCACCTCACTAAGAGGTACCCCTCAACAGCAATCTTAAAACAGTCTGAAAGCTGAACCTCACAATCCAGTGCATATATTTTACACTGCCAGCTAGAAATTCAAACCACAGACAGCTTTGTGCTTCATACTGCAAAAAGACCTCTCTGATTTGTTGGCATTGGTTGGGCTTCAATGATGAAATCAGCAAATGGAACCAGCTGCATTAAATACTGAAAATGTGTCTCATTCAGAGAGCAAACCATCCATGGCCTACGAGTTCCAGAGCTGCTGTGTTCTGCTGTAAAAAAAAACCCTTGACTATTGGGGAAGATACAGAGTTCTTAAATTCTTATCTCAAGGAAAAGCGCTTTTTAAATTTTTCTTTAAGTGTGTTTGAGCCAAAACTAGTTCTGCTGGAAAAGGAAAGAAGTTAAGGTTGCTCACATGAGTGCTCAAATTGCCATAAACTAATGAATTGTCTTCAGTTGTGTCTACACTCAGTTGTAAGTGGCTCTTCCAAGCATTCCTGTTTCAGTATGGTTTTTGAGGAGAAAAAATACTGGCCAAACATGTAGTACACTTTTGTACTGTCTTGTAAATAAATGCCGTGAAAACATTTGTGGACTGAACTTTCTGTTGCTGGTTTCTTCCCAGGCAAAAAATTATGATTTGTGTAGTAAAACTCTAGCTATTCTAAATTTCCAAAGCTGATAATAAGCCAGTGTCTAACTCATGTCTAACTCGTTATAGCTACATATAAGTCAAATATCCTTTGAGAAACTGCTAAGAACATAGCTTATGTCATATGAATAATGGCAGCTAATTTCAATTAACCAACTGACTAATTAAACATCTTAAATTAGATATGATGAAAAAATCCTTATAAATTTTGAGTTATTTGAAATTAATTTGGTTTTGTCTGGATTAAAAAAAAATTAAAAAAGGTATGCAGGGCATTGTATTGAGTTTCTTGCCCTTTCTTTTTCAATAAAGATTTCAAGTTATGTAGATGGCTAAAAGAAAAATAGATCCAAAGCATGGCTGCTCAGAACTGCCATCCAGACCGATACACTTTTTTCCATTGTTTGACATGAAAATTACAAAAAACTTAGTAATGTGTGCTTATGTAGAAGTCTGGACCAGATGACATCTTGTGGGCCTCTTGTAACCTGAATTAATTTATGGTTCACAAGTTAATAAGTAAAGACAGAAGACATAAAATCAGAATATTAGGCTTTCTATACCGACTTTCCTCAGCACTTTGTAAGAAACTACAAAGTTATTGTAAATTTCAAGATATCTTTGACTGTGAGCAAGTCACAGCTACATTACTGGAACTGTATTCACTTTTAGGAGAAGCTACTCCTGGAAGTTAGTCTGAAAGTCCTGAGCAGGGTCCAACTCTTTCCTTCTGAATGGATGGATGTCTTATCAAGACTTTTGGTTTATAGGAGCAGCACTAGGAAGAAGGGACCAGGTCAGTCAGTGTTTTAAAAAGTGTACGATCTGACTGTAAATTTGGATCAATAGGCTAAAGCAGGATGAAATGCCCTGCTGCTGTCACCTGCATTGTGACTACTCTAGAGTAAGCATACAGGAACAAAAAATTTTTACAAAACGGCTATGATAAGAATGAGTCCTGACATGGAACAAAGAATAATGCTGAAAGTCTACATTAGCTAACCCACATGTTGCTGAGGTTCTAATCCCAGCACAAGCTGTTTTACCTTGTATCTTATTTAACAATTATCCTGACATTACAACAGAGGCCTGTCAAGCAAAGATATACCCTCAGTCTCTTATGGAGACTGTCAGGAAGAAAAAAGGAAGAAAAGCTTAATAGGATGATATTTTTCATTGTTCTCAAATTGCACCCAGATACAGTGGAATCATTCCACTGCTGGAGCATGTGTTCAGTGGTTACACTCATGGGCAACAGTAGAAAAGCCTGTGACAAATAGATGTTGATTACTTTTGAAAATCTCAGCCTTGCTTTTAGCAGAACACTTCTATAAGGAGGTTCCTTTATGCTCTGCATACAGCATTCAGTCCAGGAATGTAATTTTAATGCAGTATGTATAACATTTACATGTCGTTATCATCATCATTATTATCATGATGTGTTATCTATCTGGCAATCTGCTTGCAATATGAATGACAATTCTTCATATTGGTCATGTTTTTCCATGAAGCATCTAATTATTGCTGGCAGAGAAAGGCAGCTTGGATTTAAGAAGGCACCAGATGTTGGTAAAACTGCTTTTAAATTCCTCTTTGTTGCTTCCTGGAGCTTGCAGCATACAGAGAAATTGTAGCAATTTGGTAGCCTAATCTCTTCAGATGTTTTTGTTATGTTTTAGCACCAATGTCTGTGTTGTGGACACCCAAGGAAGACAGCAAATTTCATCCAGGTCCTCCCTGTGGTCCACTGGTATCAATTAAAAATATTCATGGCAGCCAGTATCTACCGTATTAAGAACAACCTTGAGTGGGACCAATACCAAAGGAAACCTGAGTTTGAGGTAAGGAGCTGGAAAATTTGAAAACCAAATGTCTTCTCTTTTAGAAAAATATTTTGCATTGAGTTTTAGCAGCATAGGGTCAGAGGTTTCACCAAGTGTCCATTTCAGGGTCATCTTTTCAGGAATATACATGTTTGAAGCTAAATATGAGCTTCAGTTTCCCACTTAAGAGACTGCTGCCACTTGTCCAAGGCTTGTATTTTCCAGGGATTTATTCCAAGGTCCACATCATGTAGAGTCAACTTATTCCTCAAATGCTACTGAACAGAGAGGCCTTCAAACATAATTTTGTTACAGGTTTAACACAGAGGAGTTGGAAAGGGAGATAAGGAAGAAAATCAACTGGACTGAACCTTTGCATGAGTGTATGGTCTATGGCAACAACCAGTATCGTCACACAAACACAACCAGTATTACACAAACAATAATTGATGGATTTCAAGATGTACACATTTCCAATTATTGTTTCTTGTTTAATGACACTTTATTTTGTCTCTTCTCTTCTCTTCTCTTCTCTTCTCTTCTCTTCTCTTCTCTTCTCTTCTCTTCTCTTCTCTTCTCTTCTCTTCTCTTTTTTGTCAGCTTTCTAACTCCCCAAAAAAATGAATGACACCACTTATCTTATTTGGGAAAAAGCAGTCCTTTAGCAGTTAAGTAAAAGACTTTTTGTTAAGTTTTTAAGAGAATTACAAATGGCTTAATGTCAGAGTAAGTTTCTTTTAAAGATCCCTTGGGTCTGATTCTGTCTTTACAGACACTAAATTACAGAAGTGTGATTACTTTTGTGATATTTCACTGGAGATACTCTCAGTCTTTCAGCTGTAAGGCAACAAAGAGTCAAGTATGTCAATTCTCTGGATTATGCTGGTGTATAATGCAAAATCAGCAAGGAGAGTCATTCTAAAAATAAGCAATTCCATTTTAACCTCATCAAAGAACAAATAAAGTTCTTCAAAGAAATCATACTGTCAAGCAATAATTTGCATTGATAAAATATGTGGCTATCCAACTGACATAATGATTTCTACAATGTCCATAGCCAGTTGTTTATGGCCGAGACACATTAATGAGCCAAATCCTCAGCCAAGACAGGCCAAATTACCTTCATCTTCTGTATCATTATCTATCAACTGAACGTCTTACCATCTGTAAGTGGAGAAAAGTTTAGTGGAAAGAAAAGTTGGACTGTTAAAAGCATTAACATTTCATTATTTTTCTTAATAAAAATGTCACATAAAATGTCTTATACCTAGATGTCACGATCTCGTTTTCTAAAATGCTCTGTCTAAAAGACAAAGCTAAAGGTTAAAATTAAATGCAATTATATTCCCCAGGAATAAAATGGATATACATTAAAAGTATAGTTAGGTTGTAAATTCATTTAAGTATTTAAAAATTACAAAGGAATATATAAAATGCAAATTAAAGGAGAAAATCTTATTTATCTCCCCTGTTTGTATGGTAATTGGCTCCTTTTAATGAATTAATCTCATGCACAGACTCCTGCTAAATTAGACTACCTATAATGTACTGTCTTCAAGTAACTTCACATTCTCATTATGGCCTCCCTAATTTCTAAAGTAAAATTAATATAATTAGGGAGCAAATCAATACATATTGATCTTGAGTTACTTCAATGGAACAAAAGAATAACAGATTAAAAGGAGATTATTTTTGTTAGCATTGATTTTGTTAGCATGCTGGAACAACAGTGCTGAAGAATTAAGTCTTAAAGTATTTTCATTCTCTGAATGATATCCTCTGGTAATTTTATATTCTCTATGAAGCAAAAATGGTTGTATTTGAAAGAAATGGAAAAATAATTTTTTCACTCTCCATATTTTGGTGACTTTGTTTATGGCATAGCTGTTCCTAGGGCAAAAGACATTGAGTGTATTTTATTTTCTTGGAGATCAGTTTCAGGCTGCAAATTATTTCACCAACTGATGTTTCCTTTTCCAAGTGTAAATTAAAGGTGGATGCATATTGACAAACACTACTTGAATAAATAATTGGTAGTATACTGGGATATAATCAAGCATGTGCAGTGAGGACTTTGGGGCTCATAATGAGAAATAATGGAAGATTCATGGAAATCAAAGAAGCAATGTTTTCTACATACCCACTGACTTATTTCATGTGGAAGAAAATGATACTTCCTGGCATAAGAAAGTTCTTTTTATTGTATTCAGGCAGACTTATTGCTATCTAATGGCTTTAGACTGACATTTATTAGTAAGGTGTGGAGAAAAAATAGCAATGTGCTACCTCAGAAGCTGAAGTTCATATTCTCAAAGTTGCTGCTGGGGATGGAGAAGTCTCAGGCGGTTCTAGGCAAATACTTGTGCCACTCCACGTTTCTCTGCAGCCTCTACAGGGCACCAGGCTGCTGCTTTGCCCAAACCCATAAGAGCATGCTGATTGAAGTCAGGGGCAGCTAATTTGCTTTTCACATCCTAAAGTCTCTACAGAGCGTAAACCTTTTTTCCTAACTCGTATTTCGTTTCACTATTTCACAGCAGCTTTATAATATGTGAACAAATTCCCTTGCTGGATGTTATAAATTTAAATTGCTTTACTTAAAAAGGTAATTAATTTAGAGTTTTCCTTTCAATTTTCACACCATATGAACATGAATAAAGCTTTTCATGGTGTACAAATTTATGTACAGTGATTACCCAAATGAATGACAGAAACAGCTGCACCTTAAATCTTTACCCTGAATATTTTGATTTACTTGAAGCTAAATTGCAGATTCTGGTTGCATTTCACACATTTGTTTAAATATAGCTTTAGGGAAATAGTAGCAGGACATATAAAGATACTATAAATATTAGAGGAAGAAGAGCTTTCATGTGTTATTTGCAAATATACAAAAGGATTTTCACTATATAATTTTGTTTACTAAAAATGGGGCTTTGATGGAGGTAATGTTATTTGTCTGTTTAACATTATTCCATATTAAGTTGTTTGTGGATACAATTCTAATTCAATTATGTGTGAAATAATCCAGAAGTAAAACACACCTGGCATTTTATATGATGGGTGAAAAAGCTATTGTTTGATATTTAATTTTGTAATTTTAAAAAATGAGAAAATGAGAATATTTTAACACAAAACCTTAGTGAAAACAATGCAGGTGTAATGTAGAGGCTGCCATCATTAAAATATAATGGTTTTGTTCCTAACATTAAACACAGTCCTAATCTAAGTTGTCAAAGCAGATGATAATGACATTCTAAAAATTTTTTAAAATTCTTAATTTCAGAAAAATAATCTTTGTTACTATATATAAAACAGTTACAGTTACACAACAGTATGAAATTACAAGGAAAATTAAACTACTTCCTCATTTCTTCTCATGGAGTAGTATTTACTTTAGATCTTGAGCCTTATTTGAACAAATGCAGTCTTGATGGTAGCCTATTTTGGCTTGAGGCAACGTCTGGGCATCTGTGCTGGAACCAAAATATTCCCCCCCAAGTCTTGCTGGAGGACGTTATATTTATTTCAGTTTCCACATGGAGCCCCCTGAAAAAACTTCAGGGAAAAAGATGACATTGTCAGGAGCAGACTGAACTCTGAGCCCAACAAATAAATGGCACTTATTGTACCTTGAGAAAGAAATTGAATTTGAGGAATAACCCCTGAATAGCAATATTGGAGTCCAAGGATACCCAATTACTACAGGAGATCCAATTTCAATCTCAGGTTTGTGTTCTCTTAAGCTGAAGTGAAGGACATGGAGAAATATTTTCACTGAGTTCACTGACTAGTAAGCAGTTACAAAAAACTAAAGATTTTTGTATCTGATGTATCTTCTCTTAAGAAAGATTTTTTTTAGGATCTTAATGGCAAGTGATTTTCCACTTTTCTTTCCACCCTCTCTCTTTTCTTCCACCCCCTTTTTGCCTTATTTTTCCCTTCATTTTCCCTTATCTATTCTCCTTTTTTTTCCATTTTCCTTCTTTCTTCCTGTTTGTTCCCTTCTCCTTTCCCTTTTTTTCTAGTTTTCTTTGCCACATCATCAGCAACATTTTCTGACAGAGCACTCCTTTTGATGGCATACTGAAAGCAAAAAATAAAAAAAATAATTCTGCTTCTTCCTAGAAGTAGAGAATTGTCCTTTGTGAACAGAGCATGCCCAATGTGTAATGCAATTGCCTACAAAGGAAAAGAGATAGAGACAAGGAAGTGTGGGTTCATGCAAAGACCCAAAAAAAAAAAAAAAAAAACAAAAAAAAAAAAAAAAAGCAGTAAAATTTATTCCAGAGACATAAACTGAGGGCGAGCTGCTGTCTCCAGGACTTTATCCATGTTTGTGCTAAGTGCAAGGTCCAGTCATCGATGTAAGTTCACTCTCGTGTGCTAGAGATGATCTCCTGATTCAAAGGAGCCCAATTCACATTTGGCTAAGGTGATTATAATAGTATCCTGGAAATGGGGAAAAATGTTTTTTTTGTTGTCTCCTTGGTTCCTGATTTTTGAGCTATAGCATATTACTTGGCTGGAGAAAGAGGCAAAATAGTCAATGGCCAAGACCCTGAGAATAAATGATAATTCTCTCTCAGATCACATACAGCTAGAAGATGGAAGACTTAATGGGAAAAAAAGCTGAAAAAGATATTATTATCCTCAATTCCATATCAACATCTGGATATAGTTCCATTCCAGAGAACTGTTGTGAAGGATATTTATCAAGTTAATTTTATTTAAATATTGAGTAAAACATTGAGCTGGGCTTAAGCCTGCTTTTAGACTTCTGTAGTTTTTTAGCTTGCTTATAACATCTCTCACAGGACGCAATGTGAGATTTTTTAAAAATATTTTTGTGAGCCTTGCTAGTCCATTGAAAAAACCCTTATAACAACCATTACCTCATGGAGTGTTAGAGAAAAGATACCTTTAAAATGTTGAATGAGAAAAGGGAAAGAGAATATATCTGGACATGGTGAGAATTAAATTAAGGAATCTAAAATGAATCACAGACATGGAGAATTATGGAAGATGGATTGAGTTCAGTGGATTTGGTAAAGCTTATTACTGCCACTCATATGCAGAATTTTATTTTAAACACAGAACCTCAGAAAATGTGTTTTTAGAATTTTTCTTCTACTGTAGGCGAGAAATTAATCAAATTCCTCAAAATTCATCTTTCCTGGGAAACACCAATATTTTTTACAAATACCTCATTTATTGTAAAAATTATAAAAAAAATAACAGGAAAGGGTGTCTGGAGGCAAACAAGGACCTCCTGAGCTATAACAGCAAGATATGTCATGCACATTTCATGTTTAAATGTTGGTAGGATTCTCAGAATAAGAGTTCTCTGATGTATCCCAATATAGCCTGCATATAATATTGCAATTACCTTACTCACATAATACTTTTGGAGTAGCACTAGCCATACACCTATTTAGGCAATATTGCCAGCATAATAATGCCCAATAAACATGAGGGTGCTCAATAAGTTCAAAGTCATCAGAGAGAAGTAGGGTACACCGTAAAAAATTCACAATTCACTTAAGAAGGGATAGCTTCTTTTTGAAATTATTCTGTAAATGAAAGTTACTTTTACAAGTAAGAAATGGGTTAATAGCCAAGATTTCACAAGAGCAGACCTTTATGCCTCTTATGCAGTGTTCCTCATACAAACCTGTGCAGCCTGTCCAGCATTCCTCATTATTCCACAGAAGGCAACAGAGAGCCCTGGTTATTTACTGGCTCAAAATATTTATCCCCTCAGTTGTACATGACTAGGTTCCCCTTGGAAGCCATAATAGGATTCAAGTATGGCCCTAAGGTATCTGGTTAAGAAATTAATTATTATTTCTTCTGTAATGCTCGAATGCCCAGATTATGAGGATTGGTAATATCTCACATGTTGAGTGTGAAGACAAAGTGAAATTTGAAATTGCTTTTTGAAAATCACTAAAATGCAGAAATTTAAAACTTAAAATAAAAACAAAATTTTAATATAAAATCAGAATTCCCATACAGAAAAATTCACTCCTTGCCAAAATGGTGATATTTACAGAAAAATTATTCTTGGTTCTATCAGTTTTGGTGTATTGCTTTGGCAACACAAGCTATGATTGCATTTTCAGTCATTTGGTAGAGTTTCTCCAGAGTTTCATCTGGGTTTTGTGACAGTGAAAAGTTTAAATCATCATTTGAAATTCCTTCACCAAAGCAGATTTACAGTCACTGTGGGAAAAATACAAATTACCTATTGCTACTTTTATTTTGTAGACCACTTAAGTTATTCTGATGGGGCAAAAAGAATGGATGACCATAAAGTTTGCTTTGCCTCTTTCATGTGTCTTTTTTTCTCATGGCACAGGAAGCTAAAAATTTTATTTGACAAGAGAAAAAACAAACAAATGAACAAACAAAGAAACAAAGAAAAAAAACCCCACCAAACAAAAGAATCCCCAAACACTACATGTAGCCTATTCTCCAAAAAATCTTCAACACTGAAATAAACTTGAGTGCAGAACATCAAGTTTATATAACCAAAGTCAAGAAAAGTCAAGAAATCCACTAAGTTTTCAAAAATTGCCAATCATAAATACTCCATTCCCTTTCCTGCTTCCATGTTAAATGTGGAGCCTAATAGATTATTGATTTTGCTGTAAAACCTAGACCATAAAATATACAAGATATGCACAGAGGTAGCATCAAGGTTGCTCTTGGAGCATTAACTTTTATGTTTCCTCACTCTCTGGATTTTAACTATAGCCCAAAATATTACAGTTTTGTACTAACAGTTCATGTAACTCCTACTAAAATAAATTGCACCCTACCTTTAGTATTTACCAACAGTCTAGAAAAGTGAGACAATGGTCTTTTTATTCCAAATTTGTTGTGACAGTCATGACAAACATATGGATAAAAACAGTCTTACAAGCAGGATGCTTATCTGTTTTACTAGTTCAGAAAGGTCTGATTGATGTGAAAGACCAAGGTCTCTCTAAAGATAATTTAGCCATTTC